>NC_092822.1:106505000-107130000 GCF_023375885.2 Dermacentor andersoni | reverse complement strand
TATCTCCAGGCGGCATTTCTAACTGTTGACGCCACACCTATCATATTCCGTTCCGGCAAACGTTGCATGATCCTGAGCTTTCTTTCAATGTCGATGTAGCAGGCGACCTTACCTGCAGCAGCGGTTGGTGTTCGCGGCTGGAATCGAGCGTCGTCTGCGCGCCGTCGGCAGAGTGCGTCCGTGACGCCAGCAGAGACGAGGTGTCGTCTCGCCGCGGGTTGACGGATGCGGGGTGGCACTCTTCCGCACAACTGCAGGTGAGGCATTCACCTGCAGGGCTCGCCACAAGCGTCGCTCCGCGAACGCCGTCGAATGTTCTGGACAGCGGCGAGGGCCTTTGGGTGCCGGCTGCAGGTGAGGGCCACAATAGCCGGGGCTCAGAAGCACGAAGGGGGCCTGGGAAGGACACCGTCGCCATCACTCTCGAACTGCGTGACCACTTCTTCTTCTATGGCTCGTGGGCACGGGCGACACGAGGCTTGCCTCAATCACGATGTTTGGCATGAATAGCGCGAGACACGGGACAAGAAAGCAGCTGACGAGTCGTCTACATTCTGCAAGAGGCTACGTTAAGAACCTTGTTTACGTACCCCCAACCGTACTACCGCAATCCTTAGTCGAGCTCAAATAACGCATCCGTGCTCCAGTGCAGACAATTGACAAGACTATGGTACAAAATGTATGGAATGAGCTCATTATCATCTGCACGTGTGTTGTGTCGCCAAAGGGGCACACATTGAACACTTGTAGAGGGTGTACAAACTTGGTGAGTTTGTGATTTCTTTCATGTGTTTACGAGTAATACTTTCGAAAATATACCCTTTTCAAGACTATTGAATCATTTATGCTTCCCTGTACTGTGAGTCTGCGCAATGTCGCCGAAATCAAAAGGTACTCGCTGCCTCGCAGTATTCAATAACTGAATTGAGGTAAATTATAGCGTATGGAAGCCGTCTTACGTGTTAACGAAAAGAAGACGAAATGATACTATGCAGGTAATTTTCTCAACTTTCCTGTAACCTCTTTTAAAGTGCACCCTCCATTTAGTTTAACTGCTTACCAGCTTACTATTCTAGTTATCACAATGTATTTTTTTGTTTTATTTCTTTCACCTTGGGTTTATGATTTTAAATAAGGATTTGCTTTAGCTACTGCCGCCGGCTGGTTCTTGGCCTATCCCCCTTAGCGGGTACAAACCATGATAGCGGTTCATCATCATTATCAAGATAATTATGTATAACCATCTCATTTTTAGGTGATCTACCATGATCGGCGCGGGAAAAGCTTTAAAGCATATCATCAGTATCATAAGTGGTGCATGTCTCCTTACAGACCGTGCAAATGGTATAAGCGTCAACACATACTCACTATGGACACTAAGCTTATCAGTGCTTGTTCAAGCGTGCGTTGAATCAGCACGCCAACGAAACAACTATCGAGTGCATGCCTATCTTGAATTCGGCTGCTATATTTCCACTTGTTCATGGCGTGCAGCATTTTTATTCTCCATTTGACAATTCAGCGTCAACTGCATCCTGCTCGCCCTTCATATTCATATTGTACAGGAGATAAATAAAATAGATTACATTTCTCCTGAACTCGCACATGAGCATGGAGGTATCACGAGAACTGTAGTATGACGCCGGCGCAATGACGATGTACGGAAGAAGGAACTATGTCGATGGAACAACAAAGGCATATAACGACTACGGCGTGTTAGGGTTGGCGTCTGACACCACGTGGCAAAGGGAATTTCACCGGCCATCTTCGTCGAATTGAGGCGTGACTTCTCCTGCGATGGTTAACGTCCCGCACCTCGCGCACAAAGAACTTTCTCCCACCGGGCCTTTTACCAGGCCTCCTCGAAATGAAGCGTGACTTTCTAATTCGTTATGACCGTTTCGGTGTGCCTGTCTACCGGAAGCCCCGCAGTCTACAGCCTCTATTTTGTGTGTGTGTGTGTGTGTGTGTGTGTGTGTGTGTGTGTGTGTGTGTGTGTGTGTGTGTGTGTGTGTGTGTGTGTGTGTGTGTGTGTGTGTGTGTGTCTGCGTGCGTGCGTGCGTGCGAGTTTAGAGAGGCCCTTTCATCGAACGGGACCTAGAAGAGAACTTCCACCACCGCAAAGTGCAGAAGAGGCGGACAGGCGCCTACAATTTCGGGAGGCGGGACGACTTCTTCCTTCAGCAGGCTCCGTATAACCAGAGGAGGAGGGGCCCTCTTTCTATGCCGGTCACGTGACGTACATCTATGGAAGCAAGATCCCGCCCACGATTGTAGATAGCCTATTTAAGGGGCTCCGAAATGTACTTTTGATAACTTCATGCTCTTCTCATTTTCTTTCATCTACCTTTGAATAAACTGTGCAAGTTTCGCACTAGAAAATCGTCTCACCCTTGCTTGGTCGCCATGGTCTACCGGATGCCTGCAGCCCGCCAACAACTCCACGCTACCCACTAAGTAACGTCGGTCGAGCTTCGATAGGCAGGCGCCGCTGCTACTCGACAGCAGTACGATACGCTACCCTGGAGTACGCAACAGGCGGGGGGACAGCGCTAGCACATTATAAATGCAAGCTCTGTGAGCAAATTCAACGCTGATTCGTGATGCGGCAACGTAACTATCACCGCTTGGTTTTACGCAGGTTTCCTAATTTCATGGAGCTACGGCGGTTGCGATTTAGCTGCTTTATGTCTCACATGAGTGAAAAGGGTTGCAAATCTTGTGGAAGTGAGAGAAGTAGCGGCTCATAGATATTTTTATTTTATTCGAGCCTTGGCTGGTTCAAATATTTGGAAGTTTCCTACGAGAGTGGCGTACCACGGATGTGAATTCACGGCTTCGCAATTTATTTTATCCAGAGGGTTCTCATAGCTTGGGTGCTATGCGCAGTCTCATGTTCCGTAGCCTCACATTTACTCGCAGCATGAGTCCTGCCAGATTCATGGGCCACATTCCTGATAATATTGTCCCGTTGTAGTGACGGTGGGCACCGACAGTGGCACAGCGCAAATCCCGAAAATAAATGTTTATTGGGCGAACCTGCTGCCCATGACAGCAGTAAGCGCACCCGTCGATCGTCGAAATATGATGTGCAGTTCTAGCGCGTCTGCCGCTAGACCTAGTTCGTCGAAGGCTACACTATAGTAGGTGGCGCTCTCATGGCTTCCAGAAAGTGCGACAATATTCGCCTCGCGCATAAAATTTGATTACAAAAAGCTCTGTGAGAGCATGGAAAACAGATAGCATCAAAGATCAAGTTTCAATTCATGCAGCCGCGTACTGCACCGAGTTATCACTTGAGGTTGTGAGCGGATGTCACGCGGTACCCGAAAAAGAAATGATGAACAAGTATACGTGTCAACGTTCCCTTTTTAATGAGCACGTTCCCGATGCGGCGAATAACTGAAGAGTTAAAACCAGAGAACTGGTGCTAAAGAAAATGGTGGCTCAGCCATAATCGAGAGTAGATGTAAGCAGATTGGTTGGCGTAATTACTACGATTACTAACAACCTTCATCGGCGCACCGGACGCTGCCGGTACGGTGCCTGTTACGCTGTTGCTAAAGTTTCCCTGTATTTCTCGAACTTCAGCAGGAAATGACCAGTTGAAGAAACGCTAGACAATAGTAACAGCGTGTGCGCCGTTTTATTGTGCACTTCGACAAGCATTAACTATGTTGTAGACACATTGCGCGACTGCTCGATTAGTTAGACGCCACTCTTGATTCCGCTTAGTAATAGGATGTAATAGGATGTCGCACAAGGTACAGGCCGTTTAAAAGCTATCTTTATGTTCGAACTTCGTATCGCTGGTCGTCGTCCATGCGCCCACCTGTGTTACGGAAATCGCGTCCTGACAAGGAGCCACCGCATTCTTTTTATGCAGTATCCATTAGATATTACTTATTACTGGGCAAGGAACC
Source organism: Dermacentor andersoni (assembly GCF_023375885.2). Classification (NCBI taxonomy): domain Eukaryota; kingdom Metazoa; phylum Arthropoda; class Arachnida; order Ixodida; family Ixodidae; genus Dermacentor; species Dermacentor andersoni. The sequence continues at coordinate 107,126,077 of NC_092822.1, read as the reverse complement.
GTTTCTGAAGCAAAACTCTTGTGTAACATATCTGTTAGCAACTGCAGCGATCACCATGTTGAGCCAAGCCATCGGCCTCGTAGACGGCATCGGCCCAGTGTACACGTAGCACCGTAGGTTTGAGAAAAGCGAGAACAGTATCGTTGGTTTACGCAGGTATGCTCACGAGTGGCACTCAGATGTTTGACAGTTTTTCAGACAGGCCTTTCCTACAGACTGCATTGAGTTGGCACTACGCGAGTACTGTTATATTTCATCAATCCGGTCATACTTAATTGCCCGTTTGATCGACGAGAGTGCTGGTTATTGTGAAAATGTTGCGGCCCTTGCATATTTGTAACGTGCGACAATACAAACAGTGGCCTGCTGAGCAATTTATGGTATTATTCATCGACCGCAGTATGTGTATGCGTTCCATTCTCGCTGCCGTATGGTTTCCTTGCCCCCTTTTTCTGTTTGATGGACACATGTTTCAGTACTAACCGTAGCACTTGCATTCATAATTTCTGCTTTTGACGCTGCCACAGAACAGTGGTTTTGGCACCTAAAATCCCAGAATTTCATTTTTTTGACACCCATATAACGATATCATTGCAACTGTCATTGCTAAAGCTGCAACACTAATCTACGTAAAACGAAAGCATTTTGTAGAAGCACACTAACCGAGTGGTCATGACTAAATCCTTCCTGACCCAGCACTGGGCCATGATCGCCTAAAAAGTGTTAGTTCTCAATGAGTTACATTCATGCCCTGTTACTAGCGTGTTAAGCCAGCAACTTCTGAAATGTATGCATGACAGTGCAGAGTCATGCATAAGCACGGGAGTAAGCAATAAACACCGGAAGAACCACCTAATTTTGAGAAGCAGTTAAAGGAGCAAATGGTTCTGGCGTAACCTAAACTGCAGTGTTAAGTCTTCGTGTTACTGCCGTGCGTTTCTGTTAGGAAATGCAAACATCTGATATTTTTCTACGAATTACTCGTCGTGAGCAAAGCTGTTTCAGGCGAATAAAGTCAAAGTAACTATTGTAGAAATCATACGTAGCCAGCGTTTGTGACATACCTGTTGCACCGCGACAGGTGTGGTATCATAACTGGGTTCCTATGTGATATGTTATTGCTGTTGTCGATCCGCGCATGAGAAACCTGCAATGCGCTGGTCTGCGCTCCTTCAGCTGGCACTGTAGCGTTGCCTTTGAGAACTGTATTGTCGTCTAAGGAATAAGCTTTTTGAATGAATTTTTGCGAACGATGACGTCGCAAAAAGATATTTGAGATGACCGCCATAAGAATACAAGAAGAGGGAACGCGAGCAAACAAACGAAAGCACTGCAGAAGGCGCCCGGACACCGCCCGAACTGCAGCAGTCGACATGCGCGAGTCCGTGCCCTACGTCACGTGAGCCGTACTCGCAGCCCCCCTGTAGTTCGTTCTCGGGGTCATCGCTTTTCCCAGGCCTGTCTACTAACGCCCGGCAGCAAGCTCTCCGCCTGGCGGCTGAGGCCGTGAAGAAGCAAATTCCCTAGTCCTTAGTCTGCGGGGCAGTCCCTGACCCCCCTCGGCCTGCGTGCCGGGGCCGCGCCCAGACAGCCCCTTTTCGGTAAAAATAAAAGTCATTCATTCATTCATTCATTCATTCATTCATTCATTTTTGGCCTAATTGCCACCATCAGCAGCAATGACCATATTAGATAGAGAAAGGTTCGACCAAGTCATTTTTAAAAGCATCAGCGGGGAGCAGGCCACCACGTGAAGCAACAAAACAACAATAGTGAGAGGGACAGCTCGTCCTGACAAGAAGCGAGGAGGGGGCATTTTCCTCCGCTGCAGCAGATCACATGTCGCAGCGTCGCAACAGGGAAAGAGCGGAACATGCTGCGAAGGCGAAAGCACGTTTTTTATAGAAATGACTCTGCTACCCAGAAAACACTTATATTTTGGCCTTCAAGCTCAGCCAAGATCAAACTGGGACTTAGCCTGCCAGTGCCGGCGGCTGCTACATGCGCCACATGGGCACCCATATATTGCGAGCGATCTGCGATCTGTACAAAATGTGGTGAGTGCTGCTAGCTTCGTATGCACTGTGTTTGTGAATCTCAGTTCACGTTGAAGCGAGACGCAGCGTGAAGGTCAATTGACCACTTACAGAAGTACGGCTGCGCATGCGCCATAACCGGACGGAGCGGCTCGTCATGAGCGCCATCTCCGTTGTTGGAAAGCAAACGGCACAGCTCGGGCAGCCCTCGGTAGTGTCAGCAGTCAGTGTTACGTGTCCCACGAGGCCGCGAGCGCGAGATGCCGGCGAACTGCGTCGCTTTCAGCTGCACGAGCTATTACTATGGAAAGGGAAACAGTAATTTCTTTAGATTTCCATCCGCGAAGGTTAATGTGGATATAAGTTTGTGGACGGCAGCGGTAAAGCGCTTGAACCCGGACGGCACGCCGTGGCAGCAAACGTCGCGTTCTAGGATCTATGGCGCGCATTTCATCACAGGTAAGTGTGATAAAGCCTTTATTGTGTAACTTTTGCGCACAGTCTTTAGCATGTCTGTCTAGAGCGCTGGAAAGGGCTGCTTTTTCTGCCCGCGCGACGCCTACCGATAACACTCGGTTCGAGATATCTGCCTCTGAGCATGCGCCGTTTCACTGGTTACACTGCCTGCTGCTTTATCGCCGCTTCGGTTCACAACCGCGATTGCTAACGATCACCGGTGAAGGCGCTGCAAGCCGAAGTAGCGCGGTCGAGATAACACGTCTAGGAAAATTTTTTCATGCTCGAACTTTGACGCACATCATTTTATTTGTCTATACATGCGCGCTTTCGATGCGCAAACGCATTACTGCGCACTTGCAGTAATGGACGGCATCGGTAAATATAGCAATGCATTTAAAAGCCATGTGCGGTTTCGAAAATGCTGCACATGGGTTTCAACGATGGCTTCGCGCTTGACGCTGCAGGAAAGAAAAGCCATCTGCCTGATGGGACGAACGATGTCTCAAAGAGCCATATGAGTCTATTCACTGTCCGATGGCGACAGTGAATAGAGTCCTGCAGGCCTATTACAGAGACGGTCGTCCTGCTGATGCCATCTGAAATCCACATCCAAGGAGGACCGCGGATGAAGAAGACCGATGGATAGTGGCAGCCGCAGTTGCGGACCCCTTTCTCAGTGCCCAAAAAATTCGGGATGAACTTCAGCCGGGGCATGTTTCCAGGGACACCATCCGACGCAGGCTTCACGAAGCAGGCATAAAGAACAGAGTCGCTGCACAGAAGACACGCCTTCAAGGATCGCATAAGCAACAGCGGCTCCAGTTTGCGTCAGTTGTGGAAGAATGGACGTCCGAAAACTGGAGGTCCGTAGTTTTTAGTGACGAAGCTACTTTCTGCACCCGCTGGGACCAGCAGCAACGGGTGTGGCGCCTTGTGAAATGCCGGTAAGACATATATTCGTAAGACATTTTTTTATTGTAGCTAGACTTAGTCCCTAATGACCACAGTTATTAAGAAGGGTAAACGCAATAAGTCGGTAGGATTTTCATAGGCTGTAAAAAACCAGTGCACTTTTCCACTCTAGCACTGCTTCTTAACGTTAGGGGTTCTTTAATTAACGCTTTAATCCACTATGTTGCAGGTACGGTGAGGACTATGTGTTGAATGTGCGGTCCAGCGGCCGCACGTCAGTCAACGCCTGGGGAGCAATAAGCTACAAAGGACTTGGGCCCCTGCATAGAATCAAAGGAAGAATGACAGCTGCTTCCTACGTGGACATCATACAGACGGTCCTTGTCCCCTATGTGCTGGATGGGCCGTTCCCGGATGGATTCTTCCATTTCCAGCAGTATGGAGCTTCCGTCCACACTGCAAATGTTTTTAAAGATTGCTTCCATAGCGTCGGCATTTATCCTTTGGATTGGCCGGCAAAGAGTCCAGATTTAAACATTATAGAAAACGTATGAGGGTTAATGAAAAAAAGGCTTTGGGGACGATTCCGGCCTCACTACAGTGAACTCTGAGCTGCTTTGGGAGGCTATTCAAGGAGAGCGGGAACGTCTTCAGAGAGATCCGACGGTAGTAGAACCATTTTATGTCTCTCTCCCAAAGAGGATTTTAAGTGTGAAGCAGTCTGGAGGAGCCGCAATCGGCTACTAGGAGCCACGCACTTTTTCCTCCAGGGTAACAAATGCTACCTGTTACTTGCTTTGGAAAGCGTCTTGCGCGATTGTGTATTCGTTTCTTGTTTTTCGTGCATGTTCACGCATGTGTATAGCTTTAATAAAGCGATCTGAATATCTGCACGTTCTGTGCGATGGTATCTCTGAGCGTGAAAGTCAATCGGAGTGATCACAGTGTCTAATTCCAATAGCTCTTCGGGTTATTTAATGATCATGCTCAACAGCACAGTCTGTGACATCCATAATATCCACCCACTTGCGACAACGACGAATTGCCAACTTCTGTTCTGAAAGTGAACTCGCAAACAACAATGACAAATATGGAACGAAACTGCTGCGCATCAAAGTTCCAGGATGAAAAAATTTTTCCCTGCCGTGTTATCTCGACCTTGCTATTGCGGCCAGCAGCACCTTCACTGGTGATCGTTGGCGATCGGGGCTGTGAACCGGCATGGCGATAAAGCGGCAGGCTGTGTAATCAGTGTGGGCGCATGCTCAGATGCAGGCTATCTCGAACCGGGTGTTATCGGTAGGCGTCGCGCGTGCAGAAAAAGCGGCCTTTTCGAGCGCTCTAGACAGACGTGCGGCCGGCTGTACTTATTGCATCTATATATGCGGGCAGGCCGTCGAAATCCACTATGCACCCGGAATACGTGCCTAGCCTGTCTGCGTACAGGAAAGCTGGCAGCGACGCCGATGTTCTGTGGCACAACCTTGTTGCACAAAGGCGGGACAGCAAAGGTAAGTTTCCTCATTTGCTTTCGCCACACCTCGCATCGCTGTCGTGTGTGTGCATGCGTAAATGTGATTCGAAAGTAAGGAGGAAATGATGACTAACAGGAGGAAATGACGCCGAACGCCACTTAGAAAATAGGGCATTCGAGCAGGTTATTCATCGCCGCTACACTAAAGCTGCGCTACGGAGAGCTGCGTTCTTCAACGACCGCTCCAGCTGGCCGCAGGTTGGTGTTCGGGAGGATTTATTTTGCCGTGATCTGCTTACGCAACGCCGGACTGCATGCGAATGTTGCGCGTGTACTCCCTGAAGTAAAACTCGGTGTCTCAGGTGCACACGCAGATTTGTACACACACCAGGCAATTACATTATCCTTCCTCTGAAGTAGTCGCATTATTGCTTAGCTTTTTGAATGACGTTTATTGATTAATCTGACATAACAAATTTTATTTCAACTTGCTCCTGCAATATGTTAAGCTTTGCACTGATAGGTCTATGCTTGACATCTGTAGGGGCTGCTACTATAGCTTCTGAAAGCAGCAGAGTGTACCCCGGCACTCTACCAGGGAACGCCCAGCCTGCTGTAGTCATTCAGCGTGAGCATGCTTCATTGACTATATTTAATACATAAAAATGGGAACTTTCTATGAAATATGAAGCTCGAGTGCACTAATAAGTGTATATTCACTGTATGTGGATACGTAGAGACGTCGTTTATATATTTGATATGTCAGTTTTTGTGGGATAAAGGTGTAGTGCTGTGTATCATTAAGGTACAATGTGTACATGTCATGGCTAACTTAACGGTACAGAATGTTAAATTGGGTGGAAGTTGCGCCACGCTGATAGAAATAGTTAATAAAGGAGTGATCACTGGTATGGTTTGGCTGTGCATGCATTCAGCAGTTTCTGTTCCTTCATTTTACTGAGACTTCCGCATTTATTTGCAGAAGCTGAGGTGGCCATTCAACCCTCAGGTAGTGCAGCCGCGCCCGCGGACAACACGCCTGAACCGAAACCACTAGGAAGTGGTGAAGGCTGCCGGCTTGTAGCACACCTTGCTTCACGTGGTATTTATAGGGTGCTTACTCGTATGAAAATCTGTAAAACAAAGCATTTTGCTATTTGCAGAAAAGTAAGAGACTGCAAGTATTAAGCCTGGCTATTCTAAATCAGGGAAATCACTCCAAAGCATATAGGGTGAGGCTAATGGGGTGCCTTTTAGAAATAAAGCTGTCATCTGAATGCACAGCTGAATTTCTTCTCATCTGATTGGTAAATCAGGGAAATCACTCCAAAGCATATAGGGTGAGGGTAATGGGGTGCCTTTTAGAAATAAAGCTGCCAGCTGAATGCACAGCTGAATTTCTTCTCATCTGATTGGTATTAAAGTTGTTTTATTCATGGCTGAGTCGAGTGTGAGTGTTTTTGGTCCAGCTTGCAACTAATAGGAAAATATAATGGTGCTGTAAGTCATTTACCCTTCCACCACTCAGCAAGCAGTTCTTATAAAAATACACAGGCAAATATTGGGAAACACGAGGGAAACAGAAATACATGGCTGTCAAGCACGGTTTTATCTTTTAATGCAACTGAAACTAACCGCAACCAATGGAAGTGCTTTGTTGAGCAGTCATGCCAAAAAAATTCTGGTGTTCTACGTTAAAACCACAATATGATTGAGGCACGCCGTAGTATGGGACTCGGAATTATTTTGACCACCTGGTGTTCTATAAAGTGCAGCTAATGCATGGTACACGGGCAGCAGTCAAAGTATGTAATGCAAATTCAAGGACAGCGCTGAGGTATTTGGTTTTTGGTATTTTATATAAAATTTGAATATCAAGACAACGATATGAATGACCTAAACTAGGTTATTTCTTCTAAGGTGACGTGCAAACGAATCTTGCTGAAGAAGACACAGCTCCTGTGCCGCAACAAACATCAGTGATTGGTAAGTGACTTCAGTAATTTAATCATAAGGCTATACCCAAACCCTGCTTCAGTATCATTCATTGGACTTCACAAGCAGTCCAACTGATAAAAAGTTAAAGTAACCTGGCTGTTGTCCCCCTGTGCGAATTTACTAGCAAAGCTGGCTTTTTTCAACTGATTGCTTACATCACTCAAGAAGTTTTATTATGTCTTTATATACCGTTATCATAGGTTCCCAGGCGAGCACCAGCTACCCAAGTACTTTGACGAGCAGGGACGCACAGAGAGAAACGGCGTTGCTGCACCAAAAAAATTGCTTCTTCAGAAGCAAGGCATATTTGGCTTGAAATGAAGCTTGATGAAGCGAACTCAAGGATACTCACTTTAAATATCATTAAGCTCTCGGTTAACAAGGGCGCCTTCTATACGGGGCTGCCTAATTATGGTGTGTTTCGAAGCCTCTTCGAATACGTTGAGCCCCAAGCCAGCAAGATGTCATACTGGGGGGCAGAAAGAAAGGTTAAAAACAAAGTCCCTGGCCGGCTAAGGGAACGTGAACTCCAAGTAGAGTTTTTCATGGTGCTCGTGCGGTTAAAAACTGGCATGCCCGGAGAAGAACTTTTTAATGTCCGCAAGCCATGTCAGCCGCATTTTGTTGCCTGGATTAATTTGCTTGAGCTTGAGTTGGAAGCGAGATTGCACACGCCGACGAAAGAAGTGATAGCGCCATACCTGCCACGATATTTTCGAGGGTTCGAAAACACTAGGTTGGTGCTAGATCCAACGGAAGTTCGTATACAGTGGCCCTCATCACTTAGTGCACAGCGCGAACCATTCTCGACTTATGAGCCCTACAATATTTATAAGGTGCTTTTGGGGTGTACACCGCATGGGTATATTGCGTATGTGTCGCGTCTTTGCGGAGGATCGGGGTCTGATAAGACTATTCATGAGTGCAGTGGGCTTTTGGATCGTATGGATGAGGGAGACGCAATAATGGTAGACAAGTGGTTCACATTTCCTTACTTACCACCAAAAATCACGGTTTTCCGATCCCCATTCGCGAGCAACACGAGTCCCAGATGAAGCCTGAAGCTGTTGAGCGGACACGTCGTATCGCATGTGCAAGAGTTCATGTTAAACGCGCGATAGGACACATCAAAACATTCCAAATATTATGTTACCCGTTTCCGATCAGCATGACTGATATTGCAGAGTGTGTTGTCTCCTCTGCAATTCCAAACCACTGCTGATAAAAGACGACGAGTGACAGCTTCTAAGAACTTGTAGAGGTCCATTATTATCTGGAAGAAGTAATGATTTCGAAGTACGAATCCGAAAATTTCGGCCATAATGTTTTAGCCGAATTATGGCTGTAAATGCGAAGTCAACATATCTATTCTCAGCTGTGAACCTTCCTTGGACTGGCATGGAGCTGCTGTCATTTGTTGAAGATTGTAGTTGTGCTTCTTACGTCCATGGCGTACAAGCAACGAAGTGCGGCTCATTTTCTATAGGGCAAGAGACGAATGCCCATCGAAATCCACCGGGAAATGCAGCCCACGTATGAGGAAAGGTGTCTCGCTTCGAGTGAAAGTGTGAGGTGGTGGTGTTGTGCGTTCTCAAAAAGCCGTGAAAACTTTCTCATTTGACCTCGTATTTCGATGGTGGAGCGGTCCCAGAAAGCTGTGGTCTTGCTTGCGAGCTTCTTGATAGTGTGCATGAGTTCTGACATGATGGTCACTTTAGGAAGTGCTAGTTCGTGCTAGAGTAGCAGATTGTGTATAATATACGAGGTCCCGTAATATGTACCTTGAAGGTCATGTATGCCGGTCTGAAGTTCTAGTAATCGAGATGATTGCCATATTGTCACGTGGTGGTGACGTTAAGAACACAGTAGCGATACCGTGAAAAACAAAAAAAAATTAGCTTTTATTGGGCGAACCTGTGCCCACAAGAACAGGCTACACTTATAGCACAATGATAGCGGCGAACAAGGTCGGCGATCGTCGGAAATCTGATCAGCGAGTCAAGCGCGTCGGCTTTTATACAGCAGTCGTCGAATGTTCCAGACTAATTGTTCGGACCCGCGTACCTTCCACAAAGTTCTACACCATTCGCGTCACACGATGAAATCAGATAACACAACGTTCGGCGACAACAGACAGCCGGATGGAAGCATCGATAACTTTCCAGAAAATTCGGATACATGCAGGCGCATCCAGCGCTGTGCGATTACATTTGTTAGGCGGCGAAACGTGGTCGCCCGATAAAGATAAGTACACGCGTCAATACCCCCCTCTTAAAGAAGCATCGTCCCGATGCTATAAATATAAGAGAGCAAAAAGGACACTTATTAAACATAAGTAACAAAACAACGAAAAGAAAGTAAGTCCAAAGGTCAGTTACACGAAGTGCCAAAGTTCATTATCGCTGGTAGTACGGCTTGAGTCGCACAACGGGGACTATTTCAGGTCGTGAGCGGCGCCGCTGTGATAGCGAAATGCCGTCTGGCACGACCTCATAGTCCAGTGCCCCAACACGTCGGATGATCTTGTACGGTCCAAAATAGCGACGCAAAAGCTTCTCGCTCAGTCCTCGTCGGCGTATAGGGGTCCAAACCCAAACACGGTCACCGGGCTGGTACTCGACGAAGCGTCGTCGGAGGTTGTAATGTCGGCTGTCGGTACGCTGCTGGTTCTTGATCCGTAGGCGGGCGAGTTGTCGAGCTTCTTCGGCGCGCTGGAGAAAGGTCGCGACGTCAAGATTCTCTTCGTCCGTGACGTGCGGCAGCATGGCGTCGAGCGTCGTCGTCGGGTTCCTGCCGTAAACCAGCTTAAACGGCGTGATCTGTGTTGTTTCTTGCACCGCCGTGTTGTAAGCGAAGGTTACATACGGCAGGACCGCGTCCCACGTCTTGTGCTCGACGTCGACGTACATTGCTAGCATGTCGGCGAGGGTCTTGTTCAGGCGCTCCGTGAGACCATTCGTCTGCGGATGGTAGGCAGTTGTCCTCCTGTGGCTTGTCTGGCTGTACTGCAGAATGGCTTGGGTGAGCTCTGCTGTAAAAGCCGTTCCTCTGTCGGTGATGAGGACATCTGGGGCACCATGTCGCAGCAGGATGTTCTCGACGAAAAATTTCGCCACTTCGGCTGCGCTGCCTTTCGGTAGAGCTTTGGTTTCAGCAAAGCGGGTGAGATAGTCCGTCGCCACGACGATCCACTTATTCCCGGATGTTGACATCGGAAACGGCCCCAACAAATCCGTCCCAATCTGCTGGAATGGTCGACGAGGAGGTTCGATCGGCTGTAGTAATCCTGCTGGCCTTGTCGGTGGTGTCTTGCGTCGTTGACAGTCTCGGCATGTCTTGACGTAACGGGCGACGTCGGCGGTCAGACGCGGCCAGTAATACCTTTCCTGTATTCTCGATAGCGTCCGGGAGAATCCGAGGTGCCCAGCGGTTGGATCGTCGTGTAGGGCGTGCAGTATTTCTGGACGCAGCGCTGATGGCACAACAAGAAGGTAGCTGGCGCGGACTGGTGAGAAGTTCTTCTTCACGAGCAGGTTCTTTTGTAGTGTGAACGAAGACAACCCGCGCTTAAATGCCCTAGGGACAACGTCGGTGTTCCCTTGCAAATATTCGACGAGGCCTTTTATCTCCGGGTCTGCTCGTTGCTGTTTAGTGAAGTCTTCCGCGCTTATTATCCCAAGGAAGGCGTCGTTGTCCTCGTCGTCTTGCGGCGGGGGATCGATTGGGGCGCGTGATAAGCAGTCGGCGTCGAAGTGTTTTCTTCCGGACTTGTATACTACCGTGACGTCATATTCTTGCAGTCTGAGGCTCCACCGCGCCAGCCGTCCGGAAGGGTCCTTTAAGTTAGCTAGCCAACACAACGCGTGATGGTCGCTGACGACTTTGAATGGCCTGCCATAGAGGTAAGGGCGGAATTTAGCTGTAGCCCAAATGATGGCGAGGCATTCCTTTTCAGTCGTAGAATAATTGCTTTCCGCTTTTGACAGCGACCGGCTAGCATAAGCTATCACCTGTTCGACTCCGTTTTTCCTCTGGACAAGGACGGCACCGAGGCCTAGGCTACTGGCGTCAGTGTGTATTTCGGTATCGGCGTCCTCGTCGAAGTGTGCAAGTACCGGCGGCGACTGCATGCGTCGTTTGAGTTCTTGAAATGCCTTGGCCTGCGGCGTTTCCCACTTGAACGCGACATCACATTTGGTTAGATGTGTTAGCGGCTCCGCGATGCGTGAAAAGTCCTTGACAAAGCGCCTATAGTAGGCACACATGCCAAGGAATCTGCGCACTGCCTTCTTGTCGGTTGGCTGCGGGAACTTTGCGATGGCAGCTGTCTTCTGTGGGTCGGGGCGTACTCCTGATTTGCTGATGACGTGGCCTAGGAACAAAAGCTCATCGTAAGCGAAGCGGCACTTTTCCGGCTTCAGAGTGAGCCCTGATGAATTGATGGCTTCTAATACTGTCGCAAGCCGCCTAAGGTGATCGTCGAAATTTGCGGCGAAGACAACGACGTCATCCAAGTAAACAAGACACGTCTGCCACTTCAATCCTGCTAAAACCGTGTCCATCACTCGCTGGAACGTTGCAGGCGCCGAGCACAGTCCAAATGGCATAACCTTGAACTCATAGAGGCCGTCTGGCGTGATGAAGGCGGTCTTTTCGCGATCCCTTTCGTCGACTTCTATTTGCCAGTAGCCAGACTTGAGGTCCATCGATGAGAAGTATTTAGCATTGCAGAGCCGATCCAATGCGTCGTCTATCCGTGGGAGGGGGTATACGTCTTTCTTCGTGATTTTGTTCAGTCGACGATAATCGACGCAGAAACGTAGGGTTCCGTCCTTTTTCTTCACTAAAACAACTGGAGACGCCCACGGGCTTTTCGATGGCTGGATGATGTCGTCGCGCAGCATTTCCTCGACTTGTTGTCTTATAGCTTCGCGTTCTCGTGTCGAAACTCGGTAAGGGCTCTGGCGGAGTGGTCGAGCGCACTCTTCGGTTATTATGCGATGCTTTGCGACTGGTGTTTGTCGAATCCTCGATGACGTCGAAAAGCAGTCTTTATATCGTCGAAGCAGACTTCTGAGCTGTTGCTGCTTAATCACGGGGAGACTTGGATTTATGTCGAAGTCTGGCTGGGGAACTACGGTCGTCGGGGTAGATACGACAGAATCCGAGAGGACAAACGCATCGCTGGTTTCCTCTATTTCCTCGATGAATGCGATCGTCGTGCCCTTGTTGATGTGCTTGAACTCCTGGCTGAAGTTTGTCAGCAGCACTTTCGTGTTTCCTCCGTGCAGTCGAGCGATCCCTCTTGCGACGCAAATTTCACGGTCGAGTAGTAGACGTTGGTCGCCTTCGATGACGACTTCTACGTCAGCGGGTGTTTCGGTGCCGACCGAAATAACGATGCTGCAGCGAGGCGGGATGCTCACTTGATCTTCGAGCACACTCAAGGCGTGGTGACTACGAGGGCTCTCCGACGGTATCGCTTGATCTTCCGACAGCGTTACTGACTGCGACTTCAGGTCGATGATTGCGCCGTGTTGGTTCAGGAAGTCCATGCCGAGGATGACGTCTCGTGAACACTGTTGCAGGATAACGAAGGTGGCAGGGTAAGTCCGGTCATGAATGGTAATTCTTGCCGTGCAGACTCCAGTCGGCGTAATGAGGTGTCCTCCAGCGGTCCGAATTTGGGGGCCCTCCCATGCAGTCTTAACCTTCCTCAACTGGGCGGCGATGTGTCCACTCATTACGGAGTAATCGGCCCCTGTGTCGACTAAGGCAGTGACTGCGTGGCCGTCGAGAAGTACGTCGAGGTCGGTGGTTCTTCGTCTGGCGTTGCAATTGGGTCTTGGCGTCGGATCACGGCTACGTCGTGGTGAACTGAAGCTGGAACGTCGCGTCGTCAAGCCATCTTTCGTCGGTGTAGTCTTGGCTTCCTGACTTCGTCGGGACGGCGGCGTGTCGTCATTAGGTCGTCGAGGTGGTTTCTTTGTCGTCTTCGTCGGCGGCGGAGGATCTTCGTCAGTTCGACGAACAGCAACCGCACCTCCATCGGTTGCTGCTTTTAGTTTTCCGGATATGGGCTCGCAGAGCGGCCCCGGGCTGGGCCGGTGTATGGTCGGCGCTGCGGTGACAGGTAGCGGCCTGGTGACGGCGAACGGGACGGTCGTCGAGGGCTCCACTGAGTAGCGGCGAGGTAGTCGGCGATGTCACGAGGGCGTTCACCTTCCCTCGGGCGCTGTGCGTTGACGGCGAAGCCTCGCAATCCCAGGTCGCGGTATGGGCATCGGCGGTACACATGGCCGGCTTCGCCACAGTGGTAGCAGAGCGGGCGGTGGTCAGGGGCGCGCCAAATGTCCGTCTTCCTCGCGTAGGTGCGCTGGGTGACGGGTGGTCGTGCTGGTGGCGGCGGCGGCGGACGACGGAATTGCGGCGTGACAGGGCCCTGGCGCGGTCGCGGAGGGGGACCTTGACGGCGTGTGACGGCGGCGTAGGTCATCGCTTGCGGCTCAGGCTGCGGTGTTTCAGGGGCTACTCCAAGTTGTTGTTGGAGTTCCTCACGCACGGCGTCGGCAATCGTAGCCACTTGAGGCTGTGATGATGGGAACAGCTTTTGTAGCTCCTCCCTCACGACAGCTCGGATAGTCTCGCGTAGGTCGTCGGTGGCCAGTGACTGAACTCCGGCGTAGTTTGACGAGTTCGTGCGGCGGTCGAATTGCCGGTTTCGCATCTCGAGTGTCTTCTCGATGCTGGTGGCCTCGCGAAGAAACTCGTCGACAGTCTTCGGTGGGCTTCGTACCATCCCAGCAAAAAGTTCCTCCTTTACACCACGCATGAGTAGGCGGACTTTCTTTTCCTCGGACATTTCCGGGTCGGCGTGGCGGAATAGGCGGCTCATTTCTTCTGTAAAAATCGCGGTGGTCTCATTTGGTAGTTGCACCCGGGTTTCTAATAGCGCTTGGGCTCGTTCTCGGCGTACAACGCTTGCGAATGTCTGCAGGAAGCCGCTTCGGAATAGCTCCCAGGTCGTCAAGGTGGCTTCTCGGTTCTCGAACCACGTCCTGGCAGCGTCTTCCAATGCGAAGAAGACATGTCGCAGTTTGTCGTCGCTGTTCCACTTGTTAAAAGCAGCGACCCTCTCGTATGTCTCAAGCCAGCTTTCCGGGTCCTCGAACGTTGAACCGCGGAACGTCGGAGGCTCCCTGGGCTGCTGCAGCACGATGGGAGATGCTGGGGCTGCCATTGGGGTGGACTTGGTGGTGATCTTCCTGGTTTCAGGCAAAAGTCCGTGCTCCGGGGGCAGTTGTTGAAGACGGCGGCTTGCTCGATGGTCCGGGACTACGTTGGTGCTGTCTTTGCGCTCCGGGCTTGGGTCACGGTTTGTCGGGGGCGTCCGGTACATGAAAGAAAAGCACCTCCACCAGATGTCACGTGGTGGTGACGTTAAGAACACAGTAGCGATACCGTGAAAAACAAAAAAAATTAACTTTTATTGGGCGAACCTGTGCCCACAAGAACAGGCTACACTTATAGCACAACGATAACGGCGAACAAGGTCGGCGATCGTCGGAAATCTGATCAGCGAGTCAAGCGCGTCGGCTTTTATACAGCAGTCGTCGAATGTTCCAGACTAATCGTTCGGACCCGCGTACCTTCCACAAAGTTCTACACCATTCGCGTCACACGATGAAATCAGATAACACAACGTTCGGCGACAACAGACAGCCGGATGGAAGCATCGATAACTTTCCAGAAAATTCGGATACATGCAGGCGCATCCAGCGCTGTGCGATTACATTTGTTAGGCGGCGAAACGTGGTCGCCCGATAAAGATAAGTACACGCGTCAATATTTCGCGACAGCTGTATTGATGGTTGCGGTTATGGTTGTGTTGACGCCAGCAATTGGGAAGGCTGTTCTGCGTTTTCCACAAACGTGCACATACAAGGTTGTCGATGGTGAACATTGCTTGCTCGGAGTGCTGTTTATTGGAGCCTTTAAGAAAAGCAATATTTCTTGAGAATGCAACAAAGCTTTACTAGCTCACTCTGAGCAGTGGTCATTTTATTTGTGTTACTGCCTGTGTTCGTGGCTTTTCATAGCATAATTTCTCCATATTACTTAAGGTAGCTCTCTACTCTTTATTAGTGCTTTGTTAGCACACCTTCCATTATCATGTAGCATGGTCTCCAGGCTAGTGAAATGACTTGACTACGTAATTTTTGTCAAGTACTATAGGAAAATAGAATATACTACCAGGATCAATTGTCACTGAATGTAATCCTTCAATAGTTCGGGAGTTTCACTACACACTTTGGGAATGGAGTGTTTCCAGTAGATCTTTTTGTTTACAAGTATGATTTTTCTTTGCTGTTTGTCGCATGAACCGCTGTACTTCTATTTGTTTTCATAATTGAAGCTATTGTTATCGCCATTCCTGTTTGCTTAATTAATGAAATATTTCTTGATACAGATTTTAACCCTTTGTAGTGCTACTTTGCAATTCTTGTTACGCATTGTTGTTATTGTATAAATTAGTCAGATAGTTTTTTTCTTAGATCATCGTTCCAGCTTATGTTATACCGCAACCAGGATCCTGGAGGGTAAAATAAATTGCCATATGCATCCTTCACTGTAAATGGTGTGAAGTGTTGCGGCTCAAGATAGCATTGAAGCCTAGGATCCTTCCAGCCACAGGGATGAGTAAGTCCGGGAGTGGGAGAGCGAAAAAGGGTTTATTCTGAAATACCTACAATGGCTATGGAATCCCACTCCGTTTAGGAGTGGGCTTCCACGGCATGTCTCGGCATAAATTGGAACACGTCGGGACACACGCTTTGTCCCAAATGTGCCCGCTTATAAAGCAGTATTCTTCCCTAGGTGACCAGACTAGGGAATCTGATGATCTTGGTACAGCTAATCAGAGGGGTCGTATTGTTCACAGAACTCCGCCTCTGATATCCAACCTTCTAAGTGACGACGAGGCAGTCTGGAAACTTTGCTCATACTCCTTCCATTAAAGTCGTCGATTTGGTTCTTTTCTCTCCGCGACGTTCATCTTGCCAGCGTCGGGAGAATGGCCTTCACGCTGGTCCCCACTTCCACTAAGGGTGGCAGTTGTGGTCGCTTCTAAGTGAGCTTCTTTGTCATAACGTTGTAGCTGGGGTCGGGCAGCGTCGCCAGGTAGGCGGACGTCGATGAAGCGGGGCCTTAGGAGAAACACTCAATAAATGTGTGTTGCTATCTTGAGACATGACACAAGGTGCATGGTGTGATAGCAGTGAATTTCTGTTGATACAAATACAGCACACCACTGGTTGTACAAATTAACTAAGCTGTTTTTGTGTACAAATCATTCATTGTCCATTTTTTCTCTTGGAAGTTTTCCTGTGTGCAATAACAAATCGTTTGTTTCATTTCTCCAAATTCTTCCTTTATTGCCTCATTGTCACTGCTATGAACACAATATACAGATTAGGCTGTTCAGGCGTCACAACATGGCACGTGCATCCAGTATGACTTTCTTGTCCACCATCCTCTTGATAGTCTTCACCAGGCTATCGTGGTGGTAACACACAAAAAGCCCGTTCAGTAGCTTTTTGTAAGATAAATACTGTCCCTTTGTATAGAGCCTGTTGAGCCGCTTCACGCGCCTTGTGAGGATCTCTGGTATCAGGGCATGCCTCAAAGTGAAGTTGGCTGGGAAACATTTCGGTGTCCCAGAACACTTTGTTGTAGTGTATGTGCCCAAGGTGGACCTTGTTGAGCCAAAACCAGACAACAAGGTCACACCAATTGTAACCTGTGATAGCCAGCTGTCCTTGATTTGATATTACTATTCATGGTCTGTCTTCAACACAGCCTCACCATCTTCTAGCCTAAAGCAGAATTTCCTGTCTTTGCAGGCTTCCTTCATAGTCTGTCCCTGTTTAGAAAATGGGCACTTCACTTCCAGGATGCCTTCCACTCTATCCGCTGTCACAACTCTGTCTGGTGATGCAGCCAGCAGTGGATGGTCACTGTGAGCATGCAGGCCTGTTTCCTCCAGTGTGACCTGCCTGTCTAGGCTCCTGAGTAGGAGCGCATATGCCTCAACGGCATACTTCTCATGTACTCTTCTATATACCATTGCTTCAGCAGACGCTGCCCTATCGCTTGGATCGAGCAGGGTCTTCAGCAAACTTTCCAGCTTTGCGCAACGGCACACCCGCCTTAAAAGGGACGCTGTGAGCCGGCCAACTCTGGCAACCTGTCAGTTTCTGTTGTCTGATTGCCGATCGTACTTGCACGTATTCTTTCACGCTCATCCTTGTCTATGGGCTTTAAAGATGACGTGTGGACTGACTAGCTCTTGAACTCTGTCGCTCCACACGTCTTCTTCATCCCCAATTAACTGTGCAGATGGCTGAGGTACATGCTGTTGTGCCGGTTGTCCCATGTAGCGTACCGCTTGGAGGCTGGGGTAGCATTCCGAGAGGCTTTTCTCGAAACGCTGCACTTTATTTTCGGTAGGGGGTGACGGGTGACCACATGGATTGTATTGCCGCTTTCTTTTTTGATGCAGTGGTTTGTTTACTCTGTACTTCCGGAAGGACATTTCCACCAAAGGCAGCCTTGGCGCAGGCTTCTTGGCTGCAATACAGTAAAAAATCGTGGCTTAGTAGTGAGACATTTTGAACTTTTTCTAGCCTAATACCCGCAACATGGGAAGGCCCACATGACATTCTGTTGTAGTTACGCCGAACCTAGCTGAGCAGTCAATATAGTGATACAGTTGGCATTCTTGGCATAATTCAACTACTTTCCTCCGACCTTTCTCTAGGTGGGAAGTAGCGGCGCTGTTACACCTTCAAACTTACTGACCGACAGTCTTACTACCTCCAAAATCCTAATAATGAAATATGTAATCACCAGTGAGGCATCCATTATAGGAAATAATGCTAAATTCAATAAGGTTGCATAACATCTCTGAAAAATGGATTCGAATTGAGGTCAGGTGTAATATGTGGCCTGCACTGCATAAACTGAAAGAAAACAGGTCATGAATGGTATCCAACGCTGAAATTTTAACTCTATGAAAATACGAAGGAATGTATCGGCATGACTACTGATATAAAGTTATTGTGTACCTCGTGATTCTCCATACAGAGAAGGCCGAACAAAAAGGATGGCAATGTTCTGCTCCAAGTTCATTAGTGTGTGCGTAATAAAATTATTTGTTGCCGCTCTATCAGCACCATACTCACCGCCATGTCTTGATGTGGCTTCTTTAGAGCTTTTAGGGAACACTTCCCATGCTTATTTCCAGTGACAGTTGTCGGTGCTGGATTGGAATTACTTTTGGCGGGGTCAACCTATAAAACTGTATGTACACTGAGCATTTGAGTAAAGTTATTGTGTGTGCAGTGAAAGTATGTCTTGTTCTTGATTCAAACATCACTTGCAACGCATACAGGGACAAGGGACCAAAAGAACGACGAAGACAAGCGCTGACTTCCAACTGATTTTTATTTTGAGTAGCAAGCATATACACCGAGACACCAAGACAAAAGCGCCCCCCCCCCCCCCAAAGCATCAAACCCACATGAGTATGCACTCAAAATGGAAATGAACCATGACCACCGCCTAAGATAAACGAGAGCGCATGTGCGACCTCAGAAAAACGAGCTCGTTATCTGTTAATGCAATTGACGGCTGACTAACTGAGTCACCTTCGGCAATTGCTGCTGCTTCAATAATAATTCTGGTGCGTTCATTAGAATGCCAGACTAAGATAGCAGTTTATATATATATAATATATATATATATATATATATATATATATATATATATATATATATATATATATATATATATATATATATATATATATATATATATATATATATATATATATATATATATATATACACTCAGAATGTTTCTATATAGTCAAAATATATATATGTTCAAAATGTGCTACTCAAAATAAAACTCATTTGGAAGTCGGCGCTTGTCTTCATCGTCCCTTGTGCCTTTATGAGCAGTAAGTGGTGTTTGAAACAATGGAATACCAACTAGCCCGTACCCAAGCCTTGCCTTGTCCATGCGTTCACTTAAACACAGCTTACACATGAACTGTAGAATAGCCAACCGGACACTTAGCCTGGTTGACCTTGCTCTGCCTTTCACTTCTTGCTTTCTTCTTCCTACACATGTGAACTGTTTTGTCAATATCCAGTACATGTGAATATGGAGCACATCTTAAAAAGTGCATGTTTGGGACCCCAAAATGCTACCGTAAACGAGCGATTTTAAAAGGTGCCAATATCAGTACACCTGTACCACACCTTCTGGGGGAACAATCCACTTGCATGGTTGGTCCGTGCAGGTTACTTCCATTCCCTTATCTCCTGCCAGTTCAGCAACGCTGAGCAGAAGGCCGGCGACGTTCTGGGAGGTCTCGCTGAGGCTGCAAAATATAAAGAATGCAGTTTTTCTTCGCGCTCGTCGATGCGCTCTCATTTCTGAACAAGATTTAGGCACTCGTCACTGGGTCAATCTGAGCATAAGCGACTACGATTGAATGCAATGTGAAAAACGACGCAAACAGACGGCCAGCCAGTCTATATACTTTTATGGGCATTTGATCATTCCTTTCCAATATATTTTCATTTGTGAGTCTGCGCACTGCTTTCTTTCTTCTGTACGTGTCAGTTATGTTGCGCTGTCTTCCACCATGACTTCGAACCAACTCGCCCAACTATCTGCCTTGATATCAGTATGCTCTAGTGAGTGGGAGTGCACTGGCCCGCGGACGCTCGCGCTGCCCATATTTGAGCTAATATAACATATAAAATAGGTTGGCGTATGCTTTGAGGCCTTAGCGCTCACAAAAACACCCTGAATAACCTGCCGCGTACATGTAGCGCATAAGAAATTTGGGATACAGTTTCGTACACCAGAGGCATGCAACACAGTAGTTTGGCGAAAAAGCACGAGACGAATACCAAATTCGCAGGCTAGCACGAGTGCATCTGCTGTTTCATGCAATAACTGAGAGTGCGGGGAATGCGAGAGGCAGAAAGTACTCACCCGGCCACACATTAACAGTGCGCTCCGGCAATGTCGCCAGTGGCTTTAGTGAACCACGCCGTAACCACGTAGATGCCCGACTTCATGGATGGCGTGCACGTAGCTCGTATGAGGCCAAGTGCAGGGTCCGCGGTGTTCACGTTACGTTTCATGTTGGTAACGTAAGCTTCTTCTTTTAAGGCCCATTCGAAGTGTGCCTGACGAACGGACGAAGTGTTGGCGTGCAGATAACGCCACGCATTGCCATTCGTAATGCTGCACCACGAAAAGTCAGTCGTCCATCCAATTTGCAAAAAAAGGCAAGGGAATGCAGTCCTCTTCAATCTTATTTAAGGCAGGTCATACGCAACTACCAAAGAGCGTCGACGCTTTCACAAAACGTGACAGAAGCTCCGTAAACACAACGTCGCTACTAGATGCCACGATACCAAAGCATGGCTGGAGCCCGGATGTTTTCCAACCAAGCGGCGAGGCAGAACCTTCCCGCTTTTTGCGCTAGGTGGCGCTCCGACTTCTGGATGTTCTTGTCTGGATTTTGGGGCTAATGGACGTGCTTTTCGGGGCTCCGTGGCGGAGACGAAATCATAAGCTTTTGTGCATGCTTTGAGCTTGCTTCTGTTTTTTATTTGCAGATTTTTTGCCTTTAAATAGTTATTCGGTGGTTTCCTTTTTCTTTCCTTTCTTTTGTCTCATATTTGGGGTGCGCGGGTATGCTTCGTATACATTTTTTTTTGCAGGATGGTTAGAGCGTCCTTTGGGTCACGTTCTCCAACACGTGCAGCCGTGTGGGACGTTGAGTGTTCGTAGTCTTTAAATGGTAGCTTTGAAGTGGCAAGATAAATAGCTATTAGAGGTTTTCCTGTGCGTGTTTTGGTAGGAAAGTGAGAGCGTGGCCGCGTGGTTGAGCGCGTGCGAGAGCGTGTCATACCCTCGATCTCCGCGGCATTGTTTTTGAAACAGTGGCTTTTTACACAAATCTTACTTTCTGGCTAGGTGGATGCTGCGGACGCTCCTGTGCCCGAGGCTTCAGCGACTTCGTTCGTAGCTAAGTACTCTTTTCTTTTTGTTAGGTGGTGTTTTATTTTGCATGGAGCAGGAACGCAAATTTTGAATTCGTGGTAAGAGTAGTAAACGTACCAGCTTTGTCTAGGTCTGGCGGTTTCCCCCAGTTAGGCCTAGGTGCTAGGCGGGACCTATTTAATAGGCTTATTTAACTATCTCAGCTAGCCCTTCGAAGTGATTTGGCGGACTTGCTCGTTGAGCCTAAGGCCGTAGGCCTAGCGATGAAACCAAAGAAAGGGAAGGCCGCGGGGGTCGCGGAGCCAGTGCAGTGCGACGAGCACCTGCGCTGGTGTTCCCTCGACGAGACCAGTTTCCAGAGCTTAGCAGACGCGGAGGCGTATAGCTTTACGTGCAGGCTGTGCGAAGGGGCTTGGGAAGCAGTCCAAAAACTGGAAAGAAATTGAGCAGCCAAGTTCGAAGGGCTGAAAGCAGACCTGAGGGAGGAGCGGGTAGCACTGCAGGCGAAAGTCGCAGAGTTGGTCAAGGTGGAAGCGGTCCAGGCCGCGCAATTAGTAAGGCCTGTGGCCGAGCTTGGAGCAGAGAGGGAAAGGAGAGCAGAACTGGATATGCGGCTCGATGCGCTTGAGACTCGGGTAGGGGAGAAGGATGGGTTGGGACAGCAAGCCGGTGGTAAAAGCACAGAATGTAGGGTAGACCCTGCAGGCGAAGTGGGAGGCAGGGAGCCAGAGCAAGAGGTCGTCGGCTCGCCGCCGGTGAATCGGCATAGTTATAGTGAAGCAGCGCAACACGCCCCGAGAAGAGGCGACGCTGCCGCCACAGGGGCGCCAGCGAGCGCGAAGAGAGGAGGGGAACAAGCTAACTTCAAGGGATGAGCTCATAGCCAATGATAAGAGGCAGCATAACCTGGAAGTAAGGAGGGAGGGAGGGAATGCCCTAGTACTTATCGGTGGTGATTCAAATATGAGGAGGTGCAAAAGAGCTATAATGGAGCGTGCAAAGGGTGATAAGCGGGTAGCAGTCGGGACGTTTCCAAGCAGGACAATGGACGCAATACTGATAGAAACAAAAAGCGAGCTTTCTGAGAATGTTGCAGAGCGCGATTTGGTAGTGGTAGCGGCGGGGCTAAACGATGTCTTGAATGGTGAAGCCGCAAAAGTAGTAGAAAGATTAGCGAAGGGGCAGTTGACGATTTAAGGGCGATAGCACAGCAAGTCCAGATCGTGGTATGCACAGTGCCGGAGGTGCAAGGACGGAACGGAGACATTGAGAAGGACGTTGTGGCTGTTAATTGTGAGATAAGAAAGCTAAGCCAGGAGAAAGGATTTGAAGTGGCAGGCATAAACAAAGAAGTGCATAGAGCAGGCTTTGGCGGAGGCTTTACACGAAATGGCATCCACTTTAATGGAAGGCTAGGAGCCGCAATCGGCTGGCGCATGGCAGGCCAGGCAGTAGCTTTTTAGGTGGTCCACTGCGGCTCAGGGCGTAAGGGTAGGTAGAAACAATGTAGAAAGTGCAACAAGAGAGGCTGACACCAATAAAATGGCCACTAGGAGGTCCAGGAAGAAAACTACAAAAACGAAAATTTAACACCAGGATCAGGTACATAAACATGCAAGGCGATAGAAAGAGAACGAAGTGGTTAGAAATAGAACAGCAGTTAAAGGACGAAGAAGTAGGTGTATACGCGCTGTGCCAAACACATCTCAGGGATCTAGAAGACCCACCGTTTATTGAAGGCTTCGTCTGGGAAGCGAGCAATAGAACAACAAAGGAGAGGAAGGAAGGAGGAGTAGGTATGCGGATACATCAAGGAACAAATTGGCAAAGAGTAAAGTTAAC
This sequence comes from Dermacentor andersoni, assembly GCF_023375885.2. NCBI lineage: Eukaryota > Metazoa > Arthropoda > Arachnida > Ixodida > Ixodidae > Dermacentor > Dermacentor andersoni. Next base: position 107,103,265 of record NC_092822.1, on the reverse strand, counting down.
TTGCAAAGAACATGTCTGGGTATCAGGCACAATTGCCGGTAAAAAGACATGGCTAGGAGTAGTTTATTTAGGGACAGGGGACAAATGCAGGCAAGAGAAGAAGGATCTAGTGAAGTGTCTCGATGACGATATTAAGCAGTTTGGAGATGGTGCCGATATTTGTCTGCTGGGTGACGTGAATGGCCACATCGAGGATCTGGATGGATACACAGATTTTAATGGGAAGTCGATGCTAGACTTCTGTGAGTGACACAACCTAGTTATAGTAAATAGAGAAACTAAGTGTGAGGGACAAATCACGTGCGAGTCCCGTAACAGACAAACGACCATTGACTACTGCTTGATGTCGCAGTTGTTGTATAGCAAGCTCGCAATAATGAAAATAGACGAAGAGGGGAAGTACAGCCTCGGAAGATATCATAAGCGTATTAGTCTACAGTTGGGAGCCCTGCTCAGAAGAGAAATGCAGGGCAGTCAAAAAGAGTACGCAAAATTAAATGACGAACAAATAGCGCAAATAGAGGCCGCCCTAGAGGAAGCAATAGAGAAACATCCCATGTAAAGGTGGGATTATAATCAGTTAGAACTACTCATTAGTACAGAAATAAAAGAAGGAAAAGGAGTAAACCGCTGGAGAGGAAAGAGGGAGCCACGGACTTGGTGGAATAAGGAAATTAGGGAGGCCATCGAACAACGACGGTGGGCATCTCGGGAACACAGACAAGCAAAGAGGGCGCAGTTATCTAAAGAGGAAATATGCCAAAAATGGGATTATTATCGACAAAAGAAACAAGTGCAGATCATCGTCCAGGCTAAAATAAAGCAGTCCTCTGATCGCTGGCTGGCTGAAGTTCGCGATGCAACTAAAGGGGGTGTCAAGAAAATTCTGGGACCGTAAAAGCTGGCTGGGTAAAGCGAATCACAGAAATCAGGAACAGATTTACGATGCCGAAGGAAATTGTTTAGAGGGAGATGACGCTGTGAACTACATTGGTTCAGTTATAGCAGAGTCATTTAGGAAAGACGATAGGGTAATCGCCCCAAATGAGGGAGCAACACAGGATAGCATAATAGAAAACAGCTTAGAACTGACCAATCTTAACTGGAAAAAGGCGGAAGCAAATGTTCCAAAATGCACGTCCGCCGGGATAGACGAAATTCCAATCAAGTTAATTAATGAATTTGGCCCAAGAAGCAAGGAAACGCTGATAAACGCATTAGAGGCAGTCATAACAAATAAGCAGATTCCGCAGAGCTGGAAACAGAGTAAAATTAATTTGATTTATAAAGGGAAAAGTGATAAGAAGAACATAAAATCCTTCCAACCAATTACGATAAGGAGTAATAATAAGTAATAAGAGTGATAAGAGTTTCTCTAATACCTCTAGCCTGGCAACTACATCGGATTCCAGACGTGAGGTTCTTTATGCGGATGACGTCACTTTGTGTACCGTGCATGAAGATATATCTAGACAAACTCAACAGCTTCAAGAAGCCCTTGATGTTCTGAACAACTACGCTCGGAAAGGACACCACGTGACATTTCAGTGGCTTCCAAGTCACTGCGGAGTCATAGGGAACGAACACGCTGATAACGCTGCTCGGTCGGCTCTTCCAGGGGACGAAGAGGAGCCGATACCGTTATCAAGGACAGATGCCGCTCGAAAACTTCGATTGATCAGCCGTGACATCACGTTCTCCTTGTGGAACGCTGGAAGTTTTCACGACTACCGACTCCACAATCTTGACTCCTCTCTACGCCTTTGTATTCCATCTGGACTCTGCCGTCGCGAAGCTACCCTGCTTTGTCGACTATGGCTAGGGGTGGCTTTCACCAAGTCTTTCGCTTACAGAATTGGATGGGCCGACGACGCCTCGTGTGAGGACTGTGGTGACGAGGAGACTTTTCAACACCTTCTTTGTGACTGTCCTCGATATAATTTACAGAGACAATCACTCGCAACCGCGATAGCGCGCTTTGACCAAAGACCTCTCACAGAGGAACTTATTTTAAAATACCGCCATCATAAGCCTTCGCAGCAGAGGGCGACGAGTGCACTGTTGCGGTTCTTGAGGGCGACAGAATTGGACAGGCGGCTGTAGCCTGAGCAGGTGTTGACAGTGCTTCAAGTGTCACTGTGCTGTGCGATGACAGTATTCAGTGACAGTGACCGACTGTGATTGTGTGTCTATTCTCCTTCCTTTCCTTATCTCTACTTTTTTACCACTTTACCTCCCCCTCCCCTCTCTCCCCAGCGTAGGGTAGCCAACCGGATCTTTTTCTCTGGTTAACCTCCCTGCCTTTCCCCTCTCTCTCTCTCTCTCTCTACGCTCGGAAAGCAGGGCTGGACATTTCCGCCCAAAAATCAAGCTATGTTGTGGTGACCAACTAGAAAGGACGCACACTAATCACGCAGCACCCCTTTACATTTAGGCTCGGCGCAGTGACAATCCCTGAGGCTTCTGAGGTCCGCATACTGGATCTCGATATTCACCACTCTGGCTGTGGTGCACACTGGCTCCGTAAAACCAGACAAAGTTCGACAAAAACACTTCACCTTATTTGTCGCATTGCAGCAAAAGCAGCTGGAGCTCGTACTGACGTAACTCGACGGTTGGTGCGTGCAGTCTTGCAGCCACAACTTTTATATCAGGCACAATTTCAACGACTGACTTTGGCACAGCTGGCACAGTTGGAGACGATTAATCGCGATGCTATGCGCACAATCACAGCACTGCCCCGCATCACTCCGATACCAACCTTACAGGAACATGCCCAGCTCAACACAATTACTGAGCTAATTTTGCAACGTGAAAAAGCACGTGAAATAAAAAAAGCAACTTATTCCGGCTGTCGGCGCGTTGCGTGCTCATTTTCAACGCGGCTCTCGGATTGACAATCAGCCCTATCCAATGCCTCCCTGGGAATTCACTAGCATCACAACTAATAAGACAACGAAGTTACGACGCAGCGATACAACAGGTATTATTGACGAACACAATATCGTCGATGCATCATGCGCTAACACCTGCAAAGTCTATACGGGTGCTGCCATTCTCCCAGACGGCGGAAGGACATTATTCCTGAGTTCTACGCATAATTTCATCAGCGGCCACCAGCGCTATTTATCTACGGAAGCCAACGCTCTAGTAATGCAACTTCAAGCCATCCACGACGCTGAGCAGGATGCGACATCTAAGCTGCCTACCATCAAGGAACTAGATATCCTGACTGATTCTTTAGCGGCTATTCAGGAACTCAAGAAGGTTGATAAGGCGATGGAAATCTGCGAGACAATACACACTATGAATAGTAAAATAGCTACTTGCGTCAAGGTACACTGGATTTAAGGCCATTCAGCGAACCCTCGCAACATTGCTGCTGACCAGCAGGCGCACTGACCTCCTAATCTTGATCTTCCGCCTATTCCCCTCCCACCTCAACCCCTTAACTCGCTCCGAGCCCGTAAAAATTTTCTCCGGCAGGACACACGCGCTCTTATCCCACCGTGTGTCTGCTCCCTCCCCATTCACCTTAGTAGGGCGGAGGAAGTTGTGCTTAGGAGGCTTCGGGCCGGGGTGGCCCTTAGACCGGCTGTTATCTCCAGGTGGAACTGGTCGCATTTACCACTGGGTGCTACGTGTCCATACTGCTTCGTTCCTGTGATGGAAGCAGATGCATACCACCTAATATGCACATGTAGTGGTTTAAAATCGGAACGCTCGCGTCTTCTACTGCAAGCCGGCCTCCGCTACAGTGTGACAACCAGCTATGACCGCTGGATACATGACAACAGATTCCACAAAACATTGCTTCAATTCATACACAACGCAGGCCTCACAGCATACATATAATACACATATACGCACCAAGAATTATGCCTTAAGGGCAAGTCTTTATCGCAATAATAATAAAAATATTACAATAACATCAGTTATATATAGGCTGGTGATGCAGGCGGTGAAATTAAAAATGCAGTCATGGGTAGAAAGTAATAGAATAATTGGAGAACTTCAGAACGGGTTCAGAAGTGGTAGGCGCTTAGATGATAGCCTGTTCGTGCTTACCCAGTGCATAGAAATAGCTAAGGCGGAAAATAGACCTCTGTATTTAGCCTTCCTGGACATAAGCGGTGCATACGACAACGTGAACAGGGAACTCCTGTGGAATATATTAAAAAGATGAAGGTATCGATCATGAGGTAATTGATTTTCTACAGGAAATATATCGAAAAAATAATGTTGAAATAACATGGGAAGAAATTAAGAGTACGACAACTGTCGAGGTACACAAAGGATTAAGGTAAGGTTGTCCTCTATCACCGCTGCTGTTCATGCTTTATATGATAAGCATGGAAAGAAGGTTACAACGAAGCAATCTAGGGTATAATCTGTCGTACAGTTTAGGCGTAAAGGTTGTTGAGCAACGAATACCGGGTTTAATGTATGCGGACGATATTGTACTGTTAGCAGATAGCCAGGAAGATTTGCAAACTCTGGTTAATTACTGTGGAGACGAAGGAGACAGTTTAGGTTTCAGTGTTAGTGCAGCTAAGTCCGGTGGGATGTTTTTCAACGATACAACTGATCAGGAGCTTACAATACAAGGCCATGAAATACCCCGAGCGGCCGAATACAAATATCTCGGGGTATGGATAAACAAAGGGCAGATGTACACGGAAGAGCACGAACAGTCTCTCATAGCAAAAGGGCGAAGAGATGCCGGGATAATGAAACATAGGGCATTGTGGGGGTACAACAGATATGAGGTACTGAGAGGTATTTGGAAGGGAGTAATGGTGCCGGGGCTTACTTTCGGGAATGTGGTCCTGTGTTCAAGGGCAGAGGTTCAGTCGAGACTAGAAGTAAATCAGAGAGCTGTGGGAAGGTTTGCACTAGGTGCTCACGGGAAAACCACAAACGAAGCAGTACAGGGAGATGTGGGCTGGGTATCGTTCGAAGCACGGGAAGCTCAGAGTAAAATCCTATACGAAAAACGTCTGAGGAAATTAGACGATAACAGGTGGACAGCTAAGGTATTTAAATACGTATACAGAAAGAGCGTTGACTCACAATGGCAGAAAAGAACTAGGAAGCTAACCAGTAAGTATGCCAGACACGAGGACGAAGAATGACAGAGCATTAAACGACAGGTTAAAAACGCGGAAGGTAAAAATTGGATAAACTCAATAGAAAAGAAGCATAGTGTGGAACTATATCGATACTGGAAACAGCAGATCAGGAAGGAAGCGTTATATGATAACTCAAGAAGCAGTGCCATACGCTTTGAAGCTAGATCAGGATGTCTTAGAACGTGGAGCTATACAAAGAAATTTAACGAAGAAGACACATGTACTGTGTGTGGTAAATATGTAGAAACAATGGAACACCTCATACTAAAATGTGATGGTATCAATCCCGATGTCGATGCTGCCACAGTCACGCTTCCTGAGGCGCTAGGGTTCAGAGATAATAATGGTCATGTAAATAAATATGCGGTGGAGATTAGCAAAAGGCGATTTGAGGATTGGTGGCTCAAAAGCAGAGGTGACATAAGGTTAAAAGGGTAGAAAGACGTATTTAAAGAAAATCGAGAATTTCCATAACAAACAACACAAATAAAAATAAACGGCAAATTAAAAATCTGAGCATGGTGGCAACTGCCATCACCCCGTTTCAAAGAGGACGCTCCTACCTTCCATCCATCCAGGCACCGGACGCATCGGGATGCCTTAGAACACGCACCTAAAACGCGAGATATAAGAAGGAACAGGAAGCATGTGCTTGCTGCGGTAAAGCTAGGGAAACTATGGAGCATGTTTTTTAGAATGTGCAGACGTCTACCCAGCGGTCAATTTAGGCACCACTGGCCTCCTTGAAGCCCTATGGTTCAGCGAGAGCAATGCAAAAGTAATCATGTGCGCAGTAGGCATTAGTAAGAGGCGATTGGAGGATTGGTGGACGAAAAGTAGGGAAACGACAAAAAACGGAGATGTACAAAAGCACAGTTAGCAATAGGAAATCAGAAAATTTGGGTGTGGGAGTTCCTAGGGTTTATACTTTTTTATTTTTTTATTGTTTAACTTAGGTAGGACATTAGGCAGTATAATAGCAAGAGCTTGGTGGCACAACCCACCGCCCCCTTCCAAAGTAGACGCTCATAACATCCATCCATCCATGGTCAATTAGTTCGCTGCTGCTGCCGCGTCCACCTGCCTTTGTGCGTTGTCTTGCGGTGCAGTTGCTGAGGCAGTAGTTGCTGACGGCGCCGAGCGGCGTTTGTGTCCTTTCCCAAAGCAAGCAAAACTGCGCTGACGATCGACAAACTCGGTTTAGTCGCGTTCAACCATAGCAAAAAAAGAGTTCTCACGCTTTCTCCATGGCTTTCCGCCCAGTGGACTAACGTAGCAGGCTTTAGAACAGAATAGCGGGTGCCCTGCTTGAGCAGCGAGCAGGCGCCGACCACCTTTACTTTCGTCATCTTGCAGTGCCGACCGACGCCGATCGTCAGCGTCCGCGCGTAGTAGCGTCGGTGGGCGCTACAAAAGTTCTACGCCTTGGACGTCTCCAGGGCAGTTAGATTACCGGCCTTTTGCAGAAGAGAATATCTTAGCGATCTATAAAGCCGCCAAAGCTCCACAGCGATTCTTGAAATGCACTAACATTTATGAGCATTTGTGATAGATTCTACGACGAACGCTTAACTGATTGCGCGTAAATATTGCAAAGTGTGGACTTACCTCTTTCTCCGGATAATTTAGTTTCACCTCCCCTTTCTCTGTGCAGGGTAGCCTACACGGTTCCGCCAGGTAGAACTCCCTGTTTTTCCTTTATTATCTCTCTCTCTATGTAGACGACTGTGTAGTTTCACTCCCGATTAGTAAGGCAGAAGATCAATCAAAGCATAGAAAATCCCTAGAGTATATATTTAGTTGGTGTAATAATTATGGAATGCAAAGTGATACTCGTAAGACGCTAAGTATTACGATAACTCACCGAAAGACATCACTTCATTTGAAGACAATTTAGTACTCACATGAACCGCGTAATGAAATAAAACATTTAAGGCTCGCATTAACGCAGTCTATGATGTGTACCTTGATCAAACTTGTATGCGAACATTCAAGAAACTAGTTGTCTTAAGAATATAACTTGTTAGTGCTTCCCGCCAAGTGAAACTAATCTCGTAGAAACCACTCATTCGGCTCATCTTAGAGAACGCAGCAGTAGCTTGGAATCCATACTCGGAGTAGAGGACCGATGTATTAAAAATAAATATCTAAAATAAGGCTCTTACTTTTCTTTATTCTAAGTATGCTACAAAGAAGAGCATTACATCACACCGTATGCAACTGACCAGCCGGCAAAAGAAAACCTCCATAAGATTCATCTTAAAACTTTTTGTGCGCAAACAAACAGGGACGAAGAATAGGGGCAACACAAGGACGAGCGCTCGTCCTTGCGTTGCCCCTGTTCTTCGTCCCTGTTTGCTTGCGCACAAAAAGTTTTAAGATGAATCTTTTCCAACTAGGCCGACTCGCAGTTATCCTCTATAAGATAATTTTGTTTATCAGAACATGATAAAAATATATAGTGTCGTTGAGCGGAAATACGGGTGGGAAGAAACGGAGTGGACAGGACAGACACTCTTCCGTTGGAAAAGAATTTGCAGAATATTGAAAGCAGTATCTTGGAAACACATCTGCATTCTTGAGGACTGGCTAAGATTTGCGTGTTTCGAATGGAAAGGCATCAGAGATGGTGGCATAGCGTCAGCTAAGGAACTGCGGGAATCTACTGCAGCGATCAGAGTTTTTGTGGGCCAGCGCTACTGAAACGTGACAAAATATTTTCAGGAAATTTGCCGCCTATGCTCCTGGATGGGGCGTATAGGTGCCGCCGGCAGTAGAAAAAAGTCTTAGAAAGAGGTCCCAAGTCTAGTCTTCAAGTTGCACTCCCCAAACATGTGCTCTTGGTTGCAGCCCACAACATGGCAGACAAAGCGCCAAGCTAGGAAAGGGACTTTTGGATTGTGTGGATGTGCTAGGCCGTGCATCGCCGCGCGCGCTTCATAGCCATAGTGTTCTTCGCAAGGTAGTGAACCACTTTAAAAAATTAAGCCCTCGAACTAGTTCAGTGTAACAAAGAAGGTGGTTTTGCTGTACTTCCAACGTCATTGTTCAAATAAAGTGCAGGTTCAGCCATAGTGAAGAACTTCAGGTTGGAGGACACCGCCCCTTCTAAGGTGAAGTCCAGGGCACTAGCCCTCCTCGCTGACATGGAATTGCAAGGCCTCAGAAAAGCTGTGAAATCCTGCAAAGGTGATGCCTTTGAGGTATTCACCGCAAAAACATGCAAAGATTGGTGTGCCTTCCGCACCATCGTCACGAAAGAACGCTGCTGGCAGCACAATGTCAGTTCTTTCTTGCAACGCCACCTCCATATGTTGACACCTGTAGACCCCTTAAAGTTAAAGAAGCCGAAATTGCTCGTGCAGGACCTAGTGGAAGGATTACCTCGAGCAAACTGCGGCGTATCGATGTTGAGAAACTTTTCTACTCTGTGCCGCACGATGAATTGTTTTTAGCAATCCGTGATGCAATTGATTGGCGTGGGGTAGTGCCCTTTCAAAACGCCTCGTAATTCAATGTGGACAATTTTTTAGAGTTGAGAGTCTGTCCTGTCCACTCCGTTTCTTCTCACCCGTATTTCCGCTCAACAACACTACATGATGCACCAAGTGGCCCAACAGCCTACGCTTATGATAAAAATAAGTAATGACGAATCCGTAAAGCATCCATACCGTTGATTTCGTTGCACATATGGAAACTTATTCCTTCATCCCTGCAAGGCTTAAATACATCTGCGTATTCGTTTCTTCTCTTCCAATCATGGAGACAGTGCCGAATCGATTCATTCATTTTTGCCACTTCAGGAATAGCATTTTGTGTTGTTGGCGTGCTATATAGGCTACTAATTATGTAGGCTTTGGTGCATAAAAAAAGCAACGGCGATGCATCGGGCATGTAGACGCGCTTCTGTATCTGTGCGAATCTTCTTATTTCTTCTTACCACATTAACCTACGTAGGTACAAAGTATATTTGTCATTCTTGCTTTCTGTAGCTGATGACAACATTGTGGTCAAATATACCCCCCACTTGAAAGTACATCCGTTGCTGTATTTTTATTTTCTTTTGAGCTGTTTATTTATTTTTTCTAAATGCGCTCAATGGGAAATGTTCGAACACTGAGTTACTCTTTTTATTTTGCTTTTTTTTCTTCTGTGGCCACTTTCGATTCTGCGTTTCTTTTTTGCTTTTCTTGCAGTCTTCTGTACCCTGCATGCTCTCTCCGCTGTAGTGCTGAAGAACTCAGTAGTATTTGTAAATAAAAATAAGATTACCACGGCAAAGCCGAATATGCAGATTATCGCTTCTAGGTCACGACGCATCAATTCAGAAAGGCAGCACGTGCTAGTAACCTGTTTGGTTGCGTCAAGTGCAATCGGGCATGCACACAATCGTTGCTCTCGCTTTCTTTAAGGTATCTCCAAAAGTCCCTGAAGGAGAACGGGACAGAAAGGACGGCTGCCTGAAATGTCGCCGCACTTGTATTGTTATTTGTTCAACTTCGAAGACCAATTAACGTATGAGCGAAAGACTCTCACGACACGAACCACTTCATCTGTGCTCTACTGCACATTTTTCTCTAAAATTTGCATGGGCAATGAGGAGACAGGAGCTGAAAAAAAAAGGAAGTGCAAGGGCACGTAACAATGGTGGTGGAATGCTTAACTATCATGACGCGTCGCAACCATGAGGTAAACACTTTGTGAAACTAAGTGCTACAGTGACAACGGCCACAACCTGTTCCGATGTGGTTTGTTTCCAGGCGCATTCAAGATCGTCGTACGCCGGGACAGCAGCTGAAAATGTTTACTTCCGCAGATGGGCTGCCTTCCGATTCCCTGCATCGTGTTGACATCGAGTAATCACAAATACATAAAGCCACAAGATAACGAAGCCTAGGCAAGGATAAGAGAGATCATTTGTCGTTTTAAGTTAAACGTAAAAATCATAAGTTAAGAAAATGAAAGTGGAACAAAATGAAGCTTCATGACGATATGAAGTAAAGTGATACCATGAGCATTAGGCGTGCTTTGAATGTTCGGCTAGCCACGGTGACAGCTGTACCCGCGTCCACATTGTTTGGCCTTTCTGTATGTTCACAAGATGAAACATCGGATGAACACTGAGAAATAATTGTGTGCGTTCCCGAATTTCATGAAGCTAGTCCCGTTTGCCTTTCTTATCTGCATATCCTCCCTTTACTAGAATACCTTTGTATTGAGAAATTCTTAACGCTGAAAAAATGTGCTGGCCTGAATTTTCGTTTCTTTTTATAATACCTAATTTTTCGCCACAAATATTAGGCTCTTTTCTTATCCCTAAATCTCATTGCCTTGGGCAGGGTTTCTGCGTCCGCATTGATCTCTAGTTGGATACTGCAACTCAAACGATATGCTCTATTTCCAACCTAACTTGGTCAAAACATCATATCTTACTCCACAAGACGATTCTGGTGATTCTGGTGATAAATCACCAGAATCGTTTTGTGGAGTGTACAGGAGCCGTGGTGTATTCAATACCTTTGAAATGTGGAAAAAAGTACATAGGGCAAACTTCAAGATGCACAAACGAAAGACTAAAGGAACATAAACATAGCGTCGAGCACGCTAGCAGGAATCGAGGTATTCATGTCAGGGATTGCCCCTCTAATGCTTGCACCGCCGAATTCAGACGCTGTGAAGCGCTAAAGAAACACGACCAGCTGGACCGGGAGATAATTGAGGCAGCCGAGATTACCAGACTTTGTGATCAATGCGTTAGCACGCCGTCCTTGCTACTGACAAAAAAAGAACTTGAGCTTTTGCACGGACAATCACTATCTTGAGTGCAAAAAAGGAAAAAAAAAAGAAAAAGTGCGTGTTTCACATGGTGTATGATCACGTGTCTGTGACACGTGTGGGCAATGGTATAAGAAGCCGTGTTTCTTTCAAATAAGCGTTGTTGAAAGGCAGCGCTTGTGGTGTCGCCCTCTCGTCTCGTGTCTAGTCTAGCTTTTGCGCTGTTAACACCAGGATTGATAATGAACAAGCCCAAGCTGCTATTCTAGCGAAATTCATTTATGACATTGTTCCGCGCGCTGGCTGAATCACTGACGTGGTATTCCTGCAAGTAAGGACTATGACTCATCCACTTTCACGCAGGAGGGGTGAATTATCTGCTTTCGGGCCTAGTAGAGAAGGAGTAGCTGATAGAGGAAGTGACGTCAATGTCCAATTGCTTATTTCCCGTAGAAAAACAGCGTGGCACACGCGCCTCACAGTCTTTCGGGACGTACACCGGAACGGCCCAGACGACGTCCTTGTACAGACGCTTCGACCACTGCATCTGGCCTGTGCCGGTGAGTTAGTGTTTATGCACCTTACAGTACTGCTGATGTTCACATTTAGGATTGCTTTAATAGAAACTTCTCAATCTTGCACTTGTAATAGGCTTTCTCCCAAAACGGCGATTCTGGCTCTAAGCACGTGTTCTGTATTTTTGCGTGTCGTTTGGTCAAAAGTGTTGACGTCATTTCTTTTCTCTAATGTAACTACTAATTAATGTCTGCATGTCTGGCACATACATTGTAGGTGCACTTCGCCCCACGACGAAATCTTCCGCCTCTATCAGAAATAAAATGTAGCCATCCATAGTGAATTGTCCGTACTGACGTGCCACAACGCTGATTCTCATTTGCGATTGGTAATCTAAATTCGAAAAAAAGCGCTAAATGAACCTCCTACCGGAACTCTGTACGGTCGGTTATAGCCGATTTTGAGTGCTGTTTCTTGTTCTTCGCGCAAGGGAAATGCACAATTTTCTTGGTTCAACAATGCGTTTCAATTGAGACATCCATGTTGGCACATCTCCGTGAGAGAAGCGTCGGTTTGCGCCGCTGGCAGCCTTCGGGCGGCCGCGCATGTACGCATGCTCGTAACGCGTCATATCGGCGCTCATCGCTTCTTGTGCTAAGATTGTACACACGAAAAAAATGTCTACTTAAATACGCTGACGCGAAAGCTGAATTACAGAGTGATTTTTTCATGCCGCTAAGTCTATCTAAACACCAAAAGCGTGTAGACACTTAGCATGTACACTAGGCATATTCAGCATGTTGGTCGCATGCGCGGCGTGCGATTTGGCGCCGCGTATACGGCGGATTTGGTTGAGAACCCGTTTAGTACGGCTGCCGATGCGAATGGTCGCACGATCGATCGCACCTTGCGTCTCAGGCTTAACGTTTCAAGAGCGACAGGGATGAAAGGGTAAGCTTGAATGTGAAAGCAAGGCGAAGGCTAGTGGCCGTACGAAGGCGGGGGCTGTCATGGTATGATCCCCTCTCATGCACCCAATATTGCGACTTCACTCATGGCGCGCCTCTAGCTGATTCCGCGTCGTGTTAACCCTAACTTCTCATTGGGGCGGGGGGGGGGGGGGGGATCAGGGCTAAAATTTACGCACACAGATAACGATGGGATGAGAGCGTGCTTAAAACTTGTGTGCATGGTTACCCCACCCCATCCATCAAGCCTTCGTGTCGTCCAAGATCTGTTCATTTTGGGTACTCGACCGAATCGTGAACCACTCTGCACGGACGAAAAGCATTCCGACAATAATGTGACTTTCTTGTCTAGGATATGCATAATAAGCGCCCCTGCGTTTTTCTTTTTTTTTTCTGAGCTTTCTTTGCCTTTTCCTTCGACTTTCCGACTGCTCTTTTTCCTGCTGCTGTCTAGCACACGGCACCGTGGGCTCGTTCACAGCGTGTGTATACATGACAGGAGCGCGGCAGAAACTCGTTTGAAACTTTGTACCGCGTCGTATGTGCAAAATGCCCTCTGGAGCTTCCTGGACGTCGGCACATAGCCCCTCTACAGTTGTAATTATCTGTGACACCCCCCCCCCCCCCCCCCCAAACTATTGCAGAAATTGCAGTGCTTACCTGTCTACTAACGTGGAAGTCCAGAGGCAAGCTAGATAGAATGGTAGAGGGGGAAGAGAAGGCAGAGAATGGTAGATCCGACGCAGTCGCGAACCGAATGATAACAGCCCGGCGACTCTTCGCTCGCAGTTCCCATACGAGGACTAGGGGATAGGCAAAAGGTTACGTGAGAAGGCAAGGAAAGGCTACTACTACAGACAAGATAAGAGTTGGGAGTCACCAGGATAAACTTAAGGTACAGCACGTTTCTCCCATTTCAGAAAAAGAATTATGCAAATCCCACACACTGAGAATCGATGTAAGCAAAGCATTCTGTGCTGGATGCTTTGATTGACAATTATTAGTGGTGATGTTCACGGCTGAAGCTTAATTTCTTCAAAGTTGAGTCTAAGGCGAGAGTGGTGAGTTGATGTTAAACGTTAGCTTGCGCGCACCACTGCTGTTTGTCTGCATAGTACACAGAACACACAGGGAGGGGCGTTTGCTTGAGGCGTTGTTGTGTGCCATATTTCATAACCTATGAGAGGGTTGAGCATAGTAATTGCCTCACATGCCACATCGCTTTGTGGCAGAAGTATTAAACTTGAATTGGCTTATGGAGCTGGGTACGTGCCAAAACCACAATCGGCTTATGAGGCACGCCGTAGTGGCGCACTCCGGAATAATTTGGACATTCTGATGTTCTTTAACGTGTTCCAAAATATAAGTGCACGTGCGTCTTCTCCTTCGCCCCGTCGAAATGCGGCTGCCGCGAGTGGGATCAAATTCACGACGTTTAGCAATGCCATAGCCGCAAAGCTAACGCAGCGGGCACAGAACTGTTGATTTGACGGTCGACCGCTTCCGTAGTGTCTCCTGGATCCTGCGGTGCGTTTCAATAGATGCGGCTGTGCTTCTGCACGCCCTGCGTAAGTTGTCCGCTTGACATATTTGCATGGCGATTATTTTTCAGAAATAGCACTAGCGTACTGTACCGTACCTTGAACTTAAGCTTATCCTGTTTCCCCGCAAGCGCTGTCGTATAGTACTGGGGTTTCCTCGCCTGCTTACGTCACCTCCTGCCCCCCTATCTTGTATGGGAACTGCATCTTCTCCTCCCTCTCCTTCTTTCTGCAGTTCCATCTGCGTCCCATCTGGCCTCACGCGTTAGTGGAAAGAGAAGCGCTGCATTTTCTGCATTGCTTCTGAGGTTAGTCACGGATACAGCTGTCAAGCAGCTAAAGAGGCGACGACCAGGGAGCCCCAGAGGGCATTGTGGACATTCGACGCGGTGTTGTGAAAAGAGCTTCTTCCGTCGCCTTTCCTCTTAATCGCACCTGTCATACACGCTCTGATCTCAAGAGGCAAAGAAAGCATCGCTTTAAGAACCCGCATGTAAATTTGTCAAGCGGATCACATACGCAATGCCTGTGGAGGCGGAGCTGCAATAAAGTGCCTAGATATTAAAGCGAAGCTTTCTTCGCCTCCTTTCTTGGACTTTCCCACAGTTGCTGGTGCCGCTGTTGTGGGCTGCTGTGGCTGCTGCTGGCGCACACACCGCGTCGGGGATGTGGTTCAGAGCTGGGATGTGACAGGCGCGAGTAAGAGAGGAAAGGCAACGGGAGAATCTCGTTTTCACACCACCGCGCCGATTGCACACAATTCCCGCGGGAGCTCCCTGGCCGTCTCAACAATAGCCGTTTGATAGCTGTAATTATCCGCGACTGTACTCAGAAGCATTGCACAAGCGGTAGCGCTTCCCTTTCTACTAACGTGCGAGGCCAGAGGGGAGGCAGATAGACTGTAGAGAGAAGAAGGAGAGGGAGGAGAAGAGGCAGTTCCCATACAAGAAAGGGGAGGAGGTGATGTGAGAAGGCAAGGAAATCAAAGTATTATACGACAGCGGTTGCGGGGGTAACAAGATAAGCTTAAGTTCAAGGTACGGTACAGTACGTTGCTGCTATTTATGAAAAATAAACGCCGTGCAAATATATCTAGCGGTCAACTTACGCAGTGCGTGCAGAACCAGAGCCGCATTAATTAAAGTGCACCGCAGGGTCCAGGAGACACTACGGAAGCGGCCGACCATCGAATAAACAGTTCTGTGCCCGCCGCGTTAGCTTTGTGGCTATGGCATTGCTAGACGTCGTGGATTTGATCCCAATCGCGGCAGCTGCATTTCGACGGGGCGCAGTAGAAAACGCACGTGCACTTATATTTTGGGATACGTTAAAGAACACCGTGTCAAAACTAATCAGGAGTACGCCACTGCTGCGTGCCTCATAATCCGAGTGTGGTTTTGGAACGCACAGCTCCATAATCCAATTCAATTTTAATACTTCTGCCACGATGGGATGTGGGGAAATGACAACTCTCAACCCTCTCAGAGGTTATAAAATCTACGCACAACAAAGCCTCAAGCAAACACATCTCCGTATGTGTTCTGTGTACTACGCAGACAAACAACAGTGGTGCGCGCAAGGTAACGTTTAACATCAACTCACCCCTCTCGTCTTAGACTAAACGTAGAAGAAAGTAAGCTTTAACCACCAACATCGCCGCTAACTATCGTCAATCAAGGCATCCAGCACGGAAAGCTTCGCTTACATCGATTCCCACAGTGCGTGGGATTTGCATAAGTTTTTTTGCTTCTTTCTTTTTAAGTACAGAAAATCTCGGGACATTAAGCCACATTAAAGCGCGCCGTAGGGTATAGGAGACACTACGGAAGTGGTCAATCCACAAATGAACACTTCTGTGTCCGTCGATCTAGCTTTGCGGCTACGACATTGCTCGAGGCAGCGGGTGTGATGCCGTGCGCGGCAGCGGCATTTTTACCGGGACGAAATAAAACACGCTCGCGCATTTAAATTTAGGGACGCGTTAAAGAAGACCACGGTGTCAAAATTAATCCGGAGTCCGCCACGATGAAGTGCCTCCAAATGCGATTGGGGTTTTGGCACATACAGCTCGAGACTTTAAATAAAGTTTAATACTTCTCCCACGACGCGATGTGTCATGTGAAGCAATGAATATGCTCAGTCCCCTCGGAAGTTCGGAAGTATGGCGCACAACGCCACAAGCAAGCACATCTCCCTGTGTGCTTTGTGTACAATGCAGACAAACAGCAGTGGTAAGCGTAAGGCAACGTTTTACATCAGCTAACCACTCTCGTATTGGACTGATCGCTGTAGAAATTCAAAATTCCCCGTCAGCTACGCCGCCATGTATAATCAATGAAAGCAAACAGCACAGAAAACTTGCCTTATCTTCATTGCCACAGTGCGTGGGATCCGCATATTTTCTAACATTTTCTTTCCCTTCTCTATGAGTTTCATTTTGTTAATAAACCTGAGAAGCGTTAGCTGATACGCTAGTTCGTACACGCTGTTAAGAAGAAAAACAGGGCGAAAAGCAGGACTATAAAAATAGTTCGAGAACACTGATTTGCCCGCGGCAAAATATATCAGGGATAGGAATGCTGGGCAAGGGAAGCTAAGCTGCCACAGCAAGCAGGTGGGAGGGCAGATAGATGAATGACCTCGAAGTCTTCGCAGAAGCAGAAATATAGCAATGTTAGCGTCCGCCGCGCTGTTCACCCACCCGGCAAACTTGAAGAAGGGGGGAGAGGGTATACGCATAAAAAGCGTCAAGAACGTAGTTACGGATAATTATGGACAAAGCGGGAGCATCTAGTTAATGCCCGATCGATCAACACCAGGCAGCCGAGGGCAGTCGCCAAGCTGAGGCTCGCCTACCCCGTCGTAACACATGCTGCTTGCTGCGAAGAGTCCACCCTAACTGAACTTCTTGCCAATATTCAGGATAGACGGATGTCAGGAGACACGAAGCTTTCAAAGCTCTCAGAGGTACAAGCCCTTATTTTACTGCGAACAACTGATCCTGTTGTCTTCACAAAAGCAGCCCTGCTTCGGACTGTCTGCCTCGTCAGTTGCCGAGTGGGATCGAATAGCAATATGCGTCGCGTGATGACTGCAATACCATGATCGCAAGTTACTTCCAAACATCTCTTCAAATAAGTCGTACAGCCGTTCACTGAAAGTGAGTGAAACTTGCATCATATGACAAATAGAAGTCTTAGCGCAGAGATTCGTTCCTATATTTGAAATCTAGAACATTATAGCATGCATTCCACATAACGTCGAAAGCGCGGTTACTCAGAGTAATAGGCGGCTTGCAATATAGGGCCCGCCCTCTTCCGTACGTGGCCGTAATACTTGCTACTAGAAACCAGGCTGGAAAACAACGGTGATGGCAAACAAGAACACAGACGATAGTGTGCTGTCTTGTTCTTCTGTTACCCCGTTGTTAACGCTGTTCGTTTTCCCCAAGCTATGGGCCAGCTAGGTTGTCCACATGTAATATATATATGCATGAATTAGTAAACGAAATCTTACTATTTTTAAAATCGTCATTTTCAAAAAAAAAAAAAAAGCGTAACGGTGATAGCATAACTTGATGCTATGTGGCTGTACGCCTTAGCAACGAGAAACTTTTCTCAGAACCGAAGCAAAGTGGTTACTTACGAATTGAATTAAAGCAATGAGAAAAATGGCAATGAAAGTGAATGGAAAAAAGCTTGTCGAAGGCGCAAGACGATCCCACGTTTTCGCATTACGCATGTGATGCTCTATCCAATTGAGATACCGCGGCGCTGTTTTCCCATTCATTTTCCTGGGCATTAATGTTGTATAGTATTAGACCTCACCTTGTAGTGTTAGCCAGCGCCGCCACTCACAAACGTTGGCGGTGGGTGTGGAACATCCTTTTTGTCGCAGGCGTCACGAGTACGTGGTCTTTTTGAGTGAAGGCAAATGGTCAATGAACCCACACATGCTACCTGAAGGTATCCATGTACCCAGATTCGACACCTTCGTTATGTAATGAACGAAAGGAATGGGGGTTAGCCGAGGGGGCCCTATTTTCATTAACCATATCATGAGAAACCGACAAAGACACCAGAGGCAACATAGGGAAAATTACTTGGGCTTACTTATTGAATTTAAAAAAATGACAAAGTAATGGGAATGAAATGGATGAAAAACCATTTCAGAGCAGGTGGTGTACGATCCACGTAATCGCCTTACGCGTGTGCCACCCTAACCAATTGAGCTACCGCAGTACCGTATATTATATACATACATATATATATATATATACAAACTGAGATGTTTGTAGCACTTTGCCACAGCTTTAGAGAAATGCTATAGCGGATCGACGTGGGCGGGCGCAATATTTGACCGTTGTATCATCCCGCCAGAAACGCATGTGTTTACGTTCTGGGCTGTACCCCGTGCGCCAACGAGCGGCTGAGCTTTGCGGCTACACTGGCTCTGAAAACAAGACTGGTAGAGCATAAGACGCAGGCACCGAATTCGCGACGTGAGCGCAACAAGCTTCTGTCGTGACTCTTCGTCACTCGAAAGATAATGCAACTGTACCAGCGAAAAATAAAACTACCGGCATGGCTTTCTTTACATGTGCATGCGCTCGCATAGCGACGTAAAAAACAAAGACGTCCAAAATATCGCAGCTGGGATAACCTTAGCGATATTCCTCATTTAATTATTGAATATAAATATCTCCCCATAAAAACTCAATCCGTGAAAGGAACTCGAGAACATCACAGAGCAGTAAAATTAGTCTCTGTCGTGAAACGGCAATGTGCGAAAGGCAGGCTTTGCGGGCCGGCGCGATTAGCACGAAGAAAAAGATAAAATACCAGCTAACGTTGCATGATATAACGTCCCCGGGCAGAAATTCCAGCTCGCGCGGCTTGTGACGGCTTGGCATGTGACGTCTGCAGGCAAAGCCTTTCCACAGCGACAAATGATGTGCTGCCAGCCTGCACGTCACAACAAATAAAGATCTTGGCGTTCATGACCTTTTCCCCTTCAATGAAGAACCGTATCCGCGTTTCTTAGGCGTCTATGTAGCGCATGTTGTCGCTTAGCGACAGTGATTGTGAAAAAGGTAGAGCCATCTTGAAGCGCGAAGCCAAATATGAGCTGACGGGAAGGACGCACATGTGCACAGGGGTTCCTATACTTACTGTGGGCGCCATATTGAGGCGCCCATAGTCGACGAAACTTGTGAAGAGTGTTTCGTTGCTAAACACGAGCTCCCGAGATCCAATAGCGGCCACGGTGGCCGCATTCTTATGGGGGCAAAATGCAAGAACACCCGTGTACTTAGATTTCGCTGCACGTTAAAAAATCCCATGCTGCCCAAATTATTGCGGAATCCCCCGCTACCGCGTACCTCATAATCACATCGTGGTTCTGGGAGCTGGAACCACATAATTTAATTTAAGCTCTTCGCAGCGATGTCCGTGCTGTTTACTTCTCTGACATGATGTGCATGGTTGTAGTCGCCAATTCGACGTCCTTTCTCAAGGTCGGTCGACACGTTTCAAACGAGCGCCGCAGAAGCACGCCTCCGTACCAGTGGCCTCCTCGGTGTTCCGCGGAATGGAAACTGGCGCTGACGGCTGATCCGATCGTTGCACCACCTGACCATTGAAGGTCGCCTATTGCGGGCGAGCTCCACCACTGAAAAAGCTGGCGCCTTCGTCGGCGCGACGTGGTATGAGGGATCACGTGGACACGGCGGCCGCGTTGGCTGCGTCACAAGCACAGAAGAAAGCTGATAACGAAAGTTTTAAGTCCCACCTGCGCTGCAGTTGCGATTAAGTGACGGGGTTTCCCCGATTCGGGTGTCTGCTTGACAAGACTTGACAGTACTATAATAGGTACCTTTGAAGGCGTCCAACATGATAGGCTATACGGCTCGGTACCGCTGTGCCGGACGTAGAGAACGGAGCCCAGTATGAACATTCACGAGAAACTGCGTGACACTTGGATTGCGAAATTTAGAAGTGGCAAGCAGCTATCGGCTACAATTCGCATGTGAAGCACAAGCACTTCCGCGAGGATGGATTCTGACACGGCGTCGATGGTTGGCGAGTAGCAGAAAGCACGCTCTGAGACGCTGGCTAGCGCGCTCTGCCCGGCCAATGTCGTAAAGCTTTTTTCTATGAACTTGTTGATGCTTGATACCGGCAAGGTCATTGGAATGGAAAGGGAACGGTAAGAAGCACATTAAAAAAAGGCGGGACATATGATCATGCTTGTGCTAGCGCCAAACAATGAAATGTACTGAATTGAGAAAGGAAGCGGCGGGTAATTGCTCGCTGAGAAGACTGACAAACACAAAGTGCGACACAACTTGAAAAATAATATATTGAAACGGTCGAGACTTAAGAAAAAACGATCAGGCAGATTCCACTCACTGTGGGAGTCGATATAAGCGAAGTTTTCTGTGCTGTTTGCTTCGATTGACGATAATTAGCGTTGATATCGAGGCCGAATGTTTAATTTCTTCAACGTTTTGTCCAACACGAGTTGATGTTAAATGTTACCTTGCGTGCACGACTGTTTGTCTTCGTAGTACACAGAATACGCAGGGAGAGGAGTTTGCTCGAGGCATTGTGCGCCATATAGTATAACATCTGAGAGGGTTAAGCATTGTCATTGCCTCACATCGCATCGCGGCAGAAGTATCAAAATTAAATTGGATTATGGGGCTGTACGTGCCAAAACCGCAATTGGATTATGAGGCACGCACGAAGTGGCATACTCCGGATTAATTTTGACACCGTGATGTTCTTAACGTGTCCCAAAATTTAGGTGCAGGTGTTTTTTTTCACTTCACCCTCGTCGAAATGCGGCTGCGGCGGTCGGAATCAAATCCGCGACCTCTATAAAAGCTATAGCCCCAAGGATACCGCGGCGTGTACAATAGTGT
Organism: Dermacentor andersoni; assembly: GCF_023375885.2. Classification (NCBI taxonomy): domain Eukaryota; kingdom Metazoa; phylum Arthropoda; class Arachnida; order Ixodida; family Ixodidae; genus Dermacentor; species Dermacentor andersoni. The sequence continues at coordinate 107,082,408 of NC_092822.1, read as the reverse complement.
TTACTTGGCGGACGACCGCCTCCGTATTCTTGCCTGGATCCTGCAAGGTGGGGGTACCACAGAACACCTATACAAACTTAGAGAAGGGAAACTGTACCTTCCACAGTGCTACGGAAATAAGCGTAGCGGTGGCGTCGTGAACTAAAGTATGTGACCACGGGTGGCGCTGTACAACAGGAAACGGAAACGGGGTTTTGCACACGCTTTACCAGGTTTGCACACGCTTTACCAGGTGTTCTGTGCTTTACTGGGTTTCTGGCTGCTGCGCCTCGATCGTGCTCCCGCCAGTTTAGTTTCTGTGTAGCAAACGTAGCGCCTACATATGTAGGCGCTACGTTTGCCACACAGCAACCAAACTGGCGGGAGCACGATCGAGGCGCAGCAGAATACATGTAGCGCTGAGTCATATCGAGTTAAGGCACACTCTGAACTGACTTTTAAGGGCATCCCGAGCGGTTTTTCGTTTATTACGCCGCCGTTACCCTGAGTTAAATTGTGCCGCCGCGCTCCAGCTGTTGCATTTCGTGTAGGGCTACTGACAGAATGCGGTTTCCAGGTGGCACGATGGCCTCGACTGGAATAAACGCACACGACACCAAAGATTGAGTAAGCCTGAAAATATTTTATTTGCATTTTACAAGTACAACAAAAAGCACACGTCTACGCATCCACACAAACGCGGTTACATAGTCAAGAACATAGTCAAGAGATGGCTCATTAATAAGGGTAGCACAAACGCACAAGAAAGAAGACCTAAGCTACAAAACGTACGGTCGGCTGCTAAGTATAATAATTTCCCTGTCACCGCGTGTCACTTTTATACAGCATCTTTACAGCACTACCAGGCCGGGTAGTTTGGCGGAAAGAACGCAACAGCTTATACGGCCGTCAGCTACCTCTTCCTTACGGGTGTCATAATTATCCTAATCTCCGCATCAACGTCGTGCAAGTTCGCATACAGGTATCTGTATCTGAACCATATGTGCCAGCTTAATACACGTGTAGTGAAATTATGATAACCACTGCGTCTTATCAAACGTATTGGTTTTGCAAATGCGCATTACAGCTGACGGAACGACATACTGTAAGTGAAGCACAAGAGAGCAAGGACAAAAGGAGGATACAACACTTGAAGAAATGAAGAATTAGTAGGCACACAGCAAACAAGCGATGACGGAGAACACACAATGATGCATCGGGTGTTCTGTGACATCGGTTTGCGTACTTGCGGTGTTATGGAGATCAACGGCATGAAAACGTACCTTCAAGCGTACTCCCTCAACCTCCGCCGCATTCATTATGATAGTCAACGCCTAAACAAAATGAGGCACTATTCTTTGCCAAGAGTAGACCTTCTTACAGCAAGTCTATGTAATGACTCGCAGACGAAACCAGCATGCTTTCGAAAATGTTTTACCGCCGTAGTATTCGAACGCCAACGGCCAGGAAACACATCGATACCGATAGGCTGTCGGCTGTCGGTGGTTAATCGAGCACAAAAACCTTGACGCTATGATTAAAAAGCAGCTTCAACAATAAAATTAAAAGAAAATCAACTGCCTATTTGCCTGAGGTAAAAAAGCATCCTTAGACACCTCGATTGTTCATGTCAATGGTTTGTGTAAATTAAAAAATTCAGCATGTTCAGCGCCCCTAGCAGAGAAAGCACAAATCAAACTATTCGACCAAATTACAGTAGCTCCACTTGCGCGCTTATGCTGAAACGCGCCTCGATTGATTTTTCGCCCTCTGTGGCCATTTGTTGAACTTGAGAGTGTGCGGGGCCTGGGGGTACTACGGCAGCCATCTCGCGAATAGTTCATATTCTCCCACCAGGCGACGCCACTCAGTCATGACTGCAGGGATACTCTTTGCCGATGCAGCACAGCCATGCACAGCGTTATCGCTCGGAGCAGGACACGCCTGCATGTATCGGAAGTTTCTCGAACGTTGTCGATGCTGCCATCCGTTGTCTGTTGTCACCGATGCTTATGAAATCTAATTGTATGAGCGACGCGAATTGTCTAGTACTTTTACTGGAAAACACACAAGAAGCAGGGATTACTCAGGAACCTTCGAGGACTTATGTATAAAAGCCGACGCGTTTCGCCGCTGATCAGATTTCGACGATTGCCGACTGTGTTCGCCGCTATCGTTGTGATTCGAGTGCAACTTGCTTTTGTGGGCACAGGCTCGCCCAATAAAGTCCGTTTCGTCATTCACAGTTTTGCGACTGTTTTCTCCACCGTCACTACTACGTGACAATAGGAATACAACTGAACCGTAGTATGACAAAATCCTTCTCACCGTGAAGCTTACTGCAGGTTGCCTTTGCAGCGCCACTTGATTAGCGTCTATTTAGGAATGTCAGTAGCGTGAAGGAACACGACAAAAGAAAAGCAGGGTAGTCTGTCGACTTCAGTGTCTCCGCGACAATGAAATATGCCCAGAAAGACGAATGCGTCCGTATCCTGGGTTCTTTTTCTCCTTTCCCTCTGTTTGCGACCGTCTGCATGGCCATCCCGACGCACTTACCACGTGCAGATGACAAGGCGTGGATTTTATTCGTGGTTGTGAGAACAAAAGGCTGAGGGAAGTTTTGCTGGCCTGACAATCCGGATGGCTGACAGCTGAACATCGACCAGCAGGACCATAGGGTAAATATGGGTAAAGGAAACGACGCACAGCTTGCTCTAATTGGCTACAGTCCAGCGGGCCAAGTGCAGCACAAAGCGTCATCGCCTCTGCCCGCCACTACATTCGTCTGCACGAGTCTGCACCAAGTGTAGAAAAAGATGTCTAATATTCCCTCTGCCGGGAAGGTGCAAAACGAATTGCTGCTGTCGTGTGACTTCACCCCCCCCTCCCCCCCCCCATCCCTGACCGAAACACTGCTTTAACGCACCGGCAAGGTTCCGACGCAGTGCTATAACTGCTTACGTTGTTAGACGGGGGCGACCTTCTCGGCGTAGGAAGTTGAAGCTTGTTCATCCTCGGCCAATACCTTGAAATATAACTTTTTTTTTTTTTTTTAGCTTTCGCCCATTCAGTTACGCTTGTGCAATTCCATGAATTACCACAGAATACACCAAGAATTTCTTGGTATGAGGAGCAGTGTATAAAACATTAGTTTTGCCAGTTTTCGAGTATGCCTGACCTTTCTTAGACCCGTTTTGAAGGGTGCGTAATAATGTTTTGGAAAAATCGGGTAGATAGTGGAAAGGAAGGAAAGTGATAACTCAGCGCACTCTCGCATTGCGTGGCCAGCGCTGTCTTGTTCCGCGGGACATGCAGGCCGTGGACAAAAACGCGCACGTGCGCTTTTGTCCGTCGAAAATTTGAAGGTATCTCGTCAAAAACGCGCATTCTTGTAGAGCAAGTTTCGCTATTACTGCTTTCTTCCTTTTTTTTTTTTTTGAAGGCTTTGCTGACGCAGGCGTTGGTCTTCTTTATTGATATGTGATGTATGTAATGTTTTCACGCTATTGCATTTCTAGCCTACTTCAAGGACGTAAAAACTCCCTACTATAGATTGCGGTACAGAAAAGCGAAGATAACGGAAGCGCATAACGATGTTCTTTGTCACGCTTTCTCGACACGTATGGTATTGTTGTAAACAACACATGAACGAGACACTATAGCTAAGGCTGTATTTCGGATCCCGTCATTATTTACATGTTTCGGGAGGAGGGGGGTATGAGCTAGCGTGAAAAAACACAAATAGACGGGGCATTCGCAATAAAGCTGGCCACGAGGCTCCCTTTTCATCTTTCTCGTCCATTGATTTTGGGACCCTCGTCTGGCTACTGCATGTACAAAAGTGATGTTTTATTATGTATTTAATATTATCAACATATGAGCTGTTCTTTTTTGTGCGCTTGGTCACGTGTTCTCTCCGCAATAAGTTCGCGTTCTACTTTTAGTGAAGTGTTAGAATAGTATATTGAAAGGCGAAATTGCACATCAGGTTTGAATAGCCTGCCAAAACATGTCGTAATCAATAAATACGATCTCCGCGGCGTTCGTTTTTCGGAATGGTCGACTGTTGGTGAGCTTTCTTTAGAATGTAGGGCGTTTTAGGGCCGCGAACTTCCATATATTTGCAAATCCTCTGTTAGCTTTGTTTATAGTCACAAATCAAATCGTAGGGCGTGTGCGATCCACACTTCAGCAGTGAATACTCAGGTCGATTTTGTACTGAAACACTGTTAGGACGCACGTGCGCAAATGACAAGAAGAACGTATCGATTAGAATCGTGCCTCAAAATATGGAGGACCCCATTACCTAAAATACGACACCTATAAGACAGAATGGCACCTCTGACAAATTTTTTTTTTTAATTTTCTCTTTCTCTTCGGGAACTAGACCTTGAGTTTATGTATCCAAACGAAGGACAAAGGAAAGAACGTACGTACAACAAAAAAACCCATAGAACACTTTCATCACAATATATAAAGGCTAGGTCGCTTGGCGGGGTTCTTGCCCGATTTCAGATAAGAAGGCATGAAACGAGCCGTCGTCTCCACAATCTTGTTAGTAGAATATGATTTGCGCATATTTCACAACATGTGCTTCCTTTGACATTTCACCAAGGGTTCACAAAGCTTCAAACAAGGGTAATTTTGCAGATCGTCGGCATCAAAATGTGGCCGGTACGACCTGGTGTCGAACCATTGATCTTGACTTCAGCAACGGATTTTTTCTCCGCATGTGTACTGTCGTTTATCTTCCATGTTTTGAGATGAGAAGCGTCACACGAGTCGGTAATATTTTTCTAAAAAAATATGGTGAAGAAATTTTGTTAGACACATGTTCAAGTATCATCGCACTGAGCGCGTCTCTGGCTTGGAAACGCCAGTTTGTGCTGCTGACAGGTGACAGCCGTATCATTGCTAATTTCTAAAACCTCTCATGAAAAGTATTCCCGCGCTGGTCATAATTCATCCGTGTCGAGATGCATTTTGACAGGGCTGTCGGCCCTTTCACCATAATCGTGCGAGCCGTGACCGAGGGGTGTCGTGGGGTGAACGGCCGATCACAACAGCCCGTCCACCGCCAGGAAGAGAGCTCAAAAGGGGGCAGCTCATCGGTGCCCCTTGAAGAGTCCTTGGCCGCTCAGCAGGCGCAGCTCCGGCTCGAATAACCAGGCTCGCCAGGAGGATCGAAAGGCCGATCACAACAATGCGATATCCTTTATTTTATGATAGTTTTACCACTGCTCACGCCCGGTTGATCCGATTGATAACGTGAGCGGACCGTCGCTTTAACCACTGACCAAGCGCGAAAAGCACGAAAAGGCATTATCCTCGGAAAGGCATCGCTACAAAATACCGGCCCAGGCCAATGGGTGACACCACGTGTTGTCGATGGGGGGCAATTTGTTCTCTGCAGTCTCGTCTTACTGCACGTTGAGTACTACAACATGCGTGCTTTGCACGTCGCTCATACAATCAGATTACATAAGCGTCGGTAACAACAGACAGGGGATAGGAGCATCGATAACGTTCGAAAAACTTCCGATACATGCAGGCGTGTCCAGCACCCGGTGAAAAGCGGTCGCATGGGAAAGATAAACAAGTACACGTGTCAATACAACTCCATTCCACTGCGTTGTGTCAGCGAAAGAAAAAAGAGAAGATTCCTATACTGTACTACTGTATTAAGATGGCAAGCTGGGCGAGTTGGTGATCGAACATGTTCCTATGGGTGGGCAGCGCAACCCGGACGAAGGACGAGAGGAAGTGTTGAAGTGTGAGGAAGTGCGCTCGTGTTGTGTACTTCCTCTCGTCCTTTGTTCGGGTTGCGCTGCCCAGCCATAGGATCATGTACTACTGTAATCGCACCACCTACAAGGTCGACGACTGAACAGAAGTTTCAGGGAGGAATTTTGGCGCACCATGGGCGGAGCCGCCTCCCTTCTTCGACCACGCAGGTGGCTCTCATGCTTGGCTGGCACGTGCTTTTGCCGTGGCTTCTATGCACGTACTAGCACAAGAAAAGCAGGAAACAACATCGTGTCTCGCGGCCTTCGCTATGCCTCTGGGAGCGGTACCTCTAACTATTCAGAATGATTGACAGGCATCGAGGGGGTGCCCAGGGGCGCAATATTATAACGGTTCCAAATGCAAACCGGGGGCGCTATTCTGGACATTCCGTTATTTTCTTCGAGGCGTGACGTTGACGCGACGCGTTCAAAATGGCACTGATAGCCCCGTTTTTCTTTCGTAACGTGACGCAAGCTTGACGTTTTGCCTAAGAAACTGAAATGAAGGCACCTAACCAAACGTCCTTGATAAAGCAAAGCAGTTTTCCTCCCCAGTACAAATAAAGCAGCTAGCTCAAAGCGTACGATTATTCCGTCGAAAACGCTTCTCGCTTCCGTCTTCTGCTGTGTACAAGCCGTCGTCTGCTTGATTAGCTAGGATGCGTGTACCCGGTAAACGGAGTGAGTCATCGTACGTTGGTGCCAACGTGCTTGTTTTCTACCTCAAGGCAACCTACGTGACCGACCAGCGGTGATGAGCACACGTGCTAGACCGCGTTGTCGCTATCTCACGAAACGCAAGTGACTCAGTCCAACTCGGCTGGATGAGAACCGATCGTATATCACCGATAGCGTTGCACGCGCCAGAGATATCCGCTAGCGCGATGCAAACGCCGGCGCTGCCATTTCTTGTTCAGTATGCTGGTCACTCGCACCGCGGAAGGAAACTTCAAGGCGCCGCCTTGCGTGCATTCCTTTTTATGAATTAAAAAGACGCCGTTGTCTTAACTTTTGATTGTGCAAAAAGGCATCACTCTTGATTACAATACAAACGCAGCTGTGGAAAGTGGACAGCGTTGCGCAAACTTTGCTATGTTCAACCAATCCCTATAAACGCGTTCTTTAAAAAAATGATGGTCCAAAACACAAATGCCAACACCATCCGAGAGCGATGCAAATACTATGAGCACGCGTTATGAACAAAATATTTTCATTGTGCCAAGCGACGGGGAAAATGTGGCGATACGCATTCCTCTCGCCGGCCATTGCATATGGCTGCTCATTACCATAATTCGCGTGGCTCGTCGCACCACCAATTATGGTGAAAAATACCTGCAATGGCGGCACAGCGCAGCGTCACGCAACGTCAAATTGACGTTTACGAAACGACCCTTCCTGTGACGCTCCCCACAGCACATTCCTTCAGCCAATCAGCAAGCTCGAATGGCACATATCTCGTATCCCCACCACATATTCGCGAAATTGCAGATGCATTGCACTGGCTTCTGTACGCTACCGCTCACTTGCTTTTTGAAGCGCTACGTCGCAATATAGCTGCCAAGGACCAAAAAATCTATTAGTCGATAAAATTTGTAGCTAAACGTCACGTTTCCTCAACTTGACGAAAACAAAAATTGCATTTTGCAGAACTTCCGTTTCCCGGCAGAAATTTCAAGGCACGTGAGCTCTCGACAGCCAATCAGAGTCAACATGAAGGATAATGGCGACCGTGCAGCCGCCATGCGTGCACTGTAGCCATGCGTGTCGAGAATAGCACCCATGTTGGCTTCACCGCTTACGTCACTAAATAGGTCACTCCTAAGCTGGAGGTGGAAGACGCGACCAATAAACGAGAGCGTGCCGCCTCTGAAGCGTACGTCATCATATGACGAGTTAAGAATTGCAGAAAGTTTCTTCTAGCTCAATAAATATGAACTGTTATTTAAATATTGTCCTGGAATATTTCAATTATCGTCGCGTGTTGACATATTCTGTTATTGTACATTAGGCAACATAATATTACCCTTTGTTTAATTGTTCGTCGCCAGGTGGTCATCCACGCATTAAAAATTGTTACCACTCAAACCAAAGGAAATAGCCTCATCACCATCAGTTGCGCGGAAATTTTGAAAGTTGGTTCTTTATTCTATGATGTCGTACCACAGGGACATTTTCCTCGGGCCGCACGTCTCGCACCGCAAAGGGCGATGGCTGCTCGTCTCCTCCAGTTCGTCGCATAGCCATCGGATGGTTCCCTACGACAGACGATAATGACGCCGAAACGCCTCATCTGTCAGCGCCGATAACGCGTCTAGCACCTCCAGTCGTTCACGGGCCCGGGAGAGCAACCCGAGGCTAAGAATGAGGGGGTGCCGCCATGTTTTCATGTGCATGAAGTCACACCTCAGAGATAATCAACGCGCGCGAGCGCCCACCACCCGCGAGTCTCTGAGGCGGCGTGGCCATGGTCGCAAGCAAACAGCCAAGCCACGGCAACGGAACCCAAAGCGGACTACCTCTTCGCCGGTTCCACTCATGGCCGACGACGGGTTCAAAGTTTGCGGTACCGCACCGCTGTCTCTGACGGCTTCTGACGTAACCACAATTCTGACCAATCACGTGAGGGCATGGGAACCGTTTCCCTTTCGGAACCATTATAAGATTCCGCCCCAGGAATCCTTCGGCGGAAAAGTCTAAATCATTCGTTCCTGAGGTAAAATGTTTTGCCCCGCCACATCCGGAGAAACTGTGAACTTCCCGCTCCAGCACTTTTGTGGCAGTTGTGTAGATGGCGATAGGTGAAAATTTTGCATGTAATTGTAAAAATAGTATAAGTTTCTTCCTTCCTTTGCAGTTTGTCGCTGTGATTATAGCATAATACAATAACAAATGACCATAGCTGCTAATGTTTGAGATACGAGTCCTTAGATTGTGGCACGGTTTGAAGATTGCCTCGACTTTATCGGTGTTATCAGTGAAAAAAAGTAAAATTCACGCGTCCCGTACAGCGTTTCTTTTTGCTTTATTGGAAAAGTATGCGTTGAAATTTTGAATTCAGGCTTCTAATTGTCTCATCCAAAACGGCAGCTTCGTACCTTTAGTACCTTCCCGCAAAAATGGGCAAAAGTAGGACCAGATTTATAAATATTGCCTAATTTCGGTCGCATTATTAGGAAAACCAACAAAGGTACATAAATTAAATTTTGCGTCCTAAATGGCAATTTTTCAAACTCCAATAGTTCCAAAATTTAGCTTCCTTGACCCTGTAGTTCCCGGGCTGTTTACAACAGAAGTTGCGATATTTGACAATCTTCAAAAGCAAATATCCAAGAAGTAAAAATTCCACATTACTTTCCTGCGTCTAGGAAATAGATAAATACTCACCAAAGCTACAGAGCAAGCCGCAATGCAGTAAACGCAGTGGTTTCTTCTAAATATGGTCACAACTGAGACACACTTCGCAAAAACCATGTATCTCAGGCTTGTTCTTGAACATTTTTTTCTAAATCACGATAATCAATTTCTTTATATTATATATATTAGGAATATACAAGAATTAATCTGTTTTATGGTATATACGACAACTTTATATCCTAAGAGCCGCCACGCTTGCTCCAAAAGTACTGAAAACGACATGTCAAGTAAACTTGCCTACTCAGGTTATCCACCCCCCCATCCCCGTTGTTTGGGAAGTGCGTCTTCTTCCCCCTCCTCTTTGCAGGCTCGTGCCGCCGGAGTGAGACCGTCACCTTACGCGGCTCGGCTTCTGCACTACCTGCGTATTTCGTCCGCTTGACATATTTGCATGGTGTTTATTTTTCGAAAATAGGAAGAGCGTACGGTACCGTTCCTTGAACTTAAGCTTATCTAGTTTCCCCGGAACCGGTGTCGTATACTGGCAGGGTTTCCTTGCCTACTCAGGTAATCCCCCCCCCCCCCCCGTTTGTATGGGAAGTGCCTCTTCTTCCCCCACCTCTCTGCAGGTCCCCTCTGGACTCGCACATTAGTAAAAAGGGAAGCACGGCAGTTTCTGCAATGCTTCAGAGGGGAGTCACGGATAATTACAGCTGTCAATAAGCTAAAGTGGTGGCGTCCAGAGAACTCCAAACGGCATTGTGCACATCCGACGCGGTTGGGTCTAAAAGAGTTTCTCCTCGTCGCCTCTGCTCTGTGACTCGCCGCTGTCATGTATACACACGCTCTGAACCACACCCCGACTCGGTGTGCCAGACAGCATCAGCAGCAGTAGGAAAGTCGAAGGAAACGCACAGAAGAATGATAAACGTCATTGTACGAAGGAACCCTGTATGGTTATTCTCGGGTGGAGGCCACTGGCCCCGGCGGCTTGCCGGGCCTGGTGCACGGTCGCCAGTTGGCTTCCCAGTGCCAGATAGAAAAGTCGTGCCTCCCAATACCACGTCGTGAGTGTTTGTGCTGAGATTACCAGCCTGGATACTGCCTGGGCCGGGCGCACCTTAGACTTGTAAGTAATTTGTGTCATTGTGGCTGTGTGGTCGTAGCACCAGGGACATATCCTGGTTGTATATTCCTCTCGAAAGATTGCGTGCAGTCTCGATATGTGCGGGTATGTGTTTGTTTGAAGGAGGCGCGAGTCCCTCGCTTGTTGGCTGCTTAAGTTGGGATGGGGAGGAGCGCACTTCCGTCTGGTCAGGCACTGGTCCTCCAAAACCTGCCTGCTCGTGATGGTTTCTTCATGGTACTCTGAAGGGGATCCTGAGGAGGGTTCTGCAGCTCGGCCAGGAATTCATCGAGCTACGCAGTCCGCTTCCTCGTTTCCCCCCAGGCCCGTGTGCCCTCGGCACCAGACGATGGCATGTTCCTCAGTGAACTCGGAGTCCAGGATATCGGTGACGCATATGGGAAGTGTGCCTCTGAGGTATAACCGACAGGCAGGTCGTGAATCCGTATGTGGGGCGACCCCTTCGTTCTGCTTCTCTTATTGCGTTCTTCTTTTATTGCATATTGCTTCTCTTATAAGCTGCTGACTCCGCGGTGGCGCTTGATCTGATCCGTATGGACGCGCAGTTATGGTCCGTATGGACGCGGTCATTGCCGTTGAGTATGCCTGTTTTCTGGGGTCTTTTAGTGGTGTGGGGTAAGGGCTAGCGTCGGTGTAGTAGTTATCAGGATCGTTTGTTCCCTGGAGGAGCTTTCGTGCTCGCGCATGCCTCCGCTTTTGTTGCGGAGCGGATGCATGTTTTTGGGGACCGGTTCCACAATCATACGTTCCCGTAGGTGCATCGGTACGGTGGCCATTTCGTCTTCACAGTATTAGAGGGTGAGTGAGTATCCCAGTCTTCGCAGTAGTTTTCTGTCCTGGTGTGTGTGTTGAGTCGTTCTCTTTGTGCCATTAGCACAGCGGCTGCCAGTTCTTCATGTGTGTTATTTATGCCAATGGACATGGTTCAGTCTGCTCTCGTGCAGTTCGAAAGTTGCGGTGCAGCTTTGTATGCGATTCTTATGAGCTTGTCGGTGTATTTCATCTCGGTCTTGCGTGTAGCTTCAAAGGGTAGGGCGAAGGTAATTCAGCTGAGGATGAAGGCCTGTACGAGGCGTTTACTGTCCCGACTTCTGTCACTACATCTTTACTTCTTGCTATTCTAGCTATGAGGGGTGTCATACCCTTGACACTAAGTTTGTCTATTGCCGTCTTTACGCTGGTATATTCTTGTATGCGCATGCCCAAGATTCGTGCTGCCGGGGTCCTCTTGATGCCCTGTCCGGCAATCGTCATGTCGAGGGGGGGGGGGGGGGGAATGCACAGGTGGACTGGGTGCACGGTGGCCTTAATTTTCAGGTATTCCTATTTGTTTGGGGTGCACATCATACCGTCATGCCTGAAGGTAAAGCTTCGCTTTAAAGAAAGACTGACTCGTCGTGACGGCACATTGCAGTCGTAGGCTTTGAAATCCCTAGCTATAACGAAATTATTTTTAACATCGCTGATAATGTCCACGCAACAAGTTGCTTGTGTACTGTGAAATTCTCATATGCTAAGGCCCAAAGCTCATACCACAGTGCGAAAACGCGCTTGCAGGGAAAATGAGACATTGCGCGCGGACACGCGTGCGATCGGTGCATTGGGGCTTCATTGTGTTATGGCCCTATTTGGTTATACAGACAGCTCACTAGAAGGATATATTTCACATAATTCGCTCTCTGCGATTGCCGAGCTTTCACGCAAGACGCTAAATCGGGAGACTCCATCGCGGCGACCACGCGCAGGGGACATTCGCTGTACGTATTCGGTAAAGAGGATGTGTCCCTAAGCCATTCTGTGTTTGCCCAAGATTACTACTTTGATAGTAAAAAACTTCCTTGTTTTGTCAGCTGGAAGAGAGGGCAGCTCAGATAGTGCTGTCCCCTAGTGAGAGTTCGGATTTCAGCCGACCTTCATCATCCATACAACCGACTCAAGAAAGGCCTCCAATACCACGGTGGTGAAGGGGATTCGGGCTTCGGGGTGGATGTCGTGTTCAGAACGAGTTAGAGCCAGCATACTCTGGCGGGAGTGGCTCTCGGCCCCATAGCACCCCATTTCAGCGCGCTACCTGCGCCTTCGGAAATGATAATCAAGTTCTTCAGAACTCCACAGGTATTTTTCCTTGTCGCTGAAAGAAAATTATCATCGGTCGGCACTATGTTTGGGAGAATCGTAGTGCACCCAAATGGGGGACGTCTCGACATTTCCAGATGGAACCACAGTTCCTTCCTTGTACCCCAGTCACACGAGCATGCCAAAGATCCTTTGAAGCTCAGGAGCATTGAGTTTTCGAAGGCACATTAGTTCAAGGGATATGTGTCGGTGCTATACGGTCTCCAGATGGTCTCCGTTGAAGCTTTTAACAGAAACCGCAACGTATCATTAGCGCAGCCATCGCCTCGAAAATAATAAAATAATATGAACCAAATGCGTCTTATAATAAGTTTGTCATGTTTTTTTCAGCAATCCCTGTTTTTTCTAATACATAGAAACATCAAAACAAAATGCACGTGTAGTAAAGGCGTCACTTAACCAAATACAGATGTATTTATTGTAATGATGGCCACCATGTGTACCGCTTCGTACACCGCATGTTGGCGTCGATTATTCGTTGTTCCCCTGCTTCAGCTGCTTTGTTTCATTCGTTGTGGCAGTGGTATGTACGCGTGAACGCGGTAAAATAAAGAACTACAAAACAAAAGTGACGTAGGAAGAAGACGCCCAGAAAAAAGCAGAAGAGACTGGTATGCCTAGCAGCCGCTAACCAAAAAACCAAATAGCACATGGTACCCGTGCTCTGTCGATGTTGCCGCTGACGACAGGCCGTGCCGGCTCTGCTGTACCAGCGCGTTGATGATGGAGATTACGGGTGTCCCGAAAATGTTAAGACTTTAGGAATAGTATTCAGTACTTATAAGCTTGTTCTGATGAGGTAAAAACTCAGCTTCCATATTTTTAGAGATCTTTTTTTCTGCTGTCGGACGCCCTCTAGGCTCGAGAGTACAAAGCCGAACGCGTACTCCTTTGACTCAAAGCTCCTTTCCAGTAGCGCTCCTTTGCTGTGCCTGTGTGACAGTGCGCATTTTCCCTTGAAGTACAGGATCATTGGTTCAAAGGACTTTGAAAGTGCCTATGTGACTGGGGTATCATTTTTACCAGTACTTACAAGTGCTCTATAAGCACTTTGAGAGCCGTACTTGTCAGATCAAAGTTCGGGATGCTCTTCTTCAATGTACAGTGCGCGTTCGCGGCTTCCTTATAACAGGGTAGGGGGAATACTGAACGGGGGGGGGGGGGGAGGCGGAATGCGGGTGGGGGACCAGTGAACGAAACATTTCTCACACTGAGAAAAAACTTTGTTTGGTTAGGTTAGGTTAGGATCCGAGTCTAAGGAAATTTGTGTCCACTTAGTGTGTAAGGCTAGTGCCATTACATTAAAGTCTGGAACGCCTAGGCCACCTTGGAATCGTGACAGTTTTACTATTACTCGTTTTACTTGATCAGGCCCTCCTTGCCAGCGGAAGTGAAAAAAATACCTTTTCTAAATTCGCTTTCGCTCCATTGGGAATATCTAGCACTCTCGCGGTATACATAAGGAAAGATGTTAACAAACTTCTTATTATATTAGCCTGCGCCGTAATGGGGCATTTCAATGCGCTATAATTGTTTACTTTCTGCCGAAGTTTCTCTTCTGCATTACACTAGTTAGTTTGAGAAAGTATTTTCCTATCAAATACGTAGCCAAGCATTCTTATTTCTTTTTTGTGAGGAAAGCCGTGCAAAAGACCTGCTGACCCAGGCTCAGGATGCAGGCTCATAATTGCGCTTTTAGCGCGGTTGAGGCTTGCTCCACTTGCTCGGCAGTACCGATCAACTGTTTCAAGCAAACTAGTGACAGAATTGCCGTCGGGTACAATCACGGTAATATCATCCGCGTATTAAAATATTGGAGTGCAGTGTGGAACTACAGGAAGGGGCAATTTGTTGTAGTAGCGGTTCTATGGATAATATATACAGTAGTGGACTGAGTGGGCAATCCTGGCGCACACCTCTTTCTGTTTGGAAATGTGTTAACGTTCTTCCTTGAACTATAACTGCCGATGTAAGGCCATTGTACAAGCACTGGACTTGTTCACAGAAATCTTCGCTAATTCCTGCCAGTTTTAGTATGTGAAAGAGAAATTCGTGGCCTATTTGATCGAAAGCTTTCTCTTGATCTAGTGAGCATACGTAGCCAGGTAAATTTCTTGATGCAGCCCATGTTAGTAGGTCCTTTATTCTTAAGCCATGTAATTCAGCTGATCTACTTGTGATGCAGCATGCTTGGTAGGTCCCGACAATGTTTCTTAGGGCGGGTGTCCAACGGAACGAAAGGCTTTTCGCGATTATCTTATGATCGCTGTTTAGGAGCGTAATGGAACGCCACGTTCGGAGGTCGGATGCTTTTCATACATCCTTACATAAAAGTGTGATTAAACCTTCTTTTTGCGAAACTGGGAGCAACCCTCCTTCTAAGGAAGCATTTACTAGGGCTGTGAAATATTTTGCCGGGAGGGGCCAAAATATTGTGTTAAAGGCAGGCGGGAGGTCATTTTTGCCTGGGCTTTTGTTTTGCTTCATTGCCTTTGGGGCTTTGAAAACCTCTTCCGCTTGAAAGCACGTATCTACAATTATGGGGCTGGTTTCAGGTCTTCTCAGAGGGAATGAGGGGTAGGAGGTGCAATGGGTTCTCTGATATAGTTGCCCATAGAAGGACCTAGCTGCCTCCGTTACCTCTTCTGGCTTTGTTGCTGCGACACCCGTGACTGGGTCTGTGGCTTCGCACAGTATGGGACTTTTTTTAGCCAGGCTACGACGTAAGAGATGTCTGGAGCACCATGTATCTCTGTCCCATCCTCCTGCACGCGCTGTAGCGCGTAGTCGGTCCCATTTTTGTTGAGGAAGCTGTGGAGCACTTTTCTGAGCTCACTAAGAGCGCCAGCTATGCTTGGCCCTTGGGATAGCGGTGCACTGAGAAATAAAATAGCATCTGAAACTTTCCTTATCTCGTCGTGTTCCTCTCTGGTTATTGTAGTACCCCAAATTTGGTAACATTCCTTAATGTTTGCTTTAAAGAACTCCCATGCTGTGGCGGTCGGTGTAGATTTAAGGGAGGTTTTTATCAGGTTGATAATGTCATAAACTACGCGTGGATCTTCAAGAAGCTTTATCTTAAGGCGCCAGCATCCCTTGGCTCGCGGAGCCAGATCATAATCCGAGAAACGAAAGATTAGAAACTTGTGATCGCTTAGAGAGGTGGGAAGGACCGACGCCGACTGAAGCGAAGGTGCCAACGGATTTGAAGTGTGCAAGCGGTCGATGCGGTTTTCTTAGCCGCGATCAGTCGAAGTCTTTCCTGAACGGCCGGGCTGTAAAATTTTCGATGGGTCTTTAAGTCATATTTTATCTACTAAAGAGCGCAGTGCCTGCGCGCCATTGTAGTCGCGCCCAGTACGCCTACGTGTGCCGCGGTGAGAGCGCCTATCGCTCGCTTCTAAAACACAGTTGAAGTCACCTAAGAGGATGGTTCTAATCGAACCCACAAGATGATGTTCTAGTGATTGAAAAAAAATCTCTTTGGCTACGCTTACAGGGTGCATAAACATTATTATTCTGATACGATTGTCGAAGTCAATGCTGAGCGTAGGATCCGCACTGTCACTTTCATAGCGAAGTACTACTAAATATAATTCTCGAAGAAAAACAATTGCGACTCCAGCCGAACCCTTCCTTCCAAAATTCCAGTTTGATTTAGTGTCGATATTTAGGTCGAATTGCCATATCCGATCGAAGGGGTGAATGTACGTTTTTTGAAGTGCCAGTACATCGATTTTCATCTGGCGTGCCAATTGTATTACTTCCGCTTTTTTAGTGCTCTCGTCAAACCACGGCAGTTGAGAGAAGCTATCTTGAGCGAAAGAGCCATCTTGGAAGGACGGAAGAAGGTGCGCCTAAATTAAAAAAAAATAAAGGGCAGCCTTCCCTTAAGGGGGAGTTGACGGACGAGGGCAGGCCTTCGCTAGACGACGAGTTAATAGGTGTCCGACGTCATAGAGCAACCGCAGTTGCTCAGGCGACAAAATTTGCTTAGCGTTTTCCCTCTTGGCATCAATACAACGCTCTCTGCCTCGCTTTCTGAGTTTGCTTTCATCAGTACTGCCTGCGAGGATTTGTCGCTTGAGGTGCGGCTTATCGGTCCAACTTTTCGAGCTGGGGCTTTCATTGTCCGACCCTGTTCCTTCCTTGGTGGGGGTAGTAGTCGCGGTTTTCTTTTAACTGTGGCCTTTGTTGTCTCCCCCGCGAAACTTGATACTTCTGACACGGCTGTCATATTATCCGGAGGGGGAACTAGCCCGCTCCTGATCACTGTCTAGCCGGGCTTGCTCACCATTGTTACAAGTTAGCTCGTTGGGCTGGCTCGGGCCACCCGCGGTATTCTTTAGCTAGGTGTCTTTTACCGCAGCTGGCGGGCCCTGACTGGAGGCAACATTAGAGGTGCCTGTTCCCAGTGTTCGGCCACGACCACATTTTCTTTGTCCACGTCTACCCCCTCACTAGTCACTGTGGCAAACGTGCGTTTTTTGCACTTGTTGACCGCGTGGTCTTCCCCGAATTTTGGGCAGGGTTCATTGCACTTCACGTGGCCATCCCTCGCATTGCGGAGGGTCGCAGGTGGTGCCGAAATTGTCTTCGCAGCCGCAGCGCCAGCACACTCGCACACCTTCGAACTCGCACTGAACGGTGGTGTCAATGACCTCCAGAAAATTGGGTACTCGGGGTGGCATTTCGATTTTCACGCGGCGTATGCCGGTGGTCACCGAAGGAAATCTGGGTACTCTCACGTGCGACGCTCAAGATCTTTCCATACTTTTCCATCGCCTTCGACAATTCAAAATCCTGGTGTTCGGCAGAGTATCCAAAAACAATCTTTGCTCTGGTTCCTCGATACTCGAACTGCACGGCTGTGTCCCGAATTAGGACGACGGGATCAGTTAAGAACCGCTCGACCGCCGCGCGTGTCTTCAGAAAGATTTTATACTTCCCAGCCGTAAAATCTTGGACACTCCCTAACTCACTCTTTGTAAACTTCAGCGTCAAACATTTAGTCTATTCGACAGTGGTTACGCCGTGCGAGACCCGCCCGAAAACGTGATGGGGTTGAGTTGTTTTTGGCTTGGAATCGCGGTTGGAGTACCGCGTGGCTAGCGCTTACCAGTCTCACCAGAGAAAGACAATCTAGCACTATGTTCGTCACCTCTGGCCTCGAGCGTTAATAGAAAGGGAAGCGCTGCAGTTTCTGCATTGCTTCTGAGGACAGTCGCGGATAATTACAGCTGTCAAGCGGCTTCCTCAAAATGCCGCAAAGCAACTCTCACAACTGTTTTAAGAGTAATCAATGCCGCGGAGACCGAAGGTATGACACGCTCTCGCACGCGCTCAACCATGCGGCCACGCTCTCACTTTCCTACCAAAACATGCACAGTAAAATCACTAATAGTCTTGCCACTTCCAAACTACCGTTTAAAGACTACAAACAGTCAACGTCCCACCCGGCTGCACGTGTTGAAGCACGTGGCACGAAAGGACGCTCTAACGATCCTGCAAAGCCAAATGTACACAAAGCACACCTGCGCACCCGAAATGCGAGAGGCAAAAAAAAAAGGAAAGAAAAAGAACACCATCCAATTACTATTCAAAGGAAAAAAAACAGCAAATAAAAAACAGAAGCAAGCTCTAAGCATGTACAAAAACTTATGATTTCGTCCCCGCCACCGAGCCCCGAAAAGCGGGTCCATTCGCCACAATATCCAAACTTTGTCTTTCGCTACCTGTCGCTTCCCCTTCAGGCGGTCTTCTTTTGGCTGGGCAGCGTCCCTGTGAGACCAGTGCACGGTATTGAGTGCTGGGGTGTGCCGTTGCGGAGCTTCAATGCACCCATTTGAAGATTGTGGCTAGTATCATGTCCAGTCAGTCTGCTTTGCCGGTCGTCCTTTCGTGCTTAAATTTACTCTCGATTGCGGGAGAGCCAGCCATTTTTTCTTCCTTTCTCCATGACTCCGGCCGTTCGATTTGGACGGAGAGAGCTCGTTCCCTGCTCTGCAACGCTTCCGAGTGGATACATTTCGTGCGTCGAGGAGGCTTCCGGACGCTCCAGTACTGTAGTTGTGGCATGGATAAGGCAGGGAAAAATATATTGCGCGGCTAAGCGTCATGCCTATTTAGAATTAACCTGTAAAGCTTTAATTGGCGCAAAGTGCGTGCTGGGGCCTATACTGAAATGAGTTGTTTTTCTTTCTCGAAGCACATTCCTTGCACACTCACATAGATATGTAGAAGTGGAATGGCTCTGGAAGTGTTCGTTATGTTGCGGAAAATCACCAACTTCAAATTTTGAGGTTTATTTTTATGTTTATCAAATTCCTAGATGGTTTCAAAGCTTTGGAGGAGTCGCTTGTTGGTGTCATCGCTTGCTTTTGTCTGGGCAGTTTGCGGTCATGATCGGGGTTAAATTAAGCACCGCGTACCATGTTCCGCTTGCCTGTTGTATAGCTCGTTTACTTCCATTTATGTGCCCGTTATAGAATTGTACTTGAAC
This sequence comes from Dermacentor andersoni, assembly GCF_023375885.2. Taxonomy (NCBI): domain Eukaryota; kingdom Metazoa; phylum Arthropoda; class Arachnida; order Ixodida; family Ixodidae; genus Dermacentor; species Dermacentor andersoni. The sequence continues at coordinate 107,063,504 of NC_092822.1, read as the reverse complement.
AAAATCAATTGAGAGTCCCCTACTGCGGCGTCTACCTCATAATCATGTCGTGCTTCTGGCACGTAGATTCCAAAATTTATTTAGTGCTTTCTTTTAATTACGCCGCGATGGCCACAGTAACGCTTCGCCATGCCAAATCACGAACTCGAATAGAAATGATCTTGCCATTGATTACAACATCTTCAACTCTGTTTACTGGCAGGAACCAGACTTGTGCGTTTTGACATGCTTTGTCAGCTAACAAGCGAATGCTTTCAAAATAACCATACGAGAGTACAGAAAGGCTCTTACAAAATTAATGAGCTAAACTGAAGGCAAATATTCCAAGTGAATCCGATACGTGCAACCGCACATAGAGTGTTTCAGCTAAGAGCAAGAAACTTAAAGAAAGGTTTCTTGGGGGCTTAAAGAAAATCCGTGTGTTCTGCTGGGTGAGTTTGCATGTCTCTGTCCGTCGCGAGTTGCAGTGTCAAGACTCGAAGGAATGACAAATTGTGCGTTATGATATTATGACAAATTTTGCACTTATCTACTCATTTAATTATTTACTCTTATTTACTCACCGACGTTCTTCCTGTCAATTTAATTTTGTTTTTGCACCATTTCTTTCTATTCTTATTGCGTGACAGAGGGACGGACATGTTTTCTTGTTTTCTAGGCATAGCAATGCTTACGCAATTAGGGAGAATAAAATGCTTTATGATAAACAGCGCAATTACGAATGGTGCAAAACGGCCTCCTCAGAGGATTTCAGACAACGGGTAGAATTTCCGAAAAATGCCCGTAGTTGCCTCTGAAGTTGCTGCCAAGACATGTTATTGCTTTTACTGCATTTCTGTAGTGAACACTTCACCACGAAAATCTTTCTGATTAGTTCCTGCTCGTGTTCACGAATGGAGCCAACTTTTGGCCGTCATCGTTGACGTGCCCCTCACCGACACTGCGATAATTTACCAGGCTATGCGAAAGAACGCCGTTGAAGGCAGGGTGACCTTCAAGTGCGCGCTCATTGTCAGGGAATGCATGGAGGCGGTTGAAACGTGCAGCGGCATTTCATACGTCATCATCAACAGCGAGACACTTGTCCGTAGCGAAATGCTCGAAAGCGCCTATATGTACGAAGCTTGTTATATTTAATCGCTTTGTATGTTAGGGCCACTGGATTTATCGCACGAGGTATCAGAAGAAGGCACATGAGCAGAAACATGCGCGATCTTATTTGCTGTGCACGGTGACGCTTGTTTCATCTACAAATTTATCTGAAACAAGCAGTTTCACGAACTGGTCTCCGTGTTTCCTCTTTTCAGGGCTGTTGTGGCACTGCAGAATAATACTGCGTACCAGGCTTATGGGGACGACAACGCCACGCTTGCCGAAATGTAGACACATAGACTAGTAGCAGGCATTGCAACGCAAACGGACGCGTGGTCGCTCCGGCGGAAACGGATGCGACGGGCGGCGTCGCAAATTGTCAGGCAGTGCAGTAATCGGCGCAATAGTGTCGCGTTGTGAAAAGTCAGGCTCTCTCGCCTATTGTTTCTTGAATAGACTGACGTTGCCTACCGTGTTTGCAAACATATGATAGGTATATACGCCGGCTGCAACAATATTCCTTGAGAATACCTTCGTTTTGTTCCGTGCGGGGCTGCCACCGCCATACCACCGGCTCTCTCTACTGAATCTTTGAGTGTGGGTTTACCTGGGACATTATTCTAAAAGTTTACAGAAAGCACCATTTTCGCCATCCTGCATCTTTGAGTCGACGCCTCTATGGGCGCCCATATAAACACTGTATGACACTACAATTATGACATGTGTGGCCCATAGCTTTTGCAATTTATTTCATGTTCCATATTATGTAAATTATGCAAATTGCACGCGTCGTATTTACGCGGTTTTTACTTAATTAACCATTTAATGAAAACTTCGCCTCCCATTGTTTCCACCATGCACATTCTGTGCTCAAACATTTGTATATTTGAAAACTTAATAATGGTATTCCAGGAGAAAGTGTAGTGATATTCAATTGCAAAAGTTTAATTTCAGCATACTGTGTAGCGCTCAAGGTGATAGTATTCTTCAGTTTTGTGATGCTAACGCAAACCGAGCACATTTAACCTAACTCTGGCTACTTCAGTCAGTAAGTGTAACATTCTACTGCGTCGACCATGAACCAGCTTTTATATGTTCTCACTGCAGGTGAAGTTGACTCTGGTCTCTGGGAACCTCGGCGTCTACCACGATGTTTCATAGCTCTTTCGACAGAAATGAAAATTTGGGGCATTGTACGCAAATCGCCGCAAGCAGAAGATGCGCCATCTTTGATCACTTACACAGCGTCAACGCTGAAATAAGTACTGTCAACCTTGAGCTTCGGGAGGTGGCCCCGGGACATCTGGAGCTGAAGACACTAAAGCTCGATCATATTGCTCGGCAATATATCGCCGAGGCGAACCCTTCTGTGACGCATCTCCTAGATTTAATTCTGCAGCGTCATCACTGTATCGTGTCCATAGACATTGATGTAAAAGATCTCAACCACGGGCGGCAGACCAACACTTTATTGATCGGCATCGTGGCCCGCAAGGTGCCTTCTTTGGTCAGTGTGCGTGTACACAACATCCACGCTACTGAAGAAGAGCGAGACACTGTGGTTTGTGCCTTGGCCACGGCTTATAGCCTTCAAGAGCTGCACATGCACAATGTTACCCTCGACGGCTTGTGCGTGCTGCTTCTTCATAACTTCTTTACAGCAACCGAAAGACTGACGACACTTTCACTGATTGACGTGCACGTCCACCCTGACTACGCCACGCTGTGGCTCAAGGCACTCAAACGGAACTCGAGCATCCACACTCTGACTCTGGAACTGTGCACTTGCTTCCATGGACCCGACCACGGTGCCCTGCTGGCCACCGTTCTTGGCCGAAAGGACTGTCTCAGGACGCTCAATCTGAAGCAATGCTGCTTCACGTGCCCAGCAGGAATGTACGCCATCATGAGCGCACTTGTAGATAATCGTCATCTGTATGGGCTGTCACTATATGGGTATATGCACAGCCGTGTCTTTGAAGAACTGATTCCGCGGATGCTGGCTCAGAATGATGCTCTGCGCAATTTGCGTGTGGGATATGGAAGACATAACGATGACTGCAGCTGCAAGGGCGGCATGCGGGGCTGCGGCATGGATTATTCTGACGAAGGTGGGTGCATCGATCGACTTACCCAAGGAATTCTGCAGAACAAATGGTTGGAGGAGCTGACAGTCGACCTTTCGTGTTCATGCATGTCAGGGTGCGTGCGTTTCTTCGAGGCACTAAGGCGGAACCAAACACTACGCAGGGCCGTCGTCGTCGATGTGCCCCTCACCGATACTGCGATAATGTACCAGGCTATGCGAAAGAACGGCGTCGAAGGCAGAGTGACCTTCAAGTGCGCGCTAATTGTCAGGGAATGCCTGGATGCGGTTGAAACGTGCAGCGGCATTTCGCACGTCATCATCAACAGCGAGACAGTTGTCCGTAGCGAAATGCTCGAAAGCGCCTTAGCATTGCTGCCTCAGTGGTCACACATCCGGCGCCTGGGCCTGTGCTTTTCGGGTGAGCAATTTTTGTCTCTTCAAGCACTTCTAATCCCTTACCTGGCGGCAAACACGGCACTCAGAAACCTGTATCTAAACGTTGGAGGGCGCATTGACGACTGCCACGTACGCCGAAGCCTTCTCATGGCCTTAATGAACAATTGCAACCTGCAAAAGCTGCACGTTGAAGGCACAATTATTGTTGATGAGGAAGAGGCCATAGGCGTCGCGTGTGCGTTGTCTGTTAACCGCACGCTTTCAAATGTTGCTTTGTACTACTCCGACGACGATGTCGACGATATCGACGACACTTCCCTAGTGGTCCGTGAAATCGGTACGATGCTACGCTACCTCGCACTTCGGCTGCAAGAGAACCACACCCTCTGCATATTTGATCACAACGAGGTTCCACACTCGAGCCATTACCACGCAGTTCGGAGCGTCGTAAATCGCAACCGTGCGCTGGCAATGTGCGCGGCCCACTTTGTAGTGGGTACCAACCGGAGCGACTACTGCGCCAATGCCCTGAGCCTCGTCTCGCGCAGTCCGCAGCTGCTGTTCAACGTCATGGAAATTGCTTCCGTCGAAGAAGCCGAGGCGGCCGCTCGCATCCAGCGCACCCTGACAGAGCCGCGTCGGCTGCAATCTTAGCGCGGCGTCCTGACCGGAAGTGCCCAACTGTGAATCCGCTGCGCGCGCATCTGCGGGACCTTCAGTGGTTGTGAAAAGGCGTCATTGAGGTCCAGACCCTCGATATTATTTAGAGAGCATAAAAAATGTTGTGTGTGGCGAAGACGGTGCAGCGGGCTACAGGCTTCATGACCGCTTTGTAAACGTGAACCAAACTAAAAATTTGTGTTGCTTTATCGTTGTACACAACACTACTTTAAAAGCTGTGATATCCTGTCTGCTGAGCGGTGCTCCAGGTTTAGCCGTTTTAGTTGTTTAGAAGAGCACAGCACTACAACACTGAGGACCTGCGCTGTTGCCATATGCCCTGGCGGTGGACAAACTTGTCAGCAGTAATATCGGTGTTGACGATTGTTACAAAAGAAATGCTCAATATTGCCCAAAATTACCTTCTTTTCTGCAATGTTGTACGTGCTTTCTAAACTTTTATCCGGCACATGAAACAAGACGCTTATCTCTTAAATTTACTATTCCAGTTTGGCTGACATTACCTGCTTTCTTTGTGAACCCGAATTACCTGCCGAATGTCTACACGCTGCTATGTGGACAGAGGCAATCATGTTGAAGTTCCTGTTGTGATAAATTAGTATCACGTATCACCCTGTTGCTTTGAATCACTGGGTCGCTCCTGCTATATTTGTGGCCCTTCATAGCGGGAAATAATGTTCGCCAATAGAATATCAAGCACGTATAGTCCATAGTAAAAGTAAATGCGAGCGGAATCAGCGGTGCTAGAGTGAGTGTTGCAGAACAAGCAGCGCGAGTCTTTGACGGCCAGCAGCTGTCACAAGATATGATGGAGCCCCAAAGGGTGAGTACAATTATCGAAGCTTCGTTTCATAAAGAAAATTTTGAAGAGGCACACTATTTCAACCAGTTCATACAATATGCGTGTGTAGGTGGTTTCAGGCTCACAAAGCAGACTGCGGACAGCGAACTTTCTCGCGGAGTGGTGAAAGCATTTCCATGAAGCAAGATCCAGTAAATGGACTCAAATATATTGCTTCGCCGTTTTCATTTCACCACGTCGAATGTGCATAATGTCCCCTGGAGCTCGGATGGCAGTCGCTACATTACCCGCTTGAGAGCTGTAATTATCCGTGACTCCCCTCAGAAGCATTTCAGAAACTGCAGTGTTTCCCTTTCTACTAACGCGTGAGGCAGATAGAACTGTAGAGAGGAGAAGAGGCAGTTCCCATGTAAGAGAGGGGGGGACGTGACAGGGCAAGGAAATCCCACCAATCTACGAGAGCGGTTGCGGGGAAACAGGATAAGCTTAAGTTCTGGGTACGGTACAATAGTTTACAGCTATTTCTGAGAAATAAACGCCATGGAAATATGTCAACTGGGCAACTCGGGACGTGCAGAAGCAGAGCCGCAATAATTAAAGGAGTAATGACACGAAATTTCGAAGTCGAATTAACGTGTCCGATCAATTTATGTCGGCACACACACATTGTCTGCAAAATATCAACGGTGAATACAGCTCAGAATATAATTAAAATGAATCTTAATATACTGCGCGTAGCGAACTGCGATATGCAGATCCTCGCGACACCGACATCAAGAAAGGAATGTAAACAACCGAGATGACGCTACCTGACCAGCTTGCGCAGCAGTCGGGGAGGACCCGGCGAGAAGGTTTCTCGCCGCTTTCTCCCTGGTCGTGACGGCCACGTTTTTCGCCAGTGACGGCGGCGCAAAAATAAGCTAAAATTTGTTTCCGATACGAAATAACTCAGAATAAAGCTAACTAGAAAGTGTGCATGTCTTAAAACGTAGCGCGAAACAGTAAATCGTTGGCATGATTTTTGACTCGCAAGCGGTCAGCGCAATCGCCGCTGCAACCATCTCTCCTGGCTATTTCTCATCGCTAGCAACGGCACCGGGAAAGCTAATTGTATTGTCACTTATAAGCGACATAAATGTGCAGACGTTGATTGTGTTGTCGAATATAGGTGCTTTATTAGGGGCTGCGGACGGATCGCGCAGCCCCTAATAGGCCTAGCTCGCTGCGACGGGCAGCGAGCTAGGCCTATACCGTGTCCCAGCGATCGCAAGCTCGCCTGGATTGCGCGTTGGCTACCGTCGACGCCGACGAGCGGCAGAAGTGGTCCGAGTTCGTGCGCGCCACTGAAACTTAAAATGGACCCTGCTGAAGAGCAGCCAGGTTTGCTCGTTTCACTTTGAGCGTGCTTGGTATAAACAAAACCCGCCGAGCTTCGGCCAAGACTACGTACCACTGAGCCTGACGCTGTGCCAACGTTTGTCTAGCCTTGTATCCGGCTCCGGAATATGCTTCATTCCCAAAGCGCCCTCGACGAATGGTTCGTAGTACTCGTAGCGGTGCGTACGCATTTCGATAGCTGTCACGCTAGCCGAATTTTCGGAGTCGCTGCTGCTTTGTAGTGGATCCAATCAAACGTGGTTGGCCGCGTCTATTACGGCCGCGACTGCCGCAAGTAGGAAATAGTCACGGCTGGACGATAAAAATGAGGACGACCATGATGGCAAGAACATCCCAAAGCACGTGCAGGTGTAGTAGACGAACTAGCAACGCGAAGCTAGCGCGCTGGCTAACGTACGTCACAGTTTTGTGCGATCGCGTGTCCAGCTGTGTTTACATTCCTTCTTTGGCCCATCTCATTGCTCTTTGAAACTGAAACTTGAACTGTTCGCTATAAACAAGTCTCCAAATAATTACTTGCCGCGTTCTAAAGTCAATGACGTTTCGTGCCGTGATTACTGAGTAATTAGCTACTTTAGCTACTTATGACAACACAAAAAACTCTATCGAAAATTCTTGTGTCAGGACTTCTTTAAACCGCACCGCGGAGACCAGGGGCCGAATCTTATAACGGTTCGGAATACAAACCGTTCGCTTCGCCGTTTACATACACTATATGTGCCACTCCCAAGCCGGTGGTGGAAGAAGGGGAGGACGCGACCAACAGATGAGAGGGTGCCACCTCTGAAGTGTGCGTCATTATATGACGAGCTAATCGAGGAATTGCAGAATGTTTCTGCTTGCTAAATAAATGTGAAATATAAATTAAATATTATACGCCAAGATCTCAAGTATAAACGTGTGGTGCCGGGAGTTTACGCAATGCAGAAGTAATGTATTAATGTCATTCTTTTTCATTCTCAGCCGACAGGCGGTATCGCAGGCGTAAATGAGTTGGCAGCGCGCAGCGCTATGTGGGCTGCTACCAGGAGCTCGCGCGATGCACGCAACAGGAACACACTGCCAGCACTTCTTAAGTAGCGAGCGCGACAAAACCGTGAAGTGGTTCTTAGGGACACCTTCACTAGCCAACTATGTCAAGTTTTCTTCTTTTTTCGCCCTTCGTCATCGGCTCGGATATTACTTGCTCGCCGCCGTGCTGCCGCTATCCCTGCGATCTGCCCCACGGCGCGTCGCGTGATAGAAGCAACGGAACTTGAAATCGAACATCACAATATACGGGCCCTGCATTGCCTGCGCGAAGTAAAATCGAAGAGCGGGGTGCTGATGGTGCGCGCTGTGCTGTGAAATTGAGGAACAAAGTGCGGCACTCCCGAACTAGAGAAAAAAGGGCAGCCAAATAAGAGATCGCCACAATAGCTTCCCGTAAATAGCTTCCCGTTTTTTAGGATCATCCAAAAAGGCGGCCGTGAGATGGAAAAAATCTAAACTCAATATTTCGAAATGTGCAGGCGTCAAAAGGAGTTAGTGAAATGGTTGTGAATGGCACAACAGTTTCAGGAACTGATCTAGCTAATGTTTTCAACGACTATCTAGTGAACTTGACGTTTCCTGCACCAACAGGAGACTATACCGAATACTTTACTGGCAGTTGTCTTCAGACAATTTATTTGAATCGAGTTTCGGAAACGGAAGTAGCATCTATTATCATGAAATTAAGAAATGCTAGCTCCAGTGATATCTTTGACATTCAAATCCGCCCGATTAAATTCATTGCTGACATTATTGCTGTCCGACTTGCCCATATTTTCAATCTTTGTCTGTCAAGTGGAGTATTTCCAGCACAGCTACAGTGTGCAAAGGCTTGTGTTCTACACGAGAAAGGTGGCAAAAACAATTTAGCAAATTACAGACCCATTTCTATATTACCAATTTTTCTAAAGTACTTGAAAATGCCTTCCATTGACGTCTCGTTTTATTTATAGATAAACACAACATCCTGACTGACTGTCAATGCGGTTTTAGTAAACAGTGTTCCACCGAACTTCTGCTTCATCAAAAAGAGTTCATTCTAAAAAAACTTGAAGAAAAACGATACGTACTGGGAGTTTTTATGGACTTTACAAAAGCATTTGATTCTCTTAACCGGGTATTTGGCTGATAAAATTTGAATTCTACAGAAATCGTGGTGTTGCCTTGAAGTTATTGGAACCATACCTCAGTACTCGCAAGCAGTCTGTTTCAGTAAACAACAGTACCTCCTCATTAAATCTACTTTGTTTGGTGTTCCCCAGGGCAGTATATTGGGACCGTATTTATTTGTTATTTACATAAATAACATTGTTAAAATTGACGATGAAGTGAAATTTCTGATCTACGCAGATGACACCAGCCTGTCTTTCGAGGGTGACGATTGCGAAAAACTTCATGATTGGTGTTCCTGCAACGGCTTGGTTATTAATATTCAAAAAATTAAAGCAGTCGTTTTCCGAGCGAAGGGCAGAGACATTGTTCCAAATAATCTTCTTCAAATACAGTGTCAGCCGATAGAAATTGTGACAGAATTTAAAACTCCAGGCGTAATTTTTTCAGAGCACATGCTGTGGGACTCGAACACTAATGATGTTATCAAGACCCTAGCTCGCACTATAGCATTAACCTACAGGCATCGAGACCTATTTCCTGTAAGCACAAGACTGCTCATTTATCATTCACTGTTTTTATCGCGCATAAATTACCGCTTTTTAGTGTGGGGCAAGACAATCTCAACAAACATCAAGAAAGTGACGGTAATGCAAAATAAAGTAATCCGGATTATTGCAAATTCTCCACTAGACTACTTCGTTGCTTAGCAAGTTTAAACTAATTAACATAGAGAACTTGTGTAACTATCACCTTTGTAAAAAATTAAGATATTAAAAGAAACAAGGGATTAATCTTATAACTAATCTGCCAAACTTGCAAACGAATACCCATTATTATACAATTAGACATCCTGAGCACTTGGAAGTCCATCGTAACCGCACTAATTACGGCGAACAAATGTTACGACACACAGCACCAAGTGCAATAAATTACTTTTTTAGCAAAGAAATTGATATGATGAGCATTTCGAAAACAGAATTCAGAGATTTATTCCTTTAGTTCTTTAGAAATAGCGTTGATAAAAAGTAATTCCTTCTTTTTTCTTCTTTTTTCTTTTTCAAATGCTACAAATGTACTTCCTATGCTCTACCTTTTATGGAAAGTTCTTCTCAGGTTTGACCTGTATGCTCTGTGTACCTGTTAATTCTTCTCTTTGATCTTATAACTGCTGTTCTTTCAAATCTTTGAAGTATTTTCAATCATGCATACTTACACTACGTTTCGTACTTGTATATATTTTACGGAAATTGTCCTTCACCATTTTTTAGTGATGTATAAAATATCCATCAGAACGTGTGCGTGTGTGTGCATGTATGCTGATAATATCTGTATGTAATATCTGTATGTAATATCTGTATATGATATCTGTGTATGTATATTGTATGAGCTGTTGCTGCCTATGTAAAAAGGGGGAGGGGGGGAGCTTGTCAAGCATCTGTTCAGCAGCTTTTTCTTCAATCTCCCCATGTTTCGAACAAACATGAAATAAACCGTATTTGTATTTCTCTTGACTGTGTACAGTTTTATAAGCCGAACGAAGGAAGCGCTGAACCAGCCTAGGTTGAACCCTTCCCATTGCTGAACGGCGATCTGCGAGCTATTCACGCTGGCGAGAGCACTGGGAGTTCGGTCTCAACATGCAAATATCTCCTTGGCATTGGCTTTGAAGCGGAGGTCACGGGAAAGCTGACCCAGCCCTTTTACCGTTCAACACAGTAATTGCGAGGGCAACTTTATGGACAGTGTCGACAGCAGAGATCTAGGCCATTCCGAAGAATCGAATGACCGAACTCTGGGAGCTGCAGGCCTGTGGCGATGAACTAGCAGCGCGCAATATTCATTCCTCTGCGTGGAATAACCACCGGTACGCTTGCACCCGAGTCTCCTCCATTTGATAGCGTAGCCTGCAAAAAGTGTACTTGGAAAGCCGGCAGGGGCGGTGCAACTCATTATCCGTCACTTATTCGAACGCGTATCGCACTTCAAGCCGTGGTCAATACTGATAGAGCAACGCCAAGCAGACGACGAAGGTTAGTAATTACCTCCGAAGCAACTAACGCACGCGCGCGCGACACCCGCGTGTCTCCGGGGCCGCGCGACCGGCGCGCGCGGCCACGGTCGCAAGCCAACAGCCAAGCCACAGCAACGGAACCCAAAGCGGACTACCCCTTCGCCGGTTCCTACGACCGGTTCGCTTTGAAGATGATTGACAGATGCGTGACGTATTCATAAATTGCGTACCACCCTGCTGCCTCTGACGACCTCTGACGTAATAAAAATTTCTGCCAATCAGGTGAGGCCAAACGAACGGTTCCCCAACCGAACCGTTATAAGATTCGGCCCCTACTATCTTGGAATTATAAGGGTACGTATGCAGGTAACTGCTGTAGCTCCCTGTATTTCTTCTTTTTTTTCACCAATACTCTAAAGGTATTTCGCGTAATTCGACTGCTGGCCATTCACTGTGAAACCAAGTGCTTCTAGTAGGTCGACGAAACCCATGGCTGTGGGAAGCTGAATATTTTGGCATTACATGACGGCATTTCGTGTCCTCTCCGAAACTGAGAAGCAGTAGGTTTATGCATGTATCTGACTTTGGTGCGCTTAGTTCATTTTCTCTGTTCTTGCTGTTGGGCCGCCAGCTCGCAGCAAAGATATCAACGCACTACAAATTGTATTTGAGGCATAAATTCTCTTGTTTTGAGTCTTTCTAAATGTTGAGGGAATGTTCGTTTGTTTTCGCTGCCCCTATTTTACCTCTTTCCAAATTTCTTTCTGAGAGCGGTGGGTTCTGTAATTGCACTACTAAGTGCATTGTACTTGGTTGCCATTTTTTACGGCTTCGTGCCATGTTCACGCTTTTGAGCCACAGAAATATAACCTTTTTTAGGAGGCTATTTATTTTCATCATGCTCCTGAGCCTTTCTGAAAAACTAATCGTGGCTTCAGATTGTGACGCATGAGTGAATTAAGAATAAGTCAAACCCATGAAACCTTGGACTGCCTTATTTTGTTGTGTTATACCACACGTTTCAAAGTCCTTTCAGGTTAGGGAGCATTGAGCTTTCAAAGGCGCATTAATTCAAGGGATATGTGTCGGTGCTACACGGTCTCCAGATGGTGTCCGTTGAAGCTTTTAACAGAAACCGCAACGTATCCTTAGCGCTGACATCGCCTCGAAAGTAAAAAAAAAATAAAAAAATATGGCACAAATGAGTCTTATAATAAATTTATATCATCTTTATCAGCAATATTTATTTTTTTCTAATACACAGACATATGAAAATAAAATGCACGCGTAGTAAAGACATTACTTTACCAAATACAGACGTATTTATTCTAATCATGGCCACCATGTGTACCACTTAGTATACCGCATGTTGGCGTCGATTATTCGTTGTTGCCCTTGCTTCAGCTGCTTTGTTTAGTGTTCTAGCCTTATTTTTTCAAAGCAAGGATTGTGAAGATGAGCTAGGACGCTGAAGAGGCAAGAAAAAATATGAAGTAGCACTGGCAATTGCTGCAGTGGCATCGCTAGAAATGGACGTGGAGGTATCAAGCAAAAAGGTGCGCGATATACGGCGGCGTCTCATCGCCAACTGCCTGGTGACGGGCGCTCGCCTCATCACGACGTACAGTTCAGCTACGGGTCTGGGCCTATCGTCGCCATGAAGAATGGTTCGAAAGAGCACTACCAAACCTTGGCAGACGGCATTTCAAACAGTCGTTCGAAGTATCGGGAACGACGTTCAGATACTTGGTTGACGTCTGCCGTCCATCAATGCAACGGCAAGCGACAAATGTGCGCGAGTGCGTCGCTCTAGAAAAGCGTGTGACGGTCAGCTTGTATAAGCTCTGCTCGTGCGTGGAGGACAGAGCATTAGCGGACGTCTTCGGCATTGGTCGTTCTACCGCGAACGTGATCTAGAGGGAATTTTGTGCGCCTGTTGTTGCCACCCTCGAAAAGGAATGGGTCAAAATGCCTTCACCGTATGGCATGCCAGCACACGTAAAAGAATTACTGGCCGCGTGTGACTTTCGGCAAGGCGTCGGGGCTCTGGACGGCTGTCACATACCGGTATCGCCGCCAAAGGAGCACGCAAGTGATTATTATAACTACAAAGGCTGGTAAGTATGTCTCTATGGGTCTTTTTCTTGTCTTTGACGTGATGAATAATTATGGCTGTAGTTGATGAACACGTTTCACCAAATTGAAAGATTAACATTTAACATTGCCTTCATTAAATTTTTTCAAAGCAATTAAAAGATAAATGCTAGTATTGCTGCGCGTTTTGACATTTCACCAGTCATTACGCTTGTTCTTAGTGGTGCACTATCACCTGTGTAATTGTAATTTGTTGCTATTTATTTTCATGTGCTCTGTAACTTCCTAGTTATGACGTTGTTCTTTGCAGGTAAAGCATCATATTGCTCGCCCTGGTCGATCATAAGTACCTGTTCAGGTACGTGAACGTCGGTTCACCAGCCCGCTGTCACGACGCCTATGTGTACCGCCAGTCAGCATTGGCCGATATGGTTGGGGGACCCTTGTTCCAAGCCCCAACAGCAACAATCAGCGGAGTTGTGGCGCCACCGTTGATCCTGTGCGACCAGGCGTTTCCGCTAACTTCTAACCTAATGAAACCCTTCAAGAGCTTTGGAGAGAACAATCGGCACAGGTCGTACAATTATAATTTATCAAGGTCCCGGAGGATTGTTGAAAACGCATTCGGGAGGCTCAAAGCTAGATTTAAGCTGGTTCTTAAGGAAATGGACGCCGACATTAGGAATGTGCCAATGATTATATGGGCCTGTTGTGCGCGCCACAACATATGTGAACACTTTTCAGACTCTCTTCCACAGCAGTGGCTGCAAGAGTGTGATATTGAAAGTATGGTGTATGCGCGACTTGAACATTCTACAGATGTGCAAGTTGGAAGCGGACCAGATGTTCGAGGAGCCCTCCTTGAATATTATCGCAAGCGTGAAGGCCACCAAAGTTTGTGATACAGGGCTGTGTTCAGTTTGCTGCGTTGCTCGTCATTGTCCACTTGTACGCATACATATCGACGTTTTTTTGTTTCCCCTTTTGAATTTTCTGTGAAATGCAAAGCAGTTTCAAAGCCAAAGTAAGGTAGCTACGTCACTGAATAACAGCATGTTAGCGGGATCATCATGTTGCTTCTCAAGTTATCTTTATCACAGAAACAACAAAGTTGCCTGCATGATTGTGTTCATTACAGTGATGCGAAATAGTGTCAAATATTTTACAGGCCTTTTATCAACATTTTCTCTAGGCTCATAATAGCTGTTACCTTCAGTCAAACTAAGAATTCCGCAGTAAATAGTGAAATATAGGAGCTGCTGAACAGCTTCCTGCTATGTCTCTTGCATCTAGCTACTGGTACGTCACACACGATCATGCTCCTCATATAGTAGCATATTTTTTTTTCTTCTGTAGCAGAGAAAGAAAAATTAACTTGAAAGCTGAATGACTTATCTTACACTGATCAGTCACTGACCTTACAATGCAATAACAGTGCAAGACCAGATGTTGTTTAACACACTCTAAAAGTGCAAACCAGCATTTATAGGCAGGCTGCAATACAACCACAGATCAGCTTTTAAGCTCTACTAGCACATGTAAACATAGTTAGTAGCAGGTGGTGGCTCTACTGTAGCACAGCCAATAGTTCCGACAAATTACATCTTACCCCATTTATTCAACTGCCATTTTTGTTTAATGAAGCAACAGTTCTGTGTCAATATGATAGGAGACTGTATTGATTGAAAAGATGTTTTGTGGTCCCTTTCATACACGTCTGTTGCTGATGTGCGCCAGCTGATGCTGGCACTTCGTATATTCACAATATACAAGGTTTGTCTGGGAAGTCTTAGGACTGATTTTCCCCCAACACAACGTGGTGAACGAGGAAGATGTTATTGCACTGGTTGGGTGGTCGGGGTCTCAGCTATGGTTGCACCAGCCGTCTGCAAGCCTTCAGGGAGTGTAGATAGAGTTTAAGCTGAACCCCTTTAAAAGTGTATAGTCATCTGCAGAATGAATCGTCTGTTAAAGCAGCTTTACGCAGTGAAGTTTTGCGTCAAACTGGATGACAACTGCGAGTGAGGCCCATTGCATGATGAAGTGTGTTTGAGTAGCACAAATTGTTTCAGGAGGGAAGAGAGCAAGGGAAGGGGGGGGGGGGGCGTTACGAGGAAGCTGAAGAGCACTTCAGTGTCTGCGTTCCAGGGAGCCTTCAGTGATTGGCAAAGTCGCTGGAAATGGTGTGTTGATGCAGACATATTTTGCAAACTATGTTGCAAACATGTTGATGCAGACATGTTTGATGCAGACATGTTGAAGCAGACATGCAAACATGTTTTGCAAACATGTTGATGCAGACATATTTTGCAAACTATTCAGTCAATGTGTCAAAATTGTGAATGCAGCTTTTTTAATTCAGTGCTATTACTTTCCGGACAAACCCTGCATGTATGTTCACAATAGAAAACGTCTATTAAGAATGTTTATGTACTAATAAATAATTCTAGCATCATGCACAAACAACCTGCAGCTAATAGTCCTGAGGCTGTAAGCTGAGCAACCAGCTGCATCAGTTTCATTCCTCACTAGGTACAAGGATGAAATGACTAATAGGTCACAACAAACGCGGAACGTGACCTCCCGTCACTATTTATTAAAATACTGCTCCAGAAGGCCAACAAGTCTTTCTTGGGCATTCATCTGTCGCGCTCTGAGCACCCGCTCTTCTTTGGTTGCCGATTCCAATGCCTGCCGAAGCAGGCGTTGCTCATTAAGAAGGTCCCACTGAAATTCGCTTGTGTCTGTAAGCTTTCTTTTTCGAGAACGACGCTGGTTCTCGTTCGTTAGCTGAGTTCTCTGCGATGGCGCCTCATCTGTCAATCCTGATGTGGAGACTGCTTTCGATGGCTCCAGCTGCCATTCATCCTGGGTGTTGTGTGCGATTCGTAGCTATACTCCTCGCTACAGAACAACTGAAGGGTGAAAAGAATTGTATCTTAAGCACACATGCATAACAGTGAAACTTCCTTTAGTAGTATCCTAGTTAGCTCAATAAGGCACCCTCATTACACCTGATTATCAAAACAATACACTTGACTTCTATGGGCATTTGTTACATTGTGGATCTAGTGTGTTCATCACACCGAAAATCTTCCTGTTGCACACTTTCTGCACCCAGTTTTACCAGAAAGCATGCGATATGTAACGCTATACATGAGAAGATGGGATCATGGGGCACTACCTCATTATATGCCTGCATGCACATTGCAATGCGGTAAAGGGCATTATTGTCTGCATGCGTAGGTACATTGCTTGATATGTGGCCTTGTTACAGCTTGAGTGCACATCTGTTCTTTATGTCAATAAAGGTACGACCAGAGCAAGGCAAATTGCTGAAGCATGTTAATTAAGCTTGATGTGTGTAAGCAATTCATCAACAGCATCATTAAACTGCACTTGAATCATGCTTTTATTTCATCTTGCTTTCTGTGCTTTTCTGTGACCCGTGCTTTCTCTCGCCTCGTCGTCATTTACTTGATGTATACAATTTTCATGCTTCTTAATAAAAAAATTTCGGGAGCACTTGTCCTGCCTCGATTGGCAATTTGTTTTGTTTGCGTTTTCAGCCATACCTATCCGAAACTGTACCGGCTTGTCCATTCTTATGCATTTAGAAGCACATCATGCTGAGTCTGCTTCATGCACTTTTATGAGCATGCATTTGTAGAGGTTTATCACGACGAACTTGCCTGTTCAGTTACGGCATCTGCCTGCGCTGCACATTCTTCTACCAGCGACTGGTCATTCGCTGGCAGCGTTCCCAGAAAGCGGTGTATTTCATTAAAACAGAGCCATGGCACAGGTGCAGAGCGTGTTGTTCGCTTCTTTGCCCAACTTCTCGAAAGGTCGGTGAACAGCGTAAGTGCGATTGCATGAACTAGGCCAAATCCATAGACATAGTAAGCACACTTCATGCAAGAAGAAAATTACAGTATGCGCTTTGGGGCTATGCTTTCAAAATAAACAGTGGCCGTGTGCCAGTGACCTCGATTAAGGATGACATAACTAGCATTTGCGCGACTCTCAAAATTAACATGCATGCACGCACTGCTGCTTGAACACTTTTCCCTGTCAATGAGCAGGCCAGTGGATTTTGCATCATCCAGCAGACATGGTTAGCCGTCTTGGTAACAGGGAATGAATAGTTCAGCACAAAACGTTGGCGGGCTAGTTGGTGCGAATCCACGAATACTTTGTTTAGCGCAAAACAACAGACACGAGAAAGACGACAGGACAAGGCGCTATGCACAGCAAAATAATTTACGCCCTCAAAGGTCAAAACTTTTCACCATACCACCCCACAAGGGTGTTACGATGGCGAAAATAACCCGAAGGTGTTTTAATTTTTGGCATGTAGGGTGCTTTTCCTATCAGAACAACCCATTCACAGTCAGCAAGGGTGTACCTACTTCAAGGATTACCCAAACATTGCAAGGGTGTTTCTTTTTCACTTTTACTGTTTGTTACAGTCAGCGTGAAAAATGCAATTTATCGTGGCAGCACTGTACGCAGGTACTAAATGATGCATCCTTGCATCCACATTGATGGTATTGATGGTCTTAACATTTTGTTTCTATCACAGTCGTGAGCAGAGTCAGAAAACACTTCACCTATTAAATCCGGGAAAGGGGAGTCTGCATAGAATACTAATAGCATAATTTAAAAGAAAGTTGCCGTGCAAATTAAACGGGGACCAAGAACACATTGTGTTCTTGGGGCTCGTCAGCTTTGCGCCGTAAATTTCTTTGAATTATAGCCTACCCATGATGATGATGATGTGTGGAGGTTTATGGCGCAAGGGCCAGGTGTGGCCAAAGAGCGCCATGTCTGTGGTAATGAGTTTGCGGTGTAATTATGATTGCTATGAAATTGGTGTGAGGTGGCTGTAAAGAGGCCTTAAAATATACGCTCTAAAGTGCGTAAAATCTGTATGATAAAATTATGGCGATGACGTGTGACTTGTACTACGAAAATTTAGATGCATATAAAAAGGATGATACGATGTGTAAAAATATAGAAGGTTATAAGATTGGCTGGAGCACTACTGCCTCCTTAGAGCCCTTGAAACGCAAGGGTCTGGAGGCATGTGCTATGCAACACAATTATCGTAGCGGCATCCTCTGGGACGAGGATGCTCTACGAATGTAATGGGCTTATAACATGTAGGACAACGTCATTTAAGAAATTGAGGACTGCCTTAATATTAAAAAGGGGCTCTCTGCCAAGAAACATAGCCGGGTGAAGAGGAATGTGGTAACGGTATGCAAGAGGAAAATGTTTCTTTCTCTCCGCTTCGGCTTTCCGGCACTCCAGGAGGACGTGGAGGACGGTAAGCCTCTCCCCGCATCTACCACAGGTTGGAGGGTCACTTCCTGTGAGTAGAAAAGTGTGGGTGCCAAACGTGTGTCCTATTCTGAGACGACAGAATAAGACATCTGTTCGGCGTGATTTTGCTACAGAGGGCCAGAATCCTAACTGTGGTTTTATCACGTGGAGCTTATTATTTGTTTCCCCGTCCCACAGGCGTTGCCAGTGGTTCCGTAGTTTTCTTCGTAAGAGAGGCTTCAGGTCAGTAGCAGGGACCGCAGCGGTAAGAGTAGCTTGTGATGTAATTGATCTGGCCATTTGGTCTGCTAGAACATTTCCCTCAATACCTCTATGGCCAGGTACCCAGCATATAATGATATGCTGGTTAGATATGTATGCTCTGTAGAGAGCGGAGTAGAGCTCAACAAGTATAGGATTCTTGTGTTTAGAGAGTGAATTCAGGGCTTTTACGACGCTTAGAGAGTCTGTATATATGACTGTTTTCCGAAGTTTTGATTTCATTATATGCTTGACTGTCGACAATAGTGCATGGGCTTCTGCCGTAAATATACTAGTTTCCGGGTGCAGCGCGCCGGATTCTGAAAAAGATGGGCCGGTGGATGCGTAAGAAACCCCTGCATCCGACTTGGAAGCGTCCGTGTAAAACTCAGCGCAAGAGTACTTATACTGGAGTTCTAAAAGATGCATTTTAATATGTGCCTCTGGCGCATGTTTCCCGACATCTACAAATGACAAATCACAGTCTATGATCTGCCACTGCCAAGGCGGTAACAGTTTCGCTTGAGTCATAGGACAATGTTCAAGGAGGGGAACACCCATTTCCTCAATTAGGTTCCTCACACGCAAAGCAAACGGCTTCCTCATTGCAGGCCGGTTATGGAAGAGCGTAGCAGCGGCGGTATCGTTTGTGGTTGGATAACAAGGATGTTCAATGTTCGCTTGTACTCTCAGGAAATATGTGAAACTGCTATATGACCGTTGTAGATCAAGTGACCACTGATTTGACTCTACGTATAGGCTCTGGATTGGACTGGTTCTGAAAGCGCCCGTCGCGAGACGGATACCCAAATGGTGGACGGGGTCTACGATTTTTAATGCACTTGGTGTTGCAGAATTATAAATTATTGATCCGTAATCAAGGCGGGAGCGGACAAGACTGTTATATAAGTTCAAAAGACACTTTCGATCACTACCCCATGTTGTGCGTGACAGAAGCTTGAGAAGGTTCATTGTTTTCAAACATTTTATTTTCAGATTTTGAATATGGGGAATAAACGTGAGCTTTGAATCTAAAGTGATTCCCAGGAATTTATGTTGGCTGCTCACAGAGAGGTGGTCTCCCTTGATCATAATACTAGGCAGTGGTGCTACCCCCCTCTTGTTTGAGAAGAGTACGCAGGTACTTTTTTGGGTGTTTATTTTGAAGCCGTTCTCATCCGCCCATTTGGACAATTTGTTTATGCCAAGCTGCACTTGTCGTTCGCAGACAGCAATATTGCAAGATTTGAAACTTACTTGTACATCGTCAACATAAACGGAATAAAACATTGCCCGTGGAACAACTGTATGTAGGCTGTTCATTTTAACAATAAACAGTGTGCAACTAAGTACTCCCCCTTGCGGAACACCAGTTTCTTGGATGAATGATTTGGATAAGACATTACCAACCTTTACGCGAAAAGTGCGGTTAGACAGATAGCTTTCGATCGTGTTCAACATGTTCCCACAGACGCCCAACGAGGAAAGATCGCGGAGGATCCCATATCGCCACGTCGTGTCGTACGCTTTCTCTAAGTCCAGAAACACTGAAAGTAAAAACTGTTTATGAATGAAGGCATCTCTAATGTTTGCCTCAATGCGGACAAGGTGGTCCACTGTCGACCTTCCCCCTCGGAAACCGCATTGAAGGGGGTCTAGTTTTTTGTTGGTCTCTAGGAAGCTGATTAATCGCCGGTTTACCATTTTTTCAAAAGCTTTGCACAGACAGCTTGTTAGCGCTATTGGCCTGTAGCTGCTGGCTAAGGCAGGATCTTTCCCTTGTTTAAGTATGGGAATTACTATAGCTTCTTTCCAGGACGATGGGATATACCCCGCCGCCCACATGGTATTAAAAAGAGAGAGAAGTGTTTCCAGAGTTTCAGGGTGTAGGTGTCTAATCATTTCGTACATGATACGATCGCCACCTGGCGCCGAGTGGTTGCAAGAAGCCAGAGAGGCCTTAAGTTCCGCCAAAGTAAATGGACAATTGTAAGCATCACTCGATGAGCCTTTGCGGTTTATGGGATGCCGCTCCTCACGTTCTTTGTGTCTTAAAAATGTTTCTGTATAGTGCGATGCACTGGAGATATATTGAAAGTAGTCGCCTAGACAATCCGCCTGATTTTCCAGGCTATCACCTTGGCTACTTACTAACGGTAGGGGATGTGACTCCCGGCCTATTAACTTATTTACCCTATTCCATACTCTGGTTTCATCAGTGTACGAATTTATACTAGAGATGTACCTATCCCAGCTTTCTCTCTTTGCTCGTCGACGTGTTCTCCGGCCTTGTGACTTAACTTGTTTGAAATTAATAAGGTTTTCGGCGGTTGGACAATTTCGAAGCAATCTCCAGGCCTTATTTTGATTTTTCCGTGCTTTCCGACATTCGTCGTTCCACCATGGGATGCGACGTTTACTTGCCAAACCGTTAGTTTGCTTGATACATTTAGTCGCAGCGTCAATAATAAAACCTGTTAGATATGCCACAGCGTCGTCTATATTAAAACCGGCAATGTTATCTGCGCCTAAATGCGTCAGCTCTTGGAACAGTTCCCAGTTGGCTGAGTTCATGTTCCATTGCGGAAAATGTGGCGAGCATCCATCCTGCTTGGTTAGGTTTAAAATAATTGGAAAGTGGTCGCTCCCAAAGCAGTTCTTCAGAACAATCCACTCAATATACGGAATTAGTGTACTCGATACTATACTTAAGTCTATTGATGAGTACGTGTTATGTGCAACACTGTAGTACGTCGGCTCTTTCTTGTTAATTATACATGCTCCTGAGTCGGAGAGAAAATTTTCAATTAGGCGACCTCTCGCATCGCAACGAGAGTCTCCCCACAGAGTGTTATGTGCGTTGAAGTCGCCGACAACTATGTAAGGTGCCGGAAGTTGATCTATATAGTTTTGAAATTCTGTTTTGTGAAGTTGGTAATTTGGAGGAATCTATATGGAACTAATCGTTACTAGTTTGTTAAACAACACTCCTCGGACAGCAACTGCCTCTAGGGGCGTACGAAGTCTTAATTCCCGGCAAGCAACACTTTTGGCAACTATAATGGCCACACCCCCGGACGACACGACAGTGTCATCACGGTCTTTACGAAAAATAGCGTACTGTCGGAGAAAATTAGTTTGCGTATGTTTGAGGTGTGTTTCCTGAACACACAGCACTTTTGGAGTATACTTGTATAGGAGTTCTTTGATATCATCAAGATTATGCAGCAGACCTCTGACATTCCAGTGTATTATTTGCGTATCCATGTTGAATGTGGTTTATGTGCTGTGTGTTTAAGAAAGACGAGTTACCTCACGGAGCCCTTTGAGGGCGCCAAGATGCGGTGCTTTTCTTTTTGGGAGCTATTGCGAGAATCTCGCCGCTCCTTAGGCGCTAGCGGCGCCGTCTGGCTGGTTGTGTCCATCGCCTCGGAAGAGGTGCTGGACAAGCGCTCTTGCGAGCGCTGCGTTCGAGAAGAAGGTCTCGTCCCTGTGGAAGAGACCTTTGAGGCCACCTGCTCTAAGGTAGATGGCCCCTTCGGCTGGGCTGGCGTAGCAGCACTAGCTGCAGCCGCCGGGGGGGCGGGAGGCGTCACTGCCGCCTCACTGGGTGTGGGTCGGACAGTCGCCGGAGGCCGTTGTGGCGCTGCCCCCTGACGCGCCACATCGGCAAAGCTGTTCTTGGGCAGGTAGGAAACCCGCCTGCGCGCTTCTTTAAATGAAATATTCTCTTTAACTTTTATCGTCACGATTTCTTTTTCTTTTTTCCATGACGGGCACGAGCGCGAGTATGCGGCGTGCTCGCCATCACAGTTGACACAGTGTAGAGCGCTTTCGCAATTTTCAGAAGTATGATCTCCGCCACTACATTTAGCACATGTCTGCCGGCCTCGGCAGTTCTGGGAACTGTGTCCGAAACGCTGGCATTTAAAGCATCGAAGAGGATTTGGGACATAGGGTCTGACACGTAGCTTTACATAGCCTGCCTCGATTGTCTCGGGCAGGATGCTTGAGCCAAAAGTGAGTATAAGATGCTTTGTCTTGATTTCCTTACCGTCACGCCTTAGCATAATTCGCTTGACATTGATAACATCCTGTTCGGTCCAGCCTTCCATCAGTTCGGCTTCTGTCAGCTCCATTAGATCATCATCAGAGACAACACCACGGCTCGTATTCATAGTTCGGTGCGCTGATACAGTGACTGGAATTTCTCCAAATTTAACTAGGTTCGGAAGGCTTTCATGTTGCTTCGCATCGCGGAGTTCCTGAAGGAGATCTCCACTAGCCATCTTTGATGCCTTGTAACCTGCACCAAGTGCTTCGGTAAGACATTTTGACACAAGGAAAGGTGAAATCATTCTCATCGTCTTTTCAGGTTTGTCGGAATGGATGACGTGGAATCGGGGAAAGCTTTGTAGTCTGTTGCCAAAAAACTTAAAGACATCTTCGGTGCGCCCTCGTTTCTGAGGGCGATCAGGAAGCTTAGGGAAAGGAGTTTCCATGAGAATATATAAAAATTCGGCAACAGCGCCGACCACCCACCACGGACCCCAACGAGGGGACGCGGCAGAGCTTGCGTACAAGTCTGCACGACGCCAGTCGTACGCCGTCACTATAACCGAATATGGTGTACCCAAGGTTGGATAGCCACACAGGGTTAACCCTTGCCGCCAGGAGAAAGGAAGTAAAAAGAAGAGAGAAGGAGACAGGAAAGGTCAAAAAGTGAGAGATAAAGACGAAGATTCGAGGAGGGAGAGACAGGAAAAGGCGACTGCCGATTTCCTCCAGGTGGGTCAGCCTGGAGGTGCCGTCTGTGTGAAGCCGAGGCCGAAGAGGTGTGTTGCCTCCGCCGGGGGGCCTTAAAGGTCCAAACACCCAGCATCGACTCAACCCCCAGGATCCCCTTTTCCCCAGACACGGCTAAGCCGCGCACGGCTACACGCGGGAGGGTCCAACCCTCGTGTGCTCGGGTCCGTGGTGTCGCAACACACCAAACGCCTGCTGACGCAGACGCCCCTGCGGGGTATAGCCTACCCACGAGCTCAAACCAAGGTTCTACCGATATCGTATGCACCTGGGTTGGTGGCGGGTGTGAACTGTTATATGGTGTAGTGTAACATAACTAGTGTGTTGACAACGCATCAATAAAACAAATGTTTATTAAACTCTGGACAGAAAGTATGTATGAAAACTACAAATACAAGAAAAATAAATGTAACAGTGCACAAGTAACCTATATACTGAATAAGGATACCGAGGGCGTGCCGACACTTGCACTGCACTAAAGATATTTAAACCACATGCTCGAGAATCACATGTGGCGCACTATTTCTACGAAAGCAGTGTCACAGTGCATGCCTCCACGGAAGCTGCAGAAAGTAAAAAATTACAGAATTTTGCAGGACTACTATCCAGTGCAAAAACTAACACGTCAGAATATCAAAGCCGGAAATGTCTCCATAGCTCTCACTACAAATGGCTGCATTTTTACTTAGAAAGTGAGGCAGTGGCATCCACAACACACTAATATATACCAGATATACAGTATAGACATGCTAACAGGATGACAGCAGTATACTATTCCAGCCACACCGAAGCCAAAGAACCAAGACAATATTTATTATTGAATTATTTGTTCCTGATTTGCTTATTCACTTTTATTGCACATGTACTGGCCATACCAGTAACTCATGAAATTGTAAGAACAGCTATAAGAAAGAAACAAGCACTCTAAATGCGAAACTTGCTAAAAGTAATATGTCGTTCCTTATAGCACAAAGGTATCAACAAATAGAAGACTATACTGAGTATAAGCTCGCCAGAGTACATCAACATAATCTGTAGACTGCCTTAATAGTGTACAAACTCATAGCAATATACACTGCATAGGGAGAGATGTATTATACATAAGGAGCATCGTGAATGCATGGTTATTGAAGAGCACATTTTAGGTTAATATTAAATAAAATATATCACACCTAATTAAACAGCCTATATAAGGGCATGACGTGGGCATACAAGAGTCCTATTTCCTACACTATGAATCGCTAGCACATCCATTGAAAGGCTAGTCAAGTTCTTGATGACAATGCACTCCGGACACTTCCTCGCAACGTAGGCATGAAAGTGTTCGTCAGGTTCCATTGTCTCCAGCTTCTGAGCAAAAGCGAAAATATGCCTCTGTACAGAAAAAAATGTTCTTAATCATAACAAAAGCTGGTTCCTCTGGACAAACATCGGTGACCACAACGCTACCAACTGTGTACATTTTACCGCCAGTGCATAAATATTTAAGAGAAAATGCCTCTCCTTCCCTCATATTCTTCGATGAGAGAATTGTTTTTATCTGTGAAGGCATCTCCTCCAACATGATTCTGTTAGATCCTACAGTTCTAAAGGCTGCACCATGATCGCCACAAGACTGAAGGTACATCTCATAAACGTGATGGCGACTTGCAAGGGTCGATGTAATGTTTCTAAAGTTCTTCAAGTTTCTGGCCAAATCCTTGAATACTGATGTTTTGCTTCGTATCTCATTGCACATACATTTATAAGTGGTCCATACATTTCCATATAATTTGAATAGTGGATCAGAAAGTGCATCTTACAACGAATAGATACATCTCGAAAAACTTGCGTGACGTCAACGCAAGAGCAAGAGATGAGGCGGTCTACATAAGCGATATATTCCATAGTGACTCTTCGGCTCCTGAGAATATTAACTATTTTTCGCAGCAAAATGTAAAGCTCCCATTCTTCAACTCCTTTTGGAATCTGCGTACCTATGTAGAATGGCAAGTATCGAAATATACAAAACAGTTGCGATGCACTTCCTTTTATACTGCCTTGCAACATTGCCATTGACAATTGCTCATGTTTGTTACGCCTGTCATTTTCAACATAGCAGTAGCCCACAATTCAAGAGTTCAAATACTCTAAAGTATTGATTCTTTTTTTCACTAGAGAAAGGAGAACGTGCTTCAGCAAAAATGGAAGTATACCTTCAAGGAAATTATGCATGAGGGCCGGGGGAAGGTGCTGCGTCGCCTGAAAACCTGAAAATTTAACAGCACACTCACTCCTTACGCCATATATGGGGAGACAGCTAACCCCGCTTTGAAGTAGATTTACTTGGCGATTGTGGGCAGCTGGCGTTCTTTCAACAAAGTCTGCCGGTCTGTGCTTCCTTCCAATTTCACTGCTCAAAGCCATGCAGTGGCGACATATTACACCTTTGCTGAGACTACATCTGAACCCTCCCAGTCGATGCAGAGAAAGGTTGTCTCCACAAGAGGAGGAGGAGAAAAGAACTTTATTGTGTGCCCTACGAGTTGGCGGGGAGGGCCAAAGGCCCCGCCTAGGTGACGGCCAGGAGTTCTTGGGTCCTGGCGGCATCCTCGGCCCGCTGGACGGCCCATAGTTGATCTTCGAGGGCGGGGCTGAGCAGCGCGGCTTCCCAGCGCGTGCGAAGGCTGCTGCTAGAGGCCGCGTTTTCTTTATTGTTATTTATCCCTCGGCATTCCCATAACATATGCTCCAGAGTGGCTCTGGATTCACATGTTTTGCATTTGTCCGTAGGATATACATCCGGATATATGATGTGCGAGAGCGCAGGATTCGGATACGTCCTAGTTTGTAACTGCCGCCATGCGACAGACTGCTTTTTTGTCAATTTTGCGTGAGGTCGCGGGAATATGCGCCTCTGTAACCTATAATGTTTCGTAATGTCATTATACGTTGTCATTCTGTCCTCCCACTGCCACTCATTTACCGCACCGTCACGTCCGGGGGGTGTCGGGGCGTCACTTGCGACTGCGGCTCGGTCCGTAAGCCCTCGAGCCGCGTCGTGTGCCGCCTCATTGTTGCCGTCCTCCGCGAGGGTGTGAGCGGGTGTCCAGGTGATGTATATCTTTCTTTTGTAATTTTGGCCTCCTGCAAGAAGAATTCGTAGTGCCTCCGGGGAGATTCGGCCGTTGGCAAAGTTTCTTATTGCCGTCTGAGAGTCGCTGACTATCACGGTTGCGTTAGTCTGAGCTGCTGCAAGTGCTATGTCTCCACAGGCAAAAAAAAAAAACTGTGCCTGTGCAAACGTCTCCATTATTAAAAATGCCTGTAGTTTCAAGATGTGCAATGTCGTTAACAAGAGGTTTTAAAAATTTGCTTTAAACCATATTTCACAACAAATTTTTCCTTCGCTAGCACAGCTAAATGAATTCACGAAAGCTGTTTCCGGTGGGTCATTTAGAAGTGTATAATACACTGACATTATTTTGTGTTTTCTCCGTTTGCTTTCGAGGGGATCACAAACCTCTAACGCATCTGTATACAACTGAATACACATCTTCTTTGTATTTCCTTGAAAGTATGCATGCTCTTGGAATGCTTTGCCATCAAAAACGTCAACAAGATAATCCCCTGAATTTCTTGACCTAATTCTTGTGTCAGTTTGAGGACTTTCGAGCAAGTTCTTTATTACTTTAAGTACAGAAACATAAGTAAACACTTCTTTCTTCCCATTAATGTCCATACCAAGACAGATAGTTTGTGGTTCTACAAAGTTCATGCAGAACTTCCAATATTTTTCACGTTCCTGATCATTAATGAGTTTTGCTATGTCATTCTGAATGAATGATGTGGCAGATTTGAGGCCACCATGAGCCTCAGTAGAAAAATTTGCGACGAAAGGCTGAAGGTACATCAGAAAATCCGCGGATATTTCTTGAAGTGTTGCATTCGGTAGGCGCTTTCCCTCTTTCCATTTCAATTGTAGATGCGCAAACTGTTTAAATAAGTTTGGACACTCATTAGTAGACAAGATTGAACTTCTTTCTCCAGACACTGTAAAGCTTGTGTTTGCACTGAATGGTTCATCCCCCTCACTGCTGCCAGGAACCACCTTAATATCATCTTCCGCATTGTCTGCACCTTCTTTTGTCCCTTGTGGCTCTTCCATATCCTCAGTGCCTTTAAGGAGACCTGAATGGTACCTTGAAACATGCTTTCTGTAAGCTCCATAATGTCTCCGTCGAGTTCACACACCCAGTTCTGTTCGTGCTCATGTTCAGCATGGAAGTGGCGAAACAAGGACCTTCGCGTGTACTTTCTCTTTCCACACTGGTGGCACTGCATGAAGCGAATTCCAGGCATCTGGGGAACAAAAGTAAGTAGAATGTGATTCAGCGCGCACAGATTACATTATTACTTATAAGATGTTTCAGTGAAAAATACACGATATGATTTTAGTCAGGTTTATATGTGTGAGTCAAAAACTAAAATACAGCGGCTTTACGCTTAGCTTTGCAACAGTAGTATTAAGGCAAGCAGGGGATAAAAGAGCGTGCATGAGTGTTTTGAGGCAACCGCGGCATCATTCTGTAAATAAGTATATCAGGCACGTACCCACGATTTTTTTCGGGGGTGGGGTGCTAACCCAAGGTAACTTCTCTGCAAATGAGGGGGGGGGGGGGGGTACTTTACTAGTAAAAATAAGAATAACGGCCAGCATTCGCCATAAAAACGCGTAAACCCACAAACGAGAAATGAAATAAGGTGTATCTTACAGGTACGCCTGTGCGATACACCTCTCCTTTACTTGACAAACAAGGAACTATGTCAAATGTACTTGCGCAGGAAGAACACTGCCAAGAATAAGTAAAGAAGCGGATGTGTAAAATAAAGATTACTTCATTAGAATACAACTAAAGAGTAACAGCAGTCGGCAACTAAGGTACACAAACCACGCGGAAACCCGCCGTGGTTGCTCAGTGGCTATGGTGTTGGGCTGCTGAGCACGAGGTCTCGGGATCGAATCCCGGCCACGGCGGTCGAATTTTGATGGGGGCGAAATGCGAAAACACCCGTGTACTTACATTTAGGTGCACGTTAACGAACCCCAGGTGGTCAAAATTTCTGGAGTCCTCCACTACGGCGTGCCTTATAATCAGAAACTCGTTTTGGCACGTAAAACCCCATAATTTAATTTTTAACCACACGGAGTTGCGTTACTTCGCCAGCCAATCACACAAGCAAACAAAATCGTCGTCATGCGGCCTTTTCAAAATGACGTCGTACTTGATACCTCCGGAGTGTCGGCTGTTCTTGAATAGTCTTTTCATCGGCGGAAGCAATGGGGATGTGCAACAGACATGGGCAAAGTGTATGGATTCTGAGCATTCAACTCTTCAAAAGTCTGCGGTGCCGTTCATTTCATTGCTGAACCCGTTTTGCTCATGAAACTTCACTGCCAACAGAAGTGAAAGTTCACAACAAATAGTTGCAGCAAAGCAAGCCTGTTAGTTCCGTTCAACAAAGAATTAGGCTTTGGCCATTCCACTATAATAAGCGAGGCAAAATGTATAAAATTACGCGCTCATAATTTTATTTCTGTGGTTACCACCTTATTTGGGTAACAGGAAAAGTTTCAAGTACGAATTATTTGCAGCCTCGCGGAGGAACAGTGGCTGGTGATTATGAGGGCGTGGGTGGGCTTCACTGCAGACTTAACTTGTATCCGACTATAGTAGCCTTTTTTCAATTAGCTCTGGAAGAATTATAGAGAAATATATATTTGCGGAACAATCGGAGGTCCTTTTGGATCCCACGTTTACTGCTCTGCCAAGCTATGTGCCAAACGGACCATTATTGTTATTTGGGAAGTTACGAAATGATGCGTGGCCGCCAGTCGCGTACAACCATGTAGAGCGCATGACGCTGCGGTTGTATACGTACTGCGAACACCGCGGTAGGTTTGAGAAACACATACAAAAGTACAGCAGAGAAGTGGCTACGTTAGGAGGCTCGAATGACAACTCTAGAAGCGTCATTCAGAGCCCACGGAACTGTTATCCACTTCCTTTTCTGTTCTACTTCCTTTTTAAATAAAAAGGTGTTGATCCATAAATATTTTCATAAACAACGGTTGAATGTGTTGTTTTCGCGTTTCCTTCCTGTTTGGTTGTTGCCTTGGCTCTCTCCTTTAATAGATCACTTCATTTCTCAACTCCTTCCGACTCTTGTTTCCAGTTGGCACTTTTGCACAAGAGCTCTACAATTAGGGCTAAACCAGACGAGTTAACGGTTGACAGTCATATTGCCTGTCATTTAAGGGTTATTGCCGGGTTTGACGATGAACGCTGTCTCGCATTATTTTAGTTTTCACCTTATCTAACCCTCATCGCGGGTATATGGTCCCGAAAATCTGTCAGCGTCGCGGCGGGTCTTTACTCGAGGAAATAATAAAGCAAAAGGAAAAGTTAAGTGTAATTGGCGTTTTCTCTGGCCGCAACTCGTTCCACGAGCATACAGACCAGCTGACCACGAACCGAATACTTTTCCTGGTCCCTGGATCAGTCTATAAACAAAGAAGGTTGAACTAACAAGTCAACAGGGATGCGCGTGACCGTTGAAAAGACGGTGACAACTGAATGCATCTCGAGTTAATCGCGTGGGCACTGAATCGATGAGGAAACTGGCCGTCACACCCCAGGAAATACCGATAACTACCGCCATCCAAAAGCAGTGAAATAGGCAGCAAAATGCTCACCGCCGAGTAGCAGACAAGTTTTAACATTGATTTGGCGGCGCTTTAGGAAGGTGTGTCAGAAGTGGTGGCGTGGGCGGGGAGGGGGGGGGTATGCGTCTTAATTCCAGAAGGGGGGCCCCGGGCCCCCCCCTTGGGCACGTGCCTGATATATATATATATATATATATATATATATATATATATATATATATGCGATCTTCTATGCACTCTCATTCATCCCCTCTTCCGCGTGATCCTCTTCCCCTCACTTTCGCACCTACACTTTACTTCACTTTGACACTCCTGACACTAATGCATTAAAATAAGCCTGCCGAGCGTATTCATGGCGTTGCCTGCACCTCGATGTAGTGCACAGGTGCCAGAATCGGGGCTAAAGAGCTTCCTACGCGTTGGAGGCGCATCGCGTCGTCTATACCACAACGCCCAGCACCATCCAATATGCTTTATTCGCAAACCCATTTGCGCACACTGAACAAAAAAAAAGAAATAGAGAGAGAGAAAAAAAAAACCTGATGCGACGAGCTGCCTTCTATAAACAGGGTGTGCCAGGTAACATGGGCCAAAATTTTAAAAATATGACAATGCCACGTACTTACCTGGGCCGAACCAAGGTACGTTCCTTCCCTTCTCTTGGAGATGCTCGGATTATTTTTTACATTCCGCATACTCAGATAATTAGTCTTAGTTAATAAATTACCTTCCCAATTATGACAATTATAGGAAAAGTGTCAATGTGAAAATTGCAGATCAACATGAAAAACTCCCGATCGATGCAGCTTTCTGTTGCTCCATACGTGCTACATAAAAGTGTTTTTCAGAATGTGGAACAAGCCCGTGTATATAAGCAAAATTGCCGCGCGTCTGGTCGCTTGAAGCACTTTGCGCATATTCGCGAGCTTCTTTCCCGTTCGGAAAAACTATGTAGCATGTATCGAGCAAGAGAAACCTGCATCGGGAGTTTGTCATGTTGCTCTGCAATTTTCTCAATGACACTTCTAACCTAATTATAACAATTGTTAAGTTGATTATTTAATATGTATTTAGGCGGAATGCAAAAAAATATTCTGAGTATTTCCAAGCAGCGGCAAACAATATTACTTTGGTTCGGTCCAGCTACGTACCATATGCGTACATGTTTTTAAATTTTGGCTCAAGCTACATGGGACACCCTGCATGTGAAGCAAACCTACGGTGAAGCAGTTAATCAAAGGCTATAAATTTGGCCATTTCATTCGTGGGACTTTGGCGTAAAGCAATCTTGCGGGCGCACCCGTGCTACGCAAAGTGAAACACACAGTGACTATGTCAAGAGCTAGTTGGTGTTAGCACGATAAAACACACGTGCTATTGTAAATTTCTTTATCGTTTAAAGTGACACTAAAGGCAAATACTGAGTCGACGTGGACTGCTCAAATACCGTTACGAAAATTTGGCAACGCTTGTTTCGTGCTAAGAAAATACTTAGCTTGCGAGAAAATTGCATCTGAAGGGTTGGAATGCCTTTTCCGAACTTCAAATCTCCCGGTATACCCAACCGGGGGAGTAGTGATATTGCATACACCATCCCGAAGTAGGTAAAGGCAAGGCGCAGAAGACCAGGAGTTAGGAAGAAGAACACAAACGACAAGACGGGCGCCCGTCTTGTCGTTTGTGTTCTTCTTCCTAAGTCCTGGTCTTCTGCGCCTTGCCTTTACCTACTTCAAGCATGAACCAACTAGCCCAAGCAAGAGTTTTACTTGAGCATACACCATCCCAGCCCTTTGCTGCCGTAGGTGAGTAAAACGGCGCCCAACAGACGGCGGTTCCGAGTCAAGACAGATTTAGGTTCCACTGGCCTCCTTGAAGCCCTTGGGTTCAGCGAGAGCAGTGAAAAAGTAAACATGTCCGCAATAGAGATTACTAAGAGGCGATTGGAAGATTGGCGGAAGAAAAGTAGGGAAACGACAAAAAACGGAGACGTACAAAAGCAAAGTTTGAAATAGGGAATCAGAAAATTTGGTTGTGGGAGTTCATAGTGTTTTTCTTTTCTTTTTTAACCTAGGTAGGACCATAGCAAGAGCTTGGGCGCGCAATCCATCGGCCCGTTCCAAAGGGGACGCTCATAACATCCTTCCGTCCAGAGCGGCGGATTCGTCGCTGCAGCTCTTTTGGTTACGTGGCGTATACCGTTCGGGCATCCTGCGACATCACATGGAAGTTGAATTCTCCGCCATTTGCAGTTTGTGCGAGTTTCGCGAGCCAGCAAAACTAGCGCGGCACTATGCGATAACTACTGAAACGCGAAAGCGTGGGCGGCGCTGAGGCGAACGAAAACGAAACCTTTCGACCGCCCGCGTCGTTGTCACGGTTATTTCAATGAGTTTCTTTCTAAAAGTGAAATACAACTAGGCAAGTAGCATTTTATTTCGCCTTATAATGCAATACAAGGTTGATTTGTGCAACGAGTGGTTGAGTACTAGTGACAGAATTTAACTGAGTGCTTTCGTCATCGGGCAAGTACTTGAATGTCATGGGGGAGTCTAATCGTGTCCTGCACTTACCTCAATTTCTCGATTATTAAGGATCTGTTCGCGATAATATTGACGCCTTAGAGATTCCCGAGCACTAATCTATCACTTTAGTTTGACTTAATATTTACCTTTAGTGTCCCTTTAATTTTTGGAGCATCGGGCTGCGTTGCTCGTGAACCTAGGTTCAATTCCTCTATCAAACACGTTATTCATCTTTCTTTATTGTGGATTATTCGGTCGTACAGGAGCACTCAGCCGCAGCCAAAAAGTTCTTTAGGGTCCACAAAGAAAGTTTCGCTCTAAACACAGCCGACTGCCGAAGTAGTTGATCTTAGGAAAAACGGAGATCAGAGCAGCGAAATTCGGGCAGTGGCAGCATCTATTTGACAGATTTCCAAGGATTAGAACTGATAAACTCAAAAGCAGTCTGCCGAGAATAACCTTTCTTGGAACAAAGTGTTGAAGGACAACTGGGCTAAATTTTAATACTCATAATTTTATACTAAATTTCTAAATTTTACAAACTGCAAATTATTATAACAGTGGCTTACCTCACCTGAAATGCCCTGTAGAAAGTCAGTGGCGATGTACTGGGTCCGTCAGTCGCAGGTCGAAAGGATGCCGAGCACGCAAAGAAATGAAAGAAGAAGCATACCCTCACTGATTCGACTGCTAAACGTGCTGGCATTTAATACCAGTGCGGCCTATTGTAGCCGTGTGCGGCGCGCCCTGCGCACCTCCTCTCCGGTGGATTATTTTGTCGTGAATACTCCTGTCGTGGAAAGGGAAGAGTGGCACGTTGTCTTGTGTCTTACGATCTTTTTATGCAGTCCCTTTATATACTAGTGTAAGAGGCAAAACGTTTCTTAAATAATTCTTTTTCTCCATATTCGTCATTCGTCTTTCAGCAACCTTTTTTCTCTGTTGGAGATCAAGCCTGGTTTCCTCGAAATCCTCATGCAGATATATTGAAATGTGTCCATCCGATGAGTTTGGTTGATCCGAGGCTTTGTACTCCCTTAGTGCTTAAAAAAAGCATCGTGTTAAAAAAAATTCGATTTAGAGGCCGCTGTCGTCAGTGCAGAAGACTCACTTGGCGCGACACATTAAGCCACTGTGCAAGACCGCATCCGCCGAGATACTGAGCGAACCGGCAGCCAGCAGTCACGCCAAAGCCAAAAGGGTAGAAAGAGCTATGCGAAAAGACAATTAGTTAATACGATTTCTTTTGAGTCTTTATTGTTTGTTTCATTTGCTTGGTGTAACACACAAATCATTCAGCCCACGTTTCCCTTATTCGTCCCGCTAACTGACAAGCAGGAATTTACAAAGTAAAATGTAGTACAAAGGCTTCATGACACAATGTGAAATCACGAACGGACGCGAACAGAGATAGAAACACACTGTCCATTTGCGCTTGCACTTGGTATCACGAATCCAAACCACTAGCCTGCCAACGTGCTTAAAACAGGTACAAAGGCACCTTATCGCGTCTAGAAATGGAAAGCACTTCTACGATTTCGATGTCGATTGCTTTGTTGCATCAAATATATCAATGCATCATGCATCAAAATGCATCAAATATAACAGAGGGTACAAAGTGGAGATGGACGAGAATTTATTGAGAAAACGCTAATATGAGCCTGAAGTAACCCGCCGTGGTTGCTCAGTTGGTATGGTGTTAGGCTGCTGAGCACGAGGTCGCGGGATCGAATCCCGGCCACGGCGGCCGCGTTTCGATGGGGGCGAAATGCGAAAACACCCGTGTACTTAGATTTAGGTGCACGTTAAAGAACCCCAGGTGGTCGAAATTTCCGGAGTCCTCCACTACGGCGTGCCTCATAATCAGAAAGTGGTTTTGGCACGTAAAACCATAATTAAAAAAAAATGAACCTGAAGTAATATTGATATTCTAGCCTGCTATACTCTACTCAGAGGGAAGGGGAAGAGGGAAAAAAAGGTCAAATAGGAAGTGTACCATACTAGCGCAGATACTGCGCGCGTATCGTTCACTTCCTTTTGTCCTTCGTCCGAGATTCTCTGAATATGTTCAGTTACCAACACGCCCAGCTTGCTATGTTAAAGCGTTCCGGCTAAACGGCCTTGTTATTAAGTGTACTTGGTACAGGCAACACGTATACACTCCACTATCGCAGATATATCAGATGTGTCACAGTCTGCAGAGTCCGAGCTTATAGTGTTCGATGCAAATATCCGCGCGTAAGGGCAACATCTAGTCCACGCCTGTACAGGAGACGCTCGCATGATTACGTTGGATGCAATACAGCAACCGAAATGTCCTATGCGGACATTTTGGTTGGTGACGATTTGTGACGATTTTGTTCTATTGCCCAATGCCCTGTTGTGGATTTCCGCATAGCCTCGGTGACAAAGCAATTGCAATCTCAAAATGAGAACGGTGTGGTGACGAGTACGCCATCATTTAAGGCCATTTAATTCATTGTATCGTTACATTACAACAGCTGTGGGCATTGGTAAGTGAAAAGCAACATATAAAAGACGATTTTAGTGACCAACGCCTTTTTCAAGAATACTGTAATGCACCTCACGACGAGGGTGCCGCGTCGGGCTGTTTAGCTTTAAGTTCTATTGCGTGTCCGGCGAAATGAAACTTGGTTTCTGAAGTATTCTGCGCGCACCCTACGTCCGGCTGCCAAATTCTGGCAGTTAAGAGCATTGTTAAATGAAGAGCAAAACATAGAAGTCCATTTCGATGAGTAACGCCGTTTTCGAGAATACCATTACAGACTTCGGTATGGAGGGTACAGCGCCAGACTGGCCAGCTGAGAACTTAATTTTGCGAACATATGAGTTAGTGCCTTGTACAAATTTGGAACTATAATTATTTTCAGCAAGCAGGTCTTATTTGTTTTATAAACAAATAAATATCCTGTCGCACTGATTTTTGCACGACGCAAAAAAAAAAGAATTTTTCTGCCTCTATTTTTACATGAATCGACATGGTTCAAGTTCTGTGTAGCGTACCACTGTCCATCCTTTAGCCAAATGTGAAATTTCTCCGTTTAATAGCTTTCGCAAAAGAATACCATATTTGTGGAAAGTAAAAAAAAATTAAATGTTTCTATTAATAATTTTGGGCTTAATGGCAGCCCAACTGTAACTGATACCATTTAAAGAATTAAAAAACACGCACACCTGTGGTAACAACCCCTTTGACCTTTGAAAGTGTCATCGCACC
This sequence comes from Dermacentor andersoni, assembly GCF_023375885.2. NCBI lineage: Eukaryota > Metazoa > Arthropoda > Arachnida > Ixodida > Ixodidae > Dermacentor > Dermacentor andersoni. Next base: position 107,027,935 of record NC_092822.1, on the reverse strand, counting down.
TGAAAGATTCTTCACGCACACTATGCCCGGCTGCCAAATTCCTGCAGTTTTGGTTGCTGTTAAAAGAAAAGAGCGTTTAAAATGCAGTTTAGATGGAGCCAACGCCTTTCTGCCTCTTCCGTCGACGTTGTCCCACGCATGCTGCTGCTGCTGCTGCTACAGCTGTGTTGAGCGACGCTAGGCGGGTGATTGAGAACGTTTATGATTCACCTAGTAGGACCTCTGTGAGCTCGTTAAGGGCCGATTTTCGCTCAAACCGCCCATGGCCGCATGCTGCACCGCACGCAGGCGGTTCGTAAAAAACGGGTGGTCGTAGCGATCGGTCACAAAATTGCATTTACGCTGCAACGCATGATGCGGTGCGGTTCACATGCTCCCTCTCGTTGTCCATATAGGTAACCAGCTACTGGCAACATGCATCAGCGAGTTGAGAAGTCTCGTGTGCTGGCGACCAGCAAAATGTCGCGCCATGTCAGGATTTTGTTATTACGTTGGCTCTCGTATTAGTTATTTTTTTATTACTTAGCTCGAGCGGTTCGCATGCGCCGGCATCCGCACTTCGCTTTGGGGACGCGACGTCTGTTGAAAGTTAGCAAAGATTCGGCAGTGCGCAGAGGAACATTGTTCGAAGTCGGCAACTATCGCCAACAGCAGACGACACTGGCATATTTTCGTCGATGTAGGTTGTAGCTTCGGCGTCATGGTGAAAACGCGACTCTTGCACTGTCACATGCTGTGCTGCATGTGTGGCGTTGACTTGGTGACCCACCTTTGGAACACTGTGCAGTCGCCTTACCTGTGCCGCTTTTTTTATTTTTTTATTGCTACCGCATAATGTTGCGACAACATGCATCACTATGTGCTCGGTTGTGTATGGCGCGATGACGCACTTTTTGTAGCTGTGCTAGCCAAAGCTTGTGTTGTGGAAAAGCGACGCACCACCGCTCCTCGGCTGGACAAAGCACCAGCGCGGAAGAAAGGGGAAGAGACCCCATCCCGAATCGAGTTCTTAGAATCCTTCGTCGTCACCCTCAGCGTCTCGGCTACCGGAGAGGGACCGAGAGTTTGCCCCCTTGAACACATGCAACTCTCACCTGCGTCTTTTGTAGAAAATAAACGTAGTCTGTTTCCTGCCACCAACCGATGTGCACTCCTTTCACGAATGGGGCCAGATCCCGTAGTTACACTGGCAATGAGGCAGGAGTTGCGAAGCGGATAAGTTTTCGAAGTTAAGGCCGTGGCTACAGGACCAATGCACGGCGTTGTCGAGCCTTTCTCGGGAAAAGCATGGGAGTCGTGGATCCAGCGCCTCGATTTTACTCCGTGGCGAGCGACGAAGCGAAGAAGCGAGCACTTCTCACGCTTTGTGGAGCCGACACTTTCGAACACTGTGCGCGCGCTGATAGCGCCGAACATGCCGAGAGTAGTCAACTTCAATGATTTAGTGACACTTCTCGGGCGGCACTTCGATACCAGGACACCCGAGCTTTACAGCCGGTACGTGTTTCAAAGACCCGACCAACGGCCAGACGAGTCGATCAGTAGCTATGCTGCGGCCCTCGGAACCTTGACAGCCGACTGCAAGTTCGGAGCGCTGCCTTCGACTACAATATCGACGACGTCACCTGACACCCAAACGACCGCTTCAGCAGTGAACCCAACTATGCCGTGATGATCCGGGAGAGGTTCGACCGCGGCGTCTGGGACGAACATAGTCCACAGAGACTGTACGCAGAAAAAGCCTGACATTTCAACGCGCTGTGGACTTCGCTCTGTCAGCGGAAAGTGCGTCAAGGCATCAGCGAGATATCCAGGGAGTGGCAAACTCGGGGGAAATTAACAGGACGTCGCAAATCAAGCCAGAAGGCAAGCGTACGTCAGCACGACATTGCTATCGATGCAACGGCTTGCATGACCCTGAAACGAGCAATTCAAGACAGCCGAGTGCCGTTTCTGCTCCAAGGAAGGTAACATCGAGCATGCCTGCATCTCAAAGAAAAAAAAAAACACGGAACCACGCTCCGACAACTAGCAGCTGAAAGGTGGGCTATTTGCTTTGACTTGATTGTGGAAAGTTTTGTGCACACTGAACGAAGTCAACAAGAAAAGGACACGAAGACCAGCGCAGACTCACAACAGAAGTTATATTCCTAAAAATAGCCCATAATACTCGCGAGACTCGTCACATGATCAGCACGAATGGGCAACAGAGCATCCGTTCCACATGATAAGAACACTCATACCATCATAAAGAACACTATCGTCTGATACTGAGCTAGTTGATTTCACTCATACAAAGCGACAGATGGCTGGCTATAACACATGCTCCCTGTATTCTAGTTATGGGCCAAAATGCTACAATTTCTCTTGTCTGATAAGGTCAAACAAACAAAATAGCAGTTTTTTCAAGCAGTGATTTACACTGCTCAACGAACATTGTGCACAGCCCATTCCCAAATGCATATAGGGCCTTCCCTTCAAGCTGACCAAGTACTCTCTAACCTTACGTTTATTCATTGGCCAGTATGACCGACGTAGTACTGCCTACAATTGAAAGGAATTTTATATACCACATTTCTTTGAAACTCGTGCACATGATGCACCTGGCACTTATTAGTAAGACTGTTAACCTTGTTATCATACGTACTATTGGTCCCAGGGCAAAGACTCTCCCTTCTATCTCTTGCCAAAAAAACTTTTCACGTCATATTTGGTAGCAACCTTCATGAGTTTACGCGATAAGCCATGCACATACGGGATTACAGAATTTTTTTATAATCTCGGCTTCCTTCCAAACCCTTGTCCCTTTATTTTATTTTCCTCACTAGCCTTTTGCTTACGGTTAGCAGCGTCGAAGTAGGGTATCCAGCTTTTTCGAGGCGAAGTACCTGCTCAAGGAACACTTCACTCAACTTGTGCTTGCAAGTGTATGCCAAAGCCGATTGAAAAGAACCTATGGTGATTCCATTTCATACTATCCTTGAATGGGCTGTATTGTATTGTGGAAGAGGTTTCTCAGTTCTCTGGGACTACTTCCAGCACAAGTGGTCATCTTTCAAACTGAGCATCACAGCCAGGAACTGTAAAAAAGAGCCATCAGCTGGCAGTTCATATGTGAAAACTAGCCCTTTGCCTATTATCCTGAACGCGTCTAACACTCGTGATGTCAACATGTCTAAATCTTTGTTGATGCAAGTAATCTTCCACATATCTGAATATTTTTAGCACTTTGCCGTCCAATTCGGAATTCAAAAGCCTGTCAACAGCGCTAAAAAAATGGTGCTCAGCACTGGGGCTACATTCGACCCTATGCATACCCCATTTCTCTGAAGGAATACTTTGTCATTAAGCTGCACATACATGCTCTCCAGGTACACGCGAAGAACTTCTAGAAAAGCTTCTAGTGACATTCCAATCTTATTACGGAAAGAAACTTCACTATTGTTTTGTTCAATGCATTCCTTTACACACAATAGTAGAACATCCTGTGGCACAGAATAATACAAGTCTTGAATATCCATGCTAAAGCCCCTGTAACCCCCTTCTTTAAGACTCTAAACATGATGCACCACCTGCTCAGAATTGTTCACGTCGAATGGGTCATTCACTACCAAGGACGCAATCATTTTCGGAAGGAATGCAGACACAAAAATCTGCCACGAGCTGTGCTTCGACGCTATTGCCCTGAGCGGAACATCTTGCTTATGTGTGTTTGCCGTGTAGCAAACTGCCAGTGTGGCCCTTTTCTCTTTTCACAAGCGAAACCAGTTTCTCTGGCCCATAATTCTCTAGGAATACTACTGCCAGTTTCTTCTTATCCTGCGGCTTAACATTTCTTTCTTTAATACATTTGGTCATCACTTGTGTACTGCTATTCCTTAGAGTAAAAATAGCGAGCCAACGGCCCCACACAAGCTCGTGGTTTTCGCCTGCTTTTGGCACTCACAACAACTTCAGCATTGTCTCTAATGAAAGCATCGTGCTCTGCATCACCCAGCATCCTTGAGATGCTCCTTGACAATGCGAGCCTGTCTGGCATCTGTAGTGAAGGTTCCACGCAGAACTTGGGGCCTAGAGGATATTTTTCTGCTCTTCTTCCAGTGGTGTGTCTCCGAGAAACAGTTTTCCTTGCTCAGTTTCTTTCCTTTCTTTCTTAGGCAAGAACGCCCATACTTGACGCCACAACACTTCTGTTAAGTTCATTGCACGATCGTACCACACACGGTATGACCTCCAGTCAGACCTGGCATCAGCACCCAACAAACATGCCTCCCGAAAATAGTCTTTGAAAAGCATTCCTTCCGAAAATGCTTGAGTCCTTGGTAGTGAATTACCCATTCTACGCGAAGAATCATGAGGAGGTGGTGCATCATATTTAGAGTCTTAAAGAAGGGGGTTACAAGGGCTTTAGCATTGATATTCAAGACTTGTATCATTCTCTGCCACAGGATGTTCTACTAATGTGTGTAAAGGAATGCATTGAACAAAACAATAGTGAAGTTGCTTTCCGTAATAAGATTGGAATGTCACTAGAAGCTTTTTCAGAAGTACTTCGCGTGTGCCTGGAGAGCATGTATGTGCTTTTTAATGACAAAGTATTCCTTGAGAGAAATGGAGTATGCATAGGGCCGAAAGTAGCCCCAGTACTGAGCACCATTCTTTTAGTGCAGTCGACAAACTTTTGAATTCCGAATCGGATGGCAAAGTGCTCAAAATATTCTGAGATGTGGACGATTACTTGCATGAACAAAGATTGATACGTGTTAACATCACGACTTTTACACGCGTTCAGGATAAAAGGCCAAGGGCTAGTTTTCACATATGGAGTACCAAGAGATGGCTCTTACAGTTCTTGGCTGTGATGCTCAGTTTAAAAGATGACCACTTGTGCTGGAAATAGTCCCAGAGAACTGAAAATCCTCTTCCCTAATACTATTCAGCCCTTTCAAGGGTAGTGTGAAATGGAACCGCCATAGGTTCTTTTCAATCGGCTTTGACATACACTTGCAAGCACAAGTTGAGTGATGTGTTCCTTGAGCAGGTACTTCGCCTCGAAAAGCTGGATACCCTACTTCAATGTTGCTAACTGCAAGCAAAAGGCTAGTGAGTAAAATAAAATAAGGGGACAAGGAATTCGAAAGAAGCCGAGATAATAAAAAGATTCTGTAATCCCGTATGTGCATGGCTTATCGCATAAACTCAAGAAGGTAGCTGCCAAATATGACGCGAATGTAGCTTTTGCGGCAAGATACAAACTGGGGTGTGTTTGTCCTGCGACAAATAGTATGTATGATAACGTGTTTAACACTCTTACTAAGTGCCAGGTGCATCATGTGCAGCAGTTTTTACAATCTGAGAGAAATGTAGTACATAAATTTCCTTTCCAAGTGTGGGCAGCACTATGTCGGTCAGGCTGGCCGATGCATAAATGTAAAGTTAAGAGAACACTTGGCCAGCTTGAAGGGAAGGCCCTATACGCATTTGGCAATGCACTGTGCGCCATGTTCATTGAGCATGTGTAAACCACTGTTTAAAAAACCCCGATTTCCTATATGAGTCATAATCAGACGAGACAAATTGCAGAAGCTTGGCACATATCTAGAAAACAGGGAGCATGTGTTAGCGAGCCGTCTGTCGCTTTGCATGATAGTGAAATCAACTTGCTCGATATTAGAGGATAGTGTTCTATTATGATGTATGAGTGTTATGATGTGGAATGGATGCTCTGTTGCCCATGCGTGCTGATCATGTGACGAGCCTCGCGGGTATATATCGGATGTTCTTAGGAATAAAACTTCAGTTGTCAGTCTGCGCTGGTCTTTGTGTCCTTTTCTTGTTGACTTCGTTCAGTGTGCACAAAACGTTTTACTATTAGTGATGTCCTAAACATATCGGTCCTAGTGAAGGAAACATCAAATATCTAAACTATGTCATTGAAGGACATCTTATCATTTTCTTGAGGCTTATAGCCTCACGATGTCTTACCAACAAGCCCAAATCACTGCTTTATCATTTTCTGTGTGAGCATGTTATCATTTTACCTAATGATCACTAAAGAGCACTGAGTGCTCTGGGTATGCCTTGTTACAGCTGTGCATCTTCTATGCCACAGATTCTCCTCTTAAGCAGTGAGAGCAACAAAAATTTGACAGTATGTGCGTTATCAGCTCGGATGCAATGTTCTGACAGGGGGAACGGTAGTTGGCTCCAAGCTCAGGTTTCCCTTGTTTTGCAGAAGGATGAAATCCGGGCCAGTTGGTACATACTTGACAGAAAAAACCAGTCAAAAACACACAGGATAAGAGAAGTTCACGTCACAACGAATGGACTATCAACTGAGCTTTATTAGAATCGGTGTAGTCCCAGCAAGGCCAGCAGAGCATGCGCAACCGCATTAACGCTAATCACAGTGCATGAAAAGACAAGATATCGCTTCTATCGTGACCGACTTAGATATGCAAATTCTTTTTCAAGCAAGCGCACCGAGGTGCTACTAATGCCGACAGTTGCAGAATGTTTTTACCGACAGTGGCAGTATGTTTTTGCAATATGAATGGTTTCTCAACAGTTGCAGTTTACCGACAGTTGCCGAATGTTTTTGCAATATGAAAGGGTTCTCAACACATTGCGCATGCGAATCTTTTACATGCTGCCAATTCTTCTTCGTTGACCTTATAACTCTCCTAGCCCACCTTGCATCGGTTATCTTGCATTATTCAACGTTTCTTTACTTAAAGACCTCCCTGTGATCTATAGGGAGCTGTGTCATGTGTAAACTGTCGGGTTGGTACCTGACTGGTTTGATGGCACTGTATCCACAATAGGGCCACTTCAATGCAAAGTCATTCAAACTTGTGCCACCATAGCCAATATTTCATGATAACTGGAGGTGCTATGGTTGAATGTATTGCAGTAACTTTGTGCAATGTCGTATTTTCGTATTCAAACAAATTACCAACAAGTAGATCACCTGCCTAAAAATTACTTCACGGATGCTTGGATAGTTTTGACAGAGCCCCACATTTGTCCAGCACTCTCTATTTTACGTGCTTTAATGCATGTCGGAGAGCTATCTCACACTGGTTTGTGTGATGCCACTGCTACTGATGGAGGAAGACTTGTGGGAAGCGTAACTGAAATGCAAATGTAATTTGTAGCACTATTTAAGGATTGACATTTTGAAAGTAGTGCTTGCGTTTAGGTTTCTACGCAGCAGACATGACCGTTTTACTGCTCGGTTTGAATTTTACAATTGAAACATGTGCCCTGAAGTGAATAATTGATTTCTTTATACTGTGATTTCTCGTGACAGTGATGACTACCTCTTTAAATATTCCACATAACAATGCCGAATCGCAGAATATGCACCCCTTGACATTAAAGAAAAGTTAGGAATGAACCGGAAAAAGCTGTTGGGAAGCACTGCAAGATACTGCAAAAAAACAAAGCCAATAAACAATAAATCAAGGAAAGAACAGGAGAAATAACACAAATGTAGTAGTAATAGGCGAAATCAAGATGAAAAAAAAGACTCGTAAAACCCAAAACTTTTGCACGACAATGATAGCAATGAAGTTGCGATGCTCCATACTTGTTTAGCTACGGTGGCAGCTCTCCTCTTGTTCACTTTCATGGATGTTTGTGTATTTGTAGTAAACTTAGTTGTCAGAGTGTCGCCCAATAACCCTCACTCACGGTCATACATGCAGGTGTGTAAAATACTGTCAATTGCAGGCGTCGCAGTGTATATGCAAACTCGCGAGCGAGAATCTGAGGAACTGAAGGGCTCGATATATTGCTAGCAGGAAGCCAACTGCTTGAATACAACACTCGTACTGCTCTGTACCCACATTTGCATAGACCGTGCTGTCTAATTTGTTTTTGTTTACGTCATCTCTCAGTGCAATCAGTCCATTCCTGCAATTCCTCTCTACAATTGCAATGTATTATGCTCTGATGCAATTGGCCTACAGTAGCAGTCTATTATACTCTAGCCTACTTTAGCGGTGGTTTTGATCTGCGTCTTATTTATTGTATGTGAGGTTGATTCATATTCATAAAGTGAAGCACCACTCTATTGTGTTTTGGGAATTCAAAAGGTAATAACCTCATGTTTTTTTTTTCAGATATACGGGCTGTGCGAATCCTGAAGCTCCTTTCCAAAATTCTGAACGAGCCCAAGGCAGTCAACACAATGTTTGTGCATATGGTAAGTTTGCTAAAGTTCTACACAATGATGTAAGGCATGTCTTGCAATCTTTACATAATTTATAATACTATAGGTATAATTTCTCGTAATTTTAGTGACGTATAATTCCGATTTATAGTAATCGTATCACATTTGTTCTACGGCTTTTGACACATTCGTGTAAACACAAATGCGCTTATTTGAAGAGTTTCACTCTTGCATAGAACTAGCATAATTCACTGAATTGTGATTCTGTATATATGTAACTTCTAAAAATAAAATTAATCGAAAGTTGGCTACAGTTAAATTGCCTACGAAACGGATTGAAGAAAACCTACAAGATATGATTTTGCATCTCTTTAAGCCACGTTGCCACTGTCTTGGTCTGCAGGCAAAGGAAAGACTACATTCACATTTTTTTGTTCTAACTTATGGATTGGAGTTAGCCTATTTAACGACACATGTGTATTGTTCATTTGAAATGATAACCATGCTGGAAGTAATCAGGGCATTGTGGTTTTGTCAGTGGAGTAAGCTTTTACTGGTCCCATATTGGTGGAGCAGGAGGCTTAGTGTACTTTCATCTTCCTGCAGGATGAAGACAAGCCATGTACACCCTGAATTGTGTACTGCGGCAGTACTCTTGAAGCTGCTGATGAGCTCTTCTTATTTGCCGAGAAGATGCAGCTGGCTAGAGTCATTGATGCACAGGAAGGCACCACTGCCATAATGGCTGCCTATTGGGTATTCGACTTCACCTATGCCAAGCAAGCATATAATATATCCTGTGTGCTAGAGCACCTCTTTTTAAATGTGAATGTATCGCAGCCAAAATGTGTTGCCAGAAGGCTTATTTCCGCTCATAAAGCGGAATACGAGAAGCAATGCACAAATAAATTACTCTGATCTATAAAATCTATTGTTTCTTACTATGGTGATTGCACAAGCAGGCTCGTGGTCCACTATAAACAATGCAGCAAGCATGCTTCTACCAAGTTCTTCAAAGCCCCCTTACACCCTTATGACACACTGCTCAAAACACCCTTACACCCTTTCAAAGACACTGCAATAGACCCTCGCACCCTCACAGAAAGCTGCTGAAAACATCCTTGCACCCATTAGACAAAAGGTGTTATACTGTTCAAAGCACCCTCCAACTTAAGGGTGTTACTTTAATTATTAATACCCAGCATAAGGGTGTGATAGCTCATCTAAAAACCCTTTTAAAGGGGTCCTAGGGGGTTAGCTATAGACACTAAAGAACCTTAGGGGTGTAAGTTATTTAAAGTGTACTCTCACCTGACATAATTTTATTGCGTCACTCCTTTATAGACAGCTGAAACTAGAGGAACATGAGCAGTGAGCACCATGTGGTGAAACCACCAACATCCGATAACAAGAGCGCACTCATGCGACAGAATCCAGAAAAAAAACAACATATTAAGCACTGCACAAGGTTAAGGAAGGCACACTAATGCACTGTGACCCCAATGACTGAATAAAAAATGCTTCCGATAGCTCTCGGGCGGTGGTGTCACGGCTCTTTTTCAAAATCGTGGTATCACGAAACATGGGTTTGCACTTGCATATTCTGCAATGCTGAGCCAAATGGGAACCTGTGCCTGTTGGTATGGATCGCTCATGTTCTCTAATGCGCTCGTTAACACAGCGGCCTGACTGCCCTACATACACTTGGCCACATGACAAGGGAATCTTATAGACCGCACCAACGCTGCAATCTAGAAACTTCGCGTGGTTCTTTTCACAGTCTGTTTTTTTTACTTGTTTTAGAAATACGGCTGCACAACATTGACAGTTTCTGAGGAGCAGAAAACACCACCGGAATTTGGTACCTAGTGGCGACATTCTTTAGATTGTGAGCCACTCTACGGGAATACGGCACAACTTCGGGCATCGTGTTTTGTGTAATACAGTTACTTTTGTGCCGCTTCCCTTTCAGTTTTTGAAGCAATATTTCCGAGACTGACGTCACCACCATACTTGGGTAACCAGCAGCCTGCAGCCTATTTAACTGTGCAATGAAACTCAGGTTCGCATAGTGATGACAAGATTTCATTAACGAAGATTCTAGACACATAAATACCAATGGCGCGCTTCACAATCTTTGAGTGCGCAGACGTAGAAGTTCCTTACGTGCACGTGGCGAGTACATGAAACAGGCGTGGCCTGTTTGTAAAGATAGCTCCAAATCTAAAAACTGGAGTTTACCGTCCCTAGATAGCTCATGTGTGAAAGTTAAACCTTTGCCATTGACATTGAACGGAGTTAAAATGTCAGCTACCGTAACGAAGCATTCGTTGTTAGTCTGTTTTATCACAACAAGAAAATCGTCAACGTATCTCATTATTTGAACCGAGTCATTGTTTAAGGCACTCTTAAGAGCGCGGTCGACAAACAATAAAAACAACTTTTGGCAGGTTTCGGTTAGCCGGTTTTTGCGAAAACAGTTGAAGCATTTAACTATTGACGATCCTTATGGCACAAAATATTATTTCGATGTTGTTTCCTTTCTAGAAGACAACCATTCAGCAGCCGACATTTTTTCTGTTGACGTCGAAGATCTTTACTATTCAATACCGCATGATGAGCTATCTCGCAGTGTGATGACGTGCATCGAAGAAAGTGGCGAGGTAGATTTTCGAAATGCGACCGGGTTGTCATCGGAAAATTTCATCTCCCTTCTTGAATTTTATCTAAGTGCAACGTTTATCCGGTTCGAAAATAACCTTTTTATTCAGAAAAAATGGTGTGTATTGGTTAATGTGTGGCGCCTGCTCTTTGTAATATTTTTTTATTGTTTGTCGACCGCGCTCTTAAGAGTGTCTTAAACAATGACACTGTTCAAATTTTAGATACGTTTAGCCTTTAGGCTTGTGCTCTGCCCCTTGTTACGTTTCGCCTACGACGCGCGGTATAGCCGGCGCGGATGCAACGGACGCCGGGGCTTCGTTCAAAGCGGCGGACATTTTGGCCTGTTCGGAGCTGCCGCAAAGCCTCCCCGCCAAGCGCGTCCAGGCGTGTTTCAGTGCCACGTGTCTTCGTGTGTGCGTGTGTGTGTGTGTGCCCACGCTTGTCAAAGCGCGGCAGCCGGGGAGAGGAGCTCCCCAAGTGTGAAGCGAGGAGGTCTGAGCGGCGCCGGCTTGGCGGATGCGTCACTACACTCGTCTCAACGTGTCTCTCAGTTTGTCCGTGCCCCGCCGTCACGTGGTCTCGTCACGAGGCCTTCCTCTTGCCCTCGACTCCGAGAGTATAAGAGCAGCTGCCCCCGGACGCCGAGAGAGAGGCTCCGATTTCTTCTGTTGAGTAACGTGCTCTCCCGTCTCTCCACTTCGGTCGACCCGACCGGCCGCTCTTTTGCGATGTTAGAATAAACAAGTTGTTCTGTTACCAGTCGACTCATTCTTTGCCGGGACCTTCGGATGCTTCCAGTTGTGCCCCAGGCCGCCAGGCCAACGCTACCCTTGGGGCTTGCGACCCATTTGCAATAACGGGCGTCAGCACGGAGATCCCAACACCCTGCTACATTCCAACGCCTCATGGATACTGTGCTTTCGGGTCTGAAGTGGAAAACCTGCGTAGTGTACCTGGACGACGTCATCGTGTTCTCCGCAACTTTTGAAGAACACCTCCAACGGCTTGAAGCAGTCCATCCGGTCCGCCGGCCTCACCCTGAAGCCGGAGAAGTGCCAATTTGGCTTCGGGGAGCTACAGTTTCTCGGTCACGTCGTCAGCCACGCAGGTGTTCGCCCAGATCCTGAGAAAATTATGGCCCTAGCACAGTTTCCAGTACCAACCGATAAAAAGGCTGTCAGGCGCTTTCTGGGCCTCTGTGCCTATTACCGGCGGTTTATTGCGGACTTTGCTCGCATTGCGTCGCCGTTAACTCGCCTGACGAGAGACGACGTTGCTTTTGTATGGGGCGACGAAGAGCAAGGCGCATTCTCTGACTTGCGGGAACGCCTCCAGACACCTCCGGTGCTTGCTCACTTTGATGAGACCGCTCCTACATTGCTCCACACTGATGCCAGCAATGTTGGCTTGGGAGCTGTTCTTGTGCAGTGGCAGGAGGGCACAGAAAGAGTACTTGCCTATGCAAGCAGAACACTCTCACGCACAGAGGCCCATTACTCCACAACTGAGATGGAATGCCTCGCCGTAGTATGGGCTGTTATGAAATTTCGCCCATATTTGTATGGCCGCCACTTCACAGTTATCAGCGACCACCATTCACTGTGTTGGTTGAAAAACCTTAAAGACCCTTCGGGACGACTGGCGCGTTGGAGCCTACGGCTGCAAGAGTTTGACATGACTGCCAAGTACAAGTCGGGGAAACGACATACGGATGCTGACTGCCTGTCTCGATCGCCGATAGAGTCGTCTGCTCCACTCGAAGAAGACTCGGCGTTTCTTTGTGTTCTGGACACATCCACCATCGCCCAACAACAACGGGACGACCCTGAGTTGCTTGAGCTCATCGATTACTTAGAGGGCAGATCTGCGAAACCGCCTAGAGTTTTCGCAAGAGGCCTGTTGTCGTTTTGTTTGCGGGCCAAAGTCCTCTACAAAAGAAACTTTTCTTCGACCGGGTCCCCCTACCTGCTCGTCATTCCTGCAGCTCTTCGTACGGAAGTACTTCAAGCCTGTCACAACGAGGTGACTTCTGGTCACTTAGGCTACACGAGAACGTTGGCCAGAGTGAAGCAGAGGTACTACTGGCCGAGACTTAACACCACCGTGAAACGTCACGTCCGCACTTGCCTCGACTGCCAGAGGCGCAAGTCGCCTTCGTCGAAACCAGCCGGCCTCCTGCAACCCGTCCAGGTTCCTCGAAGACCATTTGACCAAGTCGGAATGGATATATTGGGTCCGCTTCCTACTTCTACTGCCGGGAATCGCTTTGTTATAGTAGCGACCGACTATCTCACCCGTTACGCTGAAACAAAGGCAATCCAGAGAAGCACAGCGGAAGAGGTGGCGCGCTTTTTTATTGAGCACATTGTGTTGCGACACGGCGCACCAACCGTCGTAGTAACAGACCGAGGAACCGCATTCACGGCTGCGCTTTTACATCACGTATTGCTGCTAAGTGGAACGGCGCATCGGAAAGCAACCGCCTACCATCCACAAACCAACGGATTAACAGAACGCCTAAACAAAACAATTGAAGACATGCTCTCCATGTACGTGGATGTTGAACATAAAAATTGGGACGACATCCTACCGTATATCACCTTTGCATATAACACGGCGAAACAGGAGACGACGCGCATGACTCCGTTCACCCTTGTTCATGGGCGGGATGTACAAACGATGTTGGATGCTATGCTTCCACATGACTTTGACGACACTGATACGGACGCCGCTGTGTTTACGCAACGCGCAGAAGAGGCTCGGCAACTAGCGCGCTTGCGGATCTACCAGCAGCAAGACTACGACGCAGGGCGCTATGACCTTCACCGTCGAACAGTAATCTATGACGTCGGCGACAGAGTGTGGGTTTGGACACCCATACGAAAACGAGGCCTCTCCGAGAAGCTGTTAAGGCGATACTTCGGACCATATCGAGTATTGCGCCGACTCGGTGACGTCACGTACGAGGTCGTCCCCGATAGTCCCAATTGTACGCGGCGCCGCACGCACCGTCCTGAACTCGTGCACGTTGTTCGCATGAAGCCGTATGTGAGCGAATAACTATGCGAGAGACCCTTAATTCCGCAAGCGACATTTCTGGTCTAGCATCGGGACGATGCTCTCTTAGGGAGGGACAAATAACGCGTGCGTCTATTCTTCAATGCAGACGACAACGAAGATAGGGACATTAACGGATTTCTTCTAGTGGGTCAGTGGGATTCGGCGAGATCGAAGAAGACGTGGCTCATCGAATAAGTAGCACTTCAAAAGATTAGGTGAACGTTTCAGTACGCAATTCTTGGCCAATCCCCCAGCGTGGGTATGAGCCATAACATGAGGCCATCATCATCATCATCATCATCTGTTTTGTATGTTGAACAAGTTGTCCTGCGGCTCTTGAACGTCTCCCTGTCTACTGTCCGCGTTGTACTGCGACAATATATAAAGGTAAGGGGGAGAACGACAGAATTCACTCGTATAGACCGTTGACCATTACATCGGCAATATACAGGTTAGCAATGCAGGCAATCAAATGAAAGCTTCAAGCATGGGCAGAGAATAATGGCATTTTGGGAGAGCTTCAGAATGGCTTGAGAAAAGGTAGGCGTTTGGATGATAACTTGTTTGTTCTTACTCAGTGTATTGAAATATCAAAAGCAGAAAGCAGACGTTGTATGTGGCCTTTTTAGACATTACAGGAGCCTACGACAACGTAGACTGCAACATCTTGTGGGATATTCTGGAAGGGGAAGGCTTAGGCAACGATTGTCTCCAGCTTTTGAGAGAGATTTACCTAGAAAATACCATTTGCGTTCAATGGGAAGGGATGAGGAGCGAGGAGAAAGTTCATATCAAGAAGGGACTGAGGCAGGGGTGCCCTGTATCCCCGCTGCTGTTTATGATGTACTTGGTGAGGATGGAGAGGGCGCTAGAAGGAAGTAATATCGGGTTTACTCTCTCATACAAACAGGCGGGTACAGTAGTAGAGCAGCAACTCCCAGGTTTATTTTATGCGGACGACATCGTGTTGCTAGCTAACAAAAAAAGTGATTTGCAACATGTGGCTAATAATGTGGACAGGAAGGCAACAATTTAGGTTTGAAATTTAGTGTTAGAAAATCAGGTGTTATGGTATTCCACGAAAACCGTGAACAGACAGTGGAGATACAGGGCCAAGAAATACCTCGGGTAACAGAATATAAATACCTTGGTATATGGATAAACGAAGGCAATGGATATATGGAAACACAGGAAAAAACCATAACAGTCAAGGGGAAGAGAAATGCAGCCATAATGAAGCACAGAGCGCTATGGGGATACAATAGGTACGAGGTCCTCCGAGTTACGTGGAAAGGTGTAATGGTTCCAGGACTTACTTTTGGAAATGCGGTTGTTTGCTTTAAATCAGGGGTACAATCAGGACTCGACGGAAACCAAAGATCAGTGGGTCGCCTCGCATTGGGCGCTCACGGGAAGACTACAAATGAAGCTGTGCAGGGTGATATGGGCTGGACTATTTGAAGTGAGGGAAGCTCGCAGTAAAATTGAGTATGAAGAACGGCTCAGCAATATGGAAGAAAGTAAATGGGCTGGGAGAGTGTTCAGGTATCTGTGCAGGAAAAAACATTGATTCACAGTGGAGGAAAAGAACTAGGAAGCTTACCAGTAAGTATGCGACCAGTAGGGTGGGCAACACAGCAGCAAAGGTCAAGCGGAAAGTCAGAGAGGCTGAAATAATCTCATGGGTGGCGGTAATGGAAAAGAAACCTGCCACGAGTAACTACTTAAGAGGAAAAGCGAAATCAGGAAAGAAACCATTTATGATAACTCAAAGGGAAGCTCATTACTTTTCGAAGCGAGATCGGGATGCCTTAGAACACGCACCTATAAAGCTAGGTATAAGAAGGAAGAAGAAGCATGTGCTTGCTGCGGTAAAGCTAGGGAAACGACGGAACATGTTTTATTAGAATGTGAAGACGTCTACCCAGCAGTCGATTTAGGCACCATTGGCCTCCTTGAAGCCCTTGGGTTCAGCGGGAGCAGTGGTAAAGCAACGATATCATCAATAAGCATTAGTAAGGGGCGATTGGAGGATTGGTGGAAGAAAAGTAGGGAAACGACAAAAGATGAAGACGCACAAAAGCACAGCTCGCAATAGGGGGTCAGAAAATTTGGGCGCGGTAGTTCATTTTTTTTTCTTTTTTCATTGTTTAACCTAGGTAGGACATTAGGCACTATATTGGCAATAGCTTGGTGGCGCAAGCCTCCACCCGGTTCCAAAGGGGACGCTCATAACATCCATCCATCTGTCGGTGGCTTTGCAGGAGGTTCTTTCGGTGGGCCTTTCTTCTAGGCCACGTTGGTTCTCGGAAAGTGCCCGGAGTTCGTGGAAGGGGTCTCTCTTTGAGTCGCACCGTTTGTGAAAAGGGTTTCACCGCACATACACAAAGGGGCCTGTGAACAACGCGGGGCGTCCGCCCGACCGGCATCCACTCGAGACAACCATAGCAAATGAGGAGTCCATTTTTCGTTTCAATGAAGCTTGGTGGTCGAGCACCCTTTCTGCCCAGGGTGCTACAGGCCAACCTTAACAGGATGCAACCCAAATTTACTCGCGAATCGTTTTCGGAGAGAAAGACATGCGAATTAATTCTGTTTTACAGGAGTATTCCCGTATTTTATACTTGTGGTCGACGAGCTCAGAGTAGCTGTATCCTTTCCTCAAATACTTGTCCCTCTGAATGCCTCCAATAGAATAGTAAACAGTGTGAGAAAAAGGGCTATGGGGTACCCTAGCAATTCTTATGAAGTGTAAATGCGAGAGCATTACTTGTCGCTGAGTGTGTCGCTGAGTTTACAGTTGCGGCGAAATGTTGCTGAGTTCTTCTGCGTTACGTGCCCGCGTGTAATGATGCTGCTTATGAGGTCGGAACAACGCAAGACGACAAACCGCCCATATCGCCATCTCTCAGCTGAGTTCTATCTGCGGGGTTTTCTTTAAAGTAGTGTTTCACGCACATTGTGTTGAGTGTTCTTTCTCGATGATACTACTTTTCAGCACAATGGCACAATTTGGCCGAGCGGCAAGTACGTTTGCGAGCGCCACCATGCCGTTGACACTAAATTTCTTCATCGAGCACGTAGACGAACAGCACCTGGTACTCTGAGGGTATGACGCATACTCATCGTCCGACGCGTTACCTGAAGCACCTGATTCATGGTCGTCCATGGGTTCCGGCGTCTGTCGGTCTAACTTGAGGAACGTTGTTGCCCTGCTTTGCCGTTTCGCCTGGTGATATAGACGCGAGCGATCCAATTTCCGGCGATGAAGACACCACAGTGCCGACAGTGGTGAGGTGAGGTGAGGTTGAGGTTTATTTTCCTTCAAAGAGGAAAGAGGGAACTGCGACAAAAGGCGGTGAAGCCTGACGAGGTCACAGTTCACAGTGGTGTCGCTAAGATCCCTGAATAAAACCTAACGGTAGCGACTTCCTCTGAACTTTGCCGCTTTCACTATCGCTTGCCGCGCCTCCGGAGAGTCGACACTCCTATTGGTCGAACCGCCGTGGTCACGAAATCGCGCGCGCTGTTTTGGTGCGTAGCAGACGCCGGCGCCATTCCCGGGTATCAAAACCACGCTTTGGTTCGTTTCTGGCGGCGGAGTTCTGGCGGAGTGCGTTTCGCTAGCGCTGGCGCCGTTTACGTATTACGGCGAGGTCTAGCCTGTGTTGTGCAACAACCGAGGACGCAAGGGGAGAAGACTGTTCGTCGTTCCATCCGGAAAAAGCAACGCGGCTCACCGAAAGATTTGGCTGCACAGGATCGACCGGGAAACGTTAAAAATGCGCGGAACCCGCGCTGTTTGTGAGGTAAGTGGCCGTTCATCAGAAGTCACTCGTATTTTTTCGGAAGATTTGGTGAGAAGCGCTAGCGTCTGTAGTCTTTCCTCGCACTAAATAGCGTTCGGCACAATTGTAGTTGGAAACGTTTAGTCGCTGCTACGGAAGCCGCGATTCATGTCGTCTGAACGTCGCCGTTCACGCTTCTGGCTCGGCAGACTTTATTATGATGTCGCGCACATTGCTTGGCGCACTCGTTCCGCTCTAGTTGAAAGCGTTGCTGGGCTCGCACGAAAGTTGCGCTTCATATGTTAATTCGGCCACGATGTTCACGCTCCTTGCTAGACGTATTTTTTTTTTTAGTTAGAGTCTGGTGACGAACTCTAGACTAAAACGACGGTTGTCATCGTTTGAGTCCCCACTGTTCGTGCTACTCGCGGTAGAGGTCTAGCTTTTATGTAGCGTCCATTGCTGCGCGTAATTGTATTTGCGGGGTTGTTACGAAAGTCGGCAGTTACTGTGCCTAGGCACAGTAATGGCAGCTATATCTTGAGTACGGAGTATCTGCGTGCATAATAAATCATAATGGAGAGATCCACTAAACACAGCCGAAAATATATTCGGTTCAAATATGTCCTCCAAATCTAAGCTGGTTGAAAATTCTTTTACGCGGATAGATCTGGCTAAAGAAACCTCTAACGAATAGGCGTGGAATGAGCCAGACCATTTACAACGTTCGACGTTGATAAAATTGATATGGCCACGCACACGGCGTGCTGACATATCAACAGTTCTTATTTTCGAAATTGTTTGTGAAACGTCGGGGCGTATATTTCCTTCTGTGAATTGTATGATGTTTCAGAAGGTTCTGCTACACTAAATTTTAGCTTATGCATCTTAGGATCACTTCACCGAAGACAAATTTAAAAGCCAAACCCTTAGGAATTACGGCCTCAAGAAATTAAGTCCCGATGCATTACCAAGCCTTCTTGTAATACGAACCAACGCGCCTATGACAGATTATGGAAGTAGTACATCACCATCGGTTCTTATAGAGCCTAGACCCCACACCTGTGTTAAAAAAAAGTAAAAGGTAAATATCCACATACAAAGCGTGTGTTGTTCCAATTTCTCTTGGCGGCGTTGAAGTTCAAATGAAGCTGATCAAAAGGCGCCGTTCGAGGAAAAACACTCCGTGAGCTCGCCCGAGCACACCACCTCCACCGTTGACACCGCAGTTGAAGTGATCGCAGTAGAAGGAGCTTCGATAAACCAATGCAACGTGGATACCGGCAGTTATTGGAGCAACTCATTTATGAACCTCTCCTCTCATAAACGCAACCAAAACCTTCAGGCGCGCAGTGCACTGCGCGCCAAAGGGGCGAACGTTGGGAGCGTCTGCTGTACCCGGCCGAGGTGCCGCCACCGTCGGCGCCCGGGAGGAGCCGCGAGAGGGGGCGCCGGCATAGGAGGAGAGATGATGCTTTTCGATCATTTAGAGGCTTTAAGTGTCATTAAAGTCCCTCAATAATATAAAGTGTGGAAAGGTTTTGATCCAGCCGACAACGCCAGCGATAGGCTGATCGGTGACATGTGACCTTGCTCTGCCCCTTTGCCGCCATGAAGATTCCTGTGCGCCGTGCACACAGCGCGTGTTTCGCCTGTTGTGCTATGCACACTGCTGCGATAGTTTCATTCCGGGAGGGTCGTAATGCTTTGTTGCTGTGCGATTGGATGCCGAAACCAGACGAAGGACGGCAAGAAGTTATTTTGCATCCCGCGCGGCAAACAGAACCAAAGAAGAGGAAAAGTATGGTTGCACAGAATTTGACGGGAGGACTTCCAAATGTCGGTTACTGCACGACTATGCGAGGTAAGTAACCTATAGCGATACGAAGGTGCGATAAAAAGTATACACGTGCGTGTGTTGAGCTGCGATAGTATTTCTCTAACGCGCATGAATGTTTATGGCCGGAGTTTGTGGTGATTTTAGTTCGTTATAAGCCCGCTGAATAGCTCAGTATGACCTTGCTTGCGAAGGGCCTGAATGCCGTGTTGCTGTACGGGTGGGTGCCGAGATCAGACAAAGAGCGGCAAGAAGTTATTTTGCATCCCGCGCGGCCAACAGCACCAAACAAGAAGATACTTGTGGTTTCGTAGAATTGGACGCAAAGACTTTGAACCGTCAGTAAGTGCATGACTATGCGAGGAAAGTGACGTAGAGCGATACAAAAGTGCGAGAGAAAATGTACACCTGTGTGTGCAGAGCTGTGATAGTACACTCTAAGAACAGTTGCACCCTTTGGGGTGTATATTTGTCCCATAACAATAATTGTCATCTGTCTTGCCCGCGTTTCCTTTCTTTAACGCTGCGAGCCCGGTACTTCCCAGTCACGAACGGCATGCGGGTTATCAGTGTGACGCAGCATTCTCGACAGGAAAGTAGCGGGCGCCGAGTTTTCGAGAAAGGAAACGCAAGCAAGGCAGATGACGATTATTGTTGTGGGACAAATATACACCCCAAAAGGTGCAAGCTGTTTTTAGAGTGTATTTCATTTGCGCGCATGAATATTGACGGCCGAGGTTCGTGGAAAATATTGATTTTAGTGCATTCCCTATTGAAAATCCCAGCATTGCCCATCATGAATTTTATGCTGGGCACGATGTAAAATGTGCTGGGTATGGTGGAAAACATGGTGGGTATGATGGAATTCATCATGGGTATAGTGGGTGGATGGTGGGTACAGTGGTACATGGTGGGATGTATTGGTGGGATACATACTGGGTGACTTGTCTCAATGGTGGGCATGTTGGGTGAATGGTGGGTGTGGTGGGTGGATGGTGGGGTACATACTGGGTGACCTGTGTAAATGGTGGGTGAATGCTGGGCATGTTGGGAGGATGGTGGCTACATACTGGGTGAATGGTGGGTACATACTGGGTGACCTGTGTAATTGGTGGGTGAATGATGGATGTGCTGGGTGAATGGTAGGTGTACGTAATGGGCGACATGCAAATGGTGGGTGAATGGTGGGTGTACGTAATGGGCAACGCGGAAATGGTGGGTGTACTCAGTGGATCGTGGGACACTTAGTGGAAGGAAAATGAGCGAATATATGCGACAGTGAGAACATAATAGGTGTCAATGGTATATATATAGCGACACACGCAGCGATGGCAGGCGCCTAATGTGTACTTGGTTGTCTGATTTGCCAAATGGTAGCACTGCATGTAGTCCCATTTTTTACTTATATAAACATGCATGCACATGTATGCTTTTATATATAATAATATTTGTTATAATATTTCAGCATATATATTATTTCATGATGCATGCCTAATTATTTATTGTACCCTGCTTACTTTGTGTCTAGTATTTGCTGCTTATTTTATTAATTATTGTAATGGTTTGAGTTTAAAGAGACATACATTGAGTTTAATTCAACTTGAACATTGATGGTGATGGTAAACCATGACATGTCTGTGCTACGCACTAACCGTACTGGCTATGGTAAATTGCATATATCCATCAGCATAATGGGAAGCACTTTCTCAATGTTGGGAGACCAATAGCAAGCATGGAATCCTCATGGCAGACTGAAACTTAACTCTTACATAACTTATGTGTAATGGGTACAAATGACAATCATACATATGTGCCATATAAAACATGCGATATTGAAGTTTTCAGAGGGGTAGCACATATAGTCACCAACTAAAATTATCAAATAGCTGAAGCACAATGCTCTTTCGAGCAGCCATTTGTAAAAAGTGTGTTGTCAAATCGTCCTGCAGGCTGTAGATCAGCAAAATTACATGTTAGGTTGGCTTCATTATGCTTTCTTTCAATGTACGGTCTGGGCCTCTACATCTATAGTTTCAAGGTGCCAAAAGAACAAAGTGCTAACAAGGATGTTTATCTTCAGACAAATAATGTCAAGTATATTGAAGCTCTTAAGTGCTTTATTTTGTACAGTAATTAATGATACACAATTCAAATGTGCTACATTTCAAACGAATTAATCTTGCTCGTCGATGCAATGGAGGAGGGCCCAGATATTGCAGTAGCTTTTCCTATGTACATAGCAGGAATGTAACCGTCAATCAACAAGCTATACAACATACATTATACAAGACAAAGCATTACACTCCAATCATGAATTAAGGCATTGGTTTCAGAGATTAGGGATATGCTATTCCACTAAGCACTACATTACAATGTAGTTGTAGTGGATTGCTCCAATTAAGAAAAAAAAACCACCAGAAAATATATATGTTTATGAAGGTGCACATTAAAGCAAATCCAGCACCTTGTTTTGTGCAGCATGCTAAATATGGAACCATGCAGACTTTACGAGAGAACATGTAGTGATAAATTGGCCTTGTAGAGCAAGCTTAGCCCATATCCTATATTTTGTTAAATGGATGCCATTTAATTGCAAGATGAGTAGAAATATCTTTAAATTAAAATCCAGTTTTTGCAAAGCTTAATTGGCAATAACAAGTAGCTGTATATGCAACAGAATATTAATTACTTTGAAGTGCAACATATTTAGGGAATATAGAATTACTTTTAGAAGGTAATTTTTCCCGGCTATAGGATAACTGTATTTGTTTTCTTGCTTCTTTTTCCGTTATTAAATGTGCTAGACATACCATCATATGTATTTCCAACAAAGCACAACTTAGTCTATGCATTTTGTTAACATTCATCTACACATCTTGGTTAGGCAGAATCCACTATAGTGCATAGAGGCCTCTGCAACATCCAATTTCATGCATAATCCCAACCTACCCAATGGCCCCTAATTTTCTTATACCACAATCTCATAATACAATTATGTGCAATGCTGTCACCATTGACTGCATTTCCATCTTTTTGAAAATCAAATTCTGGTATTGCAATGGACCACAAATAGTCCGTCCTATGCATTCTATGACATGCCCACTTCCTATATTGCAATAGGTCACCAGTTGTCCTACACATCGAATGATGTGCCCTTTTGTCAAGCTAATTCTGAAGAGCTGCACTATTGCAAAAATGCTCTTTTGAAAGGCAAAGTGTCTGTTGAAAGGCAAACCTTGATACTTGATGGTCAAGGCTCTAGCTAGCACTGTACACACCTATCGAGACATGCTAATGTGAATTTTGTATTCATTGAATGGGGGCAAGAGTTATAAAGAATTACACTTCGTGCATTTGTTCAAAGGCTACTTTTCAATGTTAACTGCCACCTAAATACCGAGTGATTGCAGAGATGTGCATATGATGTGCCACAGCTTCTGTAGCAGCAATTGCAGTATTCATTTTGTAGTATTACATATTTTACTGCAATCAGGTGAGATGTTTCATAAAGAATAAGTAGCCTTATCAATACAAATCAGCCATGAGGAGAAAAGTCAGCGTATGTCGGAAGGTGTGGACTGCCTCCTAAGTGGCAATTTCTATTCTGGGAAGTCCAAGCTCAATGTGAAAGCCAGTGTTGACTATTTAATTTCCAATGATCTTACTAATTACTTGTGTCCGACAAGGAGGGCGGGTTTGTAGTGATGCCAAAACAGCTGTTCCAAGAGAAGGCACTTGAGGCTATATCGAAGAATTTTGTACAAACGCATTCAACTGCGGCAAAGTTCAAGAATTAAGCACGAAATTTCCCTTAGAAAAAAGCTGAATCTGGCTATAATGTTCAGAAAAATATAGAAGGGGTCGATAGAAATGGCTTGACTGTATTCTTCTCGGCCAAAACTCACAAACCAGAGGTTACCCTACATTCGAGTCACCGAGGCAGGTAATTAGCACGGTATTCTTTCCAAATTCCTCCAAAAAAGTTTGACGCGCCTTCCAATTGTTGACCCGCTCAGAGTGTGTAATTCAAGGGTTATAACTGATTGTTTCTCTCACGAAGGAAGGTCATTGGAAGCTAACTTGACTTCTTCGATTGACATATTGCAGACGTTTTATTCCATTTGTCAGAGCGATATTTTAGCGAGTGAAGGTCAGTACTGAATCATCTGGAACTGTGGGCTTCCAAAACAATGCAGGTATTCCTAAGTAAAATTTTTTTAATGCTTTTAGAGCTTTATCTTTCTGCTACTTCGTAAATTTCGAGCGTGGTAGATTCATTCAGTGCAAGGGAGTGTGCATAGGTTCATGAATCACTCCCGTGCCGAGTGAATTGTTTTTAGCTAGCTTGGACACACATTGCAGCTGCCTTGAAGACAACCACATTTTTCAAATTTTTAGGTACGTCGATGACTTTCTGGTAGTCGCGCACATTGGTGAAGGTGTTGGGAACATGGCGAGTCATGCGCTCAATGTCTGACCTTCACCCATGAGCTTAACAAGGGTCGCTTACAGTTCTTGGATGTTCGGTTTTTCTTCAATGACTCGCACGTTTATATGTACCAGCCAACGTCGAAAAAAGAGTATACTGAATTTTGATTTGGCCCACTCCAAATTCGTAAAGAGAGGGATCGCCAAGACATGCCTATGTGTTGCCCTGGACGAGTCCTGCTCACACAAGGTTTATGGAAAATGTATATACACAGGCAGTTTGCCTGACAAAGGCAGGGTTCCCTAGGGAACTTGTGGCGTCCGTGGCTGAAGGCCTTACAAGAGTGGCTAAAGCTGGTGATCAGGCGTCGACGATTGAGCAACAAGCTCTTGAGCAGGCTAGATGCATGGCACTGTCTTATATTCACCAGCTGACACACCGCCTTAAAAAGGTGGCGGAGAAATACAATGTCCGAGTTGTGCTCATGGCACCGATAAACTCGGGAAACTGCAAAGTTGTCAGTGGCGCCATTCACAGTAAACAACCTTGCCTAATTAAACATGAACTGCCTTATGTGAAGTGCAGGACAAATGTGCTTTACAGAATTCTGATGTCATGCGGAAGGTGCTACATTGGCCAAACAGGCCGGTGTATCAACGTTCGTCTAATGGAGCACAAGCTGCTTGTCATTGCACCATCAGGATCTGGGCACAAGGCGGCACATTGCAAGCGTTGTGAGAATGCATGCACACCGCTCTTTGATAAGACTCAAGTGATTACTTCTAGCACACATCAGAGAGCGTGAAATACTTGAGGCCTTCCTTATTTATCGCAAAAAACAGGCCCGTGTCAGCAAACCTAACTTATCTTTGACAGCAAAGAAAATAAAATTCTTGCACAATATGGTGCCATTGCGCATGTGCTTCAGGGATTGATCATGTAGCATGCATACTTTTGCGTATATATTTTGTGTCCTTCTGAGAATAAAGCCAGTTGACGTCTAGCGTTCGGTGTGTCTTTTTTCATGTTCCTGTCCACGTCCTTTTTTACACACTAGTGCAGTCTCCCTTTATACAAAAATGAAACACCTGTTCTACTACAATAAAGTGGTGGAAAGTGAACTGTTTGTATTACATTCCACAACTCAAAACAGGGGATGTATAAGTAACTGGTAACAAGCCAGCAACTCAAAAACAAAGGCAAGGGAGAACACAAATGTAAGCCCCATACTTTTTCTTATGTTGCCCATACAAAAGATGTGCAAAAGTGGACGATTACTATACAAAACACAATATATTGCTGAAACATCCTGTAGTGACATACAAAGTGGTGGAAATTACAAAAAGTATCTTGGAGAAAATATTGAGACAGGTAAAATTCGAATTCCCACTCTCTCCTTAGAGAAAGTTCTGAAGAAAGGAAGGATAACAACCCAAATATACTGTGTTAACACACAATATTTTCATGCAAAAGGTGTTTACTTCGAAGATATGATGCACGTGAATTAGGACGGTTGACGACCGGTACAGGGTCAGCCCAGCCGAATTTGGCCTTTCTTCACTACCTCCCACATCAGTGGTCACTAACGCGTACCATGTTATGCGGCACCACATTACATTTCCAACACTTTATGAAAATAAACAATTGTGCACAAACTAAATGACAAAGGACAGGAATTAGAGGATTTCGTGTGGAAAGACATACATAATGCAGACGGCAAGATGCTTAAATCATAGGCTTTATGAACACCATAACCATGTACAGAACAGTACAAGGGCATTTAGGAGTGCATTCCAGGGATTAAGTGTGTCTGCCAGTATTCGAAGATTGCCTGGTGGTTGCTAAACACAGGAATCAGACCGACACAAGAGACCATAAAGGCGGCCGAGATAATCCAACTAGGGATCGAGTGTGTCAGCACGGCCTCATTGGGGTTGTCACAACAGGAAGTTGATAATCTATGGAGACAGCCACGAGGGAAACAGTAGATCCATGGTAGTCTGAGATTGCATTGTGCGTAGAAGGACCTGTTGGAGCGTGCTGCACGTTACAGTAAATTGTGCTTGTGCTCGTCAAATTCCTGTCCTTCGTCATTCAGTTTGCGCGCAACAACTATTTTTTATGGAATACTACTAACTCGCCCAGACTAGTACCCTCGTTAGTTTCAGAGACACTGTTTGAGCATCCCCCTTGGCAGAATTCGGTAGATGCTGTCTTTGGTGGCTACAGAGACAGTGTGGCCGATGGATGCGAGGTCACTAGAAAGTACTCCAAAAGAACTTGTTCTTGGGCAAGTTAGTGCGACACATATTGTTGCTGGCGCAAAGTAGAACATGAAGCAGGGGAACAGAAAAAAGTAGAGCTAGAGAAGCTAGGAACATGTTTTGTAATCACCCGAAAATCTTTGCTGCTGGCTCAGAGACCTCCAACTATATATGTACATATTAACTTTTCTACTAGAAGCATATGTACACCCTACAACTGAACAAAAGTTGGCTTTGAAAGATTCATAGGATGACCAAATTTACCAACAGCACTATCTTTGCTTTAAAAAAATAGGGACAAGAACCTGAAAGATGAATAAAATGACAAACATTAAGACGCTTGGTATTATATAAAAGAAAAAATGTGTTTTCAGAAAAACGGCCTTATACATAAACTTGCATGGCAGGTGCACGGCCTACCCTGGGACATTAAAAGAACAATAAAGAGATATACTGAATCAGCTCAGGATGATAAAGTGTCTTGAAAAGACTAGTTTTATTGATTTTGCAGTGACAGCTAGGGTTATCATTAGAAGAAAAAATGATGATCCGTTTCCTTTTTGAATTTTACAATGAAACACCATGTCCAGACATCAGTGTAACACCACAGATTGCAAAGCATTAGTTTGTATTACAGCCATTGTAATTCAGCAGTCTTGAAATTTCGTGAATTCTGTCATCGGCTTTCAGAAAACGATTAATGCATGTTAGACAAATCCGGCACTATTTTAGAAGTACATGTGACATTTCTTAGTGATTATGCCTTGTTTACTGTTAGGATACATCAAGCACAAGTATGCTGAACAGCTAAATAGATGCTTGTCTCGTGTTAACACTTATTCTGCACATTAAAGTACAACATTACATATATGCCTGTTTCAGCGCAGCCCACATAGGTTGATGTGCTCGACATTGCAGTAACATCTGCTACATCTGCTTCCATAGCATTGATGCGTGCTTTCACGGCAATATATTTAAAGCAAGGAAAGCAAGAAAAAAAGGAAAAAATAAACCGTAAAAATAATGTGCGACGAAAAATCGAACCCTAGACAGCAGCGTGAGAATTCGAGATACTACTGCTACGACACCACTGAAGTTTCATGAGCTGCATCTCCAGTTGTAATATTAATTGCTAACTAAAGCTGTTGGGTATTTTGAAGATACATTTTTGTGTGCTTTACACATATTCTTTCCTGGCCTTTTATTTATAACGTATTTACCAGCCAGAGCCACTTGTACATGCCTCTTTCGTTACAATAGCAAGCCCTCCTCTGCGCTAGCACTGATTGGCATCAAAGTTCACTGCAGTACGTACTGCTTGCTCTTGTTTGTGCAGGATTTTACCTCCCATATGTGATAAAGGGGTGGTATACATGTGATAAGCAGTGAGGAGCTTTGCGGAACGCAGTTGCATTAAAGGGAAGCTGAAACGGTTTTCAATTTCTATGGATTGCTGGGATTGGGAAGAACAGACCTAATAATTTACGGTTCCGAAATTTTTTTTTTCGTTGTGTTAATATAACGGGCGGAAATCGCTTTCTAAATCACCCGCGCGGACACGCCCCCATCGCTTCCCGGAGCGCCGGGTGTGGACGTTGGCAGAGGAGAGAACCGGCGAGAGTGACGTCATGGGCGGAGACCGAGCCAACCGAGCTGCGGACCGGCGTGCTGACATGTGCTGGCATGCCTCTTTCCGTCCTGCGCTTTACTGAACGACGCTACGAGAGATCTGCCGCCGCCGCCGCCGCCGCTCACGTTTGTTTTGCGATTTTCGTAAACTGTTCTTTCCTTCTGTGCTGCGTGAGTGCCTACAGCCAAGGGTGCCCAACATGCCCTCGTTCTGTGCAGCATTCGGCTGCGCGAACACAGGCGGGCGAGACGATGTGGTGTTTCACAAATTCCCGAAGGAAAAGAAGCTTGCAGCGCAGTGGGTACGTGCGGTGAGGACAGATAAGTTCGTACCGACCAAATCAACTGTGCTGTGCTCGGACCATTTCCGCGACAGTGACTATCATCGGAGCTTGACAACGATGCGGGCAATCGGTATTCCAATTAAATCGGCGCGACTGAAGCCCGAACAACTTCAAGTACACAGCTTGGCAGAATTCGACGGTTCTTCTTTCCCAACTTTTTCCATAATAGCCAGACAAACTGGCGGTATGCTGCATACCTCAACTGCCTGTAAAAAAAATTGCTTTTGCATCACTCTTTTTCCGTTGGCCATATCATTTTCACACCTGTGTGTAAACTTCTTGCCTTGTCCAGCCGGTTCGACTCCTTTCTGGGCAAGTGCCACTTCCAGTACTGCCCTGCTGAGGCACACAGTCCTGAATTGTCTTGAACTTGTTACGCACTGCGTGCGCTTCTGTTTTTTCCTAATCTCTTGCACCTCCTGGCAGCACAAGCAGTTCTCTTCATCTTCCATCAATACGCAGCACATGCAGGTGCACCTAGTTTAATGAAAGCGTGATTAGGCCCACATTGATGCACTGGAGAAATACGAACATTTGCAGCCATTAACGTCTGGTAACACAGTTTTAGCGTAGCCGGATAGCCTTACGACAAATGCGAAAACGCGTTGTTGCTAGCGTTGCTATACTCCGTTTCATACATCAGGTGCAACGCTGTGGAGGCTTGAGATACTTCTTGCAGTGGCTGCGTTCGCACTTAGAAAAAGTTCGGTGTTTCTTGACCCGATTTTTCAGAAAGCTTTCCATATATAAGCTCAGTTGGGAATGAAAAAAAAAAAAACATTTACCCATAGAAACCATCCGTGTACTTATACGGCTGCTAACACGTTCTTTTAAAAAAATTTCTTTTCGGAATTTTTAATTGCAGCCCGTCGCGGCAGCTTCACGTGCATGCTCGCGCGAGCAAACGCCGCTGGCACGCTGCGAAGCATAGACGGAAACGCGCGCAGTAATAAATTTTGGTGACCGGACTTCGAGCGTAGCTTCCACAGCGATGCACATGAGGTATCAAATGGAGTGTAGGCTTGCCTGGTGACATTCGACGTACGGTTCAGTTATCGTGTTTACCACACGGCGGTGCTAAAACTGCCTAATATCTTTATGTCAACACTAGCATGGAGCACGCATACCGATACTTGATCGAGCCACACTCGCAAAGTCGTCGAACCATAGTATGAATATTGCACATATAATACCTCTGGTCATCTCTGGATGTGTATGATAAGCAACTTCCATGACTGTACCTCACAGCACTGCATGTGCGCGCTTTGAAACGCGGCACTTATGTTCGCGATCGTGTATCAACGCTGAAAAAACCACGGGACTTTAGACAAGCAGCGGCAAGGTGCTTGACATCGCGGAATTGCACCCGTGTAAATCTATGAGAAGTTAGTGCTTCGGCATTCTTCCAGCATCATGTTCCCAGTGACACTTTAGCGCATTTTTTCTCCCGTCATTGCAACGTGCAGCTACATGAAAAAAAAAAAAAACATACGTACTAGCTAAGATTTCCAGCGCGCGAGAAGGCGGACACATCGCTCTCGCTGTTGGCACACTCAATATCGTCGTTGACTCTGTTGCCGCCATCGTTTTTCGTATCGGCTTGGGTTCAAACATGTACGGGGACAATACAAGCTGTCGGAGACAGCGAGAACGTTCCATCTTGCAACTCGGCTATGAAGCCAGAACAGCAGAACCGCGTGCTACCAGAGAGAAAGGAATGGTGCTACGCTCTGAAACGGAGACATGCGGCGGCGCCGACCGGCGACTACCGCCAACGACGTCACAGCGGCCCCGACCAATCACGGGCAACAGCGGCGTTCGCGCGATGCCCTGAGGCGCTGGTGCGCGTTTTCTTGGAAAAACAGCCGCTTGCGTTTGTTTCCGCCCTTTTTGAACCAGATATTCGTGTTCAGGGGACTCAAAACTGTAGAATGCCGCAGAGAACTCATTTTTTTCGAAAAGTGTTTCAGCTTCCCTTTAAGAGCGTGGACCTTATGGATCTGCCATATTGCCGTAGCTTTAGACACTTCAGTTGGGTAATGAGGAATGGTTATTTACTAACACAGCTTAATTCATATTTCTCTTTAGTGTCCCCTTAATCCCTTTCGATCTTGTTTGGGAGGTCACAAATGAACATCTTATCTTCTTGCACAAAGTCTATGCACAAACAGCTGTCAACAATTTCTTCAGGGAAGAACGCACTGCGTGTTCCATCACATGAAAGGAAGCACTCCTTTATGTGAGGAGGAATGGCACGAATGTCTGCTATGATCACAGGTCTGCAGATGACAACGCAGCGGCCTGTCTCTTCAAGCACAACTATCTTCTCAATTCGTGCATAGCACCCAGCGTCTGTCCGCACAAAGGTTGTATCCGATTTTGATGGTCTTCTGAATCTAGTGCTGTGGAAAACTTGCTTATTTTGTACAAACCGCTCATATTCCACAGCAGAGGACACAGCCACTTCACACCGATAATACACTGCATCTTGCTCTTCAGCACTTAGCACTGTGTTTTTACCTATGCCCAAGAGCGATAGGCCATCAACACGGAAAAAGTTTTTTACCGGTGAATATCCGAGGAAACCATTGCACAACCTTTTTTCTTCAGAAAGTAGAAGTGGGCTTTGAAGTACACACTGTAGCTGCTGAAACATGATGATTCGCTCTATAATTTGGTCTGGAAGGCCCTTTGCTGCAGAAATCTGCCGCACGATGTATCCATTTCCCCCTTCAAACACGAAGGCAGAATGTGCCCAAAGGGGCCCAAGGGAGCGGGTGCAGTTTCCAAGGTGGAGGAGTGCATGGACATTATACGTCATGAATGTCACACCATATAATGCCTCGCACCTCGACACGAAGTTCCTCAGAAGAGACTCTGAAAAGTAAAATAGTATTGAATGACCCAATTTTTTTCTTTTTTTTAACACTTTTGGTTAAACAATGAATAAAGGCTTACACAAGTACTGTCACACTGCCCAATGTCAAAACAGGCATACTGGGCTTGTGCACAGAACACAGTGATAATTAGGAGGAATACAGCGCCTTCACAAATTTTGAAACGTAGTCTCAGATGCCTCACCATATCTAACCATGGCTTTTATTTTCATATAAAGTTGGGTTATAATCTGAAGTAGGAGCACTTTATGGCAATCAACAAGAACTTTGAACCTTTAACAGGAACTTGCTCTGCAATACTGGGCTAGCTGGTGCATATATAGTCTCTAAAGAAAAATGAATAAGTGAAACAACAAATATGGGCACAATAGACAAAATAAGTGCTCTAGTCAGAGTTGGCTGTGGAGCACATACAAGCACATTAAAAAGTAGGTATAGAGTGCTCATAATAAACTTTTACGATACACAGACACTATGACTACTGTGCACTGCTTCAGGAGCAATGTCCCGCTATTCCATAAGCTATTAAGGATAGTGGTTTCATGGTGTTTTGGTGCCTACGATATCCCTCCCCCTGCCATCCCAAAAAACTTCATTGCAGCAGGGACAAATGCTGCTGTCAGGAGCAAAGCAGGGGTGATTGCAACTGGCTTGAAGTGGTTAGGCTAGCTAAATATATGGAAGTTTAGAAAAGCTTTGCTTTAAACATTGCCTTCAAAATCAAGATGTACAAAGGACTGCTTTTTTCTGCCACAGTTAGCGAAAATAATTCTTGGTAGCACCTTGCTAGTTTATTCTTCCAGAAACAGCACCCTAAAGGTAGATCCTTTTACAATATATCTAGTGACTTGATCAGGTTCTTACGGATGACTACCATATTCAATGTATATTGTTGGGTGACGTTGATGCTTTCTTTAATTTCAATTCATTTATTTTATTGAAGTTAATCTTTTTACTTTAATTTAAATTTAATTTTCATGCTTACTTTGTACCACAGTCAAGGATTGCATGGCCAAGAATGAAGCAGTTCTGTTACAGCATTCATCTGGTATGTGTGTCAATGATATGAGCTCTTTCGAACCTTGAGTTGACTGTTATCACCTTTAACAAAAATGTTTTTACAATGGCATTGGTTGCACCAGTTCTTGCATGGCTTCTATCTTGCGTCATACTTTCTTATCATGGTAAAAGCAGCCCAAAAATAACGGCAACACAAGACAGAGAAATACACAGCACAGGTGCTGAACTAGAAACTGTCCTGTGCATTTCTCTGCCTTGTGTATCCGTTAATGTTGAGCTGCTTTTACCATGAAGCTAAACCAAATCGCCCAATTTTACACTATTTTGCAGTTCATTTCTTATCATGCGCAGGCAGTGCAAGTTCTCAACCTTTGTGCTGACACAGACAGAGTCTTACAAAGTTCTTACGTATGTATTAACAGAACTTACTCTGACATACGAACAAAAAAATTAATTCCAATCATTTTTAAACACACAACTAACTTTCATATGAAGGTGAGCTATTTCAACAATAACTTTTGCAATCATTGGACAGCAACATGGAGGTATCCTGAGAACATGTTCGTTTGTGTTATCAAACAAGGGCTCAGAGAGGGCTGCTACCATGCTACCAAAGGATAGATACACTCCAATATAACACTACATATGGAGTCCATGCTGCTAAGGCTGTGCCATCCATAATGCAAGGCAGTTTTAGTTACCGAGTTAACAGATTAGGTTCAGCAGGCTTCCTCTGCTTAGTTTTATTACAGTTGCTGAGAATATCCTAAATATCCTGGCCACTGAGTTTGTGCACGGGAGAACATTCTGTTGATCAGGAATAATGGGGGTACACATTTACAAAACACGCTCCCGGTCTGGCAGCTCACAGTCAAACTCCTGAGAAATCAAGATGCTAACAAACAATGGAACTATGACAATTCAGGGAACTTGTAAAGGTGCACCTTACAACAAAGAAGGCCACTGGCTGCATTAGTGACCTTTCGATTTCTTTGCCACCTTGCAGAAAAAGAATTCTCCGGCATTATGCATGCCATATAATTAAATTTCAATGTGTAGTTCTTATGTGTAAGAAGGTTTCTCAAATCAGACACGTGTATATGTTCACTATGCTAACTCTGAATAAAGCAGTGATTATGATGCACATGATTTTGGTCATAAAAGAGCTAAAAAAGTTAGCAGGTTAGCTCATAGCAGTACAAGAAGTAGGTTGATAGTCTATGTACAGCATGGAGTACCTGCAGGCAGTACCATAAGCTCACATAGGCTGTAGAAGAATCGACACTTGGGCAAGTTGGTACTGTTTGAACTTCTTGAATGGGCAGCACAAGATGACAAACACAGAAGGCAGGAAACACACAAGACAGCGCTGAACTCGCAACGAATTTTATTAGAGAGCATACACATGCTTGAGTACAACCTATATCCACATGCTCTCCCATCGATGGCGCCATTATCAGTGCATAGGCAAACAGAAAGACCCTCTAATCTAATGCTATAATGAAGCGGTTTAAAAATGCAAATTCACTGTCATGCAAATTTAATGAAGGCATGATAACACAACGCAATCTTTTTTTCCTGATATGGTAGGCCTCAATATTCTCCCTCATAGTCTTATTGCTATGTGTGGAAACAAGTGTGGTGGTTCACAGATTGGAGCACACCCATACTCAGAGCAATGCCACGCGACATGTGAGTAGGCATCACCCGCTAGTGAGCGCCTATGTTCCGACATTCTAATGTTCAGGCATCAATTTGTTTGGCGGATATAGACGTGGCCGCCGGAAAACAGAAGCTGGTAATGAACATCGTGCATTCCATTCACGGTGTCCAGGCGGGGACGTGTGCTAACAGTGCAGCCTTTCCTAGCAACAGTGGAGGCAGTCTGTGCCAACTACCCATCAATCTTACTGCAAATTTTACTCATCTTGTTAGCAGCAGAAAAAAGAACCTTTGCATCAAACCTTCCTGCTACATTCATGAGGCTGTACGATAGTTTTTCTATATGTGGAATTCCAATTACCTTTTCTACTTTTTTTGGAAGGCTCTGAATTAATCATTTTTGTGGACGCTCCTAATTTTATACCTTAACAAGCTTCTGCATGGTCACGCGGGTGGAGTGCTACTGAAAACTGCTGCTATCAAACGCTCAGGTAGCTTTAAAGAACTCTCAGAACTCTGGTGGAAAGATTGCAAAAGTGCGGAAAGTAGGACCGAAAATGCAATGCAATTTTTTACCATCTTTGAATGTGCGGAGTTAAAATTTAAAATCGGTTTTTCTGACTTCGGGCAATACATCCAGCACACATGCTTATCAGTTAGTTTAAGCCTCGTATATAAAGATCGTAGCTAGTTCTTAGCTGGCGATTCATGTGTGAATTCTAACCCTGAGCAACATTTCTAGAACACTTGGAGCTACGTTATCAACCGTTTGTTGGAAATTAGAATTCTTCACAAAGACCAGAAAATCATCAACATATCTTAGCACTTTGATCGTTTGGTCATCTAGGTTAATTTTTATACTTGTATCAACCCTGCCTAGGAAAATGTTAGCACCGGCGCAACTTTGGAGCCAATGCAAATGCCAGATTTTTGTTGGTTTAAACTTTCTTTCCATTCAAGAAAAGTTGAAGCTAAGTAAAAAGACAGAATCTCGAGTTACCACTGCCGCTAGAAAACTTGAGCTCATTGTTGTCCTCGGTGATACACAGCTCAACACTTACCATTAAATCATCATGTGGTATGTTATAGTATAAGTCTTGAACATTGATGCTAGGAATGTTGCAATCACCAGGATTAGATTGAATGATGAAGCTAACGAGATCACGGCTAATGAGACCACAAAGGGGTCTCTGATCACTAATGATTGCAAATGCCTTTGTAAATAGGCCTACACAATCGGCTGCCACATATCCCTTCCTGCGGCTATATTTGAAATGGAATGTCAAGTTTGTGAGTCTTTGCAGCGAAGAAAATATCAAAGTTAAGCCTTTTCCCTTTTTATACTGATGAAGCTAGCTGCCCAAGGTTGTGACTGGAGCAGCGACAGTGCGCATTCTTTAACTTTAGCAGGCTCCAGGTCTACTGCTGTGAAGTTATTTTCTGAGTATAGATCTATGGCTTGAATCTATGAAAACACCATGACTCTTTCCGCACATAGCAATCAGACTATGACGAAGACTATTGAGGCCTACCATATCGGGAAAAAAGGATCACATTGTGTAAGCATGCGTTTATTAAATTTGCATGACAGTGAATTTGCATTTTTAAACTGCCTCATGGTCTAGCGTTAGATTACAGGGTTTTTCTGTTTGCCTGTGCACTGATAATGATGCCATCGATGGGAGAGCACATGGGTATAGGTTGTACTTAAGCATGTGTAGACTTTCTAATAAAGTTGCGAGTTCAGCACTGTCCTGTTCTTCCTGCCTTCTGTCTTTGTCGTCTTTCACTGCCCCTACAATATGTTCTCACATATCGGCTTTTGAGTTCCAACTTGGCTTGTATGCATGCACTGGCACTTGCTTTTGGACCTTACCGGCTTTGTCAATTTCGAAACTGGTAAGTTCCTCTTGAAGCAGCATATATATAGCCTCGCAAAGCTTGGAGAGGTGCCTCCAGTACTCTTGAGGAAGAATCTCATTAAGGCAAGGCAAAGCATAGAAAAGGAGCCAGTGCCTCCATTCAGATGCCTTCCAATGGCTTCTCTCTTGAATGGACCGTGGCAGTCGTGTGATGCAGTGAGGTGGCTTGATGGACAGCAGCCGCAGATCTATTCGAGAAAGTGCTGATGGTGCACCTATAAAAGGAAATGCCATGAAAGTTAATTTCATCAGTGTCACAACAAATGTGGGTCAACAAGTGCTCAAAACAGATCAAAATAAACAGCATTACATGCCCAAAAACTGTCATAAGGAGGTCTAATATTTGATTCTGAGGACATATTAAAACATTAAAACTAGCTAGGGCTCAGTTAAGAGATATTTTGTATGTTATATATATATATATATATATATATATATATATATATATATATATTTATATTTGTTTCTGGGGTTGAAAGTGAATTGGTGGAATACATAGATGAAAAACTATAAAAGAAAAGTGATTGCAGCATTGCTAGTGTGGATGTTAAGTGAAGCTAAGCAGTGGTGTAGCCAGAATTTTTTTTATGGGGGGGACAGGGAGGGAGGGCCCCAACTTGATCAAGGATCAGGCCCCGTATTAACCAGGGGCATTGGCAATGTGCCACCCCCTGGCTACACCCCCGAAACTAAGCGATTGCAATGATGACCTTTTAAGTTGCTTTATTCATTTCAGTTTTCCGAAAGAGTTGCAAGTACAAACAAATACGGCAGCCCAGGTTCATTGGATATTTCACAAGGCAGCGTCGCACACATGTTATGACACTAACAATTGCCACTTTTGGTAAGTGTGAATCTGGACAAGTGCAAAAGTCCTTGGAAAGTGACTTAATTAGGAATAAATTACTGTGAAATGAAAGCTCATCTACACCACAGCTTGAGTGGGCAGTGCTGCTAATGGTATGGCTCATAAACACGGCACGCATATTCATACCTGTCAACCTATGGACCTCAAAATTCGAGAGATTCACCTAGGGGAAATGTGTGTGTGGGGGGGGGGGGGGGGGGAGTAACGACGACAACAAGAGTAGTGAAGTCAAATTTTTTTCCAGGGCTACAGTAACGTCACACTCACCTGAATGACTGGCAGTACAGTTATTAGAAGTTTCAGCACTCATACTGACTGAAAACAGTGCATATGTGCATGCACATTAAGGAGCACTGGCCATGTTCTGCAACAGTGGAGCCTTTCCCCTCTTGATATGCTTCTCTGCAATATTTTCTTCTGTGTCTTCACATAACACTCATATACAGCGGCAACACTGACTTTAGAAAACGCGACTATAATGCAACACATATTCCACCATTGCCACATGCGCAATCCTCAATGCATTCCTTGATATGAAGTGAATCCAGTTAGACCACCGTAAAATTCCGAACAAGCGCCCCCACCCGTGCAAGGCCCTCCCCCCCTAATTTTACTGTCAATTTCATATCTCCGCACCGTTCCGGGAAAGCGCCCCCTCCCCCCGCCCACGCCCTTATCATGCGCCGCGCCTTAGAAACACCGGTCTGCCCTATCAAGTCCAAGAAGCTAATTCAATGCAATCCTTCCTTTCAAGCCTTTTGCATGCTTGTTCGCATGCACCATTTGTCGCCTTGTTTTGGCGTTGTGAAGTTCACGATGCCAATGCATCGGGGCGAAAAAAGTTGAGGTCGTACAATGGCATAGAGAAAACGGAAGAAACGTGCACCAAACATTCCGACATTTCGAGCTCGACCGCAAATGGATACGGGAATGGGACAGTAATTTCGAGAAATTGCTTCAGCAAAACTACGGGAGAGCCAAACTTCGAAGAAAGCTGAGTAACGGCGCCCCAGTTTTCAGTGAATGCGTGGACGATATGCGCTCTTTGAGTTCTTCCGAGCGGGAAAGAACAGCAGGACGTGCCGTTAGTAACGGCTTCTCTCTGAAGAGGCTGTCAGAATAGCCAACAACATGCAGTTAGGAAATTTTGTAGCTTTCAGCCATTACATAAGTTGATGGAAGCAGCAGTTCGGCATGTCAATGCGGCGTTCTACGAACGAGAGCCAGAAGACACCCGAAGAGTTTTCGGAGGCAGCAAGTGCCTTTCGGTCTGCCGCAAACTCCCTGCGACGGCGCAACGACTACACGTTGTACAACATCGCCAATATGCACCAGATGATGGTCCGAATAGACAACCCAGCCAACAGGACAAACAACATGGTCGGCGAAAGCACCATACAGATCGCAAACACTGGATGTACCCGAAGAGGCTTCACGGTTCGCCTAGCCGAACAGGCCACCGGCCACAAGCTCCCAGGATTCGTTATTTTCAAGGAACTGGGAAAATTCCAGCCAGGGTCTTCGCGAGCCTTCGCATACCAGGTGAGATTTTTTTTTTTAATGGGGTGAGGAATCACACGATGTCACTAAGTTCGTTCTATCAAAACGCTGACTATGAAACGCTGAAGGGCTGGGTGACATCGGAAGAAATGCAGGTGTGGCTGTCAAGGATTTGGGGCCCAAACGACGATGACATGTGGCGTTTACTGGTACTGGACCAGTCGCCCATCTATAAAACGTAAGCTGCCAAGAATGCTTTCGAGGAGCCCAATACCGATGTGCTCTATGTGCCTGCTGTGTGCACAAGCATCCCGCAGCCAGCTGACGTCTACTGGAACAAGCCTTTCAAGTCCACCCTACGGCGTTTGTGGGAAGAATATATGCATGAAGAAGACAGGTCGGCCAAAGGAAACCTGAAGACGCCGTCGCGCCAGCATGCTCTTGATTTTGTTGCCGAGGTGTGGGCTGCTGTACCCGAGGAGACTGTGGCACACTCCTTCAAGGAATGCAGCGTTACTAACGCACTCGATGGCTCGGAGGACGGCGACCTGCATGGTGGACTGGCAGATGTTGGAGCCGTGGCGCCAGAAGACCAGGGTGGACTTGAAGCGAAATGCTGTGAACTTTTTTTTGCGACTGACTCGGAGGAGTCTTTCGATGGTTTTGAAAGTGATTTACATAGCAATCATGAATCTTTTGCTCAAATGAAGTTCATGTTCCTAGAAGTAAACAAAATGTAAATGCATGTGCACTGTGCTTTTTTTTTCTTGCGAGAAAATGTTGCCGCCATACTGAATTTCGGCGCCGTTCAGGGATAGCGCGCCCCCCTACTTTGCCAGTGATTTCGACTTGCTGGGGGGGGGGGTGGCGCTTGCTCGGAATGTTACAGTAGTTAAGCCTACACTGCCTACACACAAACGGCTTGTATTTAAATATAATGTTGGCTAGCTACCTAGCATATGATTGTAATTGCGTTGTGGCTGCGCTGCATGCTGCATTTTTTCTTTTGCAGTGAGGTTGGGAACATTTTTTTGGGAGATTTATACGTGTGCCCGTAGAATCAGGGGGATTGCTCGGAATTC
This sequence comes from Dermacentor andersoni, assembly GCF_023375885.2. NCBI lineage: Eukaryota > Metazoa > Arthropoda > Arachnida > Ixodida > Ixodidae > Dermacentor > Dermacentor andersoni. The sequence continues at coordinate 106,988,793 of NC_092822.1, read as the reverse complement.
AGGAGTCTTCCTCGGCAAATAGGGAGAGTTGTCAGGTATGCATATCAACAGACGCATGCAAAGGCAATGAAGACAGCAATGCACCTTTTTGAATGTCAAAGAAATGCTTGTAGCCAAGACTAGGGCACTATTATGCACCACGTCTGCTTAATTGTCACAGTGTTCAACGCATTCATGGTTCAACTAACGCTTTCAATAAATAATTTCTGCCGACTGCCATATCAGATTGGAATGTACTTCCTGACGCTATCGTCAGTGAAACAAGTTCTGCAGAATTTAAACTGTTATTATTACACCAGTTTTGTCCACAGCCCCAGTAGTAAGCGCTTTTATCGGCTTTTTCATTTTCACGTGTTTACTGTGTTTACCAGTTCCTGCAATCTGTATTAATGTGTTTTATCTTTGTGACCCATGGTTACCATCCCTTAAGAGTAAATAAATGATGATGATGAAAATTGTCCAGTGAAAACACACCTAAGTATTTATGCCAATTGTGAACTAGATGCAGAAGTATCAAATTGATGATGCAAAGTCCCATGATGCATTTTCAGACAATTCCAATTGATTTTGTCTGCTGTGTGAATCCACCGTATTCTACAAGTCAAGCATCTTGTAGGTTCACCTTGTAAGCCATACAATACAAAATAAATGGGAATGGAAAGGATTACTTTACCAGAATAGAAACGCTGATCAGAGTTCGAACTTGATAGAATTGTTTCCGTCAGCTGCTTTGCAACACCTTGTAGAACGCAGTGCATATATTCAACGCTGTATCCGTTCACAAGGTCCAGACCTGAACAAACAGAATTTTGCGTCAGCATACATAAACACGAAATTTTACTATCATGCTTACTATGAACTTCAACGCATGGTCACATGGCTAGGCACTCTCCCAGGTTGGATAGTGATGCCAATGGGCACCATGTCCTCAGCTTAAACTGAGAGGGCTCCGCTAGTTTTGTTTCGAACATAACACCTTAATGCCTGCCCTGGCCGTTTCTCCCAGGCTTGAAGGAAGCTGTCTCATGAAAATCAGAACAGACTGGCAGCCACCTTTTGTGCAAGCTGTGTATCATTCATGTTTCTTGAAATAAAGACTGCGGTCACCCCAAAACTTAATGTTTGGTTTATTGCCCCTCGGCGAGTCGTCACACAGGAGTCTCCATTACCATTCTATGCCTACATTTGCCCTTTCTTTCTTTCTGCATCAGCTCGCAATGTGAACGTCAAAGCTAACGCACTGTTTCTTATCTGTAATATTTATCATACAAAAGAAGGCAGTGACCTTTTCAGATTGTGTTTGTGAGACCAAGATTTTGTGCACTACAATGAAGCCTTTTGGTGTACCAAAATGCATCAAATATTTTCCAGGCGCTCTGCTCACAATATTTTTGTACAGTCAAGGAACCAGTCAAAATCTGAGGACATATCATTGGACGGTCATTTCCGGAGCTATTCCAGAGTATACACTGTTTGGCTGGTTGAGTAAAACTGCTCAAGTCATCAAACTTGCCATGTACTACGTCTGATACTACGTCTGATTTTATCACATAAAGGGATAGAATCACTGAAAGTTGTCGTCCAAGAATACATCTTCAGGATGACACTTGCACTTGCTACAATCATTGGCAATCTATCGCTTTAAGAAATTTGAATGCTCGTTAAAATAGCCTTTTATACATGCCCATCTGATCAAGTAGACAACTTTGCTGTGACATACAAGATACAACATGCATATTTGGGTTACACATTTCCTTTTCATTTGCTTCCTCACGAAAAGCAGCCACTCAAAGACCTCGTGTTGCCTCCTTTTGTTGGCATGGTGTACAACGTTTGCATGATAAAATTGTGCAGTGGAGACGAATTCTTTGGTGTGATGTACAATGTTCGTGTGATAAAATTGGGGCAGCGCAGATGAGTAGGCAGGGGCCCGACACAACTGTTAGTATGCTATCGGTGTCAATAATTCAGAAGGAATTGTTTTTGCTCAGCTGGTGACAGCCTTTCTTGTTCTAAAAAACAAAAAGATTTTTGGGCCATGTTCGTGGTTCTTTCCAAGTTTAGATACCTCGTCCTTTTTTTCATGTCACACTAAGCTTGTGTTTTTATCAGCTTGTACCATCCAAATTTTAGTGATTGCAGTTGTTTTTGGGCATGCATTGCTGTAAACCAGGGGTGGAGGGCTTCCTTTTAACTTCAATTGTAAAGTATAGCACTCGTGTTGTCTCTGGCTTAATTTTGCCCTGTGCATGTCGCACTAGTTTAAACGTCGACTTCTGAGTCTGCTTTCCTCAGAACTTGTGTCATAAGAAGGCCCTTGCGAACACCTTTTAACAAATACATATTCTGTGCACACAGGTCTTCTGCCATGCAGCTGAGAAAACCCAATACCCAATAAAAACACCCAATATTGCTACATAGAAAGTGAATTGGCGAAATCAAGTTATACATAAATATTGACTCAGACATCACACAAGATGTGATGTCTGCTACCAACATGAATTGTTTGCAGACAAAATTTATCAGTTTGTCTGAAATCATACATTTCTTCATTGAAGACAATCGTCACTAAAGCATGTGGTTTATGCTATGGACACATGTACAGCAGTGTGTTATTTACACTGCATACAGGCATAGAAGCAGCAAAGCTGTGAAGCCAGGAATCTATATTAGTATCCGTATGCACTTTTAAGGCTCTTGAACCAACAGTCTTAGGTCATAAAGGCAATTTGGGTGCTGCTACACGGGCAGATTTGGTAGACAACGAGCCAACACAGTTTATTGGAACATCCTCAAAATCTCCAAGGCCTTGCAATGGCAGTCGTGCCATCATAGCAGCATTTTAGAATCAACATCAAAAGGAAATACCTGCTATGAAAACATTATCCAAAAGCTGAGCGAAAATTGCAAGCGCCTAATTAAAAATAATTTATGTATGTGCTGATAGTGCTGCAAATGGTAAACTTTTTTTTTCTTGCTTTCTGTGCAACTTTAGTGTGGCAACCAACGTGGCACTCGTTCGTGACATGACAACAAAACTCTCAATAGCCTTTGAGAAGTGCTGTGTTGCAGTAACACTACTCCTTGAAGTTTGATAGGGTTCGACACTTTCGATTATCTCCGACTCAACGGTCTTTGTGTTCATGTGACTCGGGTAATAACTACTGCCATTGGGAAAAGCATTATGGCATAAATGCTTCTTACTTACCTTTCAGGTTCATCAAGGCCGACGGTCCCTTTAAGCCATTGATGGTGTCTTTAATCCTGCTTGCCAGATGCATCTCACTCTTGACACGGTCTGATGTTCTCTGTTCAATCGGTGACACCAATGTGTAGCGCATGCTCCCTATGGACATAAAAGAGTGCGACAATAACATTTGTGAAAATAACAAGTTAAAATTTTGTTGCTTACATCTAGAGCCTGTGTTAGCATGTTTACGTTATATCATACATTGTGCATATTTATATGAAATATTAATAATTTACATCCTGTATATATGTGTATATAACATACACCATGCATTATATACAGCAAGAAAAACCTAGCTTTGAATTTTAAGAAAATATACATCATAAGGGAATTTTTGGAAATAAAAATATATTTTCCTTACCTTCCCGGTGCTCTCCTGGACTCAGGCACCATGTGCAACCAAAATATCCATTGAAAGTGACCATGTTCTGCACTGATGCCCTTGCAGGTGCATCAACGGAGACGCACAATACATAAGGCTTTGACACATGAATGTCGCCTTTGTGAGCCCACGTCACTGCCCTGTGCTGTTCACTTCATTCACAAACTGCTGAAGGAACAGTTGCATTTCTGGATGTTTTCTACCGAACCACAGCCCAGCGAGAACCGGGTGCTTAAATCGCAAGTGTGGTGGCAGTTCATTAACAATAAATTGCAGGGGCCACACTGACGTCTTCGAAGATTTCCATACAGGGCTCCCATCAGTATTTATTGTCAGTGTCAAATCATCAGGGCAAAGGTTCTGTTCTTCCCTCAGTTTGCTGTAGCAGTGGCCTTTCGTAATATCAGTGATTGTTGATGACGGCTGTTTAAGTGCTTCAAGGCTTTCATGCAGTTCCTCTTTGGTCCGTTCGATCATATGGCTGAGTTGCGTTGCCAGGTTAAGAATGAAGAAAAAGCTACCTTCCTTTTTCAATGACTGGGTAGTTCTCACACTGTGACAGCTGCTGCACTCAGAGGAATTGCCATGCGTTGTCATGACGCGTTTGCATGGTTCACAATAAAAGTGATGCTGCACAACATCATGCATGTCCGTTGCCCAGAGCTTCCGAAAAGCGAATTTGCTCTGAGGCAATGCATTTGTGCCCACGATAAAGTTTATCAGCTTCGCTAGGTCGCCAAGTGCTGTCCACGTCAGCCCATGAGAAACCGCAAACGACATTACTGCTGCTATTGCGGCCGCCTTCGTTACATTTGAGTTAGGCAATCTTTCGCCGCCGTACTGCGCAAACCAAGACGGCAGCGTGCTATCATCAGAGAAACGGTTGGCATCGTATTCGTCACTACCGTCAAAGCTGTCCGCACTTTCGCAAGTGTCACTTGCACTTCTTGCGCTGTTCACATCGTCGGATTCTTCATCGCTGTCGGGTTCACCACTATCACGTCTGAAGCTGTCGCTACCGTTGTGGTCCGAATGAATGTCACTGTCGTCCCCGTCATTCGACCCACCTTGCGATGTGTTAGACGAAGCCTGTGTCGCGCTTTGGGACTGAGCACCGGGGCCGACGCTCGTAGATTGTGCTCGTAGGGTTGCCGATGCGGCGGCCATAGCCACGGCGTGCGCCTTTTCATGCCTCTGCAAAGTAGAGTCCGGCACATCGAAGTAGCTATCCCCGTCTAAGTATACCTTGCGCCGCTTTTTAGCGGAAGTCTCGGTCATCGCTTTCCTTTAGTACACGCTAAGCTGAGAAAGCACACTAAACGAGCAAGCAATGATCGCCAACACACAACAAACAACGCGGAAAGCAGCCGGGTCATGTAGGGTCGCGTTACCCACGGAGAAGAAAAAAGTTAGGAGGGAGCTTTACGTCATGCAGCCAGCCTTGGCAAGCAAACCCTCCGTGAAGCCCATACATTTGCTCAGTAGTGGCCCAGCACGTGACCTCGTTAGTCGAGATCACGGAGCAAGAATCAAGTTTTGCGGAGACGTTTGGTGGCCAGTAGCTATGCCAATAGTTTTTATTCGGTGCACGCTTATTCAGCTGCCCTACTGCGGATCTGCTTAAAGAGCAAGAACACTAAAACCAACTGCTCATTTTGACGTGCTATCACGTGTTGGGCCGACAAATTTGGCTTCAATTGCGTTTCGCGATGCTCTTTTTTACTATATGTCTCAATAAGGTTACCAAAGTCGTTACTAAGACCACTAGACCAACTAGACGACCAAGAACGGCGACTGTAGATGGATGTTACGAGTATCCTCTGTGAAGCAGAGGGGCGGCGAGTGCCACGAAGCATTGTACTTTTACCTTCTACTTCCTAGCCGTGATTCGTGTTCTGTCGAACCTGACAAGAATTCATTACCCCACAATATATATTTGGCGCCACCAAATCGCTATCCGCATATTAATGAGCCTTTCCTTTGTGGTAAATCTTAAGCAAAATGACCTCAGTGCCTATTCCGAACGGTCTATTGTTTTCAGACAGGAGCCTGTTTAGTTTCACGAAGTAACGGCATGTGTTTGTCACGTTTAGACGATAAGCCAGGAAATGCACATTCTACAGGCGGCAAGGCCTATATATATGGCAAGGCTGCGTGATACTCATGCAATGAACCCAATTTTTGCGAAATTGTAATTTATCAGCGATGAAATGTTCTGTGACATGTGCATTACTACGAATGTGATGTTTCCGTCATGTGCAGATATATAGGCGTTGAGCTTGGGTCATGGTCGTTCAATTTTTGTTATCTCAGCAAAATTTGTAACGTGGCAGATGTAAGACGACGATAACCTACGTCGGACGCTGACAATCTAAAGTTGTCATTAACTCGCCAGTCCGCAGTAACATTATTTTCTGTCCGCAGCGTATGCCGTGTCACCGAGGGGGCTTTATGCCTGTGTACGATAGAAGCCTCGCACTACTTGTGAAATTGAGTTGGTTGGTTATACCAGGTTATACAGGGTGCCCCAACAATCATGCACCAAGATATAAAGATATGCAAATGCAATGTGGCTGTACAGAACCAAGATAATGTTGTTTGCCATCGCTAGGAGATTATTTTCTGCATTCCACCTAATTACATAATTAGATCTGAATTAATCAACTTCTAAAACATTATAATCCAATTAAAAGTGTCAGTGCGATAATTGTAGAGACATGAACGACTCCCGATACAGCATTCTGTTGCTCAGTACGTGCTACATGAAAGTTTTTTTTCCGAGGGTGAAAGAAGCCTGCGAATACACGCAAAGTGCCTCGAGCGGTCAGTCGCGCGGCAATCTAGGGTCTATTCGCAGGCTTCGCTGAAGCTCGGAAAAAAACTTTCATGTAGCACGAAGTGAGCTACAGAAAGCTGTATCGGGAGTTTTCAGCGTTTCTCTACAATTTTGTCATTGACACGTTTAATTCGAATCATAATATATGAGATGTTGATTAATTCAGACTAATTATATCTCCAAGCGACGGCACATAACATTACCTTGGTTCTTTCCAGCTATGTGGGGTTTGCATATTTTTAAAGTTTGGTGCGTGATAGTTTGGACACCCTGTGTGTGTCTATATATATATATATATATATACATATATATATATATATATATATATATATATATATATATATATATATATATATAAACCGTACAGGTGTTTGGATTCAACGATATGACACGTACCGTTCAATAAGATTGCATGTGTTATAAGGGGGCGGAGGAGATGTAGATGAGACGCCCAGCTTGTTGGTTGATATGAATCCATTGTAGCCTTGAACAAAAGGAAATGGCAGGCATATGATAACCAGAATGAAGTTCGGTTTGTCACCCTGCAGTCGGTAATCAGGAAAATGATTTACAAGGTGCAGGAAGGGAAGAAGATATTGAACAGCGAAACGCAATCGTCGTACTTTCTGAGGCGGCATACCTTTACAGAAAGCGCAGGGGAAAAAAAATAGCGCGATATTATGCATATGCGGCGTTATAACTAGCTAAATGGACAGCCAAAATCATACACAAGAGCGAAAATATATGCGTATGATGACAATGAGGTGCATGGGCAATGAGCAAACGAGAAGTGAACTACGTATTTAATAGTGTTATTCTTTCGAAGCACTTGTCAAATGCTGAATGTCCTTACCGACATGCACATGTGTGCGTGTGTCAAAACGCACGCGAGCAATTTCACGCAGAGAGTGTCCTAGCATTAGTATTGTATGTAACGAAGAAAAAGCGTTTAAACATATCCTCCGAAATATGGCGTTGCGGGCTGTGGCAAATTTGGGAGGTTATTACATAAATGATTAACCCATAAATGCAATACGTAAACCACTCTAATCAATAAGCAAGTATGTGAGGAGTCCTCAGTGCATTGTACAACAAGGAAGACCTTGCAGGTGCCATAGTAAATGTTGTCATTATTTCTTTTGATGTTTTCAGAGTACAGAAACGTACAGGGTCCAGAATATATCTCGCTTCGCGCGTTCCAAAAAAGGTTTTACGCTCACCGCTGCACTGTTCTTGCTCAAATATTGCAGAGCGATCGCATTTTTGCATCAACTTCGTTTAGTATAGCACTTGGCACAGTTAATTTCCTGGTTTGCAGAAAAAAAAATGCAAAATTGCCTGCGTTTATGAGGATGCAAGCTGCTGCCGGCGACACGCAAGCATAAACTTATTTCGCCGCCTGCTGCAGAAAGCAGCGTTTCCGGAGGGGCTGCCACGTGTTTCCCGCTCCTGGAACAGGCGACTGTCCTCCTTGAAACGCTGCTTTCTGCAACTGACGGCAGGCGGCGAAACAAGTTTATGCTTGTCGCGTCGCGGCTGCCTTTTGTGTTTTCATACGCGCAGGCAAATATGTAGTTTTCTGAAAAACTAGTGAATTAACTGTATCAAGCGTTATACTAAACGAAGTCGACACCAAAATGCGATCGCCCTGCAAAATTTTAGCAAGTACAGTACACCGGTGAGCGCAAAATCTTTTTGAGAACGCATGCAGCGAAATGTTCCGGACCCCGTACATCCAGGCAGGGTTGAAGCAACGTTGGGTTGAAGGGTGTCCATGCATGTGGCGTCGTAGACGGGTGAAGACAAAGTTGTAGCCGAAGCCGTGGAGGGTGTGTGTTGTGTCTCGTCTGGTTGTGGTGCAGCGTGCGGACTCTACAATGCTTGCATTTGTTAAATATCGCGACAATTATCGAGCTGTACTACCTGTGCGGCTCATCAAATCTTTTGAGCCGGAAGATGAGCGAGATTTCTCAAAAACAACTGAAGTTCAAGCACACTGGTGCAGTGAAGATGGGAGCACAGAAGGCTACTACCCAGCCTTTGTTCATGCCCTCGCAGGTGAGTAAGCCTTGCTTGCAGATGTTTATATTATTACATTGCGCAGTTTTTTGGTCTTATGAAGTTTCCATCGATACTCGGCTGCCCATATTTAGCTTTTTTGGTCCACATGGCAGGGCTGTTATCTTTACCAAAAGTTGCGAAGCTTGCGAGAGCCACCGCAGGGATTACTAAAGGGGCCCAGTAGAAATTTCGTTCGAAAGCGGCAGTGTAGTACCTCATTCTTATGGGATTAAGGAGCGCCTGACGTGCAAGTGAGGTGTTAGCGTCGTACCAGAAGGCATTAACGTATTACCTTTGCACTGCGGTATTGTGTGCTTGCGCCGACGTCGCGCAATCTCGCGTAACCTCAACAGATGGACGTGCCCATCTTTTGGGACGTGCCCAGCCTTTTTCTGCTTTTCATGAAATCGCTGCTTTCTCATGTGGTCATGCATACGTGGACAGTTGGGCGAAACGACTGTCCGAGGAATTTCATTCTGCATGTCCAGGACTTCCGCGTCAATGCCTTATTCCTGAGCGTTAAGGTTGTTGCAAACATGTCTCAGGATATGTTTTGAACAAAACTTTTTCTATTTATCTTTCATATTTCATTGTTTTGCATTCTTTAGCCTTGGGATCTTTCTCTGCCTGATCATTCTTTGTCATGATTGTCCGAGTTAATGCTAGTAACTGCTAAGCGGGTCAAGGCCTGGTAAGATGTACAATTTTTCCTAAGTATGGACAGCTGGGCCAGTTGGTTGTGATTGGCATTATGAAACGTCGTTCCAGCGCACAATTAAACACGGACGAGAAGAGGACAACACGAATGCCGGCGTGCTTTTCCTGCTTTGTGCTGTTTATGAATAAGCACAATTCAGGCTAATTTGTTGACAGATCTTTGGTGACCTGTATGAACACTGAAAATAGATTGCTGCTTTGCAGACAACTGACTTCTCTTGAAGTTCAGGACACTGTACTGGGAAGTTACGAGGCAGTCAGCAGTAATTTTGTTCTCTTCCTTTTGTTATCCTAATAATTTACAAACTACAACAACTTAATTGGTACTATTTATAGTGAGGAAAATGCGAACAGTGGAGTCATGTGGCACAAGCATAGTTATGATTCGTTGTTCCTCCTTCATCATTGCTGCTCTTGCAGTGCAAATGTATTCCTGGTGCTATGAAACGTGGAGCTCTTTGATTGTGGGAGCAAAAGCAGTGATGCAGGTTAGGAAGCAGGGCATGTGCGAGCCATATCACGCAGCACGAGTGGTGACAGTTGTATGCACTCTAACTATATTGGCAAGTGAAAATGGCATTGCTGAACTGGGAAATGTAAAACGACCATTGAACAAAGCGGTAGTGTAAGCAGCCATGCACAATGACTGGCCAGCGGCATGCTCTTTCCCTACAGGTACGCTTCGGCTACACATTTTGTTCTTTCAATTTCATTTGACCTTGATTATACATTACAGTCTGCAAAAAAGAGTTGAAAAGCACAGTGGCCGTTAGTCTCTGCAACCATTTGGGTAATCATGGAATATGGGTGAAAGAAAGGTATATATATATAGTTCAAGGAAATTGTCACAAATATAATTGTGGCCAGCTGATTGCAGTGCGATTCCTAAATTTGCAGTTAGGTTGTACATCTATGTGTAGCTGCATGTATTTGATGTTGGCTGTTGACTGCAGTTAAATGTGACCAGTGAACTGTGGTGCTCTTTTGGTTTTAGACACTCTGGAAGCCCTGAACGCCAAATTAAAAAAAAATGAGGGAACCTTTTCCCCGTTTAATTAAGGTTGAAGATCAGCTGGGACCTCGCAAGCAAAGAGTGAGTGTTTCTGAGGACTAGTAATATGAAGGTCTAGTCATTGCTTTCCCACTATATCTTGATACCACCAGGACATTGTATGCTAGTTATGTGGCATTCGAAGCTTTAGCAAGATATCAGTGAGATAATGATTGCATTGACAGCTACTAAAAAGTTGTGCAGATACCATTTAGTGTGAAATTCGGATGTTATGCAAAGCATTTTGCAGCTACCTGCCTATTGAGCATTTCAACTGAGCAAAACCCAGTGGATGAGTGAGTTTTTGTAAATTGAGTAGTTGTGTATGGGTAGTGAGTGTATGCATGTGTGAGGACAGCAGCATAACGATGACCATGTTGCAAAGGATCATAAGGCAGCAATGGCATGATCGGCCATTGCCATTGCTGGCTGTTTGTCGCATCCTTAGGATATGGCAATTATTGGGTTCTGCGGTAGTGGGCAAACTAAGGAGAGACACTGATTGTGATGTCATCGGCGACTGTCATAATTGTTGAGGCTTAGGGCTATGTCATGCAGGGTATGTGAAAATGATGGAACTTGTACTTCAGTGAAGAGTGAAAATGGTGGAATTTGTACTCCAGAGAAGAGATAAATATGATTAGCCTGTGTTATGTACTGGGAATTACTTTATTCCGCACATAGTACACTCAAATAACGTAGCCTTGTCGCAGAGATGGCGACGACACTACTTCACTTGGCGCGAACACACTGTCCACGTGATTGTCAGGGATGTCCACCAGGACTTGCCAGGGATGTGGCTCCACCCATCGGCACAGTGGGGAATGTTCACAGACAGTTCCGGACACTCCCACTACGCGGCTGCACCCGTCCGCATCAGAGGACCGAAACCCGAACTAATCACGGACACAACACTTTTCCCCCCTTAGAAGGATGCCTTGTACCAAGTAGGCTGCCGTCGGATCCGTGCTGGTCGTTTCGGTATGCTCGATTCGGATTCGATTGGACGTGAAGATGGCATAGCTGGTGTGCTTTCCGCTGGATTACTGTCCATGCCCCACGTGAGCGTTGCTGAGGCTTGTCTGTCCAGCCTCACTTCGCCAGTGCGCTTCCTGAGCTGGTTTAGATGGCGTCTAACAATTCTTCCTGCGCATTTCACAAGCCAGGATCTGTGGCCCATCCTTTTAACCAGAGTTCCTTCTGCCCAGTCTGGCCCCTTGCCGAATTGTTTTACCCAGACGGCTTCTCCTTGCATGAGTTAACGACTCTTGGGTAGGTCAGGTTGTGCAGCCTCCTGTCCTTCCGATGCAATGATGAGGTCCAACTGGTTTGGCAGCTCCCGCCCGAACATGGCTTTAGCCGGTGATAGCCCGGTTGACTGATGTACCGTGGTATGCTGCCGAAACAGAAAACGTGACAAGCGAACACTGAGCGAACCTGATGGTTCTCTGGCCAGTGCCCTCTTCAGTTCCCCAACATAACGTTCTGCTTGCCCGTTTGTAGCAGGATGGTAAGGGGCTGACGTTACGCTTCGAATGCCATTTCTCTGGTAGAAGTCTTGTATCTCGGAAGACACAAATGCAGACCCATTGTCCGACACAACTTTGCGTGGTATGCCAAATGTGGCAAACAAAGAGCGCAGCACACTAATGACTGCTGTTGATGCTGGGCTGTTCACCAATCGCACCTCCACCCACTTGGTGAAAGCGTCGACAACAACCAAAAAGGTATGTCCTTCTACCGGACCTGCAAAGTCCACGTGCAATGTGTGCCACGGTGTCGTTGGCTGCGCCCAATTTGGAACTGGAGCCTTTTTTGGATCGCTCTGGGTGCGCTGGCACTGGTCGCATGACTTGACAGTTGTTTCGATCTCGGCGTCCAAGCCAGGCCACCAAAGATAACTACGCGCACAAGCTTTCATGGCTACAATTCCACGATGGCCTGCGTGAACTAATGAAATGGCCTGTTCTCGTGCTCCTGCCGGTATGACAATTCTTGAGCCCCAGCTGATGCATCCTCGATGGATAGCAAGTTCAGTGGCTCTTCTGCGGTATGGGGTGAAACTGTCTCCCTGCAGACGCTGCACGGTGCCATTCTGTACTGCTGAAAATACCTCTGCAAGGATTGGATCCTCTTGCGTAAGTGTGGCCACAACCTCAGCTGTCAACGGCGGTCGTGGTAACGCCTCGAACATGAGCACGTCTCCAGGTGGGTTAGGCTCTTCAATGCGGTCTGGCAGAGGCAGTCTACTCAGCGCATCTGCATTCTGATGACGACTACCGGCACGATACTGGAGGTTGTAGTTGTATGCTGACAGTTTAAGGCACCACCTTTTCATTCGGGGCGAAAGCATTTCTGGTACCGGCTTCCGTGGTCCGAGAATCCCCAGTAACGGCTGGTGGTCAGTCACGAACGTGACTTCTCGACCCACAATGTACTTGTGGAAGTGTGTGGCTGCAAAGACTACAGCAAGACCTTCACGGTCAAGTTGTGCATAGTTACGTTCAGCAGCACCCAATGTCCGGGATGCAAACGCAATCGGTGCCTCTCTGCCTTGGCTGTCCAGCTGAGCAAGCACGGCACCTACACCATAAGGTGAAGCATCACACGAAATCAAGAGGGGCTTGGTTTCGTCATAGTGTGACAAGACAGTCCTCGACAACAAGCAACGTTTGAGCTCATCAAACGCCCTTTGATGCCTTTGCTCCCATTTCCAAGTCTTGTCCTTAGCCAGAAGTTCATACAGGGTTGCTGCAACTGTAGCACGGCGCTCTAGAAATCGATCATAGAAGGCCAACATGCCTAAAAATGACTGCAGTGTCTGCTTACTTGTGGGCGCTGGTGCCTTCACGATAGCTTCCACTTTTTCCTCAGATGTGTGAACCCCTGCTGCATCAATCCTGTGACCCAGGAATTTAACCTCTGCCACACCAAACTGACACTTGGATTTGCACAATCGTAGGTTTGCCTGAGCCAGCCGCTGGAGAACTGACGCTAGGCGGTCCTTGTGCTTTTGCGCTGTTGCTCCTGTCACGATGATATCGTCCAGGTAAACACAAACTCCCGGCAAGCCGCTCAAAGTGGTCTCCATAAACCGCTGGAAAATTGCTGGGGCTGCTGAAACACCAAAAGGAAGCCTGTTTACCTTGTACAGCCCTTTTGTAGTGTTTACAGTGAGAACCTGTGCTGTCGCTGGAGTCACATGAAGTTGAGTGTAAGCTTGAGCCAAGTCCAAGGTGCTAAACACCCGGCCACCTTTCAAAGTGCTAAACACTTCCTCTGTTGTGGGCAGGGGGTATGAAGACTTTTTCGCAGCTTCATTCACTGTACAGCGGTAGTCACCGCAGGCGCGCAAGCTTCCGTCTTTTTTGCGCACCCATACTAGCGGTGTAGCCCAGTCTGAGTGTTGGACTGGCTCCCAAATACCGTCTTCTACGTACTTGTCAATCTGTGCCTCAGTTGATGCGCGCATGGCAAAGGGCACAGGCCGTGCCTTCAAAAACTTGGGGCTTGCCCCTTCCTTCAGTTCCAGATTCACTGGCGCACCCGTGTGTCCTGTGGTGTCTTCACGAAAAATGTCTTCATGCTTCTGTAGCAACTCGGTCAAACTGCCTTCCTCCGTTGTCTGGTGAATGCCGTGAAGCTCGATGCCCAGCTTGTCAAACCAATTGCGTCCCAACAAGCTGCACCCAGTGCCCTCGACAACGAGAAGTGGTAGCTTGCAAGCTGTGTTCTTGTGACGAACCATTACTGTTGCCGTTCCGACAACCTGCAGTTGCTGACCTGACCAGGTGCGCAGATGTATGTCGTCCTGCCTCAGAGAGGGTGGGTGTGCATGCCATACGGTTTGAAATGTCTCTCTGCTAACCATGGTGCACGCTGCACCGGAGTCGACCTCAAAAGTCACAGGTCTGCCGTGCACTGTAACCGTCAGAGTAAACTTCGGGGTGCTCAATCCGTCTGCCACTGCACAGAGGTCATACAACGTTGAAACCTCATGTTTGGTTTCGTTAGTCACTTCCGCAGTCCGTGAAGTTTCTAAGGAGATGCTACGCTGGTATGTCTTTTTCTCAGCCTTCTTCCTAGAAATACAAGCCTTGGCAATGTGCCCTTGTTTCCGGCAGTAATTGCAAATAGTTGTGCTGAACTTACACGTCTTGGGACTGTGCGAACCGTCGCAACGCCAGCAGCGTTGCGCTTGGTTAGAATGCGTCTTGGACGTCGAAGTGCCGTCGCCGGCGCGCGTAGCCGCCTTGTTGACTTCCGCATGATCCGCTTTTATCTGTCGTTGCTGCTGGACGGCGCTTTCCGCTCGAATAGCGAAATCATAAGCCTTGCAAAAAGTCAGATCCTTCTCTGCAAACAGTCGCTGTTGAAGATTCTGGTCCCGGAGACCACACTCGAAGCGATCGCGCAACATCACATCTAACGGCAGAAGCGTTGGATTGCAGCCCGTAGCTCCCTGCTGTGTTGCTGATGCCGTTCCCTCAGCTGGCGTCGCCGTAGCTGTTGTTGCAGTCGGCAGTGTGCCGAAATTGCAGCTCGTAGCCAACTTGCGTAGAGCGGCCACGTAGTCGTTTACCGATTCACCTGGAAGCTGATCTCGCTTTTGGAACATCGCACGACTGTAGACTTCGGACGGTCGAGGGTCGTAGTGTGCCTGAAGTGCGGCCACGATCTCGGCATAGCTCACTTGGTCGGGCGTCTTCGGTTGAAGCAGCGCACAAACCACGTCGTAAATTTGAGCACCGCACAGTGTAAGCAAGTGTGCTCGTTGCTTGACAGGGTGAGTCACATCGTTGGCCTCGAAGAAAAATTGTAGTCGGCCGAACCACGATGCCCAGTTGGAGCCAGTAAACACCTCCAAACGTGCAGAAAAATCATGCTGGCGCTCAGCCATGACTTACTGGATGCTCCACGATGCCCTAGGGCTTCCCTGCCACGGGTGATCCGCCTCGTCGCCAATGTTATGTACTGGGAATTACTTTATTCCGCACATAGTACACTCAAATAACGTAGCCTTGTCGCAGAGATGGCGACGACACTACTTCACTTGGCGCGAACACACTGTCCACGTGATTGTCAGGGATGTCCACCAGGGCTTGCCAGGGATGTGGCTCCACCCATCGGCACAGTGGGGAATGTTCACACACAGTTCCGGACACTCCCACTACGCGGCTGCACCCGTCCGCATCCGAGGACCAAAATCCGAACTAATCACGGACACAACAGCCTGGTAGTCACGAAGTTCGGTTTCTACATTGCGTAAACTGCTATGAAAAGAGTACTGGGAAAAGTGGGCTGGTCCCAAAGAAAGTACAACAAGGCACCTAAAGAACGAGCGGTCATAGAGAAAGAGAAAGAAGACAAGGAAAAGGCGTGTGGTACATGCACCGAGTGTTTCAAAGAGCTGGCTGGCTTTAGAACAAGAGAAGCATGCGTGTGATTGTGACCTAGTGGTTGAAGCACCAAGCTGCTGTGCTCCACGGTAGAGGTGTGATTCCACCATTGGGCCACATTTTCTTTTTTTTAAAGCGAGGCGAGACAAGAACCTATGCACCTACCTACTACAAATTGTAAAGAATGAGACAAAGAATGCTTCATATTCAAATATGCTTATAGGTTTATAGGCTCTTAACTTTGAGGTAACATTTCATTCCTACTTTGATCCTGCCTGTGTAGAAGGAGCCAACACCGAGAGATGCTAAAAAGCAGCGGCTGGCAGCCACAGAGGCTCTGCACGACAGGATTTTGCACCAGCATGAGGTAGGAACAAAACATTGAGGACTATTTTGGAACCATATTATGTGGCAAAATGGCCAGAAGCACAATAATCAGTATTTTATAGTGATCCATATTTTTTTGCACTGCTTCAATTTTCAGTCCAGTGAATCGCAAATGGAAGAGCTGGTGGCCCAGCTAAAAGCCACAATTGAGAAGCAGGGGAAGGAGCTCAAGAAAGTGAAGCTCGAGCTCAAAGAAGCCGGAGAGCTAAATGAAAAGCTCACCAATGCTTTGCTGGAAAAGATTGGTGAGTACGTTATGCATTTCTCGGGTAGCCTATCACCCTGCAACAGGAAATAGTGACCACCGTGATCAAATTTCTGCTAGGAGGCACATTAACAAATTGCAGGGGCTTTGCTTGCTTATACAAATTGGTGCTCATTGGCATGTAATTTTACCATGAGTGCCGGAGAGCACATGCACTTTCTTATGGCCTCTTGCTGCTGGTACTTCTTTGCAATGAATAAGAATATGCTCCTGTTAGATATTAAAAAAAAATTAATTGTGTGGATAATGAGCTATTGTTTCATCATGCCAGCTACGTGCAACGCTGCCATAGAAACGTCTGCATCTGCATAAGGGACGAAATAACAATGATTTTATAGATCTATTTACTCTGTGCTCCCTTAGCAGAAATCATAATATTGCACTTGAATGAGAAGGGGAACCGAGGGGCCTTAATTTTGTGTATCATAACCATAAGAAGCCAACAGATAATTGTGTTAATGAAAGCGTAGGGGAAATTATTTGTAGTTTTAATTGAAGTGTAGGAATGGTAAAGCAGTGGGAAATGTAAGGGATGGAAAGCAACTTGCTGCTCGTGGGGACTGAGCCTACAACATGCAGTAAATGCACACATTATGCAAAGGTCGTGGGTTCGGCCCCCACCAGTCGCAAGTTGTTTTTTTATCCACTTAAATTTTTGTTAATTTATTCATTTTACATATAAATTAAATGTACACCGAAATGCCCCCTATGCTTTCCTTGACTGTAATTCCCTATGCTTTCCTTGACTATAATTTGTTGGTTTTTTATAACTTCACTTAGTCATTATGTTTTGCGAGACAGCCCACCATGGTGGCGTTGTCGCTTTCGCATTGCGCTGCTAAGCCCGAGGGTGCAGGATGAGATCTCGACCACGGTGGCGCCATTTCGGGGGGGGGGGGGGGGGGCAAAATGCAAAAACGCTCATGTTTTGTGCAGTAGTGTGCATTAAAGAGCTGCAGCTGGTCAAAATTAATCTGGTGTCCCCCCACTATGGTGTGCCTTGTAATCGTGTCATGGTTGACACGTGAAACTCCAGAATATAATTATTTTAATAGTTTGTTAGATGACCTGCAGCATGTAAAACGATTGTAAAATTCCCTGCTGCTTCATTGTGCATTTTTCACACACAGTTCACGTTCATAACAATTGTTATATATATTTATATCCAGGATAACCCTTGCTTGATGCCAAGTTATTTGTTATTATGGTCACTGTTGACATTCTCTATTCATACCTGGCGACTTTCCCAAAATTTTTCTTGGAGTTTACTGGTTTAAGCTTATTATCAAAGTAATTGTAGGTAGAAATACTGAAGCCACTGGCCTAACAAACTGAATCTGAGCAGATTGATAATGTCAGTGACATTTCGTACTGATGGTACCTCAGTTCAGCTTGGTCAAGGAAATAAGCACCGTTGGGGATAGTAGCGCCTGTGAATTTCACCATGCTTTCCTTTGTCATGGTGTTTCTAACTCCCTTTTGTCAAGATTTATGAACAAGCCTACATCGCTACCCTTGCATGATGGCATGTTCTTCATGCTGGGGCATGAAGAAGGTGTACACTAACTTTGTGTACTCAATTTATGACCTCTTCATGTTGCTGAAGCAGTGGCAGGCAGTAATAAACTTTTTCTGCAGATTTAGGTGTACAGCAGTCATTCATTGGCAGTTTACCTGAACAGTGCATTAATGAATTTAAATGCAGAGGTTGCTCGGGGGAAAGCCGAAGAGGAGGACGCCGAAGTCAGTGCCCAGGCCAGAAGGGATTATGCACAGGTCGAGTGTATGAGCAACCTGTCTGGGGGCTACCGGCAGCCAACAGAGGCTTCAGGTCTGCCTCAACAAACTGCAGGCCAAGTGACCAACACACCAGCATCTCTGAATGAAGGTACTGTTATTTCTGTGTGGCTATCTGGTTTTGGATTGCCGACTGGCCTTTCTTTCTGGGCCAGTGCAGTGTTAATCAGTTTAAAAAAAGCCCTTTTCTGAAAGAAAGATGGTTGAATGTGAAGCTTTCCCCAATGCAAACTGAAAGTCCAAAGCCAATGACCACGCAAGGACCCATTAAGTGCTGAGCGGCCCGATGGTACGCACACGTGATTTGATCTTGTTTAGGATTGCATTTTTTGAGTGTTGAAGTTGAATGAAGACGCATTTCGTTGTTTCACAGCCTTTACTTTAGATCGTGTAGCCATTGATTACGCGCACACACACTTGCATAGTATTGCATTGTGATCGCTGGGGTAGACGGTCAGAGACTCTGCCATCGTAACATGACACAGCCTGCTTGCAAATGTGAAATCAGCGCTGGAACAGTGTTGTGTCATGGGTCTCTGTAGCATCTTCAGTTTCAACGTGCAGTGATCTAGCATTAAACTCAATACATTTGTCATGCTTTTTTGCCACATCGATGTTAAAAGGTACTTGCACACAAGGATCAGCGTACTGTGGGACTTTCAGGCCTTTGTTTGTGCGATAAATGTTTCTGAGTCGCAACGAGACGTGTTCGGTCTGATGTACAGGCTCGTCCACTCTTAGGGTGAACACGGCTCACCGTGGCCGTGCTCCGCGGGGCACCAGTGCGTCCGGCGCGGCGGCGCATCGAAGCGAAGCGGCGCAGGCGCACACGGACCTGGGGGAGGTGCTTCGTGTCGTCTGCTACAGTGCTGGAGCGCGTCGCCCTGGCTTTGCTGTAAAGTACACTTCGCTGGACCCAGGTGACTGAGCGACCGAGGCGGTGTTGCGGGAAGGTGCACTTCACTAACTGGAGCATTTTCCAGCTGGTTCGGTCTGCAGCTCGTGAACAGCCTGCTTAATCAATATACATTAACAGAAACAAGCTTCTCACCACATAAATCACTTAGCATGTTTGTATAAGTGATGAGGGTAAAAATGCAGTCATTTTTTCGCGCTCTTTGTTAGGCTGGGGCGTAGAGGCGACCCTTGATAGTCGTAGACCGAACCAGCTGGAAAATGCTCCAGTTAGTGAAGTGCGCCTTCCCGCAACACCGCCTCGGTCGCTCAGTCGCCTGGGTCTAGTGAAGTCTACTTTACCGCAAAGCCAGAGCGGCGCGCTCCAGTGCTGTAGCAGACGACGCGAAGTGTCTCCCCCAGGTCCGTGTGTGTCTGTGCCGCTTCGCTTCGATGCACCGTCGCACTGGCGCCCCGCGAAGCGCGGCCATGGGGAGCCGTGTTCACCCTAAGAGTGGCCGAGCCTGTACATGCTTATGATTGCAAGACTAGTAGACATCTCGACAGCACAAGTATCTCCTACATAGCTTCTGCATGCTGTTGCCGATACACCGGACCGGATTGGCCTTAAGGGCATGATCGCGTTTAATTTCGCTTAAGTTCAAGTACGGCAACCTTTTCTTCTGCCGTGCGCTGCACCCACGGCCTACCCATGGTGATGCCGGGGAATTCATTGCGTGACGTGTGTAATGCAATGCAGATATATACAGTTCGTCTGGGTAGCGTGGCGTTGAACCACCTTTCTTTAAGACACGAGAAGAAAGGGGGTTAATCGAGGCGCCCGATTTTTATTAGTCATTTCATGAGAAGCCACCAAACACTGAAACCAAGGACAACATAGGGGAAATTATTTGTGCTTAATAAATGAAATGAAGAAATGATAAATTAATAGAAATTAAAGTGGATGAAAAAACAACTTGCCGCAGGTGGGAACTGAACCCACAACCGAACCCGCGAAGGTTGTGGGTTTGGTATTATGGCACGTGTGATGCAGTTTTCGCTGAGAGCATGCATCAATGTGGCTTACTGCATCTACAATTTGCGTATGCACGTCGTGTGTCATCATAAACCTTAGACACCATAGCTGACTGTGCTTAATGCCTGCGACCGCCATCAGATGCATCATCATGTCAGCCTGCCTATGTGTATGTTTGTCCGCATGCTCCCATGATTTCTGCCTGAAAGCCTGCTATGACCACCATATGTTTCAATCAACGTTGTCATTTTTTGCAGTGGAGGCCACAAGCTTGCCAGGCACCGTAGCGGAGGCCCCAACTTCCAGAAGTGCACTTGCACTCTGCGCTACTTTGCCTAGTGCAGTGGACCCAGGGCCGTCATCCCCTCCTGGTGGATTTTTTTCCACTGTTGATGGAGAGGTGAGGCCAAATTTCTGTATCACTAGGTCTTCATAGATATGCTTTCCAATGGAATGTCAGGAAAAAAAGGTCCGTGTGTCATCGATTATTGCCACAAATAAGGAATGTGAGGTGAATGCTTATACAGGAAATCTCAATATAACGAAATTCAGGGGACCGCGGTAAATTGTTAATTCGCTGTTGGCTCTGACCACGTGCTGCTGCTATTTTCCACAGATTCCGCTGCCGTGCACAATGAAGCACTGTATAGTAAGAGTGACGCGTGCAAAACAAGACGCTGATGCTGAGAAAATTGCCGAGAAAAATTTAGCTCTATATCGTCCCCAAAGTGCAATGTTCTTGCTTTTTGTTTGTTTTTCACATTTCTTGCTGTGTACACCACAAGTGTCTCGCTCGAGGCAGACATCTGAACTATGTCAAAGTGCAAGCAAGCGTCAACAACACTGTCTAGAAAGTGCAAACTGTGACCGTGTGGCATCCCCACGAGTGCAGAGGTTACATTTCGCTGTGCATATAGCTAATCCGACCGCAGAAAGAAGCGCAGTAGAAAGGTGTGCACAGAAAGAAGGGTGAAAAAAAGGAAGAGACATGCCTCCGTTGCTAGGCGACATTTTTCTGGTCGGAGCATGTGCTTGCAAAACCTTATGCGCCGTCGGTTCCACCTGCCTACATTCTTTTTTTCTCTGGTCCCATCTCACTGTTTTCGGAACCCATGCACCGTGATGTCCACTCTCTGTGCCTTGTCTGCTAGCCTACTGTTTCGGCTGCTGTGAAGAATACATGGAAATCTAAGAATCCTCACATTTCGGAATATTAGTTTGTAGTACTGAGGTGTTAACATGACAGGAAAAATTATAGCGATCACTATTCTGAAAAGTTTGGTATTCTGAAGTTCGTAGTACTGAAATATTTTTACATTGAAACTGCAAGAAGTCGGCAGGGGATTTCTGAAAAGTTTGTTAATGTGGTGTTCATAGAAACGAGGTTTCACTGTGCACTATTTACTTTGAACACACTTCGGCCTCAAGAGAAGTCAGCCTCACGTTTGTTACTTGGAGGACAGTTAAAGGTCGATAATGGTTTAGCTTGAACTGGGAAACTTGTCATCAGCACAAAAAAAGGGGCATACGGTAAGGCACAGATATTGCTGAGCAAAACCACTAAATGTCAGACCTTTTATTTAAGCAGTATAGACACTTTAACGTTAGGAGATAAGATCCGCATGCTGATCTTATCTCCTATTTTTGCATGGGACCTTGCACAGGGCCTGGAAAGCTTTCACAGGGCCTGGAAAGTCTTTGAATGTCCTTGAATTTTTCTCTCGGAGACCTGCAGAAACACTGGTTTAGGTATTTCCAATAATTTTGTGTTCCGACAATGGTGGAGGGCTCACCCATTGTGCAACACTGAAGCTTCCATTCAGCCAGCTTCACGGGGAGGGGGATTAGGGGCTGAGAACGGAGGATGCTTTCTTCTGCCGTGCAATGCAACTCCTAGCTTTAGCTGCACTTTGTAGTGCAGGAAAAGGGTGTGAGTAATGTGGCAAAGAAGTAAGAAACAGTGATGGCTTATTAGCAGTTTATCAAATGCCTTTACTTTTGCTATTACTGGAGCGCCATATGTAAAAAATTCTCGCAGCTTAGGTTCATGTACACTACAGCTCTCGCTAATAACAATCCCAGATATAACGAATTATTGGTTCAAATCACCACGTTTCATTGCATTAATTTACGATTTTCTAACCATGCTTGTTGAAACTGCGTCCACATATAATGAACATATTCAATAGCGCTGTGCTGTTACAACGAACATTTCAAGTAGAACTTGTTGCTGGCCGAGTTGGTTGAAATCTAATCACTACACTGTTGCGCCAAAAGGAAAACTAAAGACTTAGGAGGGAGAGTAAGAAGCGACAAGTCAAGCACTGAACTTCAACTGATTTTATTCTTAGAGCAGAGCAGGGAGAATCAACAAATGCGCATGCATACGTCAGTATTGCCTAGAGCGATTACAGTGATGTTTTTAACAGCTGCATTTCGTTGTCAAAGAGGAACACAGACATATCACTAATGCAACTCGTGCCTCTCTCTTTTACGCTTTTTTTATGTATTGCCACTTCTGCCAAGTATCTTAATCTCATGTAGTAGTGGCTGGCACGTGCCTGCTACGCGCATTACCTTTAATAATTATAGACAATTCATGCTCCTGGGCCTGGTCATTGACACATTTCACATATGGTCTAGTGTGGTTTTTCTGGCATCCTGACTTTTTTGTTAACGCGACTTATGCACGGGCACAGTCCAGCCAACTTGTGTGGTGCAGAGAAAACTGGCGCACCAAATGTAGTAGCATTGAGGCATATCACATAAAAGAGAGGCATGAGTTGTATTAGTGATATGTCTGTTTTTCTGTTTGACGAGATGCAGCTGTTGAAAACATCACTGTAATCGCTCTAGACAACACTGATGTGCGTATGCGCATTTGTTGATTCTCCCTGCTTTGCTGTAATAATAAAATAAGTTGAAGTTCAGCGCTTGACCCGTCGTTTCTTACTCTCCCTCCCAAGTCTTTATCTTCCTTTTGGCACAACAATGCATTCATTAGAAACATTTCAAACCTGGCCGCGGCAAAAGGAGGGCGCTTACCAAGTTCGTAAGTTTGAAGTTGTGACGGGACTTGGCGCATCCTCCGCTGCAGTTTAATCATGACGAAAATATAGCTGCCAAGTGTGGATTTCAGAAGCCACAAGGGAATTCACTCCTTTTCAACCGTGCAAGGGTAATCACACTTTCAAGGCATGTCTCCTGTGGGTTTCAGAACAATGCCATGTAATGTATGATGGCGGTGGTCTTTGGTGACTGGCACGCGTAGCTCTCTAAGTCACATGCAATGCGCTGTTCTCCATGTGACACTGCTTGCAACCTTGATGGCACTCATTCTTGCACTGTTCTCTGCGTGGCGCTGCACCCATTTGAAACGATTGTTTTGCTTTCTCTATAGATTTGATAATTTCAAGGTTAGACTGTGAAATATGAATGTTTGCTACCCTTAATGTGGGAAAATTTTATAAGTTTAATCCTTTACATAAAAGTAAATTTCTTGGTGTGGTTGGGTTTAATCCCGTGTTTATAAAACTTGTTTGAGGTGCAGAAGTTGGAAATTATGGGGTTGTATCAGAAATCGAAGGAGCTAACCTTTATAATATTGTTTTATACAGACGTGTTTTAGTGTTAAGAGTACTGCTCAGAAAAAAAATCACTTCATATCTATTGCAGGTGCAGATTGGTGTGGGATACGTGATGCCACTGAGCAAGTGGCATTACGTATTAAAATCTGCGTGTGATGCGAAGTGCACGATAAATGTTGCACGACATTTATGGACACCAGCAGAAGCAGGTGAAAGAAGCCTGACTGGCCAGGCCTGCCGTACAATGTCTGAGGCATCCGGCAAACTCCAAGCAACACCGGATAAAGTGGCTGCTGTAAAGAGTAAGTCAGCAGTCACCTTGTTTAAGAAACATGACAGTATATATGTAACAGTTATCTGGATGAGTTAACATATTGCATGATATATGCACGACGCAAAGAAATGCCAAAGCAAGAACGAGGCAAGTGCCTATGTGTACTATATTTTTCCTCTGCTGTATATCCACTCTGTCTCGGCATATAATTTAAATGTATCTGCAGTTATGAAAAGCAGCAGAAAATAATTTTGAGATATTCGTTTCTGGCAAAAACCGTCCACAATGTTTCCCCCGTAATTAGTTTAAATGAAAAACAATTAAGAAAGTCAGGTGGCTACATGTGCCTTAAATTGTACATGAGGCATTAATTTTGTAAGGACCTTAATTGGCAGCTTGAATTACGTTCACCTGCTGCTTATTGTCTTTATAACAGAAGCGAGCATTTAAGCACCTCATTGTCTTTGAAAATTCTAATGTAGACTTGGCATGTGTTGTAGCTTTTCATGCTGCAGCTTTCATTTCACTGTTTTTGAAAAAATGCTTCTGAAGAAAATTGGGTTCCGACACAGCTTGGCAAATTTTATTGTCTGAAAAGCTTTTTAAACCGCTGCCTTCCAATGTGTTGACTGTGGTCACCTGGTCTGCCACTTTACAATCTGTAGTGTTCACAGCCATGCAATTGCAAAACAAAACACTGTTCTGATGATTGAAATTTGTAAGATATGGCCTATCAGCACTTTCAGTGATCTCATTTTATTTGAGCATATAAGAATGAGAAAAGAAATGCTGCACAAAGAAAGCACCTCGTATTAGTCGCATGTACGCTGTGACATGGATAGCTGATTTTGTCCTATGCAAAGCATCCTATAGACCTTCATGCCTGTCGTTGGTGCCAAAGAAAGCGAGCTGGTGGGCATCACGCAGAGTTCCAGCACTCGCCACCAGCCTGAATTAGAATGGATGACTATATAGTGTGGCTGTAACTGGCATTCTTTTTCTGGGCAGATTCAGTTGTTTCATGGATCAAAGTACCAGTAACTCTTGTACTGGCATGAAAGAACTGACGCAAATTCCGTTTCCTAAAAAATGTTTTGAAAACAAATGAGCATAAAAGATTGTTCTGTATTATTTTAAGATGCTTGTTTAGGCTCTCTTCCATTTAAGATGTAGGTTAGCTTAGCAAAGTAGCGATATGGAGATTGCAAACTAGAACACAAGCAATTTGCGGATCCCATGAACTGTGAGAAACGATGTAAGTGACGCTTTGTATGCTGTGTGGTTTGATTTACAATAATGACAAATGTGTAATTTTTTTAGCATGTAGTCCAATATGAGAGTGGTGAGATGATGTAAAATGTTTTTGCTGCATGCACCACTGCTGTGTGTCTGCATTGTCCCTATAACACACAGGAAGACGTGTTTACTTGAGGCGTTGTTGCAAGTCATTGTTCATAATCTCTGAGAGGGAATTGAGCATTGTCATGGCCTCACATGGTGCACCAAATTGTGGCACAAGTATGAAACTTTCATTGAATTATGGGGCTGTGCCTACTTGAATTAGTTGTTATAATTGTATATGTATACATTGATGCAAGCATTCGCGGTCTGCACCACATTTTGCTGTGTAGCGAAGACGCTTCTCTTCTGTGTGACGCTTCTTTCGGGCCTGGGTGTCCTTGACACCGTGTGCACGCCTTTGAGCCATCCTGCTGGCACATGTTTACGGGCTTCTTCTACATACATGACCAGCACACTGTTGAGACTCCAGCTCAAAGCGCTCTCTTCAGGCTAAGGACGATTGTAATGTTTACACTATCACTAGTCCAGCAGCTGCATGTTTGTCGCATAGGAATTAAATATAGGCACACCACGTGCAGTACGCGCAAACTGAAATGCTAGCACAGCAGCGCTGGCCAGGATGTGCGGAGGTGAGTGCCATCTGATGGTGTTGCAAGAAACACAGCGGCACGCATGACAAAACCATAGCAGCAGGAGCGCCCGTAAAATTGGGAGAAGAGGCAGAGAAAGCTTCACTTTCAAACATTGATTATAATTGCCATCATTTGCAGCTAAATAAAGCTTGCAAACCAGCCATGACTACAGCTTTTACATCAAATTGTTTGTCTATATATATGGCAAATGCTAAAGTTACGACCTGCTTGCCCCCAACTGCACGAGCAACAGGTAAAGGTAACAGGTGACGGAGTGGACAAACCAGGCAGCTTGCACCTTGCAGCTCTCCTGCATGCGTGGAGACAGTGTACCCAAATTGTGGCCTCTCAATCTGACAGGAATTTGGGTGGTGGTAGAGCAGACAAATTATGCTTTGTGCAGGCTTTGAGTGCAGCTGCCATGCGACTAAACCTTGCAGTAAAGCCGACCTCCCGATGAGAAGCGTAGCTTTGGCAAAAAACCATGTAAATCTGCAAAACAATGTGATGCAAGTGTATGCATTCTCACTACAAATAAACCTGCTCTGGCTTGCACACTGAGTAGCATATGTTTGTTTGTAATATTTTCTGCATTTTATTATCTGAAACATTGTTTAATCGACTTTTTGCTTATATTTCTTATATTTCTTTTTTGCTTACTACATTCCCTTATTGCTACAAGTCATTGCAAAAACAATTTACTTCTACATTTATTCCACCCGTCCTTTAGACTGCCTGGAGAAGTACATCAGCGAACATCCCATGGGGCCCCCAGCACCACCTCCGGAGCACCGCCTAGCGTCAGTGCGGAAGCACTTACGCAGCTTCTTCACTGAGGCAGGACGCCAAGGAAAGCGAGTCAGAAAGTGAATAGTTATTGAAATCTTTTTTCAATAAAATGTGATTATATGCCACACAGTATGGTGCTTTACATTGATTCTTTATGGCATGAAAATGGCCGCATATACTTGGCCGCATGTAGGTACAGACTATACACTTTGCAAGACTCAAGATCACATGAAGATAGCCCGTCATGAGCTTCCAAAGTGCAGTGGCTGCTCCTTAAATTCATTGCACAACTTGCCTTTGACCTGCTGTGCCCATGATCACATCCAACATGCCGCCCAGTGCCCACCGTGCTGCCCAGCACCCACTGCGCACGCCCAGCACCCACCGTGCCGCCCAGCACCCACCGTGCCACCCGTCACCCACCGTGCCACCCGTCACCCACCGTGCCACCCGTCACCCACCATTTCACCCGGCACCCAGCATGCCACCCATCACCATAATCCACCATGATGATGGGTGATGGATTCCACCATGCCCAGCAACGGGCAAATTTTCAATAGGGTTATGAGCCCATTGACTTGGCAAACAAGTAAATAGCACGGCAGAAGCGCATTATCTCGCTGACAACTATCCGCATTGTGTTACGTGCGACAAAAATTCATGAATTTCAGCATCGAATTCTATTTTTAGACTTTCCTGTGTTTGTGCGCGCGCTGTTACCTGCGCTTTAAATACGCCTAGAAAGTAATTTCCAACACTGCTGCAGGACTCTGCAGAACTCTGCTGACCGAAGACCAGTTCGAGCCGATTATTCTCAATAATACTGGTGAAAAAAAGCTGAGGCCATTTGAAACGCCAAGCATCTTTTTGCATCGAGCTACCGCAAAGCCACGAAAGCCTCAGCCTAAAAGAACTGGAGAAGACACTACGGGAATGTTCATGGTGTTCATTAAAAGAAATGTTTTTGAATGGGATTCATAGCCTGCAAGCCAAATTGGATTACGGCAATGAAGACTATGCTTCATTTATCACTTGTCATGATGTTCATGTATCCTGCACAGATGTCCCCATAGTCAAGCAAAACATAACGTTGAATGCCATACCTCAGCCAGTGGACACTGACAATGGTAAGTTTCTCCCGTCTTTGAACGCCTTCCTTTCTGCCTGCTTTTACTTTGTGTCTTCATGCTCTTTGTGTGTTCACATGCAGACGAGACATGTGGCACAGCCAGCACAGAGATAGGTAAGTTTTATGTTTTGTGCTTGTAAATTTTTTTCTGTTCCAATGTATGATTCCAACTTGCTTCCGTATGTTTCTTGAAGATGTATATATAGATTATTTAAGCACACACGCGGAGATTTTGCGTGGGCCAAAGCATGTGAAAGCCTATGTGTGTTGTCTCTATGTGCGAGAATAATGCCTGTCTGCGTTGCGGGTTGTCATGTTGCCATGTTTTCCACACAGATGTTCCTGACGTGCAATCAAGTACGGAGATGGCTGCCACATTCCAGCCAGAAAATACACAAGCTGGTGAGTTAAATTTTTTTGTTTCATTTTTGTAGTCTGTCAGCAGCGCGTGCTTCTTTTGTAAACACCTGTGCAAGCTGACACAATCTTTGTACGGCAAATTTCTATGCCATATATGGGTTAAGCGCCTTTCTTGCTAATAGGAATACATTTTAACGGCATTGATTTGCAGACAATTTGCGCAAAATGAAAACAAATTACCTGCATGAAGAAAGCAAGGGAGAAGAAACATACATGAATGTTACATCTCTTTGTGCTTGTGCGAGATGTTTCTGGGTTCAACCTGTCTTCTTTAATGCAGTCCATTTGCTGTCAACAATATATTCTTAAATATGCCATTTACAACTAGCGGAGACATGGCGCTAACTGATACAGAAAACGCATACACAGGACAACAAGCAGACTATTCTGTACACGTGTTTTCTGTATCAGTTAGTGTGACATGTCCACTATAAAGCACAAACTAGCCCCTATTCTTACCTTGTTAACATTTACAAGTGGTTTGGACCTATCTCGGTGCGCTCTTACCGGCAAATTGATACAAGCAGCTCTACAGGAGAGGATAGCACAGCTTGCAGCTAAACTTCAAGCGACACAACGGAAGCTTCGATTTGCCCAGAAGCAGCGGCTGCAGGCACTAAGTGCAAATAAGCGCCTTGTTTCAGGCCTCAAAAGGCACTTGAACGAAGACAAAGTTAAATGCCTGAAGATGCCAACAATGAAGGGAACTAGATGGACGAAGAAGACCGTTATAAAGGCATTGAAAGTGAGAGTTTGCTGTGGAACACGTGGCTATGACGCAGTCAGGGAGCTTGGACCTCTGCCAACTGAACAGACCCTACGTCGCCACTTAGAAGGGTACTAGTTTGCACGAGGTTTGCTGCAGGAGATCATGGAGTCCCTCGCACTAAAAGTAAGTACATAGGCAGATTCCCGAACCCATTGATCTGTCTTGTTAACACAGCAGCGCTGTTTGCATCACCTAACTAAACCTTTCCTATGCACAGGTCAGCCTCATGTCACCTGAAGAGTGGCACGCCACTCTAATGCTCGATGAGATGCAGCTTTCAGCAGGATTAGTATACAACGCATCTTTAGGAACAGTGCTTGGAGCCCCAACTATACCGCTTGCAGACGCAACACTGCCACCGGACTGTTTGGCCACCCATGGACTGGCATTTATGCTGCGTGGCATAACAACCCGCTGGAAGCAGACAGTTGCTTACCATTTAACTGGGAACTCATTCCATGCCAAAACAGTTAAGGATATTATTATTGTCATCATAAAAGCATGTGAGAAAATTTCCCTGAAAGTAGATGTCGTAGTGACAGACATGGGAGGGGGAACCAAGCCATTTGGAAATATTGTTTTGTGTAGTTGTAGGCAGGCAGAGCAAACCTAAAACCTGCTGTACCCACCCATGTGATGCATCCAGGCAGCTTTTTTTCATGGCTGACTTTCCTCATCTCCTTACGAACTTGAGGATCGAGTCACTTAACCAAGGGCCAGAAGATATATGTGTCTGAAGAAGTCGTGCAAAAAAGCAACCTGCCAGGAAATGAAATATTTATTGAGCCCATCAAGAAGCTGGTTGAGATTGACAACAATGCAGAGTTAAAGCTAGCTCCCAACCTCAAGCCTTCTTTAGTTGACCCCAGTCATTATGACAAAATGAAGGTGGGTCTTGCCTTCAGCCTTATCAACAGTGACACTGCTGCTGCATTACTCTTGCTTGTACATAATGGAACACTGGATAACTCAGCCTTAACAACTGCATGGTTTCTGGAGATGATGTTTCGATGGCTCCGACTCATGACTTCCAGAACAACAAAACTTGCTTTGAGCCATATTGATGATGTTAAGCACGGAAAGGCCCGTCATTTTCTTGAAGAAACCATAGCGATTTTTGGACAAATTTACATTGGTGATGGAAAAAGGGTCGTCTGGAAGCCACTGCAGACTGGTTTCACCTTAGCGACATCTGTGGTGCTACTGCAGGCGCTGTTTCCTGAAAAGTACAACTTCAAGTTCCTGCTCCTGAGCAGGCTTGGCCAAGATGCCCCAGAGAATCTTTTCTCGACACTAAAGTGCAAGAACCCTGTGCCCGTGTACTCGAATTCAAGCGTTCAATTCGTGCTGCAACGATGGCCGAGTTTCTGCGGCCAAGTAAGGACGGCAGCTATACCGAAGAGGACTGCTTTCTCTTAACTGGCATGGCCGACGACAACAAATCAGATGAAAGCAAATTGTATGTTGTTTGCCCATCTGACCTCCTTGATATTGAACATTTTGAACATGAATCGTTGAAGTACCTTGCCGGTTATGTTGTCGCGCAAATGAAGAAGGCAAACTCCTGCCAAGCCTGCACTGAAGCAATCACAAGCTCAGCTGAGTGCAGCAAGTTCACAATGCTGAACTGCTACAACAAAGAAAACCTGGCACTAACAGTCCCATCACCAGCTGTCTTGCAGTTATAAGAGACTGCAGAAAGTTACGTGCGCTTAAATGAGGATGGCCTGATTACAAACAGGGTGTCTGCATCTAAGCTTCAGAGCACCATTCATAGTGCACTGCACTTAGGTAACTGCTTTCCTACATGCCACTGCATTTCAGACACAGTCCTTGCCACATTTTTAAGAACTAGCATCTCAATTCTTGTGAAAAAGAAAAACCATCTCCTTCTGACAAAAATGGAAAGCTCACAGAAATGTGGCATCCCAAGCATTGGAATGCTCGTTGCTGCAAACAGCATTAAGTAGACCCCCACCCCCTCGATTCTTCACTGTATATGTGGAATTGGTAGAAAGCCTGATGTATAAAATCTATGGCGTTTCCTTTACTGCTGTAGCCGCTTGGCTGTTCTTTGTTTTTGCGTTGTAACACTTATTTTAATCACCCCTACTTTTCTGTGTCAGCATAATTTCGGATTTTTTTTTCACGTTGAAGCATATCCTAATATTTTGTGCATTGCATGCGTGAATAAATATATTCCTAAGTGTCTGCATTACTCTGCTTTTAAAGACAAATACTGCATAGCCACTGCTACTGGCCATCAAATAATAAAGTATAATACAACATATAAAAGTACATTCTGTGAGCTGATTCCTTCAAGTTTCCCTTACACTCAAAGATGTTTCAGTAACTGGCGATGCCATTTTGCTGATGAAAAACAGCCAACTGCAAATTAACATAAGAAAAAAGTCAGAAGCGATACACGGAATGCCAGCAAAATAAAATACAAAATAAATACAAGCTAGGCCAATTCGCGTGCGTTTCATGTAAGATCCCTCTAATTCTTAAGGGGCTTTACACGTGCACGGAGGTGCAAAGGCAAGCCGAAAAGGTATAAACATAACAATCCCGGTCATGATTCAACTTTACTTGGCGACGTCGCACGGTTCACGATAACAGTCAACCGCATTCACACACGTGCACACACTACGCTCGATGTTGGTGTGCCGCGAGATTAGATCGCGCTGGCAGCCCGAGCACAGTCGATGAGACTCACCAACAAGATCGATACCGGCGCTTTAGAATGTCACGACAGTTGCACTGGCTCGTAACATTGAACCACAAAACACAAAAGCCGCCGAGCAATCGCTACACGACAGACACACTCAGCGGCAAGCAGACTGTTGGCGCACTCGTTTCCACACACACAGGCTCCTGTTTAGTCGCCATGAGGATCGCACGTTTCAGCGACGTTATGTCGAAAGTTTTTCGGTCCAAGCGACTGTCAAGCCTTTCTTTTTACATGCATTCTTCGTTCGAAGTAACCGCTATGTGTACGCAGCACACTTACAAGCAAAAGTCGCAGAGCAAACGGAATTAAGCGCACGCAATCACCAAGGCTCGCGCGGATAGACACGAAACACATACGAAACACGTCTCGCGTCGTCTTCGGCTCCGACTCCATGTTGTTCACTGTCAAGGACTTTGAATCTTTTATGAAATGGAATTAAATCAACACTTCACGTTCTTCTTAATTATATGCAGATAATTTATGCTGTGAAAACATAATGTAATTCAATACGTGCGCAAACGAACGAAATGTAAACATGCGGAATCGAGGCGATCGAACACTCATTCCGCTCTCTTGAGCGTTTTTCTTTGAGCGCTCATTTGAAATTAAAGGACTAGTTTTAGAAGTTCGGGTCTTTCTTTCGTTTTTCACCACAGTCAGGCACAAGTAGGTTTTATTTCCGCGCATGCGCAGATATTTTTTCACCTCATGAATGCCGCGGCGCCGCGGTTTAACGTGGGCGCCGTCTGCTACAGGAACTTCCTAGGTGGCGCAAGCGGCAGATGTCGCTACCTTTAAAATTATAGAGGGACCTTAGGTTGGATCAATGGATGTTATGAGCGTCCCTTTTGGAACGGCGCGGTGGGTTGCGCCACCAAGCTATTGCTATTACACTGCCTAATGTCCTACCTAGGTTAAACGATAAAAAAAAAACACTATGAACTCCCACAACCAAATTTTATGATCCCCTATTGCGAACTGTGCTTCTGTACGTCTCGGTTTTTTTGTCGTTTGCCTACTTTTATTCCACCAATCCTCTAATCGCCTCTTACTAATCCCTATTGCGGCCATGTTTACTTTTCCACTGCTATCGCTGAATCCAATGGCTTCAAGGAGGCCAGCGGTGCCTAAGTCGACCGCTGGGTAGACAGCTTCACATTCTAATAAAACATGCTCCATAATTTCCCTAGCTTTACCAGGTGTCCTGTACTTCCTATGACATTTTTCCCGGAGATTTCTTTTTCGTGAATCTATTGTATTTCTTTTTTTGTATGTACCTTTCCCCTCCTGCCTGGGCCTTCTAAAGCCTGCAGTATTTCTAAATAAATAAAATAAATAAATAAAATGTTGCAATGCAGGTGTTTGGTGAGGGCATTCCTTACTACAAGACCGGACGCTTCCCCCCGCTTTGTTTTGTAAACCGGCTGAGGTCGTCGTCTGTCCTCATTTGTGATTGCATCGACCCATGTGGCGTCGCCACGATCATTAAGCTGCTCACATATGTTATGCAGCACAAAGCACGCACGAATGATGCAGTTCACATTGGCGATATCGCACTCGAGATGATGTAACCTGCGAAACCTTGCCTTCAGCCGGCCAAATGCATTTTCAACTACACGCCTGGCACTCGGCCGCCGTTAGCTGAAAACCTGTGTTGGTGATCCGGCCGGGCGAGGTTGCGCATATGGATTTGTTATCGTGGCCAGGAAAGGGAAGGCCTGGTCAGCAAGCGACACAGGACCAACGCAAACACCCTGTATTACTTTTGTTTTGCTTGTGAACAGGCTGCCTGCCAACACTTTCGGAAGCCGTGATCGGTGGAAGACACTTGCATTGTGATTTCTTCCAGGTGAGCCTACATTAGTTTACATAAATTCATATGTGTTGTGGACAATGGCCAAGAATATAACACTGCATTACCCTTTATAATTAATTTATTCAGTGGTATGATCGTGTGGGGGGACACGTCAATGTGGCATACATCCAGGGCGCCCATGCCTTGGGGAAATGCACCGACAGCTGCGAAACGGCGCAAGTACTCGTCCACTTCATTTCCTCTGGGGAAGCTTATGTAACGAGACTCTAGCCTCCGTACAATAGTGGCGCAGAACTCGCGGAACGCCAAATTTACTGTAGAACGGCCAACACTAAAGATATTGGCAACACTTGTGTCCTCAGCAGAATTTCGCGAGACGATAGTCATATCGCTACACGTTTATCTAATGTAATCGCCTTTTGCATGCTCGTGTCTAGTTGTCTCATGGGCTCACAAAAACTTACAATGTAATTGAAGGTCGAGCGGTTCATTATAATGTTCTCTCGGAATCCGCTGTCAGGAAGGTGCGGAAGTATTGCTTTGTACCACGAAATCTCGTGTGGGTATGTCCAAACAAAACGATCGCCAGAAGACAGTGCTGCAGCTATCAAAAGCTCTCGGCTCCTGTGCCGAGCACGTTCGTGGTCAGCGTCCACATTTTCTAGTTCATCAAAGATGGACAGTAGCTGTATACGCCGCTGCCAAACAGATGCGTGAAAAATGGCGAATGATGCCCGAAATTCCATGCCTGCGTCTTCAGTCAGTGTTCGGTGCAGCCACGAGGGCCATCACAATCACACACACAAGCCACTTGAGCACTGAATACACGACGTGAAGTACTCTGAGCAAAGTCCACGGGACGTGCGACACTTGGAACCTGAGGCAGAGGAAATAACGAGCAGAAACTGCTAACACGCTCAAGGACAATGTACATAAATAAAGAAACGCAAATAAATGCTTTGGCTCTCGTAAATGCTACGCCGGTTACAGCAACCAGTGTTGGAAGACAATGTGAAAATAGCCAAGCTGCTCAATGTTATTTAGTTATTAAATACTTTCAGTATTGACGCAGTGAGCATATGGTTATAACATGTATCTGCATGGTAATTATTATTTTTTATTATACACCGTGAACTTTGTTTAAACAATTTTGCACGCATGATGACCAAGTGATCGCGTCGGTTTGCTGAACCGAGTCCGTATAGCACTGGCAAACCGCGCTCGCGTTAACCCTGTGAACCATGGTTTAGATTAACCCCGGTTATATCTGCTCGTATGACAGGGCTATGAGTAGCCTTACAAAATATTTTTTTCGAGTCCGCCGGGAACTTCCTTTCTCGACAGATCCGAATATTCCTTTGATAAAGTGAAGCTAAATTACTAAATTTAATGTCTTAAACAGTTGCACGCATGATAATTCACCCTTATTTCGTACCTGTTGGTTCCAAATGTTCTTGGTGTTCAGTTTGGTTTACCTGAGGACATTTATTTTTGCAGTAGTGAAGCTATGCCTCACGTTCATGCAGAAAAAGAATACATGATTTCTAATATCTTCTTGTGTTTCATGCTTTTGCTTGTGAAACCAGCAGTGTGATCTCTTTTAGTGTATAAACGAGCGCACAAATGTTCTCATTTGTGATCTCATTAATACTTAAGCTGTTGACACGCATTGCAGTTAGGCGTACATCAATTTTACGGTGAGTAGCAATATTTATTTACCATGCTGCTTAAGCACCCTAGAACAAACATTCTACATTTGCATGTGTTCTGTAGTCAGAAACGATTAGAATGTATATGTCACACCTGTTCGCATTTCATATAGCAAAATTGTGCTAATTCAACTTCTGATGCAGTCTAAATTTTTGTTCCAGGCATGCAGTAATGAGGACGGCACAAGTATAAAGCAATACACTCCATGCATTAAGGAGAAGCTGCTGCCTGCTACAACAAGGTCGTTGTGTGTACTTTGGCTGATACTACAAGGTAAACAACACCTCTTTAAGAAATAAATATACTTAGTATAAGCTGTATTGGCTCGCTAGTCTTGCATTTGTTTGTAGCATGCAATATGAACGTTTGTTCATGTTTACAGTTAAGCATAATTGGTTGGAACATAAAAGAAAACACATGAGTTTGGATAATCTCCCCTCTATCTCATGTGTCACTGTTCCGCCTCAATAGAGTCTGTGCCAAAGTACATCTCGGTCATGACGGGAGCCTTCATCTACACCAAGAGGAAGGGACTGCTGCCGAATTCGCAAGGCAAAGAACAAAGAATCCGTTCCAGAAGTATTTGGATGAGATATCAAGCCTACGGACGACTGTGTCAAGAGTGAAAAGAGCCTCCGCCATCATTCCACCAGCACGGATATTGGCCGAGTGACCCAGGTACCTCAAAAACAAGAATTCTGTGCCTTGAGATGAAAGTGCAACTACTGAACAAACACAGACGACGCTGGTCAAAAGAGTTCCGTCAGCTTGCCCTTCCTTAAGATGCTTCCTGGCCTTGTAAAATTCTACTGGTGGTAAGTATAATTTTTTTTAATGAATGCAAGCCTTTTCATTTCACATTCGTGTTAGAGATCCTTCCTCTTCCTCAGCCAAACATTAAAGGTCAACCGATTGTTTGCACATACTTAATACCAGTCATTGTCTCGTACCATAACATATCTGTAGCAGTATTTCCTAGTATACGTTGTCATGTGCAATTCCTCTCCTAAAGTAGCTGATTCGGCATTGGCGTGTGTCTTGCATTAACCTTTGCACTGTGTGGTATGTAGCATTTAACTTTTTTTAATGTATTTGCCTTTCAGTGCTTGCAAGGTAGAGTGGCTTCTTGCTTGAATGCAGGCTTTCTCATTACCATATTTAATTGCTAGTCTCATTCAGTATTGCTAATCTTGCTCGACAACCTGTGTTTTCGCCCAAACTACATTGAAGTGATTGATTTCAGAATCTGGTTTCGCTGCTGTCCGAGTTCCAACGCATTGTCCGTTCAGCACAATGCGTTGGCGGGCTAGTTGATAAGAATCCATAATTACTTTGTGTCAAGGCGCTTTTCTTGTGTCCCTTGTTTTGCGTTAAACGAAGTAATTATGGTACTCGTTACTGTGTTACATTTCTCGTATGTGGGAGCCTGGTCAGTTGCATTGGGAAACAGTCTCGCGAGGCAAGCACCTGCTCCTACAGTCCGCACAGCGACATAGACTCTGAATTTACACGCACCATGATTGCTGCTCCTGTAAGATTCGTCGGACGGTCCTACCGCTGTCGACCAGATGTAGGAGTCGTCGGACTATCTCGCCGCTGCCACCATTTGAAGGAGATGAAGGTCGTAGACAGGAACTCGGTGAACAGGATTTATTTACATATTAACAGTTTAAGCAGGATACATTGGCAGACTAGCGCGACTCCCATATGGAGCCCGCAAAACTAACATACAGCAAACAGTTTACGAGCTCACAGCTCACCAGTACATTTCTAGTATGACAGAGCACTCAGCTCCCGACAACGATCACGACACGAGCACTCCCTAGCAGCCGGCAAACGCTGCTTATAAGCTCTCCGCTTGACGTCATAGTTCGACGTCATCGTTCGGACGAGGACGGAGCAGGAATGGAGGGTGAGGTGTGTCCAAGCATTGTAAACTTGCCGCCGCCCCGCACTAAGGCTTCGGAGTCAACGACCGAGGGCTTCGTAGAACTGTGCTCCGCCTGGTGTGGCGCGGCGGAGTGCCACATTCCTGAACTGACCGCGCGCCACGTGGCTGCCGGTCATCCGCAGTTCTCGGTACTGCCCAGCTTTCAGTGCCGACGTCAGAGGGCCTCGTAGAACTGCTTTGTCCCGGGTGGTGCGGCCAAGTACCAATTTCCGGAGTTGATCGTGCGCCTCGTGGCTGCCGGCCGTTCGCAGCTCTCGGAAGGGCGCACCGACTGGTGGGCTTGGAACACGTGCAGCGGGCTGAAAGCTGGCACGTTGCTACCCCGTATGGCCATTCTTAACACTCCCTGTTCGTCCTTTCCTGCTGCTGCCGTGGAGAAAGTGTGCTTGTGGCCTTCTTCGACCATGATTTGGCATGAACCAGGACTCGTAGATGATTACATCGTTCTAAGCGTATCAAGTTGATATCCACATGGGTGGAAAGGCCTGCAAAAGTGGCTGCAAAATGGCGATTCCCACAAAACAGACCATGTCCATATTCAGAGCAGGTTGGACACCAACTTTGAACGACACGTTAGCCGCCACCGAAAGAACAAAAAAAAAAAAAACTTGCAGGTAGGAAAGGAGGTAACGCTAGAATGCAGGGTAGCTCATGTCGCTGTGTTGGCTATGGCAGCAGATGTCTGCGTCACCCGACTGATTCGCAGTGCAAGTTACGGTGAATCTCAATGCGAACAGGTGGGGCAGTGCCCAATCTGTTTGCGCTGCTGGTTGTCACTCGTTACTAGACCGCCATGTGCGACGTAGGCAAGCACTGTGCCCGAAGTCGGATAGCTGAATGTGCTGTAAGCGACCTGTAGTGCGTTAATGCTCACTGTTGTCATGTGGATCGTTTCTACCCCTGTGGTTGTGCGTCTAAACGTGATCACGCTCATCGCGCTCTACTTACTTTTCTAGAGTTAACTAACTTAGGTTCACGTTTGTAGCGTCTAAACTATTCTATTCAACATTCTGTAGAAGCATGACGTTTAGTGACCGGCCCTACCGTGCGTGATCAGCACTGTGTGTTCTACATTATTTTTTAGATTTGTCCTGTTGCTCTTCCTTTCCTCTTTTCTCCCCCCCCCCTTGCTATCTTTCATTTCTGTGTTGCTGTCCCCTCCCTTCTCAATAGCAGGCAGGCGTTGTGCCCCTTCCGGTGGCAGTTGCCAGCCTGCTCCTCGCTTTCCCTTTCCTGTTGATTGTATATATTTGTACAAAACAAATAATAATACTAATTAGCCAATGTATAGTGAATTGTCCGAACGTGATGTGGAGACTGAATGCTGAGTCTCATTTGATTCTGGTCGCCGTGTTATATTTCTTGGATGTGGCTACCTGGCCAGCTGCATTGGGCAACAGTCTCTCGAGGTAAACATCTGCTCCTGCAGATGGTTACCTCGAGAACGTCATTTGCGATAACGATGTTCGAAGGCAGATACACTTCATTGTCACCTTTTGGCGCCGAGACAGGGTTGGCTGTTCGACACCAGCGGTTCCCGAGTTCCGCGGCACGGGTTCGGCGCCGCCTGGAGAGATGGCGCAACGTGGCATGGCGCCTCCTTCAGGCGCTGTTCTTCTCCTAGCTGGCCAGCGCGCTTTATCTCTCTGGCGTATTTCGCTGCCTGTCGCGCCCCCTTCAGGCTATTTTCTTCTTCTAGCTGGGCAGCGTCCATGCAGATCAGTGCACAACAGTATTGCGTGCTGCGGTGTGCCGTTGCGAACCTTTAATGCACCGATTTTAAGATTGTGGCTTGTATCACCTCCAATCCGTCTGCTTTGCAGGTTGCCATTTCATGCTTATATTTACTCTCGATTACGGGAGAGCCAGCCATATTTTTCTTCCTTTCTCCATGACTCCGGCCGTTAAATTCGCACAGAGAGAGCGTAAGATCAGCGGCGGGCATGGCCGGCTCGTTCTCCGCACCGCAGCGCTCGCAAATGAGGGCATTTCATGCGTCGAGGAGGCTTTCGGACGCTCTAGTACTGTTGCTGTGGTTTGGATAAGACAGGGAAAAATATATTCCGCTGCTAAGCGACATGCCTTGCTATTTAGAATTGACGTGCAATGTTTTAATTGGCGCTAAGTGCGTGCTGGGGCCTATATTTTCGAAATGCGTTGTTTTTTTTCTGCAAGCACATTCATTGCACATTCACATACACATGCAGAAAAGGAATGGGTCTGCAAGACTACGTCATGTGCCTAAAGATCACCAACTTCAAACTTTGAGGTTTATATGCATGTTCATCAAATTGTGAGTGGGTTTCTAGGCTTTGAAGGAGTCGCATGCTCGTGTCATCGCTTGCTTTTGTCTGTGCAATCCGAGGTCATGATTGCGGTAAAGTAAGCACGGTGTACCATGATCCGCCTCCAGAAGCCTGTTGTATTGCTTGTTTACTTTCACCATCATCATCATCATCCGAAGCAGCAGCAGCAGCAGCAGCCGCCGCCGCCGCCGCCGCCGCGTTTTATGTCCATGCAGGACGAACGCCTTTCCCTGCGATCTCCAATTACCCCTGTCCATCGCCAACCGATTCCAACTAGCGCCCGCGAATTTCCTAATTCCCTCGCTCCACCTAGTCTGCTACCGTCCTCGACTGCATTTCCTTTCTCTTGGTTTCCATTCCGTAACCCTGATGGTCGAACGGTTATCTAATCGGCGCACTACATGACCTGCCAAGCTCTATTTTTTTCTCTTGATGTCAATTATAATATCGTCTATACCCGCTTACTTTCTGATCTAAACCGCTCTCTTTCTGTCTCTGACAATGTTTGCCTTATGCTATCCAATCGATTTTTATTCTTCTATGAATTTGCTTCTCATGATCAGGGTTCCCTGTGATTAATTGACCTAGGTAAACATACTCCTACACAGACTCTAGAGGCTGACTGCCGAGCCTGAACTCTTGCACCTTTGCCGGGCTATTCATCATTATCTTTGTCTTCTGCATATTAATCTTCAACCTCACTCTTACACTCTCTCTTTGAAGGTCCTCAATAATTTGTTGTAACTCGTCTGCATTGCTGCTGAATAGAACAATGTCATCGGCAAACCGAAGGTTCCTGAGATATTTGCCGTCAATCCTTACTCCTAAGCGTTCCCCAGTTTATTAGCTTGAATACTTCTTCCAAGCACCAAGTACCAAGCATTGCAGAGATTCCGTGTCACTGTCTGACCACTTTCTTCATAGGTATCTTCCTACTTTTCTTGTGTAGAATTAAGGTAGCAGTAGAACCTCTGTACATAATTTCCATGGTGTTTACTTAAGCATTCAGTACTCCTCGAATATGTAGTGCCTCTATGACTGCTGGTACCTCTGCTGAATCAAATGGCTTTTCATAACCTATGAAAGCCATATAGACAGGCTTATTGTAGGCTGCGGATTTTTAGACAACCTCATTAATGACATGAATGTGATTTTTGGTAGAGTATCCCTTCCTGAAACCAGCCTGTTCCCTTGGTTGACGAAAGTCAAGTGTTGCCCTTATTCTATTGGAGATACTTTTGTAAATATTTTATAGAATACTGGGAGTAAGCTAATGGGCCTATATATTTCAATTCTTCAGCGTCGCCCTTTTTCTGGATTAGTATAATGTTTGCATTTTTCCAGTTTTCTGGGACCCTTGCAGTCGATAGACACTTCGTGTAAAGTGCCGCCACTTTTCCAAACGGTATGTCTCCTCAATCTTTCATTTAATGGAATGATGTGCCGTCTTCTGCCGCTTATGCTAGTTTCATATCTTGCAAGGCAATTCTGAGGTCATCGCTAGTTGTAGGAGGAGTTTCTGTATCCTGTGCATTAATGTTTCTAATGGAGGTATCCTGACTCTTCTAGGTATTGTACAGGTTAGTATAGAATTCTTCCGCTTCTTTTACTACACGTTCGAGAGTGCTGATGATATCACCCTGCTTATCTTTCAGTGCATGTATCTTGGTTTGTCATATGCCAAGTTTCTTTCTCACATATTTCAGGCTGCATCCATTTTTTACGACTTCGTCAGTCGTTCTCACGTTATAGTTTCGTATATTACTTATTTTCGCCTTGTTCAGTTTGAAAGTTCCGCGAATTCTATCTTATCTCTTGAGTGGGACACTTTCATTCTTTGTCGTTTCTTTATTAGCTCCTTTATTATTTGGAAGAGCTTGCCTAATGGTAGCCTTGGTACCTTGCCTTCCACTATAATTGCTGCCTCTGAAGCCAGCCTAGTTAGTATTTCATTCACTAGCTCTATGTCATGATCATCTCTCTGTTCTGAGGCTGCATATTTGTTTGCAAGTACCAGCCTGAATTTGTCTGCTTTTACTCTTACTGCCTCTAGGTTGACCTGTTTCTTCTTGACCAATTTTGCGCTTCCTATCTTCAAATATAGGTAAATCCTAGTCCTCACTAACCTATGATCACTCCACTTTACCCTACCCATCTCTTCTACATCCTGCACTATGCTGGGATCAGCAGAATGTATGAAGTCAATTTCATGTCTAGTTTCACCATTAGGGTTTTTCCAAATCCACTTTCTGTTGCTACACTTCTTGAAAACAGTGTTCATTATTCGAAGCTTATTCCCTTCTGCGAATTCTACCAGGATCTCTCCTCTAGCGTACCTAGAATCGACGCCGAAGTTGCCAATTGCTTGTTCACCAGCCTGCCTTTTCCCAACTTTTGCATTGAAGTCGCCCGTTACTACACTATACCGAATGTGCACTTTTCTCATCGCTAATTTAACATCTTCATAAAACTGATCTATTTCCTCATCATCGTGACTCGATGTTGGAGGGTAGCCTTGTACTGTCTTTAATCTATATGTCTTATTAAGTTTGATTACCACTAATGGTAATCCACTACACCATTAATGCTGTAGAATTCGTCAATGTTGCCCGCTATATCCTTATGGATTAGGAATCGTACACCGTATTGCTCCTTATCTAGGAGACCTCTATAGCAGAGGACATGTCCGTTATTCAGCAATGTATAAGCCTCACCAGTCCTTCTTATATCACTAAGGCCGATAATATCCCAAACAATGTCGGATATTTCCTCAAAGAGTCCTGCTAAGCTAGCCTCACTCGAGAGGGTTCGGGTGTTAAACGTTGCAAGGGTCAGTTTCCATTGGCGGCATGTCCGGGCCCATAGATCTTTAGCACCCTCTGCTGCCTTACAGGTCTGACCGCCGCCTTGGTCAGGTGCTCCGCAGCTGCTGGGGACTGAGGGCCATTGGGTAATTGAGCGATTCATTTCGGAAGGAGTGGCCGAATATTGCACCAAGGAAGCCAATTGTTGTTCTGGTGAGGGAGTGTCTTGCTGAAGCTTAGTGGGCCTTCCTAATTTGGTTGTACCTGGATTAGTATAGCCACACTGTCTCTCGCCATCTTTTGCCGGTGACAAGCGTCACTCCAAGCCTAGAGATCCTTATTTATGTGCCCGTTATAGAATTGTACTTGATTAAAATCATTCGAAAGGCGGCGTGAACCTCATAATAATATCGTGCTTCTGCCACATACATTCCAAAATATATTTAGTGTACTTTTTAATTGCGCCGCGATGGCCACAGTAACGCTTCGTGATGTCAAATCACCAAATATAATGGTATTATCTTGCCATTTGATTATAAATTATTGAACTCTGTTTACTGACAGGAACCAGACTTGTGCATATTGACATGCCTCATCAGCTAACAAGCGAAAGCCTACAATATAACCATACGAGAGTACAGAAAGGCTAACTTGCAAAAGTAAGTGAGTCAAACGAATGGGAAATATTCCAAGCGGATCTGAAATGTGCAACTGCATAAGGAATGTTTCAGCTAAGAACAGGAAGCTTAAAGAAAGGTTTTTTTTTTTTGCTACCTAAAGAAAATCCGTATGTTGTGCTGCGTGAGTTTGCATGTCATTGTCCGCCGCGTGTTGCAGTATCAAGACTCGAAGGAGCGACAAATTGTGCGCGAAGCATTATATGAATGAATGAATGAATATTTGATGTTTAATGGCGCAAGGGCCAGATGTGGCCAGATGCTAATGATTAATGTGTTCGCAGTGCCTGATGGGTTTATGGTCTTAATGCGCCGTGGCTGTAAAGGGGCTTAAAAGAGTTGATGCAAATTCCATAAAATGTACGAGTAATAAAACTATGGGAATGACTATTGGCGTGTACTATGAACATTAAAATGGATTGAGAAAGGATGATGCAATATATAAAATATGTGATTGTCTAGATGTATAATATTGTCTAGAGCACTACTGCCTCACCGGGGCCCTTGAAACGCAAGGGCCTAGAGGCATGTGCTATACAGAGAATCTATCCTAGCGGTATCCTCTGGAAAGAGGATGCCCTAAGAAATGACTGGGCTTGTAACATGTAGTACAACATCTTTCAAGAAAGCGAGGACTGCTTTGGTACCAAAAAGCGGTTCTACACCAAGAAACATGGCCGGATGCAGAGGGACGTGATGGCTGTATGCAAAAGGAAAATGTTTTCTCCTGTCTTTTTCGGCTTCCCGGCACTCCAGGAAGACATGGAGGACGGTCAGCAGGTCGCCACATCTACCACAAGTTGGAGGCTCGTTACCGGTCAAGAGAAAATTGTGTGTGCCAAATGTGTGTCCTATTCTCAGTCTAGTGAATAGGACGTCTGTTCTTCGTGTTTTCGTTGTTGGCTGCAAGAAATCTAACTTAGGCTTAATTACGTGAAGCTTATTGCTCGTTTCTGCGTCCCACAACCGTTGCCAGTGGCTTCGCAGTTTGTTTCTGAGGAAAGGCTTCATGTCTGTGGCAGGGACTGCAGCAGAACGAGTACCCTGCGATGCCATTGATTTGGCCATCTCGTCAGCAAGCACATTTCCCTCGATTCCTCTATGGCCAGGAACCCAGCATATTACAACATGTCTGTGTGATGAGTAGATGTTACATAAGTGTGTGTAGAGTTCATTGAAGACAGGATTTGTATGCTGTTGTAAAGAAATGAGTGCGTTTACAAGACTCAACGAGTCTGCGAATGTTATTGCTCTGTCAAGTTTCAGTGTCTTTATATGTTTTACGGCAGACAGTACTGCATAGGCTTCTGCAGTGAAGATACTTGTTAGGGGGTTCAACACGTCAGATTCAGAAAGAGAGTGACCAACAGCAGCGTAGGATACGCCAGCATGGGATTTGGACGCGTTTGTGTAAAATTCGTAGCAGGAGTACTTCGATTGAAGCTATCGGAAATGCATAACAATTTCAAGCTCAGGAGCGTGCTTCGAGACCTCTACAAAGGATGTGTCACATTCTATCATCTGCCACTCCCAGGGCGGTAATAGATTAGCAGGAGCCATTAGGCACTGTTCGAGTATTGGGACATCCATTTCTTCACTAAGTTCTCTCATACGCAGCGACAAAGGATATATCATGGAGGGTCTGTTACGGAAGAGTGTTTCACACGTTAAGTCGTTTACTGTCGTGAAACACGGATGTTCCTTATTAGAGCGCACTTTAAGAAAGTAGGTGAAGCTGATGTATGTTCTCTGAATATGTAGTGACCACTCGTCTGACTCTGCATATAGACTTTCGACAGGGCT
This sequence comes from Dermacentor andersoni, assembly GCF_023375885.2. Taxonomy (NCBI): domain Eukaryota; kingdom Metazoa; phylum Arthropoda; class Arachnida; order Ixodida; family Ixodidae; genus Dermacentor; species Dermacentor andersoni. The sequence continues at coordinate 106,944,015 of NC_092822.1, read as the reverse complement.
TGTTCTAAATGCGCCAGTGGCGAGGTGGATACCCAGATGATGAACGGGGTATTTTTAGCGCACTCGGTGCAACAGAGTGATATACCGCGGCGCCATAATCTAACCGTGATGTACCTAGGCTCCTGTGAAGATTTAACAGGCACCTCCTGTCGCTACCCCATGTAGTGTGGTATAGAACTTTAAGTAAGTTCATGGTTTTTAGACATTTTGCTTTAAGACATGTTATGTGTGAAGTGAAGGTAAGCCTGGAGTCAAGGATAACACCTAGAAATTTGTGTTCTTTGTTAACAGGAATTTGTTGTCCACCCAGTTCTACACAGGGATCAGGTACCAGGCCTCTCTTTCTGGTGAAGAGAACACAAGAACTTTTGTGCGGGTTAATTTTAAATCCATTTTAGTCTGCCCACTTGGACACCTTGTTTAAGCCCTGGTGTACCTGTCTTTCACATACTGTAAGGTTGCAGGATTTGAAGCCTATCTGTATATCGTCTACGTAAACGGAATAAAAAATGGCTGGGGGCAGTGAAGAACGAAGTGTATTCATCTTAACGATAAAGAGAGTGCAGCTAAGCACGCCTCCCTGGGGTACACCAGTTTACTGCGTAAAAGGACGTGACACTGCATTACCGACTTTTACACGGAAGGTACAGTTTGACAGAGAGCTTTCGATTATGTTCAGCATATTTCCACGGATGCCCATTTCCGACAGGTCTCGCAAAATCCCGTAACGCCATGCCGTGTTATAAGCTTTTGCCATGTCAAGGAATATCGATAGGAAATACTGTTTATGTATAAATGCATCGCGGATATATCCTTCAATGCGCACAAGGTGATCGGTTGTTGACCGCCCTTGTCTGAAGCCACACTGATAGAGATCGAGTATATTGTTGAGTTCAAGGAAATGTACGAGTCTGCGATTATTCATTTTTTCAAAGAGCTTACATAGACAATTGGTAAGAGCTATCGGACGATAACTTGCTGCTAAGGAGGGGTCTTTTCCCTGCTTCAGGACAGGAACCATAATCGCCTCTTTCCATGTAGATGGGAGGTATCCCGCAGCCCACAGAGTGTTGAAAAGTGTAAGTAGTGTAAATTGCGTGTCAGTATGTAAGTTTCTGATCATGTCATACATGACTCTGTCAGGTCACGGTGCAGTGCTTTTGCATGTCCTCAAGGCAGCTCTCAACTCGGCAATACTGAAAGGCCGGTTAAAGGGTTCATTCTGTCTGGATTTTCTAATTATTGGCTTACATTCTTCTGTTTGTTTATATTTGAGAAAGGACTGAGAATAATAGGTTGAGCTCGAGACGCTCTCAAAGTGCTCCACAAGTGTGTCTGCCTGATCTTCCAGGGTATCGCCTTGTGTGTTTACCAGAGGGAGTGATTGTGCTTGTCGCCCTATTATCCTAATAACCATGTTCCAGAATTTGGCCTCATCTGTGTACGAGTTGATGCCCGATAAAAACTTCTGCCAGCTTTCTCTTCTGGCCTGTCGGCGGGTTCGCCTGCCTTCGGATTTTACTTTTTTAAAGTTGATAATATTTTCTGCAGTGGGAGAAGCGCGTAGCAAACCCCACGCTTTGTTCTGTTTTTTACGTGTGATTCTACAATCGTCGGTCCACCACGGGACACGCCGTTTGCACGACAGGCCATTTACTTGTGATATGCATTTAGGTGCGGCATCTATTATAAAGGCTGTAAAATACTCCACAGCAGCATCAATTTCTAACGAGGAGATTTCATGCCATGAGATACCAGTAAGAGTTCGAAATTTGTCCTAATCAGCTGTCTCAATCTTCCACCGAGGTGCCTGTGGTGGATATTCGTTTTCTTGAGGTGTTCGTAGTAGTATGGGGAAGTGATCGCCTCCGTAAGGGTTCTTTGTAACTTCCCATTCAAGTTCAGGCAGAATAGAAGGAGAAACTATGCTGAGATTGATTGAAGAAAAGGTTCTGTTTGCTAGAGAGTAATACGTGGGTTCCTCCTTATTCAGAAGGCACGCACCACAAGAAAAAAGGAACTGTTCAAGAAGACGACCTCGCGCATCTATACGAGAGTCGCCCCCCAGGGAGCTGTGCGCATTGAAATCGCCAAGAACATCAGGTTCTGGCAATTCGTCTATAAATGACTGAAATTCATGTTAGTTTAATTTGTAGTGTGGGGGTACGTAAAGCGAGCAAATCGTGACGAGTTTGTTTAGAAGAACAGCTCGAACCGCCACTGCTTCAAGGGGCGTTTGTAGCTGTAAACGCTGACAGGAAATACTTTTATGAATAAAAAGGGCTACACCACCTGATGATACGACAGCATCATCGCGTTCTTTGCGAAACTTGACATACGGTCGGAGAAAGTTTGTGTGTTGTGGTTTTAAGTGTGTTTCCTGTAGGCACAGCACTTTTGGATTGTGTTTTTGGATAAGTTCTTGCACGTCATCAAGGTTCCTAAGACGGCCTCTGACGTTCCATTGGATTATTTGTGTATTCATATTTAAAGAAAATTGGTGCTGTGTTTACGGAAACGGAAGTGATGCCTTAGGTACAGAGCTGCGCATGAGCAGAAAAATGTGCGATATTATTTTTTGTACACGGTGGTGCTTGTTTCATCTGCGAATTCATCTGAAACAAGCAGTTTCACGAAGTGGTCACAGTGTTTCCTGTTTTCAGGGCTGTTGTGGCACTGAGCGATACAGTAATACCGCGTACCAAGCTTACAGGGACGACAAAGACTAGCAGCACGCACTGCAACGCAAACGGACGCGTGGTCGCTCCGGCGCGTGAGGCGGTGACCGGTGGCGTTGCAATTTGTCAGATAGTGCAGCAATCAGCGCTATAGTGTCGCGTTGTGCATAGTCAGGTTCTCTAGCCTATTGTTTCTTGAATACATCGAGATTGCCTACCGTGTTTGCAAACATATGGTAGGTATATACGCCGGTTGCAACAACATTCCTATAGAATACCTTCGTTTTGTTCCGTGCGGGGGCGCCACCATCATACCACCCACTCTCTCTACTTTATATTTGTGTGTGGGTTAACCTCGGCCATTTTTCTAAAAGCTTATAGAAAGCATCATTTTCACCATCCTTCATCTTTGAGCCGAAGTCTCTGTGGGCACGAACATAAACACTGGATGACACTACAATTATGACATGTGTGGCCCATAAATATTTCATATTTCACGTTGCATACGATGTAAATTAGGGAAATTGCACGCGTCGCATTTACACGCTTTGTACTTGATTACCCATTTAATGAAAACTTCGCTTCGCGTTGCTTCTACCATGAACCCTCTATGCTCAGTTATATATTTGAAAACTGAATATGGGTATTTCAGAAAAAAGTGTAATAATATTCAAGTGCAAAAGTTTCATTTCAGTATACTGCGTTGCGCACAACGTGACAGTATTCTTCAGTTTTGTGACTCTAACGCAAACCAAGCACTTTTAACCTAACTCTGTTTATTTCAATCAGTAGGTGTAACGTTCTACGGCGTCGACCGTGAACCAGCTTTTATATGTGCTTATTTCAGGTGGAGTTGACCCTGGTGTCTGGAAACCTCAGCGCCTACCACGATGTTTGATTCCTCTTTGGACAGAAATGAAAGTTTGGGGCATTGTACGCAATTCGCCACAAGCAGAAGATGCGCCATCTTTGATCACTTGCACAGCGTCAACGCTGAAATAGGCAATGTCAAACTTGAGCCTCGGGAGGCGTCCCCGGGGCACCTGGAGCTGAAGACAATAAAGCCCCCTCATAATTCTCGGCGATGCATCACCGAGGCAAACCCTTCGGTGACTCATCTCCTAGATTTAATTCTGCAGCGCCATCGCTGCTTCGTATCAATAGACATTGATGTAGAAGCTCTCAACTACGAGCCGCAGGCACGCACTTCCTTGATCGGCATCGTGGCGTGCAAGGTACCTTCATTGGTCAGTGTGCGTGTGCACGACGTCCTCGCTACTGAAGAAGAGTGAGATACGTATCCTTGGCCATGGCTCATAGCCTTCAAGAGCTGCACATGCACAACGTTACCCTCAATGGCTTATGCGTGCTGCTTTTTCATAACTTCTTTAACGCAACCGAAAGACGGACGGCACTTTCCCTGATTGACGTGCACGTCCACCCTGACTACGCCGCGTTGTGGCTCAAGGCACTCAAACGGAACTCGAGCATCCACACGCTGACTCTGGCACTGTGCACTTGCTTCCATGGCCCCGACCACGGTGCCTTGCTGGCCACCGTTCTGGCCCGGATGGACTGTCTCAGGACGCTCAGTCTGAAGCAATGCTGCTTCACGTGCCCAGCAGGAGTGTACGCCATCATGAATGCAGTTGCTAGTAATCGTCACCTGTATGGGCTGTCACTACATGGGTATGTAGCCATGTCATTGAACAACTAATTGCGCGGATACTGGCTCAGAACCATGCTCTTTGCAATTTGCGTGTGTGATATGGAAGATATAACGATCACTGCAGCTGCAAGCGCGGCATGCGGGACTGCGGCATGAATTATTTTTAAGAAGGTGGGTGCATCGCTCCACTTACACAAGAAATTCTGCAGAATGAATGGTTGGAGCAGCTAACAGTCAACCTTTCCCGTTCATGCAAGTCATGGTGCTTGTGTTTCTTCGAGGCACTAAAGCGGAACAAAACACTACGCAGGGTCGTCGTCGTCGACGTGCCCCTCATTGGAACTGCGGTAATGTACCAGGCTATGCGAAAGAATGGCGTCGAAGGCAGGCTGACCTTCAAGTGCGCGCTCATTATCAGGGAATCCCTGGAGGCGGTTGAAACGTGCAGTGATATAGCGCACGTCATCATCAACAGCGAAAAACTTCCGTAGCGAAATGCTCGAAAGCGCCTAAGCATTGCTGCCTCAATGGGTTCACATCCGGCGCCTGGGCCTGTGCTTTTCGGGTGAGCAATTTTTGCCTGTCCAAGCACTTCTAATCCCTTAACTAGCGGCGAACACGTCACTCAGAAACCTGTATCTGAACGTGGCAGGGCGCATTGATGATCGCGACGTACGTCGAAACCTTGGAAGTAGTGACAACGGCACTGCATCTCGCCTAATTGCCGTCGGTACTTGGTGCAGGTTTCCGATCGTTCAGCTGGACTACGCCCTACCGTTTCTGCGCATCACCATTTTCGTCACACTGTTTGCTGCCTTCCAGCGACGTATGAAGATAACATCCAGACGGAAGTTCAACTGTCAGAAGTGCTTGGAACCTGCGACAACTAGCGGCGAGATTTATCACCCTGAAGAAAGCGCATATAAGGACTTGCTAGAGCTGCTGCTGGCCACACTTGGCAGTGGTGATGACGGCACTGCATCTGGCCTATTTGCTGTCGGTTCTTGGTACAGGTTAGTGCTCGGTAAACTTGCAGTATCTTCCGGTTCTTCTTAGACGTATCTGCTGTTGCCACTGCCATACTTTGTTGTTTGTCTGTTTTCGTAAACATACTTATTTACACTCTTCGGCTTGCTGCTATAGCGTTGTATGAGTGAAATGGCCAAGTTAAAAGATTTTGAGGCATAAATTAAACTCAAAGATGAACTTAAGACGCCGAGAGAATCATTGGAGAGAGACATGTGAATTGAAATTCGTGAGCTCCGCAATGAACAAAGAAACGTGACTGAGAGCCTTGAATTCTTACACGGTGTTGTGGCCGAATTAAGGAAGAGTCTGGAAGCAGAAATTGCCAAAAATGCTAAGTTGAAAAGCGAAAATGAAGCTTTGCACACCAGGTGTACAACCCTTGAAAAGAATGCTTGTGAGCTTGAAAGACGTGTCACGAATCAAGAACAGTACTCGAGAAAGTGCGATGTTGAAATTCAAGGTGTCGAAAAACGCACAGGTCATCGACATTGTTTCAAATATTGGTACTGCTATTGGTGAACCAATAGCACTTTCCGATATCGAATCGTGCCATTGTGTGTCGACAATAAATCCTGATAAGACGAACAATATTATCCAGTTTAAATGACGCGCGAAACGTGATATAGCGCTGAGAAAGGCCAAAAAGACAAAGCTCACTAACTTTCAGATTGGGCTGAACAGCTCGAATGCCGTTTTCGTTAATGAGCATTTGTGCCCTACTCTGAAGCGGCTTCTGGGCATGGCTATAAGACTTAAACATGAACACAAGTGTGTGGACATTCGGTGGCAGGATAAGTGCGAGGCAATCTGATGACGCAGTCATGATTCTGATCGCAGACGAGGCAGACATTGACAAAATACGCTAGAATATACGGGTTACATACGTTGATTGCTGCTCGCAAAGACAAGACCTCGAAAAATGGATTATCACAAGTTTGTCTTGCCACGTCACATTAACCAAGCTAACGCAAATCTTGTCTATTTTCTGCACATCAATGCATGCTCAGCTTCTTGAAGCAGGAAGAACTACGAGAATTTGTAACTGCATTTAGTTTCGAATTTCCTGCTGTACTAATCACAGAAACTTGGTATAATGATGGATGCACTATGCTAAATTTGCCCGGTTACAATAATTTCTTTGTAAATAGGCTTCAACAGCGAGGTGGCGTCGTCGCTATATATGTTAAAAAAGGACCAACGGATATCTTAGTACCAGAGTTTTGCAGGGTTACTGATGACTACAAAATACTATCACTGCTGGACAACGCAGAGTTCATAACTGTCGTATACCACCCACTACGTTGTAATACGCGTACATCTTTTACTTTCTAGATTGCTAGATTACATCTCAGTAAAAAATTTATACCTTATTAGCGGCGGGGACTTCAATACAAATATCTCGGAGAACACGCGCGAAACGACCGCCTTCAAAAATATTCTTAGCTCTATTGGCTTCACTGATTTAATTAGTACTGCGATACGGGTGACACTTGCTACCATGTCAACTCTCGGCTTAATCATTACGAACGTCGAAACCAGAGTACTACATGCGGGATCATTAGCATCAAATCTCAGCGACCACTGCCCCACATCTGCAGTATTTGATAGTAATATAAGTGACAACAAACGAGAACATGAGCCTCTCGTTGTTTAGCACTTATCTGAAACAGCCTTGCAGTCGTTCAAACATGCAATAACTAAGTGTCATTGGTCACGTCTTACGCGTACAAGAGACGTAAATGAAGCCTATTGCAGATTTCTTGAAACCTTTCTTCACGTGCACGCTAAGCATTTTCCGTTTAAAACACTTAAACAATTGTTACGGCAGGATGAACGATAAAGCTAAATATACGAAAACGAAGCCATGGGTTACACGCGACCACCTAGTAATGATAAAAAGTAAAAATAAACTGTATCTATTCCTACGCACACGATGCCCGTCACAGTTGAAAGAATTCAAGGCACTACGAAATATGCTAAACATTGAGCTAAAGCGTGCTGAAGTTACTTATTATCATTCACTTTTCTCTTATATCACCAAGGAACGCCCAGAGACTGTTTGGAAGGTGATAAGTTCTGTCTTGGATCGCGACAAGAAGCATATCACTCCGAAAGGTATTACAGTCAATGTTCAGCATATTACTGGCATAAATCTTGCTGAACACTTCAATGCAAACTTTGTGAATGCTGGCGTGCCTGATTACACCAAAAAACCTACTAACATGTCACATACACAATTTTCGAATTACAACATTAGTGACAGCTTGTTTTTCTGCTACCGATGAAGCTGAAATCTTCAGAAACTTCATGAACCTGAAAAACAGCAGTGCCTTAGATGAAAATGACCTCCAGATAAAGCCAGTAAAATACGTCATTGCATGCATCTCTTCCGTGCTAAAGCATATATTTATCCTTGCACTAAGTTCTGCCGCCTTCCCTGAAGAAATGAAGATAGCAAGGGTTTCTGTAATACACAAAGGAGGGGATCATGAGGCCATGAAAAAGTACAGGCCAATATCCGTTCTCGCAGTTTTGTCCAAACGCTCAGAAAAAATCATTTGTACGCGTATAACCGCTTTTTTTTTCTAACATATCATATAAGATGCGCAATTCGGCTTTCGAAAGGGAAGGTCGACAGAAACAGCCCTACTAACAATGAAAGAAATTATAGTTCAGAACATGGGTAACAGATTTTACGCGTTAGGCCTGTTTATTGACTTTTCCATGGCGTTCGATTCTTTCAGTCATGAGATTCTTGCGGACAAGTTGTTTGCATGTGGAATTCATGGGAAACCTCTGGATTTGTTGAAATCTTACTTAAAAAACCGCCAGCTGAACGTATGTTTGCAGGTTTTCCAATTAACGTTTCTCCATATTTCAAGAGGTGTGCCATAAGGGAGCATTCTGGGCCCCCTCTTGCTCAATGTGTACATCAATGACCTCGTAAATACTGAAAAATCTGCAAAATTTGTTTTATATGCCGATGACAGCAGCATACTATTTTCTGGGGTAAACATAAATGCTCTAGTATTTCAATGTAATAACACACGCTATCCACGTTGTGAAACCTTGAGGAAATAAAGATTAATACTCTAAAAACTAAAATTATTATATTTCGTGCAAGAAGTAAAGTAGTTTCACTGGTAAGCCCCATTGTATATGAAGGTCACAACATCGTTCTAGCAAACAAACACAAGATACTCGGCGTTACGTTTTCTGCTCACCTTAGTTGGAATTCGCATGTGGAAGAGCTATGTAGGAAACTGTCATCAACTATTGGAGCAATGGCACGATATCAACGCTTACTCCCCTCGACGGTAAAACTTCAAGTGTATTACGCACTATTCCCATTACACATTAGCTACTGTAGTCTAGTCCGGGCTATCGCAACTAAAGAGAACTTAAATAAAATCTTGCTTTTGCAAAAAAGATTCTTCGCCATGATGCATACGTTTCATACCTGGCTTCAACTAAAACGGTGTTTCAGGATTACAGCATCATACCGGTACAGCACTTATACAAATTTCGGATTTTGCGATCCTTCTTCTTTTCCAACTCTTCTAAATAATTCCTTGTAACTATATCAAACATAGCACCTAATTACCCAAATAGGCGTACGCGATATACTTTAACATGGTCTGTTCCTCGTTACCGGACCACCTAGAACTCACAGGCACTCCACTTCAATTTACCATCCATTCTAAACGAATTTCCTGAACTTACTGCTAGACAGCGGCAGCTATGTCAGTTCTTCACATCAATGTTGTAAATAGCTGTCGCATAGTTATCTTTGGAATGGCGTGCATGTGTCTTGTTTGCGTCGCTCTTGCCTATCCACTACTTATTGCATTCTGTTTTGGTATTGTCATCGTTGCGCGATGTCTGTTATTGGTGCTATTTTTACTGTTCATTGTTTGTGAAACCTGTTAAATTAACAGAATTTTAGTTTTATTTACTTCTATTTTATTTTTGTGCAGTCGCCCAGTCAAAAAATCCGTCGAGAGGTGTTTGACGGAACGACAGCATTTCTGTGTACAACGACAAGCTTCTTGTTTGCAACGATAGAATTCTTGCTTGCAGCCTTCCAACACCGACAGAAATGCTGTTTGCAATGATAGAATTTCTGTATGCAGCCTTCCGACACGGATAGCAATGGTGTTTGCAACGATAGAATTCCTGTTTGGAACGACAGCATTCGTGTTTGCTGCCTTCCGTCACCGACAGCAATGCTATTTGCAACGATAGAATTCCTGTTGGCAGCCTTCCGACACCGTCAGTACTGCTGTTTGCACGGCCGACTAAGCTGATGCCACTGACGCAGCGTCAATATGGCGGCCGCGACTAGATGGGCACCGTAAGATACGCGTCGCCGAAGCAACAAATGTTAGCTTATGTGCGCTTTTATAAAGGCATGAGGTGACACCAAACACCAAGTATTCGATGAATTGTACGCTCATGAGGGATCGATGCTAGTGAACTTGTATTGTGAGTCAGCAATGAGGAAGGAAAGATGTCACGATTGGTTGCCGAGGCGTCGTGCTCTTTTAAGCTCGTTCCGGCCTTGTTTGTAAACATGTAAAACAGTCGTACACGCGTGTCTTGCTTTATGGCAACGACGAGTCTACGCGCGCGCGTGTTAGGTTGCTGAGCACGAGGTCGCGGGATCGAATCCCGGCCACGGTGGCCGCATTTCGATGGGGGCGAAATGCGAAAACACCCGTGTACTTAGATTTAGGTGCACGTTAAAGAACCCCAGGTGGTCGAAATTTCCGGAGTCCTCCACTACGGCGTGCCTCATAATCAGAAAGTGGTTTTGGCACGTAAAACCCCATAATTTTTTTTTAGTCTACGCGTGTGTGCATGTATCACAAAAGTTGCTTCATCAGTTGGCTTGCATGCGGGCGCACTTCGGAAGATTGAAGCTGTGCGGCAACTAATGCGATCGAACACCGGTCGAGACTACATCATATGCACGTACTGTCGATGTTATCGGAAGCGTATCAATGTTTCGTTCCGTGCAAATCAATCACCATAGTGAGATTGTATTATGTTTGTCTTTGACTGCGTACAGAGCTGTCGTGCCAAGTCTGCGTGTGCTGCGGCAGCACATTGACGATATTTTGCACATAGCGTTTTGCCTGCGGCCCTTTCCCTTCTTTAAGGAATGAATACAAATTTCACTTCAATTTGTGAAGAAACATGTTTTATTTTTATTTCTGAGGAAAAACCAAACATTACATATGCGTTTCAAATTCAAGAGACCCCACTGAACTGCGTAGTTGTGAAAGCTACAAATGCAAAAATGCTCTGAACAAGAACAGCGTACACACAACCTGTCACTTCGACAATGCTCACGTACTACTAATGCCTAAATCAGCTGCCAGAGCAGAAAAACTAGTCTATTTCAATTACAACCAGTGTTATGTGCAATTCACTCAGTGTAACTTTAGGCACAGGGCAACACGTGTAACAAACACAAAAACTAGTCAATTTTCAAATGGCCATTTAATATATAGGCTGCACTAATGAACCACATCAGGGTGTTAAAAACGATTGGTAATCAGATCCCATGTACAACACTTCGCACAAAAAATTACATAACGCTTTGGAGGCTGCAGAGAGAACAATAGAGAACAGATTGGGCAAAAAGAACTAAGAAGAAATGGAAGTACAGTAATAAAGAGCAGATCAATATCATATAGCGACCATATAATAATTGTTACTTGCAGCCAGAGGAGCATGGCAGTTCACATAATACAACATAGGTGCAGCTGACCTGTCCCAAGTAACAGGACAGACAAAATAAGTCCAACATTACAGAATGGGAGTAACACAAATACAACCATACAGAAAAGTTTACATTGCACAAAGACAGGGAATTTGTGGGTGCAGACGTAGCTTGGTTTATGTAAAGCATGCGTGACTGGAGACCTCAGAAAAGTCTGCGTCCCATTGGCGTAATGATGGTCGAACAAACGCACCTCTGCAATTGAGCTGAGAATCAATTACCTTCTTAATCAGCTTGCTGCTATGGTCATGTCTTCCTAGGAGACTTGTACACCAGTGCTGTCCAATGCTAACAAAACTAACATCTCCTACAGACCATTCAAGGCCAAGCCCTTCGAACATGTCTGGGGCTACCTCAAAATGCTTCAACCATAGCAACAATTGCCACCGCGAGAAACCACCCAATAATGACCCATGTAGCCATCGACGCACTCCGGGCGCATGTTCGCCATATATCTAGAGTCCCTGACCACCATCTCGCTCGCTTGCCTGAGAAAAAACCCAAGACAGTGCTTTCCAGATCAGTTGCGGCTAACCAGTACTCTTTGTCATTGAGGCACTCGCCCGCAACAAGAATGCCATCCCCTCTCTGGTGCTTGAAAAAGCGTCTCGTGTACCTTGCTGTTCCAGAAATAGTGAAGAAAGCTAGCATGACCACTGCGCCTCTTAAGCAAATCACACTGGAACTTTTGCATTGTTCGTACGCTAACCGAACCCATGTTTACATGGACGGTTCCGTCTCGGAAAATTCGACAGGCGCCATTGTTATACCGCCTCAGTCGGAATTGTCACCAAGACTTCACACGTAATGACATCTACACGTTCCAAACTGGCCGCTCTTCGCGCTGCTGTTGAAAACATTGAAAAAGGACCGCCTAACAAATGCGCAATTTTTGTTATTCGAAAGAAGCTCTCCAGAGCTTGTGAGGTTTACGACGTGGCAATTATGAACAGCTAGTGTCTAAAATCAACGAAACTTGTCATTGTGCTTTTGAACGAGGACATGATATTGAAACGTGTACTTATCTTTATGGGGCGACCACGTTTCGCCGCCTAACAAATGTTATCGCACAGCGCGGGACGCGCCTGCATGTATCCGAAGTTTCTGGAAAGTTATCGATGCTTCTATCCGCTGTCTGTTGTCGCCGAACCTTGTGTTATCTGATTTCATCGCCTGACGCGAATGGTGTAGAACTTTGTGGAAGACACGCAGGTCCTAACTATTAGTCTGGAACATTCGACGACTGCTGTATAAAAGCCGACGCGCTTGACGCGCTGATGAGATTTTCGACGATCGCCGACCGTGTTCGCCGTTATCGCTGTGCTATAAGTGCAGCCTGTTTTTGTGGGCACAGGTTCGCCCAATAAAAGTTAGTTTTGTCTTTCACAGTATTGCTACTCTGTTTTTCAACGTCACCACCACGTGACAATATCATCTTTGAGTGGCTGCCAGGACATTGTGGCATGGTTGGTAATCACCTCGCCGACGACGCTGCCAGACGTGCAGAGGCTGGCGCACCGACGCTCCTTATGCATTTATCGGGAGTAGACGCTGCAAGAGAGCTTCTCTGTCTCGCTCAAACCATCACGTTAAGTTACTGGTACACACCACAGAACTTTGAGTCATTTATACAGCCTCGACCCATCACTGAAACTAGAATTACCAGCAAACCTTTCACAATGTGACGCAACGCTGCTGTGTCGGCTGTGGGTAGGAGTAGCATTCACAAACTTCTACAGCTATCGTATTGGAATGGCGGACTCACCAATGTGCGCTAAGTGCAAGTGTGAAGAGACCATCAATCATCTTCTGTGCCACTGTTCTCGCTTTGATAAACAACGTCAGTCTCTCCAGTGTCCCTTGAATAGATTGGACTACAGGCCATTTACAGAAGTAAACATCTTGGGAGCCTGGCCTCACAGTTCATTAGCCGAGAAAGCAGTTCGAGCGCTTCTTCACTACCTGTAGCCGACAGACGAGAATGCCCAATTATAGACATCCTGCACCTAATTTAGTGGATGTGAAAGTGCGGTGTAGACTCATGATCTCTCTCACTTCTCATTCCCCACCCCATGTGTAGTAGCAAACTGAACTCAGTCTGGTTAACCTCCCTGCCCTTTTTCCCTTCTCTTTATCTCTACTATGGTCATGCACACTTCCATGATAAGATGTAGAACAGTTGCAGAGTGCAGCAGTCAGGTCTTCATGCAAATTATGGCTCACTGCCAATCAAAAAGGGTAGTAAAATTGGCAGGTACTGGAGCCAAAGCACTGCAGTGATCTTGCCTATGTAGGAAGCATGTGTAAAATATTAGCCACTGTAGAGAAGTATTTTCTTAAGCCAACCACTACACTGAAACATTGCACCCTTAGCACTAGGTCGACCTTTGTTTCTTGAAAACGTTAACCAACGCTAGCTGTTGACCTGTGTTCATTAACAAAGCTAGCAAAGGTACCAAGTTTCTCTGTTGTGCCCGTTGTAAAGCCAGTGTGGAGATTATCGTGACTGGATTTATAAACTGCTGCAAAACCAATGCACTCGACAGCATCAAGGACATCGTTTGGGGCGCCAAGGATGCCTGCGAAGCATCTGACTAAGCTGACTAAGGCAACTTCTCTGACAGTTCCACCGGGAATGTTGCTGTGGGATAGACCAGAGAGATATAGTAGCCGAGCTTAGGTTTAATAAAAGTGTGTGATGTTCAAAAACTTGTTTTTCAAACATTTGAATTATAATTTTTCATTCCTCGGTGAGTACAATAATACAGGGGTTGAACTATACTTGTGTTCAACATATTGTCAAGTTAATACGGTATATAGACATAAAATATGCACACGATCTCTGTAACCACTTTTCACACACAGTTTTATTCAGTAAAGGACATCATAAACTCTTTCCCTAACGGTTCTATTAATATGCAACATATACTACAGAGTCCAAAGACTCAAATCTGAAGTTGACGCTAGATGCACTAACAATTAAAAATGGCGGAAGTCACCAATTGCTTTTTACTAAGTTCAGCTTCGTCAGACACACTAATGTACACATTGGCTAGAACAATGGTACATATAGACAGCAGCTGTAGACTGGAGAAGCAGCTGTAGAAGGCATCAACAACAGTGCCGAAGTGTTCACAGCTGGCACATACAAATACTGCAGCTAGAGCAGCGTATGTTTATGCCATACATGTTCCTCATTCATTACGGACGTGAAAAAGTTTTACCACATTGTGCACAAGTCAATGCATACGAAAAACGTGCTTGTAAAAATGACAATGTCACTGTCTAGTACTGTGCACAATAGCCACCAAGTGAAGCACATTGCTAAGAATCGCATGGCTTAGTATTGCAACCATACACACTTGCAGTAAAACTTCCCCTTGGGCTAGTTGTCAAGACATAGTTCAAGGTACCATGAAAAAAGCAAACAAAAGGAAAAATATGGTGTATACAGGTAGCAAACAGCATGTGCAAAACATGGCTATCGTAAGTCATTACAAGGTAGTGCACATTAAGAGGACCACTAAAGGGAAACAATAAATCAGGTTAGACTAATAAAGCATTATTTGAGAACCCTGAAGGCAGTCATTTCAAAATAATAGTTTGATTATTAGATGAGAAAATGAAGGTCGAAGTATCAGTATTTGAATTTCACGCCGGAACCTCGACGCCGATACGTCAGTGTGACATCTGGGATTCCCAAGGATGTTTTCGCATTTGGGCCGCGTTGACTAAAAAAAGGTTCCCGAAATTTGCCATGTTTAATATTTGGTTTGAAAAACGCAACATTAGAAGAATATATACAGGGATAACAACACTAATTTCATTGTAACAAATACTGGCTGTAAGTTTAGGTAAAAAGAAAGAAAGCGATGACAAGGTTTTATACGCACAAGTCTAAAAAACGGAGACAATATACAAAAGCATAACGAGACGCTCCCAACTCATTCTGCATTTCAATGCAGCCCGAGTTGTAAGCACACATGATAAAGATATGATGTTTACTTACAAGACGGTTTCACTACCTGTTCCGCAAGCTACATATTTCACTTTTAACCGTTAATTCCGCAAGGATGAGCCAAACCATACAAAAAATGAGGAAAACACTTATCGAAAGAATGCGCGGAGGTCGGCATTGCTGCACCTGTTAATATCAAGGGACGCATCATAGAGGCAGTTCAATAATGCTGGAAGATAATATTTAAGCGTCTGTTGTCCATAGTTCGTGGTGTGTTAAGAGTGTAGTGCCTTGGATCCATGGCACAACAGGTATGCCGACGATAACAGTTCTAGATTAGAATTCTGACAGAGTTGGAACGTTGTGCAGAATTTCCTCTTTGTAGCATAAGTACAGACATATATCGAAAAGACTTAATATTCACAGTATAATGCTGTCGTTGAAGAGGTCTGCACAGGGGTGATCGTAAGGTTGGTTGACGACAATTGTTGAAGTCGTTGTGTACGGAGAAGTTCCCCAAACTAGGTTACGATAATGTAGATGCCACATGAAAAGGGTTGTGTACAAGCGACGCAGCGCCGCTCTTCAGCTGGAGGAAGCACCAGTGCAGCAGAAACCGAAGTGGTCCCACCGCGAGTCAAGTTCCAAGAATCTTCCGTCGCCCCAGCATCTCGGCCACCGGACAGGGACCCAACAAGAGTCGAGGGTTCGCCCATTCAAACACATATGGTGCTTGCCTGCGTCTTTTGTAGAAAATTAACTAAGTCTTCTGCCACCAACCGATGAGCATTCCTTTCACAGACGGGGCTCGACTCCACATGAAAAACTGCCGACGAGGAAGGAGTTGCGAAGCGGATAAGTTTTTGAAGTTAAGGTCATGGCTATAGAAGGAATTCCCTATGCCATCGAACCTTTCTATGGCAAAATCATGGGCGTCATGGATTGAGCATCTCGACTTTTCCTTCGTGGCAAATGACATCAGCAACGAAGCGAAGCGAAGAAATAGGCGCTTCTCCTCTGGCTTTGTGGGGCCGACACTTTCGAGACAGTGTACACACCGGTCAGAGCGAAGACCTCGGAAGAAGTGAACCGATGATTTAGCCACACTTCTCCGGCTGCACATGGACCTCAGGCACTCCGAGCTTAACAGTCTGTATGTGTTTCAAAGATGTGACCAAACGCCGGATAAATCGATCAGCAGCTACATTGCAGCCCTCATGAACTTGACAGCCAACCGCAGCGCTGGAGTGCTGCCAATGGCTGCAACATTGACGGCACCTGACAGCCAAACGAGCACTTCAGAAGCAAACCCAACATTGCTACCACATTATGTGATGCTCTGTGACAGATTTATTTGCGGCATCCGGGACAAACATCTTCAGCAGAGACTGTTCGTGGAAAAAGAGCCGACATTCCAATGCACTCTAGACTTAGCCTCATCAGCGGAAAGTGTGTCAAGGCATCGGTGAGGATTTGAGAAAGTGGCGAACTCAGGGGAAGTTATCAGCATGTCACAAACCAAGCAAGGAAGCAAGAATTCATCAGCACTTAGTTGCCATCGATGCGATGGTTCGCACTGCCCTGAAACATCAAAATTCAAGAGAGCCGAGTGCCGCTTCTGCTACAAGAAAGGTCACATCGAGAATGCCTGCATTTCGAATGAAAAGAAAAACAAGTGCCAACCCACTACCTGGCAGTGAGTCATCAGCGAGTGGACGAATAGACTCCTTCAAGTTCCTCACGGACTTGAGGATGGAGGCGAAGCAGTTCCAGTTTGAGGTAGACGCAGGTACAGCTTGCTCCCTGATAACCGACGACAAATACCACGAAACGCAGAATAAAAATTCTCTCCGGCTTTCAAGCAAGCTGCTGGACTTCTACACATGGTCATGTGAAAAGATATGCATCCTGGGCTCTGCGCAAATTCAGATCAAGTTCAAATAAAAGAACTATGTGCTGCTGTTGCTGGTTATGAAGGGCACCAAGTGCAACCTTCTAGGAAGAGCCTGGTTTTCGGCACTTCATAATCAGGTGAAAGGGATCGGCTACATAGGAGAGCCATGTCGGAGATTTCAGAGGTTCTCGGACAGCCCCCAGATGTATTCCAGAAAGACATCTGGAGCTACACAGCTCCCTTGGTTCACCTGGGAACCCAAAATGGCATGACTGTGAACCTTTGCAAGTGTCCAGTTCTGCTGGCACTGCAAGGGCCAATGGAAAAGGAACTTGATTATCTACAGCAACACGGCATCCTAAAGCTAACGCAGCGTACCAAATTGACAACCACACTGGTTCTCATTCAGACTGACGACGGGACACTATGTGTCTGCGGAGACTACAGGAGTATTGTTAACACAGCAGTGAAGAAGGCATCATACCCGCTAGCAACTGCGGATGAAGTGTCCGCAAACCTACATGGTGAAACCCTCTTCTCAACATTGGATATATATCTAGCATATCAACAAGTGAAAGTCGAACAGCAGCACTGCTCACAGTCAACACAATAAAAGGACTGTTCAAAGTGAAATGCCTTCCATTCGGAATTTCCACCGCACCAGCTACCTTTCAGCACCTGATAGAAACAATGATGGCCTTAATTCCAGGGGCGAGTGTTTAGCTTGATGACATCATTGTTAATGGGAAGGGTGCAAATGTGCATGCACAGCACCTGAATCAGGTTCTGTTGAGGCGAAGTGAGAGAGGCCTTCGCCTCAAGAAAGAAAAGTGCCACTTTAGAATCGCGTCAGTTGAGTATCGGCGACATCAAATTGATGCCACTGGTGCTCACACCACTGAGAAAAAGCTTGAGGATATGCTTCACGCACCCAAACCATCTGACAAGACATTGCTAATAACTTTTCTGCATCTTATTTCATTTTACGAATGACCACACTTTAGAGGACAGAGCAACAGCTGCTGAATTGTATAGGCTTCTAGAAAATAACACACCCTGGAAGTGAGACCGCAGGCATCAAGCCGCTTTCGTGGCGTTTAAAGAGATGATCCGCATATCTACACTACTCGTTCCCTACAACAACATGAAGCCTCCCTCACCCCTTTTTTTTCGTGCATGCATCGCCATACGGTGTCGCCACTGTCCTCGCTCGGGAAGGTTCTCTTGGCTGAGAGGCACCCATTGTATTCCACTGCGAACACGGTGGCGTATTGAAAAGTACTCCCCGCTTGACAAAGGTTTGGCAGCAACCTATGGCATGTCAGTTTCATAAGTACATCGCTAGCCAGCACATGACCATAATAACAGCTCACCAGGCACTGATTGAAACCATAGGTGAAACAAAGCAAGTACTCTGGATCCTTTCTGCAAGGATCATTCCATGGTGCCTGAAACTTGCAACATACCATTACAAGTTGGTGTACAGGCCTGGCTGACAGCACCAAAAGACCGACGCCCTCAGTGAGACTTCCAATACCAGCACAAATTGACGAGCTTTGTTGCCCGGGAGGAGTGCTCATGTTAAATACCATGCCCAGCTTGGAGCTTTCACCTCATGAACTCGTGCAACTGACTTAAGAGGACTTGGTTTTGTCCTCGGTGCTGGAGGCCACTCAACTTGCCGAGTGAATAAACTAGCAAAGGAAAGGTGTTCATCATACAGAAAACTTGAGACAGAGCTTTCAGTGCAAAAGGGGATGCCTTGTTAGAGGGTCCAGGGTGGTAATTTCAACAAAGGCGAGAAATGACCTTCTTGAACTCGCACATGCAAACCACTCTGGAATTCTGGCTGCTCTAAAGGCATGCACATGCTGTCCATTTTAGTGGCAAGGCTTTAATACAGACATCGAAAGGCTTGCTAAAAGCTGTGCAACTTGTCAACACATAAGGGCACCAACTGGGTTACCGGTCTCCGAATGGGAATATGCATTAACGTCTTGGGACACAGTTCACGCAAACTTTGCTGGCCCCGTAAATGGCCGAATGCTGTTGATTGTCGAAGCATACAGGAAATCGTTCGAAATGTGCTCTATCCACAACATACAGTCTGCCACATTGATTGAACAAATCCTGAACCATATCGCAATATTTGGGCTCCCCAAAAAGCTTGCGAGTATAATAGACATTCCTTTATTTCAGTAGAAGTTGAGTTTCCTAAAGAAGAATAGGGTGACGTATGTAACAAGCGCACCGTGTCATCCTCTAATGAATGGTCAATCAGAAAGCATAGTTTTTGAAACGAAACGAGCATTAACCAAAAAGACAAGGACAGAACATTCGTGTGTAGGCTGGCCCAGTTCTTGCTAAAGCAACACACCACTGTCCCTACATCAATGGGCAAACAACCGTTGCGGTTATGTTCGGGCACGATCTGTATACAACACCCATGCATTCAGGCCCAAGCAAAAGCGAACAAAACCCATACCAACTGTAACAGCAACACAGTTTCGAGAGCACTAGTTGCAGGACAAGCGTTTTTCTTTCGAAACTTCGGAGGGAACCCGATCTGGACGGAGAGAGCGGTTTTGGAAAAGCTCAGGCACGATTCATGGCACGTTAAAGGCCCTAATGGTTTAGTACGACGACAATGGTATCACATAAAGCCCAGTGTTTTCAGACAAAGCACAGAAGGTTCGTCAATACAGGATAACAGCTGTACACTAACCGCAATCAGCATGCTCTGCCACAAGCCTATATATTGGAGAAAGTGCACACGGTTAAATTGTAGTAGCCTGCTACAATTCGACAGACGACACAATTTGGAATTGATAAATACAACTACTCGACCTTAATAATGACTCTACAACTCACTTTCCAGAGTTTAAATTATTCAGTCACCTGTATCTGCAACCTTGAATTATGGAATGAACCTTCAAATTTCGATTTAGTTTTTTTCTACCTAATTAGGTAACTCAGGTATATATGAGATGTTACCAACACTTAATAAAACACACTGCAATGTTATGTCTTCAACACAATACAAGAAGTGGTTCTCAGTTGGAGGTGGATGACGGCACTGCAAAATGTGTGGCACATCAAGTGCACTGGGTGTAGTGAGCAGCTGCTGGCAGTGAAAATACATAGTGCCTGAAACAACATAAATGGCCAAGATATAACAGTACGTGCCATCGGACATTTTTATATAGGAAGAGCAGGTTTTTCTTGGCACAGAGTACTCGGAACTGTGAATGACAATCGGGCCAACCTGGCGCCTCAAATACTTGCACAGTTGTGGCAGGGTACCAAATCGTGAAATGAAAAGCCTTTTCAGATTTTCTGGAACATCATGAATTGGTCGTGCCTGCCCAAGAGCACATGTCTGAAAGCATCTCTTATATGTGTGCTCCAGCTCCTTTTTTGCAGACAAAAGACGAAAGTTCCACTTGTACTGAAGCAGTCCGGTAGGCCTGGTGCATGATGCACCGTTCAGCAATTTGAACAGGCACATGCTTAGCAACTGCTACAAGCTGGAGTGCCTTACCAATGCCATCTTCCAATGGAAATGTCGAAGTACCCCAAAGAGGCCCAAACATCCGTGCTGACTTTGAAAGATGCAACAACTAATGCATGTTAAATGTCATTGCCCTTTCTCCGTAAACCTTTGCAGTCTGCTGAACAAATGCTAAGAGTAACTTTTCAGCAGTACAGATTTCAGCTTCTATGACAATGTCTTTCAACAAAAGAAAGACTGCTTGTGTAAGAAGTGCAAAATGTGTCACATAGGCTCGTGGAAGTATGCTGGACACACATGGCAGAAAATAAAACAAAAGCCAAGAGTGCCATTCAGCCGCCTTCCGATATGCCCAGTCTGATAAGGGCCGTCCTGACCTTGAGAAAATTATAGGTGGCCTTAGCGAACGTAGTCTTGCATCCACAAGCTTCAAGTGCCTGCCTACATACCACGAGGAACCAGTGCACGACAGCCACAATTCAGTGATCTGCTTGGTAAAGCCTTCCAAAACACAATGCATATTGTCAGGTGGAAGCCCCCAAACAAGATCAAGGCCTTGCAACTTGACCAGAGTTGATGGTCCCTTGATACCACTGACAGGTTCCTTGCGCTGTGCTGCTTCAACCATTCCTTTGAGCACACCACTGTGAGTCCTGTCAGGGGCGTTCTGGCTGTTGAAAGGGTACTTCATTGTGCCTGCGGGCAAAATATCATTTGTACTAAGCATCAGAATGATATCTGCATTTGGAATGTTCAATTGGACACTGCAGTGAACATATGAAAGATTTTAAAACACTTCCAAGTAAAACATTTCACAGATATCCCTTATGCAAAATTGATGGCATCTCCAGCTGCACAGAAGTAGTGGCGAAAAGTTGCGATGTTGCAATACTGCACCCACCACTAAGTGGAGGAACCTGCCTAGGACAGTACAAGACTTGTGGTTTGCACGAGTCATGCAAGATAGCTGTAACATTTCCCGGGTTCATGTTTGACTTTGACTAAAGAGGTAATGAAATAGAATTTTCGGGTACCAGCTAGAAACAAAGGATGCAACTATTCTTTCTTGCACACATATATCGCGAAACAAAAGCAACCAGCACGAACAGCACTTTATCCACAACCTATTTTGCGAGATTTTCCATCAGTATGCAGTTATCGTTAAAGTAAGATATGATTGATCTAACTACATTATGCATTTTTATGCACGGAAACGAACGCTTACCATTTTTTGCCATTTATGATCGTGACAGGTTTCTTTGAAACAACCTACAATTTCACAACGTCCGGAACTACACATAATTTAGGCATGAATTAACACTGTCAACGGCATTGCACTGTAATGTTTGGAGTGGCCCATGAGCATTGCCGATTAAAATTTAAATTTTGACAATACACAATCACTCCCGTGCAAGTGGTCTTGTTAGGGCTATTTGGCATGGCTCACAATTACTGCAAGTCTTGGATGGTCCTAGGCGGGTTCTTTCAGCTTTGTGATGGGTACATTCCTACAATATGGTGTACCAATCTTGTGTAAGGTCTATAACGCCATTGCCCTGCAGTTTCTGTTCGAAGATAAACTTAGAGGTAAGCTTCTGTGGCTTGGGCCACAGCTGTGAACAGAACCATAGCTTTGCGGGCACAAAAAGGAAGACTGCGCACAGATTTCACAGAAGCAAATGGCAGCAAATCATGTTACTCTCCATGCCACAGTGCAAGGAGTGTCAAATACTAATTAGAAAAACGGATGTCTGAATGGCAAAAAAATGCAAAAGTTGTCAAAGGCCAAGAAAACGGCACTACACACCGCTGCTGTGTGTAATGCATCATGAATTTGTGCTTGCATTTTATGCTACTGACCTTGAATGAAAAACAACACTCACCCTATGGGAACACTAAAATCACTGTCTCCTTACTTTTTTTTTCTTTCCACCATACAGCAGAATTTTTTGCCAGTTTTTCAAAGATAGTAAAAATTGCACTGAAAAGTGATGCATGTGAGCTGAACTGCCATAATTTAGTCCAAGCGTCAAATAGTTTCGCTGTCTTTTATGTTTGTATTGGTGTTTTCTAGATATATAAGTACAGCAGTCAGCCAAATTGGAAAAGCTTTCTGTACTTCTTTTGCAGTATCCTGCTAAGGACCCTTTCTGCACAAACTTGTCATCACATGCAGGCACACCACTTAGCTGCTGTCTGCCAATGACAAACGCAACATCATTAAAGTATTAAAATTGTCAGATTTGCAAGAAAGGTTAAAATAATTAGTGGGAAAATGACCGAAGGTTAGTGACCGCATAATTGCATTATAAAATGGTATAAAAAGTATGCAGTCAATATAAGATACATCAGGCATAGTCAGCCAAGGCTGCTAATGCACCAAACAATAAAAGCAGTAAGGTACGGGGATAGCTTTGTTAATTACTACAAACCTTGCTGTGTATGTTAAATACAGTAAGGAGAGTTGACAAGAGCTATTTGGTATTCTTCAAATGTGCAGCGCACACACTAAAACAAAGATCAGAGAAACATGCAACGCACAAAGCTTTCTTGACAGCCTGTTTTCGTTTGTGCACAATACATTCGAAGCATACTAGTATGCATAAGCGAAGAGCACACACTGTTTTCCTCATAGATTTGGCAATAGGTGTTTGCTGTTTAACTGAGTTCACTTACCATCTATAGTGATGCCTTGCTCCAAGCACCAGCTGCACCCACAATACTAATTGTAATGCTTCCTGTTCAGGATAGGGGCTCTTGCTGGGGAGCCAACACAACACACAATAACATGCACTGCTGACTCAATAGTTCTTCCAGCATGTGACCAGACCAGATTTTCGATGCTGTTGACTTCTTCAACAAACTGCTTCATGAAGAGGTGCATAGGTGGGTGAACATGTGAACACCACACACCTGAAATTAACACATTTTGCCACCGAGTTAAAACTAGAAGTTCATTAACCACCGCTTGGATTGGCCATATACAGTTTTTACTTGCATCGAACACAGGCGCTCCATAAGTGTTCATGGTCAAAGTGATGTCGCTCCATGTCATGTTCTTCTGCTTTCTAACACTGCGGCAAAGAATGCCATCCGTGATGTCACAGTAGACACCCGACACATGAGCAACAGATGAAATCTGCAAATGGGAAGCAAGGTACTGCCAACCTGTTTCAATAGCACCAGAAGCTGCTGCTTAATGTTAAACATTAGGAAAACACTTGCAGAATTCATTAAATGTTGCAGCTTCTTCTCACTGCTGCAAGAAGCACAAGTGATGGTGTCTTTACCTTTGACATCATTGTACTTTCCCAGATATTGATGGCAGTTCTGGCAGTATAGGTGGATTCTTAATGCTTCTTTTCTGTTTTTTCCACAGCCTGCTCACAGAATATGTCGAGCATGGCAGAACTTGCACTTCAAACAGAGCATTTATTAAAGTAAGAAGCCCTTGTAGTTGTGTCCATATAAGGCCAGAAGTAACAACATATGCCAGCAGAAGGAGAAAAGCCTGTGCTTTTGTTGTTGTCTGGTTTGGAAGGTGCTCCTCTGAAAGCTTTGTGAAGTACATGTCAAACTCATCATCTTCAAGGGCTTTATGCTCGCTTCCTTCAGCAGCATTCTCTGGTTCACTCTCTGCATCATCATCATTGCTCAACTCGAAGGCAGAACTGAATTCATCCCTACTGCCTGTTTCACTTGCAGATTCGTTAGTGCCTTCTACGTTGCTGACATAGGCACTTGTGCTTTCACGAGCATAAATTTCGGAAGCAAGATCAGTCTGAGGATGCTCTGATTCATCCTCGTTGGAATGAATGTTAGTGACATCCGTGGAAGGGCTGCTCAGGTTTGCCAGATTCACCTGAAAGAGCAAACAAATAAATTTTATCTTCTAGGGATAACACTGACAAAACAAGTGTTGCATTCACAAGAAACATACATAGGGCATAGTGGTAACAGTGAGATTGCCTCTCCTGTGCAAAGCCAGTTCATTGATTAAAATTCAGCGCAAATAAGAACCGTGTTGTTCTACATACATATTTAATTGAATTATGGTTGTGACAGTGTACGTCCCAAGGAGAGGCCCCGAATGGAGAGCCCCCTACAGGGGCCTCTCCATTCGAGAATGTTTCTCTTTACAAATAGCAATGTTTGCAGAATTTTACCTCAGTTTACCAACCCTACCTCAGTTAACAAAACCCTGTGAAAATGCTCCCTAGGAATTCGCCTATTCTGTCATCGGCCACCTCTGGCCAAGTCCTTTTTACAAGCATCCTGCCTTGTATTTACAAATAGTGTTGGCACGGCATAGCAGGTCAGCTTAGGTACCACTATTAGAGGGAACACACAAGCACGTGGCTGTTCTTTGCGAGGCGCCATGCACCCTGTGCCCACTCGGCACAGGCACAGAGTGCTGCTTGGGTGGTAGGCTCCGTGCATTGTCTACTATTACACCACCCCAACGACTCTCTATACCAAGCAGGTGCCAGGCACCAACAGATGGAACCTCATAGAGCACTGGCCACATGCTCGCTTGTTCCCAACTTATAACGGTCAATCCTGTGCATTGCATTGTTTCAGGCTAACCAAGATCACTGCTGTGACACATTGATGATAACATTTATTTTATGTTAACTCTTTCTCTTGTGGAGTCTTCATTCAAATAAAGATACCATTATTTTAGATCGCCTTCAGACCCATTGCTACTAGTAACACCTAAACAATCATCTCAGGACCCAGCAGAATTGCAAGGCTGCTGTCGTTCACTTGAGGACCAAGATACCAGAGCACCTACCATCTTTGCAGTCGGAAGCTGCACAACCAAACATTGGGTTTCAGAGAAATGTTGAGTATTCAACAGAACGCTTCATTTCGTATTTTTTTTACTTTTGAAAATATATATTATATTCCTGTAGACTAGACAAACAGTTTTTATAGTGTTTGCTGTGGTGAGCTTCGTTTTGATTCATGACCAATTCTGTTTGTGACGAGAGTCAAGGAACAAATTGAGTGAACTGAGTCATCCTGTACATTTACTCTGATATTGCTTTTCATTCCAGAGTACAGCTTATAGACTATGTACCAAACTTGTCAGCAAACTATCACTGACGGCATGCTAAATTGCCTGTAAGTCCTGCTCACCACACATGTCACACAAGTAATCTAAGAAGCTGTCCAACACCTCAAGCTTGCAACTCAGGCCTCCCTCATTCTTTCTTCTTTTTTGATAAGCCAGTGTCAAAGGACTGGAAATGCCTTTTGCCTGACAGTGTACTGCTATCGTGTAAACTTTTAAGAGCAATACCAAACGACTGATGTAATGCAGACCAACTTCTTACGTAAGGCGTGCGTAGCTCTTATAGAAATCGCTGTAGGTACTAATAAACATATATGCCTGCTATGTGAAGTCATACCCAACTTTTTAGTCAGACAGCAAATGAGAGAAGGTGTGCAAGTGCAGCACTAATTCAGAGATGGTGGCTAATTGGTAACTGTATCATGAAGTGGTACAACTCCCAAACACAGCTCTTTATGATTTTCGATCACAGTTCACAAATAAGGCTCAAGAAAGACACAAAGCCTCTTCAGATTACAATTTAGTAAAGTCATATAGTTGATACAGACCGGATAGGCCATGAGGAAAAAAAGTGCGAGACCCTTAGCATTAGGGCTTGCAGAAGATGCAGTTAAAAAAAAAAAGGTATGGGATTTTTATATGCCAAAACCACGATTTGATTATTAGGCATGCCATAGTTGGGGACTCCGGAGATTTGGACTACCTGAGGTTCTTTAATGTGCACCTAGATCTAAGTACAAGGGTCAGAAGTAATTATGACAGCCAATTATGTCCCGAGAAGTGATGACAGTGTAACCAAGTGTTGTGTTTTTCTAGCATCTCCCGTTGCTGTCTAAGTCACTTTGTTTCATGAGTATCATCACAACCTTCCCGCACTTTATAGCAACAAATGCGGACGTCAAGAGGAAATCCAGTAAACATGGCTGGCTATATGTAGCGAGCTATTGTTCCATGTTTAAAAGTTAAACTATGCAGATGCAATATTCATGTGTCCATGGTTTGTCGTACTCACAGTAATGCCTACCACAACAATGCTCCTTAAGGAACCAATATTTCACTGGGTTATTGAAATAGAAGTGTTGCAATGTGTGTACATGCTCAATCTCACAAAAATCCATCTCAACATAGTATAGATGCCTAATACTGCATAGAAAAAAAGGAAATAAGTTATCCTGCCAGCAGTTGCATAAAACATTCACCACATACAGCACAGCGCATTAAAGTATGTCTCCCTCCAAGCCACTGAATTAAGAAATCAGTAAAAGTGCATAATTCAATATCAGTAATAAATGATACTGAAATTTGGAAACAATACAGTAGCTACACGATTAGGCTACCTCTTGAGCTTCGTTCTGAGAGAAAACTGATCGCTAAAGTTATGTGCAGCGGCAACCGTGACTCGATCGGGGCCCGTTGTAACGAAACCTCCTTGGTTGTAACCGCACTCAGAAGAACAGTGCGCGTACCGATCGAGTGCCAGCACGAAACAATTCTCGCTTTCCTCGCGTCGAGGCCGATCGATATGCAGGGCAGCACTCAAGACAGCGTTTTTTGGACAAATGGCTCGGGAAGCAGACCGACGTCTCTGACGCGTTATAGTTCGCCCCTCTTGCAGTAAAACTCATTACTGCTTTTTGTTAATCGCAGATTGAAATACTGAAAACCCGCCGTGGTTGCTCAGTGGCTATGGTGTTAGGCTGCTGAGCACAAGGTCGCGGGATCGAATCCCGGCCACGGCGGCCGCATTTCGATGGGGGCGAAATGCGAAAACACCCGTGTACTTAGATTTAGGTGCACGTTAAAGAACCCCAGGTGGTCGAAATTTCCGGAGTCCTCCACTACGGTGTGCCTCATAATCAGAAAGTGGTTTTGGCACGTAAAATCCCATAATTAATTGAAATACTGAAAGTTACAACAATCACACGTACGTGACTTGCAGCAGTGGATGACTTTGCTGTTTTCAGCACGTACTGTCGAGTTTGCCGTGGCACTTCAACGTTCGAGTCCAGCTGCAGGTACTGCCTGTAGCGTTTTCGATGATTTTGGGACATTGCTAAAAGTTCGAAAGCCCAAATTTCTCGCTGTGGCGAACACCACGAGGCAGTCCAATGTGACAACGTAAGCGTAAGCAATGGCGCAACACTGAATTCACACACGATGTCAACTGTTAGCTTCGCTATAGCTTGGCTTCGTGTGAGTGGTCATAATCACGTTATGCTGGCGAAATCACGCGATGCCAAGCCAATGTCAAATTATAACGGTTAGATTGTAAAGTTCATTATGTCCCTAAAAATGCAAAAAAAAGTTTCAATTTCTTTGTTGGCCGTAATTACAGCCAAACTCGTAAGCAAAAACGTTACTGCTTGAAATGCGACCCGGAGCCTGCACATCGACCGCTGTGAGAATTTGTAACTGCTTGTCCATACCCGTAACGTTGGTTAAAGCTAGAAACACTAGATATGGCTAGAGTGACCTAGGGAAAACATTGTTCAAGAAAAATGACCAACTGATCAGTTGCTTGTCTATTGTGAATCACTTTATAAATAAAGGATTCGGAAAACTGACTCGAAGGGTTGCGGCATACACATACACGTAAAGAAACCTGGAACGCATGCATGCGTACACGATTGATTGACTGATTGAATAAATGTTTTACTGATGGTATAGCGGAAGGGTAAACGCCCTTTGTCTTTCTGTTTCTTCTTATAAGGTTGGTTATGCTAGCACAAGATTCGCTCTGAACAAGGTAGTGCAAAACGACAAAGGACCCGGAAGAGAGATTCTGAATATCGCAGTCGAGAAGATATTACATCTTAATTTTACTCGTGCTTGCTCGTGAATTATCAAGCATATGCACATATGTCAGACAAGCAAATAGCTAGATTAACTTTATTTTGTACTTTGTCAACTGATCCAAGCATAATCGACGTCCTTGCATATTTTGCGCGCAGTGTTACCAAATCTTGGTGTTGCAGCACATTTGTAAAAGCGGCGTGCACAGCCTATACGTTCAGTAAACCACAGCCAATTAGCCGTCAAAACTCTGATCCGTGTTGCAGAAGCTGCGGGGGGCTATATTCTCCTCTCAACGATAGATTTCATTTTTTACAAGTAACAGGAGGGCACATGTAACCGGCAAACGGAGGCCTGGTAGAGCACCTGAGATTCTGTAAAGGGGGAGGATCAATGCTGGAAGCAGGGCGGCCCGTGGGTCTTGGCGAGCCCCAACCCATTGACCGTGTCCGGGTTCTAGCTTCGGTGCCCCCGTTGCCACTTTGATGTCCTAGAGGCGCTGCCACACGAAATAATGGAATATTACACACACACACACACAGACACACACACATGTAGGCATATATATATATATATATATATATATATATATATATATATATATATATATATATATATTTATATATATATGTATATATATATATATATACATATATATATATACATATATATGTATATATTAGCCACCAACTTGTGACGCTGAGTTCCTGAGCTCTGCCAGGCACTGGTTCTGTGCCATCGCACCCAGCGACTTCGGCAACCCCAACCAGAACCTTGCCTAACAAGTTATTTTTGTATGATTGTGGTTCTTGAGAAATCTATAGCATTTGTGATCTTTATTTCAGTGCCCGTCTTTTTCCAAGCTTTGGTGCATACAAGCTGTCTTCAGTTTTCCTTGAGCAGAAATGCCAATGCGTTGTTAATTAAATTGCATGCATGATTACCCGTTTCTGAAAAGAAGCAAGCTGTTTAAGATTTTCTTGTTTCGGCGGTGTCATTTTGCATGATCTGATAAATATATGCACAAGCTTGGATCATCATATTTGTAGCGTCATGGCGATCAGCATTCCTTTAATGGTTTGCGGCAGAAACTGCTACATGTCGTCTCGAATGCAGCCTTTCTGTGGACGCACATGCATGCTTATATATGTAATTGATCAGCTTTTGTGTTCGCGATACCTGTGCTGCACTATTGCAACATTAAAAGGAAATGTTTTTTTTTTCTGAAATCAGCACTGACCGTGCGCTGTTGACCCTATATATGTCTTATTTTTCGCAGAATATCGCTCCCAATGCTCTAGATATAACAGACCAATTTAGAGTATCTAATTGATGTGACCATTGTTGATTTCTTGCCTAAATATAACCGATGTTTTTGAAATGCAGTTACAGTTACTCTCATATGAGTTACGAGGTCATTTTAGGAATGCTTACGCCTAATGAAGTTATGAAAACTTATCATTAAGCTTCTGTACAACTTTGAGCCCGCTGCTGTTTTACAGCATTATTCTTATTTTTTTATTTTGGTTCTGTTATGGTCCTGTCGAAGTCGCATGCGAATCCATATCCTTAGAGTACACAGCTGTCATCTTGACGGATACGCATGCGGATACGACTGTGTTGCTTTGTGTTCGTCAAGCAAATTCCGTATATCCTTAGTCGAGAGGTTCGTCTTAGTGGAGCATGAAGTAGATATGAGCACTGCGGTTCTCGAGCACACCGCAGTGTAAAATTTTTAACCTCAAGATATTGCGGATTTTGATCCCACCGTCCAACACGACGTGTGGTGGAATGGGAATGACACCACGTCGGGAGGCTATAATAAGGCCAGAGTGCTGCACATGGCTGGTAAGTACCATTCATTCCTCATTAAGCATACCTTGGGCTTGTACGACGCGCCTTTCGAACGATTTAATCCTAACCAGCTTGTGTTTTGTCCCGCTTATTGTGCAGTAGTTTAGCAAACGGCCGACGGAATCTCGTAACGAGGCCTAGGGGTTTCGATGCGACTGCACACAGGTCCGCCCGAGACGTATTTCTCGGGTATGGCCTTGATTGGAGTCTCGCGCTGTCTGCAACATGCCTGAAAGGGTCGGCGTTAAGAAATGGGGAGTGGGTGTAGCACGCACTGCCTCGGAGGCTCAATGCGGACACCGCTTCGCAGGAGCCATCAGCGCAAATGTGTGCTTTTGTCAGTTACCAGCAAAGTTTTGTTTCGACACTTAATTTTGGGCCTAAATAGCGTTCATTGACTCGATATTTAGTGGGATGTGATGACACCTGTCTACTGCTTGAACAGATAACTCTCATGCAGTGGACGTGGGAGACACACTTGCAAATGCTTTGCGATTATGAGAAGATGAAGCAAGAGTAATGCAAGAGGAACTAGTATGCTGGCCAACTTTGTCATTACGACCCTTTCATGTTTCTCGCCTACCATTGCTGGCCATCAGCAGTGTCAGCTTTGAAATACTTTGTTAAATGCAATGCAGAAACGGAAGAAGATATGAGAGTGCACATGTCCAAAAGGCTCAGAAAGCCTGTAGTCTCATTGGAGAAGGGCAAAAAGAGGGCCAGAGGAAAGGTATGGCAACTTATAGTTAACAGGATTTTAGTTTGATATGTTGCTACTGATTTGGGTCATGTGGCTATGTTTTATGAGCGAAAGAATGTTGCTACTTGCTAGCATTTCCAAAACAAGTTAGGCTTGTTGAAGGCCTTACAAGAACATTGCACCTTAGTTCTTGGGAAATGAGCTCTGCAGAGGACATCATGTAGAGCATATATTACGTCCTCCCAAGCGCCGTTTCTTGTGATTTTCAGCATAGATAACTAAACACCCAACACCTGTTTCCTTGTGCATTGTTCATTTTGCTAAAAAAATCCTCAATATGCTGTAATTTAAACGTTGTACAGTGTTACCTCAATTCATGAATGTTCTTGTTCACCATTTCAGCACCATTTCCTACCAGCACCACTTCGAAAAGCTTACCTCTGTTGATGAAACTTTCCTCAAGTGACAAATAGGACTGTGTAAGAGTATAGTCTCTAGAAATTAAGCTAATCTACTGCCTACCACCTCTTTGTTTTTTTTTACAGTACACGTATTTGTATTTATGCATGCAGCATTGGTACGGCCTAGTTTGCCAGCTTCAGCAGAAGGGAGTGTTGATCAGGCTCTTGACATGGTTATGCGAAGGGATTCACCCAATGAGAGTCGTAGGTAAAGTCCACCTTCCAGAAGCGCTGGTACTTAGCGTGTACGGGAGCATCAGCTGGTTAGCAGTTGAGATAAGCGAAATACGTTTAGAGTACTGGTGGACAAAAGGCAGGGAAGAGTTTGATATGAACGGATCCATTACAGGCATAGATAGCGGTGCAAGGTAGATGGAGCAGTTTTGAGGAAGAGCGAAATAAACTTTATTGTGAGACCAGGCTTCTTGAGCCCAAAGGTGGGTGGCCTCCTCAGCCCAGGTAGCCATGGCTCGCTGCCGCCGCCTGAGCCCTGTTCACCAACCGCAGCTGGCTGTCAGGGTCTTGCGTCACCAGCAGAGCCTCCCACTGGTCTTCCAATTCTTCTTCTGAATCCGCCTCTTTCTGCATGTTATCGCCTGGTGGTGAAGATGATGGTGGTGCTTCTCGATTATTCCTGCACCCAAGCACCATATGGCGCAAGGTGTTGGGCGTGTCCGGCGGGCAGAACTTGCAGTCTCGCCCGTAAGTGCCCGGATACATGGCGTGCAGCAGTGTTCCGTGTGGGTAGGTTCCAGCCTGTAGTCTTCTCCAGGTTACCGCTTGGTCCCTGCTCATCGTCTTATGCGCGGGCGGGTAGCGACGCCTCTGCTTCCTGTAGTGCGCCAAGATATCCGAGTACGTTTTGGATATCCGTTCATCATCCTCGCCACAGTCATTGGTCCGTGTTCTCTGCGCGTCGGAGATGGCTCGGCGTGCGTGATCTCGAGCCGCGGCGTGCCCCGCCTGGTTCCCCGCGAGAGACTCGTGTCCCGGCGTCCAGAGGATTTGTGCTGATACTATCTTAGTGTTGTTCAAGACCTGAAGTGCTGTCTTTCCAATCCTTCCGTTCATATACCTTCTGCATGCTTCTTGCGAGTCCGTCACCACGGTAACCATGGCCTTCTTGCACGTTGCGATGGCCAGGGCTATGCCCAGCTCTTCCGCTGTGCTCGCGTCCTTGGCACGTATGGATGTGGCTGTAAGATGTTCGCCCTTCTCGTCGACCACGCTGATTGCAAATCGGTCGTTGGTACTGTACGCAGCTGCATCCGTATATCTCACGTTTTTTCCTTTGCTGTTGGCGCGTTCGAGTATGCGCTTGAGCGCCTGTATCATCGCCTGTCTCCTTTCCTTGTCGTACTCGGGATGCATGCTTCTGGAAATGGTACTTATGTGCAGCTTGTCTCTGATCTCATGTAGGATACGCTCAGGTAGGTGCCTTTCATCCTCGACTTGGTAGCCCAGAACTTGCAGCAGGGCTCTTCCCGTCTTTGTCAGCTTTAGTCTCTCCATTTGGTTGACGTTAATTGTGCGCTTCCACGAGCTCTTCCTACGTGTTGTGGACTCCCCTTTTGAGTAATTTCGCTGTAGAGGGGGACAGGCCCAAGGCAATTTTGTAGGATTTTCTGATGAGGGCGTTTACTTTGTCTCGTTGACTGTTCTTCATGTCAACGTATGGGGTCCCGTACGTGACGATGCTCGTGAGCAGTGCTTGTATCATTTTTGTGCAGTCTTCTTCCTTGAGTCCGTGACTTTTGCTCGTCACTCTTTTGATAAGGTGGGTTATTTGTTGCACTGTTCTCTGAATTTTTTTCCAAATCTGCTCCCCCGGCCCCGTCCTTTTGAATCAGGAGTACGAGGATGCGGAGTGTCGTAACCTGCGGAATCATGATGCCTCCCACCTTTACTACCGGGTCTGGTATCTGCTGCGGTTGTCGGCCTCTTGTGCGCCTTCTTAGCACCAAGAGCTCCGATTTTTCAGGTGCGCACGTCAGTCCACATGCTTCCAGGTACTTTTCCGTAGTGTCAACCGCTTCTTGCAGAGCGTCTTGCTGTTTACCTGTCGACCCTCCCGTAGTCCAGATGGTGAGGTCGTCAGCATATATTGCGTGACCAATCCCTTCTATTTGCTTCAGTTGCTTGGGTAGCGAGCTCATCGCCAGATTGAATAGCATCGGCGAAATGACGGAGCCTTGTGGCGTCCCCTTTCGCGGTATGTCGAATTTCTCAGAGCGTAAGTTGCCTATCCCCACTGTGGCTGCCCGTTCATTGAGAAAAGCTCTGATGTAATTATATATTTTTTCGCCGCTGTTATATACGTTGAGGTGCTGCAGTATGGCTTCGTGTGACACGTTGTCGAAAGCCGCTTTCACGTCGAGTGCGAGGATGGCTCTTTTGCTGTGCGTGTCCAGCTTGTCGATGACTTTTTGCTTTATTTGCAGCAACACGTCTTGCGCAGACAGGTGAGCTCTAAATCCGAACATAGGGTTTGGGACGTGTCCGTTTTCTTCGAGATAGTCGATCATGCGGTTGTGCACCATGTGCTCGTAGAGTTTTCCAGCACACGAAGAGAGGGATATAGGTCGAAGGTTCTGCACGCTGATGGACTTGTTGGGCTTAGGTATCATGGTTACCTCGGCATACCTGATTAACTCAAGCCAGCTAGGCTGTCACCGCCTTGTTTCAGGTGCGATGGCAATAAATCATCGTCATCGTGCGAGTCTTCTGGCGCTTATTCGAATAAGACTGGGAACAAGATGATACACAAAAGGCACATGCGGCACTTTGTGTAGCGCTGTGTGTGTACTGTGTGTGTTCTTGTGTTCACTGTCCATTCTTATCCACGCTAAAACACTCCCGCCAAGATGCCATACCAACATGCCCACATTGCTACTATGGTTGTTGATCAGGCTCACTGACTACATTTCGGGAGTATACGGTTGATATGTTTTATATTGTATTAACTCATGTCATCGGCCATTCAACAGCTGACGATGGTCTGCGCTTTCTTGCATGTTTCTATCATCCAAATTGAAATCATGATTAGACATTATGCTCAAGTATACAAACAATAATCTAT
The DNA here is from genome assembly GCF_023375885.2 of Dermacentor andersoni. NCBI lineage: Eukaryota > Metazoa > Arthropoda > Arachnida > Ixodida > Ixodidae > Dermacentor > Dermacentor andersoni. Next base: position 106,909,524 of record NC_092822.1, on the reverse strand, counting down.
CGATGAATCATAACTGAAACTGACGTCGTTCGCATGAGGTCAGAGCTACTAGGTGCCTGCCATCTTCATGGTCACAAAGTCTACTCTGCTCAGGGTACAGCAGTAAACAATATATATTTTGCATTTGTGTCCTGTGAGCTAAACTGCTCAGAATGTCGGTGCTACATTATGCCAGACTGCTAGATTAGGGCAATAGGTCTCTTGAACACACACTTCTGTCATACTTTATTCACACCACATGGCTGTGTACGTAATTTGTGTAGTCCAAGAATTTATCACAAGGAAATCGTAATATCAACCTGTAGTGAAAATATTTGTGTGCTGGTGAGAGAAATTTCAATGATGGATGGAAAGATTAGGCGAACAAAAGGAGTGGAATGATACTACAGATTCAATACATTGTCACCAAGGTAACAAGTGAGGCCTTGGCAAAACAATCTTTTAATAATGGCTTATACTCTGAGAGCACGCACACCACTACGAACTTTGTTGTTCTTGTTCAAAGTGGCCAGCAGGTGCACCCGCCGTGGTTCCTCAGTGGCTATGGTGTCGGGCTGCTGAGCACGAGGTCGCGGGATCGAATTCCGGCCGCGGCAGCCGCATTTCGACGGGGGCGAAATGCGAAAACACCCGTGTACTTAGGTTTAGGTACATGTTAAAGACTCCCAGGTGGTCAAAATTTCCGGAGTCCTTCACTACGGCATGCCTCATAATCAGAAAGTGGTTTTGGCAGGTAAAACCCCACAATATTTTTTTTGGCCCGCAGCTGCCGGAGCCAGCCTATCTTGTGTGAATATAGTAAGAAAGAAAAATATGCACATACATCTACTCTTGTAGGAACTCTGAAATGGGTAGAAATGAGCATCATGAAATGAACGTGGAGAAAAGGGAGCTTTATGGCACCCAAAATAAACGAAATATTATTTATATCTGTCCATTTGGCTGCACCACAAAAATCGATAACATTTTGGGGATTGGTGGTGCTATAAGCTCCACTTTCCACTTAGTTGACATCAAGGGGCTCACTGCTGCTCCCTTCAGAGATTGTGTGAGTGAATGCGTGTGCATTTTTCTTTTCTCGCATTCTTTGATCTCATCATATATTAAACGTGTAGCAGCATACTAAGCCTTTTGTGTGGCTAACCTCTAGCCTATCATTAATGTTTCTCTCAGCAGTACAAACATATCTTGACTACTGTTTGATATTGTTTTCTTGCAGTACATTATTTGAATACACAGAATACTGACATGGTGGGCTGGCTGTGCTGTGTGAGTAAAGTACAATGGCAGTACGCGTTCAAGAGACCGTTGCTCTATGCTAGCAGTCCGGCATAACACAGCACCAACATTCTGAGACGTTTACCTCATAGAACCCAAATGCAAAATATATATTTCTGTTCAGTGCTGTATATGGTGCGTATACCTCTGTGTGCTTAATATTGCCACCACATGGCAATAAATTTAAAGAAAATGATAAAATGCTCAGGAAATTGAATAGTACAATTCTTGACTATGCTGCATGGTGTTAGAAGTCTGCAATTTTTTAAAGATCCCTTGAGTGTGAATAGATAAACCACATTTACATTGCTTCCTATGGGAAACTGTGGTTCAATCCGTGATCAGTTCAGATGCTACTTTAGTTACGGAATTACACTTATAAACTGAGGTACCATTGTACTTCACTGCATTGCATTTTCAGGGAAGCTTGGCATGCGGTAAATTCCTTCTAATAAGATTGAAGTATGCTTGAGTTCCAGTAGATCTTTTTATTTGTGATGTATGAAAGTGAATTTCTGTGCTGTCATGCATTCTGTAGATTCAAATAAGGCTTCACAGGAGAAGAAAATTAGTCCTTGCCCAGGGTTAAACAAACAACCACCGCTTTTTCAGGGGGATTGCTCAACCGAGCTAACCAGGTGGCTAGCACGCCGAAGCTCAAGAGCAAATTCAATGACAGCTTGAAGGAAGCCATGCTTTGCACATGTGTGAATGATCTTAAAACACCCCTCAGTGCAGAAACCGCCAACAGGAACACAGACAGATGGCTTCATTGTTCTGAAATTATAATTTAAAATAAAAATTTGCAGCTGAAAAAAATTCAACAATTGTGATGCTCCCTAAGGTGAAATTTGAGCGCAACTCTGTACGTGTTCTCATTTTGAAATATATTGGCTGACAGACAATCTGTCTCGTGTGGCATGTTGCAAGTGGGGCAAAATGTGGCATGACTTCAGCAATCTTCAGATCATGAGAGCCAGCGCGTGGGCGCGATTTACAGCCGCCACCGCCACTGCCAGACCTCCCAGATGACGCATGCTACTCTGAAACCATTTCGTAGCTATCGTTGCCAAACTGCGCTTCTCATGTTTTCACCATACCCTCCTCCGCTTTCTGCTTCATGATTCTGCTGCACCCTCCTCTCTGCTTTGCTCCTCGCTTCTTTCATGCCCTGCGGCGTTCCGCATTCCCTCTTTCATTCTTTGCTGTGCTCGTTCGCTTAGTTACAAGTAACAATGCTGACGCTTGCTGCAGGAACAGGCGCCTAAGAACTGTGTCCATAAGATTTGTCTTGGTTTGGTATTCGAATCTGGGAGCCGGACAAATTGTTTTCAACTGCAAAGTTTTGTCTTAAATCATCATATAAGCATATTTTGTGCATGTACTGTGTGTTTTACATTCGCGAGATTGCACTGAAGGGATCTTAAGATGAGTTCTGTTGTGTTCTTGCCATGTTCTTAAAACTGATTTTGTTTACAACAGCAGGCCACAAGGCAACCAAAAATATGAGAGTTGAAGTTCAACGAAGTGTTGAAAACGAACTGCTCTCAGAAATGGAAGGTACATGCCTGCAACAGCATGTGCAGTGCACATGCTGTGACCACGGATGTGTTCTACTTGAAGAACTTGCTAATTGCAAAAAAGAAAGTGCAGAACTGAGCAAGCAGCTCGAGGATGCAAAAAAGACGCCGCTTAGGAGCGGAGAAGTTTGAAGGAAAAGGTGCTCAGCTTGAAGACTCGGAATGCACATCTGCAAGACGCTTTGACTTCGAAAGTCTTCGCAAGCGGTGAGTAAGCGCTCATGTTTGCTGAAGGTGAAATGAAATATACTTGAGTGCAAGTAGAACATGGCAGAGAATTGATGCATTCCGCAGCAGTACTCAATTAGCGATCTGTTGGTGCGATCGCACACTTCTGCATGGAAATCGTGCTCTGCAGGTATACCTTAATGCAACATAGCGAAGCACTCTCGTTAAGCACTGCAACTAAACTATATCACACAATAACTTGCCAAGTAATTGTCCTCAACCAGTCTCTGCCATGGATACTCCCTAGCAGCAGCTGCCATTAGCTGGGATAGGGTAGCTCGTCTAAAATGTACAGGCTCGTCCACTCTTAGGGTGAACACGGCGCACCGTGGCCGCGCTCCGCAGGGCGCCAGTGCGTCCGGCGCGGCGGCCCATGGAAGCGAAGCGGCGCAGGCGCACACGGACCCAGGGGTGGCGCTTCGCGTCGTCTGCTACAGCGCTGGTGCGCGCCGCTCTGGCTTTGCTGCAAAGTACACTTCGCTAGACCCAGGTGACTGAGCGACCGAGGCGGCGTTGCGGGAAGGCGCACTTCACTAACTAGAGCATTTTCCATCTGGTTCGGTCTACAGCTTGTGAACAGCCTGCTTAATCAATATACATAAGCAGAAACAAGCTTCTCACCACATAAATCACTTAGCATGTTTTTAATAAGTGATGAGGGTAAAAATAGTCATTTTTTCGCGCTCTTTATTAGGATGGGGCCATTTTATTTTACTCTCACAGCACTTGGTGTAGTGCATACCGAGAAACCTATTAGGCGCGCTCGTCTTCGTTGGAGTCATCATGTGATGAGCCCAGCGCGCCGTTTCGCGCATGTCTTGATGCTAGAATAAATTTGCCTAATTGACCTAAGAAAGCGACCGAAACCCGCAATACATTCCACAGAAAGTTACAGAGTGATTGTTCAATCATGCACCATCATGTTTGCCATCGATTTTACCATTAAGGAGGGCAATAATATTACTTCGACAGCAACCAAGAAGAGACATCCGCTACTTCGCGACTCTCTTATTGACGCGTTAAGGTCTCTGGTAGGGGTGCATGAAGCGCTTACGCGATGTAGGAAAGCGCTCTCCCCGGCATAGCAACTAATTTGGCGGCAATTTTACTCCCCCGTTTCAGCTTTCTACATCCTATAAAAAAACTAAATTCATTTTTGTTGTCACAGTTTGGGTAAAATCACCGAAGCGGTGCCAGTCCTTTGACGGCTACCTGATGCGATAGGTAACATTCTCATTTAGATGAATCGTCGGTCGATTATTTGATTACATTTGATTACATTTGATTTGATATTTGATTACATGTGATTAGGTGAAGTAAAACATGTGGCGCCGTCGTTTTTTTTTGTTTTTTTTTTCTCCTTGGAGTCAATGCACCGCGCATGCGAACGCTTTTTCTGTACGTTGTGAATAGGTAATTGGAGTGGAAAATCTATAATCTACATGTCTGTTTTCTGGCTTAAATTACGTCTTGCCGGGTAATTAGGTCGTTATTCGCTTCTATTTCATTTCAGTACTCCCTCGGAATAGGTCATATGCATACTAGCATATAATAATTTGTTAATTGTGCGGCATACGTCCCGAAGCGACACATGGCCTCTGCGTTGCTCAAATATGGGTGAGCATCGGATAAATTTGGAGAAAAGGAAGAATTGATTTCTCTCTTTCTTGGAGGTTACGGGTGGGGGGCGAGGCTGAATGGGTAAAACCCAAATATGAATACGGCACAGGAACCCTTGCCGCGAACAAGCGATGCTTTTGCCGTCGTGGGGAAGTGGCCGGTCCGTGTGTTGGACAAACGCGGCCACGGTAATTGAACCGGCGGTCGTGAGGCCGGCCCGGTGTCGGCCGCGGACAGCATGCCGGTGGTCGGCCAATGGGCTCGACATTTGTAAAAGCCAAGTCCGGCCCAAGCCAGATTGCTGTGGTCGGGCCAGTCTACCGCCGAGCCCCCCCCCCCCCTTTTTTTTTTTTGCTTAGGTCATGCTACCCCATCTTAGCTTAATATGGGGATGCGGTGCAGCCAACGGCTGCTCAAGTGAGTGACTGGCCGCTCATCCGTTAAACATTCTGGGATGACTCGTCAAATCGAAAGACCTGAGGTGTCTCCATTAGACGCATTTCTGTTGACTTGCATGATAAATTGCATTTTGTTCGGTTGCTCGTTGCCATGGTACTTCGGCGATAAAAACACTGTAACATTGGAGGACAATTTTATTTCCCCGGTGCACTTTCGGAAACTAGCCATGTCGCGGGTACCGGAAAAAAAGAAAAGACGACGCATTGTAGATCTGTGCCTACAAAACTATTCTCAACGCGTTATATCGGAGATGACAAAAAGGCCACTGAAAACTGAAAAATGCTCCTCGTAAAGAGCGACCACTGAAGCTGAATACATGATCACTGTTGCGGCGGCGGCTGCAAGCCCGACCTCCACCGTTCGGGAAATTAAGAACAACCTCAGGCTGGGTGACGTCTCTGACACGACTATCAAGCGTCGCCTCTACGCCCCAGCCTAATAAAGAGTGCAAGAAAATGACCGTATTTTTACCCTCATCACTTATAAAAACAAGCGAAGTGATTTATGTGGTGAAAAGCTTGTTTCTGTTAATGTATATTGATTAAGCAGGCTGTTCACAAGCTGTAGACCGAACCAGCTGGAAAATGCTCAAGTTAGTGAAGTGCGCCTTCCCGCAACGCCGCCTCGGTCGCTCAGTCACCTGGGTCTAGCGAAGTGTACATGTACTTTACAGCAAAGCCAGAGCGGCGCGCTCCAGCGCTGTAGCAGACGACGCGAAGCGCCTCCCCTAGGTCCGTGTGCGCCTGCGTCGCTTCGCTTCGATGCGCCGCCGCGCCGGACGCACTGGCGCCCCGCGGAGCGCGGCCACGGTGAGCCGTGTTCACCCTAAGAGTGGACGAGCCTGTACATGGAAAGCTGTAACTGAACTGAACCAATGCTCTGGAAGACAGCCCATGTATTTATACGCTTGGGAAATCTTGACTCGGGTTGCCATGTTGCAGCATGGCAATGTGTGGCATGGCCCTCTTGTGGACATGTGTTTGCTGTAACCCACCTGTAACCCACGTTCATTAAATGTATAACGTGGTGCCATTGCAGTAATGGATATTTTGATGATTGTGGTGGTTTTGTTTCCACGAAGCAGAAGTTCGTCCCAAGTGAGCCCGTAAGTTGATCATACTGCTCGCATCACTAGCCCTTTAGTTTTAGTATCCTAACCATCTTAAATATGTATGGTTGTTAGTTAATCTAGGCCTGTAATTTTCACTCATCTACTGATGGCAATTAGACATATCTTTAAAAGACCTTGGCAACATTCACAATTACCTGTTCCTCATGCCATTAGTTCGTAATTTTTCAGTCTTGAGATAACTGCTAGGGCATCATAGTATATTAAGTAAAATTTGTGTGCTTGTTTCAGCAGATTATTGAGGTGTATTACGATTGATTAATGAAGGGAGATGGAGCTGTATTGTGCAGTATTAGCCAAAAGTAACATTGAAGTTTGTATCACATGAAGTATGATTGAGTGCCTATGCAAAAAAACAAGAGAAGAATAACAATAACTTTGTGAAAGTGAGGTGTACTTTTTGAACCCCTTTGTCTTTTCTAGTATTGCAATACTTGAAATATTTCAGACTATTGTAAGCTAATGTGGATAGTGGAGAAACCTCAGTCAACGAGCAAGTTTATTTGCTTGCTAGTGTGTCTGCAGGTGTACGTTTCATTCCTAAATAAAATTTTGTTCTCGCATACTCATTGGAATGCTTGTGAAGCTGTATTAGCAAATTAGTAGCTACATCTGCTTGTCTACCATAGGTTACTGCCAACTGTACCAAATTACATTCTATTCTGTGGAAGCAATCCAGTCATCTGTAGCATGATGCATTGCAAGAATGTCAGAGAGCCGGATTATCTATGTCACCTCATTCGGTGTTTCGGTGGTGGCAGGTCCTCCAGGACCAAGGGGAGGACAGGGAGCCAACGGTAAGTTGTATAGTGTGAAAATGTGTTATTTTTGTTAGCTTAATATTTCTGTCATAGTACAAAAGTCTTGACTTGGCTTTTGTTTATATAGTTTTGGAAAAATTGTAATTCAAATTATGAGCGCGTTCTGTTTCAATATGCAAGAATATTTTAAAAAATTCAAATTTTCAGCCGGTTAGCTGACAAAAAATGTTCCTTATTACAGCTGCTCACTCTTGGGAAACACTCCATAATGTGTCTTTCTAGGGTCTGTAAAATGCAGTGTGACTGCTGAGAAGTGGAATACGTTAAGAGGCTATTTTCAATGACCACAGCCATTTGAAGGATGACAACATATCTTTATGGGCTTCTGTCACATGGGCTTTCTCCAAAAATCACAACCTCATAAGAGCTCTCCGTTTATTCACAATGGCGATTGTTAAATATTGCTAGAAGTCTTCATGAAAACACCCTCTATACCTTCCCTGTTATGTGTGATATTCATGCAAATGGCACGTAGAAGGCATGGGTGTACTGGGGGCGAAGGGGAAAAAGACCATAACAGAAAATTATTATCCTGATTCATGATTTATCACCATGATATGCGCTCCTGTCCTTGATGGCAACTGGCAGACGGCATGAACTGCTTGTTTGGCCACAAGTTTGACTTAACATTTTCATTTGGTGCAACTAGCACGAAGGGCCAGGTTGTTTTTAGCCATTGACATTTTTATATATTTTTTACAGTCTGGTGCATGACTCGTTCAGTCATATCTGTCACCTAAATTTGGATATTTTTGTTTTATCTCTTGGAACCACAGATCCCATACCTCAGGTTGAGCCGCGCCGTACAAGTTTTCCTGCAGAGCCCAGTAAGGATACATTTTCTTTGTGGTCGTATTGTTGAACATTTGAGAATATCACATTTGTGAGTGGCCATTAAGTTTTACCTTCAGCAACCACTACTGCCCTGGCTACGATTGTGCAGCCACCATCAGTTGGCTGCTTGTCAGGGCCCAGTAAGAATAATTTTTCTCTGTGGCAGTTCAATGAATCTTTCAGAAGATAATGTGAGTGGTAATTGCACTTTTGTCATCAGGAACCACTGTTGCCCTAGCTCCAGGCCAGCCAAGTGTAGTGGACTGCTTGTCACAGCCTAGTAAGGATCATTTTTCTCTGTGGCAGTTCATTACATCTTTCAGGACATATTGTCAGCAGTCTTGGCAGTTCTGTCACCTAACAAATTTCCTGCTGCAGGTATAAGTTGCACACAAGTGCAGAGCACTTCAAGTGCTTCGACACTGTCGTGTGGCTCCGTCTTCAAGCTGCACTTTCATGTCTGCTTTCATCTTATTGTGCATCTTTTAAAGGAATTATAACTGCAGCTTTGTCACAATAGCATCTTAAGACTGTATTTCTTTATACAGAATTGTTCTGTTCCAAGCACAAATTTATTCTAGTTGTGCAGTACTTCACACATGCTGAATTAAAATGGTAGATTCAAGTCAAGTTTTTCTGCTCTCATGGAGCAATCCTATTCCAATGGCAGAATGAGAGCACGAGTTGTGTGTTCCAGTGGCAGATTGGGACCAACCACTGATTGCGGATCGGTCTGTGGAACAAAAATATTTGCTCCACCGGAATCGGCAGATTTGAGCGGAAGTCCACATGACGCATTTCCATCACCCGCCTCTGCTTCTTGTCATGGTCACTTGTGTCCGGTCGTGGGTGGCTATGAAAGTTAAAAATATGGATGCTAAATCGCGCCGTGCATTTTTGTTCCTGCTCCTGGATAGTGACAGCTCCGAATCGGACACTATAAGTTCCCAAGTGCAGTGATGATTCTTCTGATGCGGAAGAAAAACGCGCGGAATGCCGGGATAATCCAGGTGGGGATGAGGCCTACCCAATCCACCTCTGGGTTAACGTCCTCTCACTTGATTTCCTCGTACTAAGTACCCCATGGGAGCGCACGCATTCCATTTGAAAATTTGACGAGAGCTATCTCACTCAGAACGGCTCGCTTCGTTCGTGAACTGGCCAAGTGCTCGCGATCTGCCATTGGAATTTAACATCACTGATATTCACTCTTGCTCAGCAGTGCTTACTCACTGCTACTACCTTACAGATTCATTTGTGTCTACAGGTGCTCATCATGCATTTGCACTTTTTCACATTTGCTCTTATGATGTCACTCATGCATACTCATGCTAACATTATGCCCGGTCATGTCCAAAATTTTACGGAATAGAAGCGGTTTATTTATTTCACTTTTTTTTCCTTTTCTTGACTAAATAATTTAGATATGGTGCGTACAAGAAACTGAATTCTGTTTTTGACAGAACCTAGCAGTTTATCTGAAAAACACTACCACAGACCACTTGGTAAAAGCAGAGTGTTTTTTCTCAAATTTGAAGGTATATGTGAAGCAACAGAAACAGAACATGACAAGCAACTGCTGTTATATATTAATATTATTATGTACTGTATATAATATAAAGGAAATGGGTTGCATGGTATGGTGTTTTAAGAGAAGGATGTCATATAAAGTTCGAGAAATTCTAGATTTTACGATATTGTAAAACTGATTTCAACATTAATGTTTCAGTGCCTGAAGATGGCTTATGCAGCGAGATGCCAGGCATGGTGCCAAATGTATTCGGTAGGAAAATATTTTGTTTCACATTCATTGCAGTTAGGGGTGTGCGAATATTTACACCTTTCAAATAATGAATAGTGTCCCTTCGATTCGGTCTTCGAATCAAATAGTCGCTATTTAAGATGCGAATTTTTTTCTAATACTTTTTGAATAAATCAAAATGCCAACTATGTTCAATTGAACATAAAATTAGAGCCAAGGTATGGTAAACTTTCACCCCCATATTTCATAGTGGAGCAGGCTACGTCGCTTAGGTAACCAAACTTTACAGGCTATACAGCGACCATTTGCTCACTCTGAAGAGCCCTGTGCATGTGAAGACAGTGCTTCCTTGCTCCTAACGCTCCACTTGTGCGTTTAATAAGCACTTCATAATGTACCATGTAATGACGGAAACCTTGTTTTACATCAGTTGTGATAACTGTTCATTATTGGCAAACTATTTTAAAACTGTTCGGTTCGATTCAGTTTGCTGTGGCAGTATTTGGTTCGTATTTGACTCGGGTCTCAAAAATTGGTATTTGCACGTCCCTAATTTTAGTGTGTGTCCATGTAATCTTTCTCACTACACTGCATGCGATGATGTACACGGAACTGACAGTACAATGCCACTGTGCTTTCCTGTGGGGTAATAGCACTGAAGTCCTGGCAAGGTGTCACGCTTCCAGTCAGGCTATTAATGTTACGGGTACTTAGCTAGTTGAAACTGTTAATGTGAGAGTACGATGTGAGCCTAGCAAGAATATTACAGGGTGGTGAGGGTTCAAAGTGGTGAAATGTCGTTCTGACAAAAGCACCCCTTTGAGATCTTTGAGCCGGCCAGTTTGCATTTAAGTACATTTGCTTTTGGACATACTGACATTGCAGCTTTGATTGCTCAAAGCATGCGCAGTTCCATGGAAATAAGTCAGTCATCTATAAAAACAATGCCTTGCACATAAGGGTTTACAAGCCGTATAATCTTTTCTTCTTGGCAGGATCAGGACCTATGTCTAAATTATTGAATGCTCTTTTTAGAACGAACAGTACTCCTGTCATATGCTGAACCCAGATATCTTTCCTTAAGTGTGCAATACATCGGAATACAATGTGTGCCCAGTAGCAACACATATAGAGTGTGCATGACCCTATCTGCTCCTAAAATTAATGGATTGCCTTACTGAGGGCCCACATGCCATATTCAGAGTTGATAACCAGAAGAGCTCAGACACTGTGTCGACACTTCTGGGATATTGTAGATAATTACACAAATAGGGTTGTGCAAAGCAAAGCCACAGTATTCCTTGATTTGTTGTACATATGGTTCTGCTTCGCTGCCAGTATGGCAGTTTAAACATTGTGCAGTTGCTGACCAATGTTCCGGGCCTCGCGAGGACCGCAAAATAGTCTGAAAAATTTGTTCACCCCCCCCAAAATAAAATTTATTAAATATTAGATTTTTGATTAGATTCTTAAATAAATGTTTTATACTTAGAGCAGCTTAAGAAATATCTAATAATGGTCGGCCTCATACTACGCCTGGAGGCAAAAGATTTGCTTGGATTTGTGCGAGAGTGACGTCATCTCCATATACGATCTGATAAGAGCGGCACTGTATTGGTGATTTCCGTTGCCAGGGTCACCACGGAGATGGAAGCAAAGAACCACGTTTCTTCGCACCAGTTGGCTCTCGCGAAGGCACACGAGGTGGTGCACACAAATGCGAGGCCAGACAAATACACACAAAGATGTGAAATTGTCTCTGTGACACAACTGCTCTGTAGAGACACCGCGTGCAGAAAGCAACCGAAACTTATACCGGTGTCACACGGCCATTTTTGATTCAGACTGTCTGCGATTTCGACTGAAATTCTCGACCGTGAGTGGTTTTCTTCCGCAGATAGAGCAAAGAAGCCAATCGCCACTAGTAAATTCGATTCAGACTGGTCTTGATTGCAATCAAAAGAGCGCCGCGTATGACACCCGTATTAGATGCAATGACGTCTCGGAGACACACCTGCTCTGTAGAAACCCCACAGAAAACCTATATGTACACATCACGTGCACAAAGTAACCGAAACTTTAGAACTATGTATCCTGCATTAAGTTATTATAATGATAGTGCTGACTGAAAAAAGAAAGAATAATACTGTCCCCGGGAGCGTTTTGTTGGCCGAGAAATAGGGCGCATGGCCCGTGAGACCAGAGGATTTGACGCGCTTTCTGTCGAAAGCATGCGTCTCCCTATTTTGGAGGCCACTGGAAGCCAAGCCAGTGTAAATTCCAGCATGGCGGCCGCCAACATGAGGTAGTGTGGCTCGGAACAAGCAAATTAGTCCGTAAACTCGAACTTTGTGGCCTAATTTCAATCGAAAGATTGGTCATGAAAATGCATTGGCTCTACAGGAACCTTGACTGTTCATTTATGAAGTCAGAATTATTGGAGTCCGAAAAGCGGTCGACGACTGTACTTATACATTGTGTTTTTACAGTGATTAACACTCACACCTGACTCCCTTGAGTTTAGGCAGAAATAATTACCTGTGCACTGAAGATTGCAGTGCCATTGCACTGGTCATGTTTGCAAGCTACCAGTGTGTGGCATGTCCCACACAATGTTCTTGGCAACTGATATTTTTGGTTTCTATTCCTTGGTAATGTGTAATGGTTACCTTGTGCTCTTTCATCAGCATGGAACTCTTCTATATTGCATTTGAAGTATTAAACCTGGCAATTCAAGGGAAAAGTTGTACGTTTTTCTTTGCAGCTGACATCGACCTGTTCCCCGAAGAAGAGGCCGTCGATGTAGTAATCAGATCCTCGAGAGTTGATGGAAAGGTAATTTTTAAGTCACAGAATTGTCCTTTAAGGCTCCATGTTACATTTAAGGCTCCATGTTACTAAAGGTGCTCATACATTTCAGAATGTTGAAGAAATTTACTGATTTTTGCACCTTTTGTTTTTTTCTTTTTGGATGTAACTGTGTATGATCCATGAACTAGATTTCAAGTTCAAGTTTATTCTTCTTCTAGCACAGAAATTTATGGCCGACTACCATATTTATGCATCTAAACCAGACCCGCTCCTAAGTTAACACCTGGAGGTCTAAAGCCCAAGAAAAAAAAGCGCTTTTCTTAAATGTAAGCCGGACAAAAGAAAGGACGACAGACACAAAATGCAAACAGCATTTATTAACCGCGAACCTGCCCCAGCTCATGTGATGTCGTCATAGCTGCTAGCTTTGTGGTTTACCTTATCCCTGTCAGCACATAGAGCACACCATATTTGGTGCCATCTAGAGCACTTTAGATGCTGCACTCCTTGAAAACATGCAATCAAGCTTCGTGGCATACCGTCCCATGCTGCAGTGATCCAGCTCGCCACTTGCTCTAGTGGTGTGCATTTGATACAACCTTTGCTGTTAGCTTACACACTTCATCAGTCAGCCACATCGCAAAGTATTTCCGCAGGCAATCCTCAAAACGCTTGTTGATGCAGACGTCAAGTGGCTCAGGCTGGCCCGTCATGCCACTTGGAGGTAGATTTCAGTGATTTCATCAAGCTGTAGCAGTGAATATTCTTGCAGATCATTGTCAGTTTTCCAAGTTTAGTGATTGCTACTGATGCCTAGGAGATTTTTATGTAGGAGGGTCTAAAAGATTTGTACAAATTTTACTGGATAATTTAGTTTCGCTCATGCAGGTATTGGCCCAAATGACACAAATAGATGTGCCAAAGTGCCAGCAAACTGCAGAGTTGAGAAAATACAGTGTATATCGTCCAGTATAAAATCTGTCAGCTACGAGCTATGTATGCATGATTATATATTGCAGATGTATGCTGGATCCCGCAAATGGATCGACAAGGCAGCATGGGGGATACTGTTCCGGGTGACGTCCGACTCCATGTTTTGCCGCATGGCTTCTACAATTTACTGGACTCCGGATGAACTCCGGATCAGAAGCGTTACAGAAACCTTGTCGAACAAGTCTCGGTCCATGGGGACGACGGAGGCCAGACAAGCTGCAACATCACAGAAGCCGTCATCCCTAAAAAGTATGCACAACTGAACATACTGCCCAATGAAAGAATGTAGCAGCAGTATTTTTTTATACAGCCACGGAAGGTAGTGCTGTGCTTCGCAAAACAGTGCGCTTAACCTGCATTTATGCGCCATCCCATAACAAACAAACTGAAACTGAAATCCTTAATAACTCCTCATAGTAGTGAGCTTCTTGCTATTGAAAAAGTATGCGACTCATTTCCACTAAGATTTCACGTAACGGAGACAATAAAAAACATGTCTACTAATATTCCACATTCAGTTATGGTAATTGTCTGCTTCATTCTGAATAAATTATTATTTTATGGTGCCTGGAGGTAGTGCTATGTGCACAAACATAGCAGCACTATCCAGTGTGATTGAGTATTGACAGTTTTATAAGTGCAGTGAAATTACATCAGCAAAGGAGAATGCATATGTATAGGAGTGCTACTTTTGTGTAATTTCGCTACTTTCTGGAAGACGATAAACCAACAAGCCTAAGTGTTCACAATTGAGAGCCGCAATGCTGATCAGAATACTTTACCCTATCATTAACCTTTATCCTTACTGGCTCTGACGGGTGCCAGCTGTGTGCATTAGCTAATTGTTCTGCCCATCTATAGATGGCAAACACGAAAGGCCACAGTAACAGTGAAGCGGTTGTGCTAAAGCACTGTGCTGCGATAACCTGCTACTGAAATATTTCATGTTGAAGCTCTAAAAAGAATTTGAGGCATGCAAATGAACAGGCAAGAAGTAGCCTGTAATTTTGTTGCTAAATTGAAAACGTAGCTACGATAAAATATTTCCTTGAATTTCGGGTATACTGTTGGGAACTTGCAGTGTCATGCTGGAAATATTTGTTTAGCTGCTTTGATTACTTTTATAGCCGTGATTGATTTTCTTGTGCAGGCCTCCTCCGGATCTTCATGGGCAGTGATGTGATGTCAGAAGACGAGAAAAAAAGAATGAAGAGTATACGCAGGCACCTGGCGCAATAACTTGCTGATGCACAAAGGAAGTAGTGCCGCTGATACAGCTACAAAGCCTGTCCCAAAAGTTTGTGCAGTTCATGTCACCACACCCTATGCTGCATTTTTGCTGACTCGCTTGTGCAGTGAGTAAGCGAAAATACAGCAGAGGGTGTGGTGGCATTAACAGCACGAGCTTTTGTGGCAGACATTTTACAGCCATCATCAGCCTACTTTATGTCCACTGCAAGACGACGGCCTCTCTCCGCGATCACCAATAACCGCTGTACTGCGCCAACCCATTTCAACTAGCACCCTCAAATTTGCTCATTTTGTCGCACCACCTAGTGTTCTGTCGTCCTCTACTGCACTTCCCTTTTCTTGGTACCCATTCTGTCACCCTAATGGTCCAACGGTTATCTACTCTACGCATTACATGACCTGCCCAGCGCCATTTTTTTCTCTTCATGTCAATTAGAATGTCGTCTGAACCCGTTTGCTCTCTGATCTAAATCGCTCTCTTTCTGTCTCTTAAAATTATGCCTGGCATTCTTCGTTACACGGCTCTTTGCGCAGTCCTTAACTTGTTCTCACGCTTCTTTGTCAGTCTCCAAGTCTCTGCCCCATATGTGATCACCGGTAAAATGCACTGATTGTATGCCTTCCTTTTCAGTTATAATGGTAAGCCTCGTGAATTCGAAGTCATTGGGACCGAAAAAAATCTTCCAGTTCGGTTTGCCGCGTCCTATAGTTCGAGGCTCCAAGGGTCGTGTTATTTCTAGTTGGCCAACTACATGCAGAATTTGAGAATTTCCACAGTAGCACTCAACAAAACTGCGGATAACGTTCAGCGATCCGATAACTTCCCCGAGAGCGACTGCTCGGAAGGGCTCGTTAGCGCTGTCGTCGCTGTGATCCCACATGGTCGCATCAGCGGTAGCTTCACACTGCAAATTTGAGTAGCATGTTTGTTGATCCTTTTCAAAGTTCAGATACTCGGCGAAGCCAACTGCACCGCATTCGCTATCCTCTGCGCAGCGTGCATTGACGCGGTTGCAATACTCGGCTCCTTCTTCAAGTTCACATGAATAGTCAGCATCAGCATTGACGGTGCTTTCCTTCTAGAAGCCAGCGTGTTCAAAACACCGCATGACCAAAGTGGATTCCACTTGCTTCCATGCATACTCAATAACACATATGGCCCCGAGGAGGTCTATGGAGTACTCCTTGCCATGTCGTAGAAAAGGAGCATGTGCTTGAGCAGATGGTGGCGGTAATTCTACCTCGTGTGTTGAACGACGCCTTGGTCCATTGGCTGCGAGATTGACGTGGTGTTCGGAGGAAGAAATATCATCCTGATAGATTTCAGGTGTGGTATGCCGCCTTGCGCCGGGCAATTATCAACAAAGAAGAGTACATTCCTGCCTGTGGCCGCGAACTTGCGGTCAAGCTGCCGAACGTAATCTTCAAATATCGCGCCTGTGACCCAGGCTTTCTTGTTGTGCCGGTAGATAAGCTCATCCCTTGGCGGCAGCCGTGCATTCTTAAAGCAGCTTGTGTTTACCGCACATGTTCGCGCCGAACAGAACAGTTATTCTTTCCTTGCCCTGCGTTCGACCCTTGACCACTGTGTCCTTCGCTGCGAAAGTTTTTGTGGGCAGCATCTTGTAAAAAAGGGCTGACTCGTCATGGTTGCAGACATCGTCTGCACTGTACTCGCTAAGCAATGGAGCCAACGTGTGTTTCTTCTAGGCGTCGATGACCCTCTCGTTTGCACTGGCACTCTCGCCACAGACTGCTACGAAGGTCAAATTATTGCGCTCTTTAAAACTGCTGAACCATCCATTGCTACACTTGAACTCTGCGTGCCGAAGTAATAGAGCCAAGTCGTTGGCCCTCTCCCACAGTATCGTTCCACTGACGGGAAGGTGGGCTGCGTTTGCTTTTTGAAGCAACCGAAGTACAGCTGATTTCATATCTTGGTACGTGACAGTCCGTACTTGCGACCGCTTCAAAAAAGGGGACTTACATATACCGTTGAATCCCACTACAACAAAATTCACGGTTACCGAAAAAAAATTTGTTCTCGTGCAACTTCGTTATCACAAAAATTTGATATGAAACGCAGAACTAATTGCCCATGCAGCAGCAAAAACTATTAAAGCCAAAAATCTGTAAGCCTGGCTTGCTTGCGCTTCACGGCGAGCAACGCCGTCAAGCAGCAGACTCATCGCGACATCGTCATCACGCACAGCAACAAAATTCTTGATTACATCGAAAGCGTCCATCACCTGTGAGGCAGTTGCCTCAGCAGGCATCTCCTGTACGTCACCTTCGACATCGAAAGAGTCATCATCATTCCGGGCGGCTTTGATAATCCGCTCATCACTCAACTCTTCGTGAACTATAACACAATCGTCAGCGCCGATGTATTCGTCAAGCTCGAGATTAGGCGGCACATTTCCCATTTTTTCCAGCGTTTTCCAGGCGGCCGTGATCCCCGGTGCCGCTGACGCCTCTTCGTCTTCGTCTAACGTCTGCTGTTGCGCCAGCAGAGTCTACGGATACGTCTTCGGCAAATCCGGCATGCCTGAAACAGTTCGCAATTATTGAGCAACCCAGTGTGTTCCAGGCAGCAGACATAATTTGCAGGACCACGTACATGTCAACCTTCGTGTCTCGGCCGGTTTTACTGTTGAAGAGCAGCCGCTGAATTAACCTCCCGCGGTAAGCGCGCTTCAGGCTCAGAATCACACCCTGGTCGAGAGGGTGTAGGACAGATGTGCAATTTGGAGGGAAAAACCTCAGCTCCGAGTTAGTGAGCTTGACTTCTTCGGAGTGATGGGCTGAAAAATTGTCCAGAATCAAGCAAACTTTACGGTCCTGCCGCTTCATGTTGCGGTCGAATGCCACCATCCACTCTGTGAAAATAGCGCGGGACATCCAAGACTTGTGGTTCGCCTTGTACTGCACAGGTAGGCTACGGGATCCCTTGAGACAGTGCGGCTTTTTGATACTTTTTGATACTTTTTCCAATGACTAATGGAGGACGCTTGTCAGAGCCATCCACGTTTGTAAAAAGCAGCACCGTCACATGTTTTTTGCTGTTTGCCGCCGTGACAGCGCTTCCCCTTGAAGTCCAGCGTCCTGGCCGGCAACATATCGTAGAATAGCCCGGTCTCATCGGCATTGTAGATGTCTGCCGGCGTGAAGTTGCTTAAAATGCCGGCCGCATTGCTCACCTTCCAAGCAGTTGCTCCGTCAACGTCAGCGGACATCGATTTGCTGCACAACACTTTTCCAATGATGTTATGGCGGGCCTTGAAATAGTTCGGCCAGCCAACGTTGGCTTTAAAATCGTCAATGCCAAGTAGGCAGGCACAGTTCAAGGCTTTTTGCATGACGATGCTTCCGTTGAAGGGGACGTTCTTGCCTCGTGGTTCAACAAACCACGCATGCACCGCCTTATCCAGCTCTTCATGGAGGGGCCGCGTCACCTTCTTGTGCTTGGAACATGTGCCTGAAGCAAGTCCCTTTTTACGCTGTCCTTATTTCCTAGAATCGTAGACAGCGAACTGGCCGGAATCCCAAAGTCTTCAGCGATTGCCGCTTTCTTCCTTCCACTCTCCGCTTGGGCGATGATTTCAGCTTTTTGCTCGAGGGAAAGGGTTTTGTGTTTCTTCACTTGCGTTGACATCTTGTCTCGCGCGCGAATGAAAGCTCGTCGTCGTTGTCGAAGAGACACGCCGCGAGTGACGCGACCACGAAAAAAAAAACCTCAAAATTGCGAAACTACAATCACATGATTTCATGCTTACTATGGATTTGGATTTAACTTGGGACTTCTCTTTTGCCAATAACACTTGTTGTGGTTTCAATTTCGACCTCAAAAATTTCGCTCACCAAAAATGGCTCGTGCAGAGAAACTTTGGGCATTAATTTCTATGGGATACTGAGGGGAATTAAGAATTATTCGTTGTCCTGGAAATTTCGTTGTAGCGGTATTCGCTGTGACGGGATTCAACTGTATTAGATATATGTGAATATGGTAGTTCTATTATGGTTGGGTGTATTACTGTGTAATAAAACTTTGAAATGATCAATCGAACGTGTATTTTCTATACAGCAACTATCAGCGTAGTCAAGCATGCTTGGTATGCACACACACTATAGGGATGTATTCTCAGATCAATTTCAGAGGTAGTTTCACTTTCGCGAGGATCAACAATGGACAGCTGCACACAAGCGTCGGGCAAATGCAAGAATCTTGACGGCTGAGTCGTGAAATCTCGCGAAAGTGGAGCTATCGCTCAAAGTTATCGTCGGAGAATATTGCCCCAGGCGGCGGCAGCCAATAGCCATACCAGCCAATACCAACGACTTACAGGCCGACAGGCTTACAAACTGACAGGCTTACAGGCCAAAATAACGTATAGCCGACAAGCTGACAAGTCGACAGCCTGTTGGGTTTCTTGACTGGGCCATCTCCTCCAGTCATTCCTGAAGGCCGCCGGATCGTGTTTCGTGCAAATGCGGGAGGCGCGTCGGCGCGTCCGTCCGCTGGAAGTCCCCAGAGATCGCCAATTAGCCCCTTGTTGTGGAATTTGGTCGTTCACTCCCTGCTAGTCCTCCCACTTCCACAAGGGGTTCACATCCAGGCATAAGCAAATGACACCATCGTTCTCGTTTCCGGTTCCTCGGGCTTGCAAGTACATGCTCTGGCAAAATCTGTACTCACTTTGGTTTGCACTTGGGCCAGGCAAAACAAGGTCAATATTAGTCATCGAAAGTCTGATTTCGCCTTCTTCAACAATGGACAGATTGGCACTTTTATTCGACGTCCCTCCACTATATCGCTCGGCGCTTACCTAAAACACAAAGACCATATTAAAATTCTCGGCGTGGTCTTTGACGAGAAACTTAATTTACATGCCCATGTTGGCTTTATTAAGACCAACACCGAAATATTGGTTGCGTGATCCCTCAAGTTTCTACGCATGCACTTCTCGCTACGTCCCGTGCTTATACGGCGTCTGTATAGACAGGTTCTGCTTCCAGCAATTGTATACGTGTCTCCGGTGGGGTGGCCGGTGTTTCCATCGTCTTACTTGAACATCCGCTTGTTGTCTGTGCAGCGCTCCGTTCTCGTAGCTTTGACCGGCGCACATCATACCCCGCGCACCACGGCGCTGGATATTCTTGCGAACTGCCCACCGCTGAATGTGGAGCTGGATGGGTTGGCGGTGGAATTTTCCATCTTTGCGCTCCGCCAAAGAACTCATTACGGCCAGGACACATTTTATCCGAACTTCATCGCGCGTCCCTTTGACCAATGGTTGCATCATCCTCGCGCTGCATGTCGATTTTCTTTCGAGCGCTTGATGCCCGGCCAGGATGCCATTATTTTGTCCTCGCCTGCCTACGATCTGTACACCGACGGCGCCTCCACGGGTGCCGTGGCGGGTGCAGCGTATGTTGTATTCGACGAGCGCTGCCGCCTCCTCGCAGTGCGGAAGTGTGGAAAACGCCACAAGCGCGTACAGTGCTGAGACCATCGCTTTTGCAGAAGCTCTGGCCTTCATTGCGAAATTCCGCGGAAAGACTGCGACGCATACCTATACTGATTGCCTATTTTGACGGCGTTTTCGCACCTTTCTGTCGCGGAAGAGCGCATTTGGCAATTTCAAAGAATCCTGCGTTCCCCCAAGCCCGTGAAAAAAATTATTGAAAAGGCATTGAATTATCATTTGTCAATGTTGAGTTTTTCATTGAGGGATTGTGGAAATTTTGTTGGAGAATTGTTGGGCTGACTGTTGAGTGGTCTTGAATATTGGCCACTGAAATTTAAATTAAACACCATTGGGTGGCTCAATGTTGAATAATTGTTAAGTTACCATGGAAATTCCATTGCGCTTAGACAGCTCGTTGTGTTCCTTTGGTGAATGGTTGTTGGGTTACCATTGATGCTACATTGAACTGACGTTGTGGTAGTTCTGTGGACCTGTTGTTGAGTTAGTGTTGTCACAGAACTGAAAAGTACATTGTGGCACAGTTGAGATAGCATTGAGATTTCAGAAGTCGCCATTGAAATATGATTCACATTTCATTGGGCTAGTGGATTTTTATTCACATATTGAAATTGCTTTGCTATTCACACTTGCATGCCCCGGTGCCTGCTCATAACTTTCACGAACACAAACAAAAGCAAAGGAGAGACTGATCAATTTGAAGTACCTTTATTTGCTCTAAAGATGCGTGCCCATGAAACATTATTGCAGTACATAAGGCACCACTACATCGAACCTGGAGACATAGGCTAGTACCTACAGCACTCTTAACAGTGTAAATACATCTGAAAAAACCTATACATATGAATTCATTCAAAACGATAATCGTGGTCTTAACTTGCGACTTAAGTTTATGACTAGAAGGCAAAGCGACTCAAAAGGCCAGTCTTAAGCATTTCCTTTAACAACCAACTTTGAACACATGAACACTTCAAGCTGCTTGCGTGTGAATACACACAAGACGTTGCATTAAAATGTTTCGCACACTAACCCATCACAGGAACAGTTACGGCTGACTGTGAGAAGGCAAAATAAGAGACTTGAAACAAATTACTTCACGTAAATATATACAAGCTTTAGCACACGTCTTTCACCGCGATTAAAATTTAAAGTACCAAAGTAGGCTTGTCTCACCTTTTTGTCTTCGAGATGAATATATTTTCATGTTACCCAATTATTTTATAAAATAACATCACTCAACTTAGCTATTAATTGATGAGACATCATTTAGAAAGTTGTCGGGCATAGTGAACACCTGAATCATGTTTCTGACGAGCCAGGTTTGCAAGAACAGTACACTATTTGATTATGTTAAATTGAGGTAAAGAAGAGTTTGTTGATGGTATTTGCTCAATTTAGTGAGCTCATTCTCAGGTAATTTTTCTGGACTCGCACAAAGCTAATTAGAGCACTCTTGGGGGCCTTTTTCACCATACCCAGCAACTAAGTGGTACCTCAGTCAATAAAGAGATAAGGCAAGGCTAATACCTTTAACGATAACAGAAAAAAATAATTATTTACCACAGAAAATTGTAAGTAACACGCGGCTAACACAATTCCAAAGAGCCAAATAGATGGTCACCTGCACTTGCAGTATCAAGTACCCCAAAAATAGTCATAAAGGATGGAAATAGCTTTCAATGACTGGACAGCCGGATTGGTGAGAAAGTGAAAAAGGCAAATAAATGCGTATGCGAAAAACCAATGACCTCAATTGCGCAGGTAAAATGTTCTGAAAATGCTACCAGAATTTTATTGCATAAAATACAGAAAAGTTGCATAAAATTGGGACAAAGCAGTAACAAAGACGGAGGGAGATACAGCACCCGTGTTGAAAAAAGTTACAAGTGACACACATGCATATTTAAGCTCAAGCCAATTTTTTCTCCAGTATATACAAAAAGAACACATGCACTGAGGGCATAAAAGAAGATTCCTGCGCCTGGAGAATGCAGCACAGTACACAGCAGCGTCATGAGAACCGAAAAGTAGAGTTTAGTATGTTTAAAAAGTACGAATACTTGCATACCGACAGGCATGTGACATGTCATGCCTTCAATGGATGAAATTCATAAATCTTACACAAATGAAGTTACCATCACTCTTATTGGCTTCCTCAGGGGACTCCTTGAAGTTGAACAAGAAAAATGTACATCAGTGTTAAAAACAGAGAAGACACCATAGCGTTCTTCCTGAAATAAACAGCGCAAATACTTCATGTATCAATTCTATGCACACTTCGCCAATTCGGTGTACTTTTATATTTGACAACCACCCAAACAGAGACGAGAAGGATGAATTAAGGTAGGAACACACATGGACACTGACTCAACTAAAAGCTTATTCGTGAAGACAAATGATGATGATGTGTGGTGTTTTATGGCGCAAGGGCCAAGTATGGCCAAAGAGCGCCATGTCCGTGTTAATGAGTTTGCAGTGAACTCATGAGTTCGATGAGGTCGGTGTGACGTGGCTGTAGAGGGGCCTTAAAAATGTTCGCGCTAAAGTGCGCAAAATCTGTACAATAAGATTATGGCGATGTCTTATGACGTGTACTATGAACATTTAAGGTGCATTTAAAAAGAATGATACGATGTGTAAAAATATATATGGTTAAAAGATATGCTAGAGCACTGCTGCCTCCTTAGAGCCCTTGAAGAACAAGGGCCTGGAGGCATGTGCTATGCAAAACTGTTATCGCAGTGGCATCCTCTGGAGCGAGGATGCTCTACGAATTTAATGGGCATATAACGTGTAGTACGACATCATTTAAATAGTTAAGGATTGCCTTGGTGTCAAAAAGCGGTTCCTTGCCGAGAAACATAGCCGGGTGTAGAGGGATGTTATAATGGTAAGCAAGCGGAAAATGTTTCTTTCTCTCCGTTTCGGCTTCCCGACACTCCAGGAGCACGTGGAGGACGGTAAGCCTCTCACCGCATCTGCCACAGGTTGGAGGTTCACTTTCAGTAAGCAGGTAGCTATGGGTGCCAAATGTGTGTCCTATTCTGAGGCGACAGAATAGGACATGTGTTCGCCGAGATTTTGTTGGGGAGGGCCAAAAACCTAACTGAGGCTTTATAACGTGCAGTTTGTTATTTGTTTGCGCGTCCCACGTGCACTGCCAGTGATGTCGCAGTTTATTTCGTAAGAAAGGCCTAAGATCTGTGACAGGCACATCAGCGGTAGGGTTAGCAGCTTGCGATGTGATTGACGTGGCCATCTCGTCCGCGGGAACGTTACCTTCGATTCCCCTACGGCCAGGGACCCAGCATATTATGATGTTCTGGTTAGATGAGTACGCTTTACACAATACCGAATACAGTTCATTGAATACGGGATTTTTATGTTTGTAGAGTGACATTAGGGCCTTCACGACGCTTAGAGAGTCTGTATATATCGCTGCTTTTGGAAGTTTTGATCTTCTTATATGCTTCACAGCAGAGAGTAATGCGTAGGCCTCGGCCGTAAAGATGCTTGTTTCCGGATGCAGTACATCGGATTCCGAGAAGGATGGGCCGACGGCTGCATAGGATACCCCGGCATTTGACTTCGAAGCGTCTGTGTAGAACGCTGCGCAGGAGTGTTTGTACTGCAGTTCTTGGAAATGCATTCTAATTTCCGCCTCAGGAGCGTGCTTTGTAACTTTTATAAAGGATATGTCACATTGTATCACCTGCCACTCCCAAGGAGGTAAGAGCTTGGTTAGGTGCATTAAGCGATGCTCGAGGAGTGGGACATGCATTTCATCGCTAAGCTCCTTCACACGCAGCGAGAAAGGCTGTCTTATGGAGGGGCGATTGCTGAAAAGTGTAGCGCACGTCATATCGGTAACGGTATGAAAACATGGATGTTCAGGATTGGAGCGTACTTTAAGGAAATATGTAAAGCTAATGTATGATCTCTGTAGGTGGAGAGACCATTCATTCGATTCGGCATATAAGCTTTGAATCGGGCTTGTTCTGCAAGCGCCCGTGGCTAAGCGGATACCTAGATGGTGAACAGGGTCTAGCATCTTTAGCGCGCTCGGGGCGGCAGAGTGATAAATCACGGCGCCATAGTCTAGTCGTGATCGAATGAGGCTTTTATAGAGATTCATTAAGCACTTCCTGTCACTACCCCATGTAGTCTGGGATAGAAGTTTGATTATGTTCATTGTTTTCAGACATTTTTCTTTAAGATGTTTAATGTGGGGGACGAAAGTGAGTCTGTAGTCCAGTATGACACCTAGAAATTTGTGTTCTTTGTTCTCTGTTGTCCACGCAGTTCTATGCAAGGATCTGGAATAAGTCCTCTGTTTCTTGAAAAAAGAACACAAGAGCTTTTGTTAGGATTGATCTTAAATCCATTCCTTTCTGCCCACACTGACACTTTGTTCAGGCCATGCTGTACCTGTCTCTCGCAGACTGCGAGGTTACAAGATTTGAAAGCTATTTGAATGTCGTCCACGTAGACAGAGTAAAAGATGGCCGGTGGTAATGAAGCACGAAGCGTATTCATCTTGATGATAAAGAGCGTGCAGCTGAGCACGCCTCCTTGGGGTACACCGGTTTCTTGCGTAAAAGGACGTGAGAGTGCATTGCCGACTTTTACGCGGAAGGTACGATTGGACACATAGCTTTCTATTATGTTAAGCATTCTACCGTGGATGCCCATTTCTGACAGGTCCCTTAAGATTCCGTAACGCCACGTTGTGTCATACGCCTTTTCCATATCGAGGAATATGGATAGAAAGAACTGTTTATGTATAAATGCATCCCGAATATTCCCTTCAACACGTGCGAGATGATCGGTTGTGGAGCGCCCTTCTCGGAAGCCGCACTGATAAGGATCAAGCATTTTGCTCTGTTCAAGGAAATGAATGAGTCGCCGATTTATCATTTTTTCAAACACCTTACAAATGCAACTTGTGAGGGCTATCGGGCGGTAACTTGCCACTGAGGAAGGGTCTTTGCCTTGTTTCAAAACAGGGATCACAATGGCTTCCTTCCACGCGGTTGGAAGGTACCCTGCATCCCAGATGGTGTTGAAAAGTGTGAGTAGTGTAAGTTGCGTGTCATTGTGTAAGTTTTTGAGCATTTCATACATGATTCTACAGATCCTGGTGCGGAACTCTTGCATGCGCTCAAGGCAGCTTTCAACTCGGCAGCACTAAAAGGGCAATTGTACGGTTCATTCTGTCGGCATTTATTGATGAGTGGCTTGCATTCTTCTATTTGTTTATATTTCAGGAAGGATTGCGAATAATGATTTGAGCTTGATACACTCTCAAAGTGCTCCCCAAGTGAGTCGGCCTGATCTTTCAGTGTATCGCCCTGTGTATTTACTAGAGGGAGTGAATATGTTTGCCGCCCTCTAATCCTATTAACCCTGTTCCAGGCTTTGGCCTCATCTCTAAACGAGTTAATACTCGATAAAAACTTGTGCCAACTTTCTTTTCTGGCCTGCCGGCGGGTTCTCCTACCTTGGGATTTTATTTTTTTAAAGTTGATAAGATTCTCTGCAGTGGGAGAAGCGCGTAGCAACCCCCACGCCTTGTTCTGATTCTTACGGGCGATCCTACATTCGCTGTTCCACCATGGTACACGGGGTTTGCATGCCAAACCACTTACTTCGGATATGCATTTTGACGCGGCATCTATTATGGATGCTGTAAGATAATCCACAGCAGCATCAATTTCTAAAGAAGACAGGTCAGCCCATGAGATGCTAGAGAGAGCTCGAAATTTCTGCCAGTCGGCTGTGTCTATCTTCCACCTAGGAGCTTGTGGAGGACATTCGTTTTCTTTAGATGTTCTTATCAGTATGAAGAAGTGGTCGCTCCCGTAAGGATTGTTCATAACTTCCCATTCGAGTTCAGGCAGTATACACGGGGAAACTAGGCTGAGGTCAATTGATGAAAATGTTTTGTTGGCGAGAGAATAATATGTGGGTGCCTTCTTATTCAGCAGGCATGCACCAGAAGAGAAGAAGAACTGTTCAACAAGACGACCTCGCGCATCTATACGAGAGTCGCCCCACAGGCTGTTGTCCGCATTGAAATCTCCAAGTACAACGTAAGGTTCTGGCAATTCATCTATGAAGGACTGAAATTCGTGTTTGCTTAGTTTGTAGTGTGGGGGTATATAAATCGAACAAATAGTGATAAGTTTGTTTAGCAAAACAATTCCAACCGCCACTGCCTCAAGGGCCGTTCGCAGCTGTAAATGTTGACATGCTATGCTCTTTTGGATTACAATTGCAACACCTCCCGATGATGCGATTGCATCATCGCGATCTTTGCGAAAAGTAACATGCTGTCGGAGAAAGTTTGTGTGTTGTGATTTTAGGTGTGTTTCCTGTAGACACAGCACCTTTGGATTGTGTTTGTGTATAATCTCTTGCACATCATCGAGGTTCCTAAGAAGACCTCTGACATTCCATTGAATGATTTGTGTATCCATATTTTAAATTAAATTGGTGCTGTGTTTACGGAAACGGAAGGGATGTCTTACATTACAAAGCCCTTTCGAGGCCCTGTAATAGGGGTTTTGCTCTTTCTGAAGCGCTCGAGCGAACCTCGGCGCTCCTTAGGCGCTTGGTGCGCCTTGAGGACAGGTGTAGTGTCCATTGCCTCCTGTGAGACGCCGGACAAGCGCTCTTGCGAGCGAGATGTTTTCTGAGAGAGTCCTGCCCCGGAAGGCAAGACCCCTGCGCCCCCCAGCCCGGAGGTCGATGGGGCTCCCTGAGGGACTTGGCTGTGCTGGCCGTTGCCAGCGCTGGAAGGGGCCTCGGAGGTTGGGGCAGCCTCGGCTGCGCCCACCTTCGCGATCGATGGCCCGGTCTGCTGGGTTGGCGGAGCAGCGCTAGCTGCAACCGCCGCGGGGGCAGATGGCGTAGCTGCCGACTCACTGCCTGTGGGTCGGACAGCCGCCGGAGGCCGTTGTGACGCTGCCCCCTGACGCGCCACTTCGGCAAAGCTTTTCTTTGGCAGGTATACTACCCGCCTGCGTGCCTCCTTGAATGAGATATTTTCTTTTACTTTGATCGTTACGATTTCTTTTTCTTTCTTCCAGCAGGGGCACGACCGCGAGTATGCGGCGTGCTCCCCGTCACAGTTTACACAGTGGAGAGCGTTATCACAAGCATCAGAGGTGTGTTCTTGATCACTGCATTTTGCACATGTTTGGCGGCCTCGGCAGCTCTGCGAGCTGTGACCGAAGCGCTGGCATTTGAAACATCGGAGTGGATTTGGCACGTACGGCCTAACACGGAGCTTGATGTACCCGGCCTCGATTGACTCGGGCAAGATACTTGATCCAAAAGTAATTATTAGGTGCTTCGTCTGAATCTCTTTACCATCCCGCCTCATCTTAATTCTTCTGACATTGATCACATTTTGTTCGCTGAAGCCCTCCAGGAGTTCCGCTTCAGTCAGCTCAAGCAAATCATCATCTGACACAACACCACGGGTGGTGTTCATTGTACGGTGTGCGGTTACTGTTATGGGGGTCTCGCCAAATGACACTAGTTGCGGTAGTTTCTCATATTGTTTTAGATCGCGGAGCTCCAAGAGGAGGTCGCCGCTTGACATCCTCGACACCTTGTAACCTGGACCAAAAACATCAGTCGGGGATTTTGAGACAAGGAATGGTGAAATGTTTCGGACTACTTTGTTTGGCTTTTCAGAATGAATAACGTGAAAGCGGGGAAAATTCTGGGTTTGGCGTTCAAAAAAACTTGAAGACATCTTCGGTGCGCCCTCGTTTCTGAGGGCGATCAGCAAGGGAGGGGAAGGAAGTTTCTATGAAAGAAATGTATATTTTCGGCAACAGCGCCGACCGCCCACCACGGAGCCCAACGAGGGGACGCGGCAGAGCTTGCACGCAAGTCTGCACGACGCCAGTCGTACGCCGTCACTATAACCGAATATGGTGTACCCAAGGTTGGACAGCCACACAGGGTTAACCCTTGCCGCCAGGAGAAAGGAAGTAAAAAGAAGGAAGAAGGAGACAGGAAAGGTCAAAAAGTGAGAGATAAAGACGAAGATTCGAGGAGGGAGAGACAGGAAAAGGCGACTGCCGATGTCCTCCAGGTGGGTCAGTCTGGAGGTGCCGTCTATGTGAAGCCGAGGCCGAAGAGGTGTGTTGCCTCCGCCGGGGGGCCTTAAAGGTCCAAGCACCCAGCTTCGGCTCAACCCCCAGGATCCCCTTTTCCCCAGACACGGCTAAGCCGTGCACGGCTACACGCGGGAGGGTCCAACCCTCGTGTGCTCGGGTACGTGGTGTCGCAACACACCAAACGCCTGCTGACACAGACGCCCCTGCGGGGTTCGTGAAGACAAAGATTTTAAACACATTGGCCAACTTCACAAAGAAAAAGCCGTGGATGTGCAGCAGAAACAGCCCGACACAACAAAAAAGGACCGAAAGACATATCCTATATTACAAACATGTGCGTCAAAAACAAAAAAAAAACACATGAAGACTGAAAGGTTTGTCCTGTAAGTGATATTAACGAGAAATACTGCAGCAACTCTTTCCCACTAACTGTCACAGAAATCTTGCTTATGAATTTTTCTTCGTGATCAATAAATAATTCTTCCGTAAGCCCTCTTGTGTTCTGGTCTTTGTGATGAAACAACCGTTCTTTCTGCTCTATACCTCAACACCAGAGGAGTTCCAGAAGCAATATTTATTGATCACAAACGAAATAAATGCATAACCAAGTTATCTGTTGCCCTCAGTGGGAAAGACTTTCAGTTCTCAAGAGTATTTCTCGTTGGGCAGTATCACTCATCGGACAAATATTTCGCTTTTTCAAAACATTTGTCCGATAGTTCTCGTTTTTCACGCACGTTTAGTCTACATGGCATTGATTTTTCGTATCTTTTTTCGTGTCGCTCGTGGCTGTTTCTGCCACGCATGCATGGCTCTTTACCTTTGTCAAGTTGACCAGCGTCTACAAAAATAAACTGAGTTGAACTTGCGCTCGTGTGTGCTCCTACCTATTTCGTCGTCCGTCGTACGCCTCTGTTCGCGCTGCTGTTTCCACTACGCACGTATCACTTGGTTAGGCTGGTAAACATTCTCCCAAGCAAAAGGAAATACATCCCTTCAAAAGGTAGCCCCTTTCACTACTAAAAGCCAAAGCAAATCGAAAGTAAGACTTCACAGCGTCCATGCGGCAGCTAGTACACCACAGAGCAGCACAAAAAATAGTTAAAAATCCCACTTGGTGGAGAGTGGCAACAGAGATGCGAGCTTGCTACTGAATCAGCCACATATCAACGGGTGTCTCTTGCACGACGCCAAGCTGCTCTTGACGTAGAACACTTTAGCATCTGGGCATTTGCTGCAAGCGTAACCTGCGATAAGGGAATGCGGACAGAACATGAGATTGCGCGGATTCAGAATCTGCCACACACTGTACATACCTACGCACAAAATAGCAGTACACACTATACTGGCAAGTAAAAATTTGCGACTCTTTACGAGTGCTGTCTAGAAAAGGAAGAAATGGGTTGCTACGGTAAATGTTAGCTAAGACATGCACACCGATGTTTCACAGCGGGGAGAAATATTCCCGGCTCTCTCGCAGAACCAAAGACCACGCGACAGCGCATAGCCGATACCAAGCAGATATCGAATCTTTGTGTAGAAGTCGAGCAGCAGGAATGACCGAAAGATACGCCGAGAGCGATGCGAGCGTGAGCGTGCCTGTATGTGAGAACATGCACCGTTTCTTTGAAGCTAGCCGCTCCGGCGTGTCTCCGATCATCCCACGCGATTTGTGTGCAGAACGTCGCGTACACGCCCTTGCGCGTTTTGCGCGGTAGCGTCTGCGCAGTGAGCTAGCTTCATGCACGCGTCATTCTTCACCGCGCAATCGGTGCTCGAGGCGACAACGCGCCGAGTGGCGCTCCTTTCGCTTCTGCAAGCAACGCACATTCGGATCGGTCCAGCTCAAAGAGGCAGCAGAGAACTGTGGCATGTTTCGGTTATCGCCAATTAAAATTGTACAGTACGCCTTAAACGGAAACGCGCCGCGCTAGATAAAGATGCTTACTGCGGTAGTTTTGGCGGTGATAGGCGATAAGGCGAGTCTGTCGGCGGCTGTGTTCTTTGCCGACGTCGTCACCACACTTCTGTTCATTTGCGCTGTGTATCCGTATACAGTCACCGCGCGGAAGCTGCGACTTATCGGTTCGCCGTTCTCCGCAAATCCCAAAGAGGCGAAATATATGTTATGTTATAAATATATGTTAAAAATAATTATGATGTCCTACGTGCGAAACCAACGATCTGATTATGAGGCAGGTCGTAGTTGGGGACTCCGTATTAATTTTGACTTCCTGCAAATTTTTACGTGCATACAATGCACAATGCACGAGCGTTTTTGCATTCCGCTCCTTTGTAATGCGGCCGCTGCAGGGATTGTATCCACGACCTTGAGCCCCAAATTTCCACGGCGGGCGCCATAGTTACAAAATGCGTAAGCGTGACGTGCAACACCGCCTTCCGGTGAGAGTGTGGTACAAAAGTAGCACAGCTGCACACCTGCTGCAGAATTATTTGTCGCGGTTCTCCTAAGCTGGTAGGGTCTGCCTAAACACCTTGAAATGCAGCGCGCCTCTCGCATATCGGAACGCGATAACAAGCGCTTAACCGACCCACATGAGCCCCTATGTAAGATGGCATGGCCACTGTACAAAATTATCACTGCTCCGAGAAGCTGATCCTTATGTTCCAATTGCGTTCTCTCATTTAAGTTGCGGAAACGTCATTAGACAGGAAGAAATGAAGCAATGCAATTCCACGCACGTAGAGCGCCGCTGCCTCTTCGCCTACTATTGTTTCAAACAAAGTGACGGCGGCAGCGAGCGTTAGTATCGCGCGCTTTCGCTCCGGGGCATACGGTTTGCTTGAAGAAAGTGAACGGTGTGCTTAACATCTCACGCTTGTCAATGTCAAAACAGAAAAAAGGCTATGTGCCCAAGAAAACGGGATTACTTACTTATCTGCAGAAGTTCGGCTGCGACTGTTTCGGGGTGCCTTCTCTCCAACAGGCATCATGACCTCTGCCGCGCAACTCATCAAAACATCCAGGCTTGCACACCAGTCGAAGACTACTAGTAGCTGGGTCAGCCAACGACTTCAACGGATAAACGTCCCACTTGTCGTCGTTAAAGCATTTCACTAAAATGTGCGGCATGATGTCCGAAAAGAAAGAATACTTTCATCAAAAAGCACGAGGCGTGAACCACCACACAGCCATGACACAACGGCAACCAACTAACTGAGTCCGAAAGCCGTTCACAGCTTCACTATCGTATGGAGTTATAAAAACCTTTTAAAGACAAGATAACCACACAGAAAAACCACTAATTATTAATAATTTTTCATCCACTAACCTTCATAAAGTTTTGAGAACAACTTAATTTGTAGCGTAAACAACAAATACTGCGACCAAAATATGCGACAACGAAATTAGCGGTAGCGATGTGTACTGTTGCAAAAGTGTGCTCAAAGCGAAGCTACGACGGTTGCAACCGCGTGCGCGCGCGCACACACCCGAACGCTACCTTCACGTTGGTAGCGCCACCTAGAAATAAAAATTACTACTAATTTTATTACTTTTACAAAAGTAAAGCT
Source organism: Dermacentor andersoni (assembly GCF_023375885.2). Lineage (NCBI taxonomy): Eukaryota > Metazoa > Arthropoda > Arachnida > Ixodida > Ixodidae > Dermacentor > Dermacentor andersoni. The sequence goes on along the minus strand of NC_092822.1, from coordinate 106,877,603 downwards.
ACTAGAATAGTTCGTAGCACCTTTGCAGATGACGAGGTTACAAGTAAGGTATGATAAGAGTCTGTTACCTGTATTTCTTTCATTTCCCTTTGGTGTTGTTCTATTTAACTGAACATACGGGACCTGTCCTGCAGGCTTGGGAGACGAGAGGACGACAGTTCGGCGAGGCTCAAATAAATCGCATGCTTCTTGCAAGGCGAGAGTCGGGAGCAGCCGCAGATTCAGCGATTACCTGCGATACTGTTGCGGCTGTTTCTGAATCAGAAGCTCTTCGAAGTCAATGGTTATAGCGGCTGCGCGCTGCGATCTCAAAGCGGGTTCGTTGTTTGATCTCTAGTACCATGACCGCTGGATAAAAAAAAGCTATATTTACTTTCCGGACAGAGGGTGCGTCACAGGAAATTCGAAGATTTCTCACGTGTATGTTTGCAGCGTGTGCACCGCTTGCATCCTACGGTTCCCACAGCGCGTCGGATGCTCGAAGGTAGCGTCGTCGCGTGTCGGCGCCTGTCTTATCGCCGGCCGCGCTGCCGCCGTGTCTACTTTTGGGGAACTCCACATGCGCGTAGTCACCGTGTTTGCGAGTGAACTTCGCATTCTTCTGGTCCCCGAAACGTGCTAATTTTGGATCGTACCAATTGCTATGTCATCTAGTGTAAAAACGACGATGGCATTTGTACACCGGCGAAGAAATAAATCGTTATGAACTTGGGCGGTCATGAAGCTAATCTAACGCTGCAGTTTTTACAGAGCGAAAACGGCTACGAAAGTGGGGCGGTCCCGGAGATAGGCGCTTCAAAGCGCCAGCTGTAGCGACAGCACGAGGAAGTGGCACGCTGCGCACGCGCCAAGCATTTCAAGTTACTGGCTGTCGAACGAGAGGAGCATGCGCTCGCTCCTGGCCTAACGGTTAGAGCACCGGGCTCGACGGCCGACGTTCAATGCCACCCCATCGGTCACTCATTATTTTCTTTTTATGAAAACGAGGCGAAAGAAGAACCTACCTGCCGCAAAGTGATAGGAATGAGGTTGGAACGCTTCGCATTACATTTTTTGAATGTCTCAATATGCGAGTCCTAATTATTGTATTCTGGACTCAACTGCTACAACACAAAAAAACTACCAAAATCAACAGAAAGTACCCATTAAATTGTTTATTGAGAACACTCAACGGTAATATTGTTCTGCAAGTGTTGAGCGAACTCAATTGCTTTTGAAAATTTGTTGAAGTGCGTTGTTTCAACAATTCCCCAACACTATATCAATGGTTACTCAACAGTCATTTTTGTACGGGAGAACTCGCAGGTCGCCACGTCCTCCTCTACCACGTCCTTGGCCACCGGGGCGTGGACGGAAATAAGCTGGCAGACGCGGCAGCATCGTCCGCGACGGCCATCGGTCTCGTTCGCTCGATTCTTGCTTCCGTGCGATCGGTCCGGACTCGATTATTTAAAACGTCTCAACATCATTGTTATTCCTACTGGCAGCGGGAGTGCACAGTCACTAGTCTTTATACATGGTTCCATAGTGTCTACGCAATTCCGCGCTGGTTCCCCCGACCTGTCTTTTGACCCATTTCTTCACGGGGCATGGACATTTTCAATACTACCCACATCGTTTCCATCTTATCGCCTCTGATCGGTGCGTGTGCGGTGCTCCTTGTGTGGATGAGACACATTACTCGACCCCCTGCACGCGCACCGCGCACGTTGCGTCGCAATCGCGAACCCTCTTGCGCCTCGAAAATATTTTGCCTAACGTTTATCCCGCCTTGATTCAATCAAAATGATCACGCCCTGCTGCTGCAACTGGTACACTTCATCACTCTTTCTTTTTCTTCCTCTTCAGCTCTTTGTTCTTCTGCTCTTCCCGTATGCGCACTAGCCCCGTCCTCCGTCTCTCTCATGTTTCACTGTTTCCCGTTACTTTTGCATGGCTGCTCTTTGCCATCCACAATGTTTAAGCCAACTATGGCGGGGCTTCCCCGTGCTGGATGGCTCTAACCGCATGCTTCATTCTCATTATTCTTTGCTTCCCCTTCACCTCTGTTATCATTCTCCTTGTGTCACCCACCCTGTGTTAGAACTTTGCAGAGCACCACCCTGATGGGCCTTATGGTCACCTTACTATGCACGACCCTGCCTAGCAGACCACTGGCATCGAGTCGATGCGGCTGGTGTCCGGCAGAGAAGGAGACACCAGCGCATGTGAAATGATGCAATAAAACACGCACGCTTTGCGGGACCCTGCGTGGGCGTCGGCGGGTTGCCCTGGGGGCGGTCTGTGTCCTGGTGTGGGCGCGTCCTGCAGACAATAATTTTACCGGGGGCAGCCTTCTGATAATGCCTTTTCCACCCACTAAATTGTCTGTTTACTTTTCGTTTCTGACATTTCCAAGCTTACCTCCGCCTTGTCCCGCAACCGTTGTTTTTCAGAAGCCAGCTGTCTCCATTAAACCTCGTTAGTCCTTTTTTGAGGCATGCGCCAATATAATAATTTATTAACCTGTGCATTTTCTGTACATACTATTGTATATATCACACTTGTTTCACCCTGCTAAAATCACCGCATAATGAATGCTGTATTCAAAAAATTAAAATAAGAAGTGACGAATATACCTGTGCAATTCCACGCGTTCTCTGTCGTACCATTTGATAGGTTTAAGGTCATTGGAATCCATAGCCTGTGAAAAACAAACATGTTGGATCGATATGCCGAGCCAATAATTTCATCAGCAGCTCATTCTATTCAAACGATCGTCCAAATGACACATCTACATGAACGAATCGAATTTCGTCAGGGTGGGTATTCTGTATTGGTAAAGTAGTTATCCTCGGCCCCATATTAGTGCTGCTTGTGAAGATTTACCGCGACCTGAGGAGCGCATTTCAAGAATGAAGAGGAACTCCACGGTGCTCATTGTATTTGTCTTTGTTGCCGTGCATCTCGAATAGACTCCTTAGCTCGTCTACCTGTTTGCCGCAGTAGTCACGAGTGCCTCAAATAAAAATCACGAAAAAAAATCGGGTGTACATCAGGACGTAGAGCACTTGCTTAGCGTGCGAGAGTTACAGGGATTGATACCAAGCACCTCCATTGAAGCAGTGATTTTTTTTGCAGCATGGGAAGAGATAAATGTGAAGTTTAATGCCCCCAAACACGTCACTGGGTTCTGAGGGACAGTGGGTAGTTCAGGAATAATTTTGACCAGCTGGGTTTCTTGCCTTTCACTTCGTCTTCTACCAAATGGCGTCGGTTAGGGCGTCCTAATTAACTCTGCCTTAATTACCTGCGCCTTAATTCACTCCGCCTTATTGAACACCGAAGGGCGTGGGTTCGATTCCCACCAAAGATCGTGGGTGCGAGTGATGTAATTAACTCGACGTTAATTAACTGCGCATTCAATAACACAAACTTCGAAGGTTCGAGTTCCACCAAAAGGTCGAAGATTCGTAGACTTGGAGCATAGCATAGTCACGCAAACACCGGATCATCCGCCTCCAGAGCCACGTAATGATCTCGCCTTAAAAAACGCAGTGCAACCTATACTGCTATGACGGTCCATGGCAATGCGTTTATATCGAATTACTTTAGCGACAAAACGAATTGCCATCATCGGAACGCGTTATGTATCACGCTGGTACTGGAGCGGGACTACTCCATCGCGTTTCCCTATGAGATTGTTGGCATCTAGCACAAAGGCTGCCGCCGTCGAACCGGCGCGGGGCCTGAGACGTGCACAAAACAAACAAAGTAACAAGTGGGCATACATGCATCCATACAGCTGTAATGAAGCACCCTAAAAAAATGCTAACGCATTAAAAGAAAAGGGCATAGTGTGGTTAATTGTCCGAACCACCACAACAGACCGCGTTTGGCGCGCTAACATACAAACTTGGCCTGTGTGTCGCTGGCGGGGCTCGGGAGAACCAGCGGTCCAAATTATTTTGTTGTTGCGTGTCTTTTTCTAGACAGAGACGTCTGTCTTGCGCGGCACCAAACCCTTAACACCTTTTCCCACCCCAAGTCTCTCCTGCCCATATTAATACCACGCACGTTGTTCTGCCGAGATACGACTCCGCAGTCGTTATCAAAGTGACACCGTGTCGTAGAGCCTCCACCACAACTACCTCCAGGGTTAATTCGCCCTGCGGCTAATTACGCGCTCCGCGCAGAGACGCCAAGCACAGGTGAACGTAATCACGGTTTCACCGGTAGTGGGTTCACAATATACACCGCAAGGTGTTTGAACCCGCCACCTCCCATTTTCGAAGGAAGAAGCGTTCATCGCATCTTGTCACGAAGCTGGTTATCACATCATAGTCCGTGTTGGTATATGTGCCTGCCAATGGCGTCATTGCTTCGTAGATTGCGACAACGCGAATGCAGTAGTAGATATGACCTGTGAGCTTTGCAGGACAACATGTACAGTTGCGCCTGTACAGTGATTGGAGACGTGGGAGGGCCGGACACAAAGTTTTCCTGTTTCAATGCGATTATAATTTTATTGTGGTTAGCATTTTTAGGGCACTTCAAGCACTTTCCACGTGATGTCTGTATGATGGCTGCCTGCTTTTATGTCTCTGTCTCTACCGTTTTCCCGCCAACATGGATCGCTGGATAGTCTATGGTCTAGTGGTTCACAGCTTCCCGCTGCTATGTTATATCAGGGAACCGGATTCGAAGGCAATCGCCGGGCCAACTTGGATCACGACAGTCTGACATTGGAGATCTGCCGTATTTCCGCCAAGTTATATTACTGAGCGTGTGCTGCAACCTGTGTGCCGCCGTTGAATGAACCTCGTTCACACCAACTTGGACTACGTGGCAAGTGAAACTAAGCTTCTGCCACACTTCCATGACCCTCTTGGATTTCACTTTGGGTCGACAGCTACGTGCAACTGTGTGTGTACCGCGCTGTTAATTTGGGCATGGAATCCTAGCGCACATTCCCCAGCCGCAGAGCCTACGTTTATGTTACGTTTTACTCCCAAGGTTTTAAGGAGAAACTTTTGTGCTCGCACGACGCGTCACAAAGTCCAGGAGCTCAACGCACTTCGAATTCAGCGCTCGTGTTTGCTGACCGGAATCCGCGCTGAGCCGTCGTCCGCTTCCGCGATTTTAAAATCGGACAGCGAGGGTGCGTGTGTCTGGGTGCAGCTTCTTGTTTCAGCCGTTCGAACTCATTTAAGCGTTGAACAGCTGTATGCGTTTTGTGCCAAACATTGTTAACAAGCCAAAAGTAAGAATGCGGGCATTTCCAGACGAAACTGAAATTGCGGAGGCCGCTAAAGAGATTTAAGAAGAGAAAAATCGTGCTCCAACGATTCGCATTGTGAAAATTTACTTCAGGTTTGTCCTCTGAAATTAAGAATGAAGCGGGCATAGGCAGAACACGTTACTACGGGGAATCATATCCTAGTTTCATTACAAGATCACTGGAGAAGTTTGGAGAACTGTTTCGCCTAAATCCTTGTACTTGGACCTTCGAAATTAACGCGGAACAGGTAACTGATTTTAATTAATATCCAACTGAATTAACGACCATTTCAAATCTATTTTACTAAAGATGATGCTGCCATCCTTGTTTTTTATGTCTTCTTGCCACGTATGCCACACCTCTTAATCTCCGAACAAGGCATCTTCGACATGCTTTTAAAACTCAATGTAAAGAAGTCACCGGGGCCACACAACAACCCAAATTCGTTTCTTCAAAAATATGCCGAGTGGGTGTTTAAGCATTTGCACGTTTTATTTAATAAATCGTTTTGCCACGGTGAACTATCAAATGACTGCGTGAAAGCGAGAATCAAACCATTACATAAAAGTGGAAGACGAAACAACATTAACATCTATCGCCCGGTTTTATTACCATCCACAACTTGCAAATTACTCGAACACTTTACATATAATCAAATACAACACCTTCTCGATAATCATAATTTTTTCATGAAATATCATTATGATTTAACAAACGGACTCGCTACGTGCACTCAGCTGATTCAAACAATCCCCAATTTTGCAATGACAATTAACTGTGCTACACAAATTGACGCTATGCTGATGCAGTTTTCAAAAGAATCTGAGAAAATTCCTCACAAAGATCTACTCTAAATTGCATAATATTTTCAAGAATAATCAGCTAACTGAATGGAACACGGCGTGCCTAACACAGAGAAAACAGTTTGTTTCCATTCCTAACAGCCTATCTCCAGCAGGAACGGTGGATTCTGGAGTACTCCACGGCTCGGTGATAGGGCCACTTTTGATCCTCCTATATATCAACGATATTGTACAACATATTACAGTTCATATTAAAATTTTTGCCAACGATTGTTTCCAACTCCGAAATTAAGGCAAAATCAAATCAAGTATTACTGCACAGTGCCCTTCACAAAATTGCTTCTTGGTGTCGAGAACCGAAGATGGTGATAAACGTTGAAAGAAGAGTGTTAACGAGAATGAAACAGAAAACGAAAAACATTGACGCTTTGATTACAGTATTAATAACACTTCCCACTTTTAAATAGCTACACTCATGCTATTTCTGAAAAATAAACACTATGCAAATATGTCCAGCAGACAAATTAGGCACGGCGTGCAGAAGCACAGCCGCAATATTGATACTGCTACCACTTTGCTATATGTAGAGTACTGTACACCTTCATGCAACATTTGATACGAAGAACTAAAAAATCAATGCGGACAGCAGCACGCACCAAGAGCGATATCGCTATCACAAAAGATCGTGTACGATATTACCTACAATCCACTGGCCGCACTGTAAACGTACATGAAAAACATGAGTAATGAAGCGCAGGAAATATTACACTAGAAGCATGGCACGAGACAAAAACACCCACAAAATTCACTAGATATCAAGAAAAGACAGATCAGGCTCTTGCACCAGCTCATCAGACACCGTTCCTTCACTGTCGAGCCAGTCTGGGATAGGCGCAACTTTCATTGGGTAAGGGTCATAACCGTCTTCGAGCTGCGGTGAGCTGTAAATGTCCTGGTTACTGCTAGGCTCTAAACAGGAACCAGAACACTCTTCCTCGTCCACTCTCGGGAGCTTGGACGGCCCAGGCTCTCCTTCTGCAAAATTGGGCAAGATACCTCCATGATCCGCTGAACATTTGTTCGAAAAATGTGTGTCCTCACCATCGCAATCATTTCGCCCACGCTTCACGCCGGAGCCAAGGACGTCTGGTAAAGAAGGCCTACAGCCGTTGTCATCACTGTCTTCGTCGTCGCTTGAGGTGCTTGTGTGAGAGTCGTCAAGCCATGCCCACTTTTTGAGTAATTGCTGCAGCAATACCTGACTGTGAAGGCTTACGGACTTTTTGCGCCCTGTTCGACATTTTACGCCCCTTCTCATTTGCCAGATCTTCTCCGCCGCCTGCGAGAGAAGAGCAGTGACGTTAAGGCATCTGTCGAAACTCATACTGGTATTTGAAGCGGTATTTACACCGTGCGGGCGCAGACAGCGTGCTTGGCGGCGTCCGATCGGCCGCGACGTCAGCGGACAACCATAGAGAAAGGAATACAAGAGCGGACACTCCCATAGAGCCCAGCGGCCGAATTGACTGCAGCGCACCAAGCCGTGGGCGTTAATACCTGAAGCGCACTTCCGGTCTCTGTTTTGTGCGCGCGCGTTTTGAATACTAGCTGGTGCGCATCACGCCGGCTTCGTTGGTTATCTTTTTTTTTTGCAAATATTTCAGTAAATATTTATTTGCAAATCATTTTATTAATAAGTAAAATTGATTGCGAACGATCTTGTGCCACGTGCAATTTCATAAAGACGCAAGACACCTTATGGAATGAGGAAATGTTTATTTTATTCGTCATAAATGCTCGTCGCGGGCTTTTTGTGCATTCATCCAACGTTGCGGCACGAGGTAAGCAGCAGTAGTTTCCGCAGGAAGCTCCACCAGACGACGTGAGCTGTAATTACAAGCAAGTGTTATTTTGGTATTAACATGTAAGAATAATGCCTGTAGAGGCGAAGCGTGAGAAAGTGGTGAATGGGCGGCATTACAAACAAAACCAGTTCGTATTTACACACACGGCGTAGAAAATACGCGACTCATCCCTAGCAATACCGTACATACCACAAACACATTCTAATTCCAAGCATTCCCCTCTTCCCAAGACTTGTTCCCCGCACTTTTATAGCACGAATGCGCCGACTACGGCGCGTTTCGCGAACTTGGCTAGAACCGACGCGATATAGTACGCTACGAATACAGAGGCGGCCACAACACAGGCTCTCAGCCAGACCATGCTGTGCGCTCGCAGAATTCCTTCTCCTCGCACTCAAGGCAAATACGTGGGTGCCGTTCAGAAGACGGAATTTCGAGTTACTAGTTCCTGGCGCTTGAGCTCCTTGGCGTTATCTTTTGCGCGTTCCGCCGGCGCTAGCTACACACTTCCGTGTTATCACTCTTGACAGTTCCTCGTCGCGTTTGCGACGGGCAAGAGTCCGAAAGAAGGCTTAAATTGCTGCGGGGCCATAATTGTCACAAACTTGTCGCAGTAAGATTCAGTACTCAGTACGCACCAAACTTGGTCACCACGGCCTAGCTAATTTTTGCTGCATCACGACAGCCGCGGTGTGCGTGCCTCATAAGTAACAAAAGTTCTGAAAATAATTTTCAACAATATTCGGCGTCAGAGAAAGCGCCAGGAACTTGTCTCGTCAGTGCATTAAAGCGCGAAACTGCGCACCACGGCCAAGCTGCTTTTCGTTAACCGCGTCGTAGCGCCAGGCGCGCTCACTGCGCTTGAAAAGTACCACAAAAACTAACGATATTAGTTGCAATACTGTTGGCGGTCAGACAAAGCGCGAAACTTGCAGTAAAATTCAGTACACGCGTAACTGCATCACAGCACCCTGCGCGACTATCTTCGACATGGCACTTGCCCATCGTGCCCAAAAACTACCGATATCAGTTGAAATAATATTGGGGCTCATAGAAAGCGCCGCAAACATCTCCCAGTACGATTCATTAATTCAAATTAACTGCTCCACGACGGCCACGCTGTTTTTCGTTAACTGCGTCACAAGTCTAGCCTAGGTGCCGGGCAGTAAGCCTAATTGCTTGAAGTGCGTCGCAGACAGTGGAACAAAGTTTCTCACCTTGCCGTAGTCCAGTAGTGCAGTGGTGCCATGTCGAAGTTCCGACGCAATAATTCGCCGGGAGGCAACCAAACCAGGCTAAATCCCAAAATAGAAAAACAGGCAGACGGGTGCCCGAACAGTCCAACGCTCAGATGCGCGGCCGGTCTCCCTAGCTTCGGCGGTGTGTCTGACGAATGACGCAAACATCTGGCTCGTCATTCGCTGCTTCGCTTGTCGCTAGGCAACGGAAGTAAGCCGCAAAGTTTAACTCAATTTATACGCAGATATTTTTACTTTTTCCGGGAAAGAATAAAAAATAAATCAATTTTTGTTAATCTCATTTCACATTCTTTTTTTTTTTCGATGCTCGCGACCCCAATTCGTCGGCGTTAATACTATAGCGTGACGTGTTTCCTGTTTCCAATTTTCGCCGAGTGTCCGCTCTTGTTCTATTCCTTTCTCTATGGGCCAACTGACTGTCCGCCTCATCTGAGAGAGGCGAGCACCACCCTTTCTAACTTTCCCTCTCCACTTCCCTTCTCACAGTGCGTCCCTCGAGGCGAGGCAGTTGTGTTCCAGGGGCTGACCTTCAAATTCAATTGTGTTTCCATTAATTCGGAAATAAATGGGTAGCCAGATATCTATATTCAAAGTGATCATGTCAAAAAGGTGGAATTTCTTCTTACCGAATAGGCGCTCAATATATTTCTTTCACAGCACCAAATACATCTTTTATCTTTCTCCACGGGTGCTGGTTTCTTAAGCCTTCTGCTGTAGTAGTTTTGTTACGACACATCCCTACCTCCATTTCAGTACCCTATAAACATTTATCAAATTTCTGAAGCGAGACAACAAACTTTCCCCGTGTAAAATATTGTCTGCTTCCTATAGCGTGATTTTTTTTTCTTGCTAGACTAAGGCAAAGTAATAATTTTACCATTTTTCCTTCTTCGAACTTAAAAACCTATACCCCTCTTACCTCGCTATCTTTGAGTTTTCTATTGTTGAAACTATCCTTCACCAAAAGGCGTTACAGAGTAGTGGATCTCTCCTGCCTTTCATATATAGAAGTGTCATGGCGCTTGGCTTGAACATTCTATCCGAGTGCGATTTCTGCACAGTATTTCATTATGCTTCGAGTCACAACACGGAACAGATTCCTTATCGCCGACGAGAAGCCGCGTCCCTCGTTCTAACGAGTTGTAGAATCGCCGAGAAGACATGACTATCTGTTGTGAGGTGTTAGAGTGGGACTGATAATTACTCCACGAAGATGGCGAACGAAAATTCTGGAAATGCAAGCACGAACACGTCTATGCCATGTAGGGAAGCTCGAAGAAAGTGACCGTGTCGTCACGTTCCTTGCAATGTGGCATCCCCGCTGCACGCTAACGCCGTTAATTGATTTCTGTGGAAGCATTTAAATTTTTGCGCCTACACTTCGTGGCGGCGCCAATAGATGTCGCAGTGTGCGCAGAGGGAACCTAGACTGCACGCTTTCTTAGATGACATGCTTTACCGGTTGCAATGCCGAGTCTTACAACCTCTGCGATGCTTATGTTGCACATACGTCCTCGACATTCTACATGAGATGGGTTCCCCGAAATTTTTTTTAAACTGGAGCTTTTTTTCCTTTTTATACTTTCCGCGCTGCTGCTGCTGGCCGTACTGCTTTCTAGCACACCGCGTCGTGGGGTGGTCCAGAGCAATCGTCACCACTTTAGCCTTCTGACAGCTGTAATTATCCGTGACCCCCAAAAAAGCACTGCAGAAAATGCAGCCCTCGCTGTTATAATAATGTGCCAGTCGATATGGGACGCAGCTAGAATTGTAGAGAGCACGGAGAAGAGGCACGTCTCATGCGATGGTCAGGGGAGGTCACGTGACCAAAGGAGGGAAACTTTACTACTATAGGACAGCGGTTGCGGGGAAACTGGATGACTTTATGTTCAAGGTATCCAGCTTTTCTGGACATGAGGGTTTAGTTCGTGTGAGTGCCACCACGTGGCGTACTTCCCCCAAACTTTTCAAGCTTCCCGCGGTGACTTGTGATGATGTCTACAAAGCAAAAATAAAACAATTAAAACATCCCTGCGCATTGAACTTCGCCACAATGCTTGTCCCACCGGCGTTATCACTGTTCTTGATAAAGCGTAGCTGCTCGTCGCCTGGAAATGACTTATCATCCCAAGAGCGTTTAGTCGCGAGGAGCGACGATTGATTCGGGGCTCTTGACACGGTTTTCTTTTTTTTTCTTTTTTTATATAAGAAGTAAACAAGCTAGGAGCCTAATCGTCGGACACAGCCCGCAGCAGACTTTCTTCAGTAGGCACACATTCTTAACGTACGAAAATCGCACAGCGTCTACGAGAGACGCAGTCGTGGACGGCTTCTGATTTTGACTTTTCGTTAAAGTGCCCCCAATTATTTCCCTCGCGACGTTGCTATCGGCACTCATGGGCTACCGCAGCAGCTGCAAATCGAGATGTGCATAACTATTTAGATAGATACATGGATAAGTTGGTTTTGCGCCTTGAGGCAAAAGGCACGACGCGAGAATTGTACAAACTGTCTTTGCGTGGTCGTCCGTTAACATGCTATGGCCGAAGCTGCTCACAAATATTACGTCCCATTTACTGGCCACCGGGCCAGGTACACTTTTGGCCATGCCATATACAGTACTTCCGGTTAGTTGTGAGAGTACTGTCCTGTCACGGTTATGCGTGTGCGTGAAAGAACATTATTTAAGATTATTGTGCAATAATATATGCGGAATTTGTCTGTTCTCCGTATGGTCTACCATATTTCCTTTCCGCCTATATAATACAGCCGCAATGTAGACTAGCCAATATCGAAAACCAAAATGGCTACCCACATGCTCGGACCTCGCGCACAACTCCTGATACTTACTTGTATTCAACAGTTGTGCGACTCTCAAGGACACCCTTAAGGAATGGTAACTAATAAATTATGGTGTTTTATGTGCCAAGACCACGATCTGATTATGAGACACGCGGTCGTCGGGGATTCCGTTATAGTTTTGACCACTCGCGGTTCTTTACCGTCCACCTAAATCTGAGTACACGGGAGTTTTCGCGTTTAGCCCCTATCAAAATACGGCTGCCGTGGCTAGGGTTGAATTTCGCGGCCTCGTGCTTAGATGCCCAACACTACATCCACTAAGTACTACGGCGGGTAAGGAATGTTGGCAGTTCGAGGAAGGTGTTAGTCGGCACGTGAGACAATTTGTTTGCACCGTCATGGCACGACAATCGGTACGAGCCGTCGGAGAATGACGGTTGAGTGCATTGTAGTTAATGTGATGTAGTCCGGTCGCCCAAAATTAGACACCTGAATCACCCTGCAACGACTGAGGACCAGGTATCTCGCTTATATGTGCAGTCGTCTGACACGCTGTGAAATAATTTACACCCTTAAAAGTAAAAAGGGTGTAAATGTGTCTAACTCGCACCCTTAGGGTGTCAGTTCTATAAATCACTCCCTAAGGGTGTGAGTTAAGACACATTTGCACCCTTTTCACTTTTAAGGGAGTAAATTATTTTACAGTGCAGTTGCCGGGCGCTGGCGTCGGCTAAAGGACTTACTTGATTTCTCTACAACACTTGCCGACATTTTCGCCTTTTTTCGCACCATCGGGTTTCGACTGAACTCCTTCAACAGCGAATTTATTTGTCCGGAATTTGGGGTATCAACTTTATGTTTTTTTTTATATTTAAGTAATCTGTTACATTTAAGCTAGTACTGTCCTGAGATTTCCAGTGGGTTGACCTTTCCCAAAATGCATCCAGTTTTTACGGCCTCTGTTCATATTTCGGGGAATCTTTAATAGAGGTTGAAACCATAGCACGGCCCCCTGACCATGCTGCTCAATATGTCATTTTATTTTCCTGAGGTCTTGTGCAACCTCCTGTCTTCTTGATATTCATCAACTTCCTGAATTCCCTGTCACTTATATTCCATTTTGACGACTACGATCCCACGGAAGTTGGCAATGATGGTCCATCCGATTGAAGCCGTTTTACCGTGGACACTACAGCCGCTTTTGCTCAGTGCGAATGAAAATATGGTATTAATGAGCGTCGATCTTAAGCATATAAATTCACAGCCTCGAATATTATGCGCATCCCACGCATTGTGAGAATCGATGTAAGCGAAGCGTTTCTCTTGTTTGCTTTTATTGACAATAATTAGCGGTCATCCTGACTGCGAATGTATAATTTTTTCAGCGTTTAGTGCAATGCGAGAGTGGCGAGTTGATGGCAAATGTTACCTTGCGTGCACCACTGTTTTTAGTCTTCGTAGTACACAGCACACAGCGAGACCTGTTTGCTTGAGGCGTTGTTGTGCTCCATTGTTTGTAACCTATAAAAAGGTTGAGCATTGTCATTGCTTTACAGGGCGCGTCGCATCGCGGCAGACGTGTAGACAGAACTACGGGGCCCTACGTGCTAAAACCATAAGATTATGAGGTACGCCGCAGTGGTGGGCTCCCCACTTCACACCCCGTTGTTCTGTAACGTGCACCTAAATCTAAGTGTATGACTGTTTTTGTACTTCGCTCCGGTCGAAATCCGGCTCCCGCGGTAGGCATCGAAACCCCGACGTCGAGCGATGCCATCCGCACATCTACCGCGGCGGGCTCAGAAACGTTGATTTGGCGTGCGACCGCTTCCTTAGCGTTGCATAGACCCTACGGTGATTTAATGTGCCTTTGCATCTGCACGCCCTGCGTCAATAGCCCGCTTGACGAATTCGCATGGTGTTTGTTTTTGAGAAACAGCTGAAACGTACCTTCAATTTGGCCTGCAACTGTTGTCGTGTATATTGTAGTAGCGTTTCCTTATCTTCGTTTCCTTAACGTAACCTTTTCCCCATCACGACCTTCCCCCCCCCCCCCTCTATGTATGGAAATAGCGAGCGAAGAGTGGCAAGCCTGTTATTCGCTCGTTTCGCGATTTCGCCGGTTTTACCGATTCTCTGCCTCGTCTCCTTTCTCCCTCTCTACCACCTCTCCACAGGATGTCGCGTTAGTAGGCCGGCCAGCACTGCAGTTTACGCGATGCTTTTGTGTGCAGTCACAATAATTACAGCTGTAAAGAGGCTAGTGTGACGACGCCCAGGGAGCTCCGGAGAGCACTGTGCACGTGTGACGCGATGGAAAGCTCCAAACGAGTTTCTCGCGTCGCCATTCCTCTCTGCCCCGTTCCTTCCATGTATATGCACCCATCGCCCCCAATGCGGCGTGCAAGGCAGCAGCTGCAGCAGTGGAAAAGTCAAAGAATGCTTTGCTTTTAAAAAAATAGCTTTATTGGTTGGCGTAATGTCGCGTGTAGTCGTGGCGTCATGGCGTATTTTGCGGGGTTTCGTCACTGCGAGAGCTAACTGTCCGATGTGCCCACTAAATTTTCCGTCTTCAGGAGTAACTTGTATCCCGTTGCCAAGACGCGAATGGTCTATCCAGTTTATTACAGAGCTACAAATCTTTTTTTCAGTATGTTCATTATTTTCGTCATCCGCAGGTATTGGCGGCGAGGAGTTTCGGAGTCGCCATCTATCGGAGGCGCCTCGCTGGCGTAGTACGAGGGATCCCACGCTGCGCTCCTCATAGGTTTTGTTTTCAGCGCTCACTGAAAACACTACACGGGAGCTTTCCCGGATATTTCTGTAAGTACTTTCGAAACGAGAGCAGTTTTTACTGTCTGAATAATAATCTTGGGCAAACTAAAAGCACAGAATCGTTTACAGACGCTATCTCTTTACCGAATATGTACAGTAAACGCCACTGCGCGCGGTCGCCGCGATGGAGTTTCCCGAACCGGCTTCTTGCGTGAAAGGTAGGTAAACGCCGAGAGCAAACTATGTGAAATATGTTCTTATAGTGTTTGTATACCTAAATGGAGCGTAATAGCATGAAGCCTCAATGCAGCGATCGCACAGATCGCAGCGACCGACTGCGCGTCTGCACGCTTGTCCGCGCACTGTTTCGCTTTCGCCGCGTGCGCGCTTTCGCACCGTGCCATGAGCTTTAGGCCGCAGAATATGAGCATTTGACAGTATACAAGCAACCATTGTTGCATGGGCGCTATTAGAGCTGTTCAAAAATTTCATTGTAGAGACTTCGACGCCTACGGGCACTGTGATGTGCCGTCGCGACGATTCAATCTTTTTTTTTTCTTCTAAATTCTTCGACGTTTCAATATTATTTCTCGAGGTGCGTCGCACTGTATGTTTATCGGTGTTCTCAGCGTGCGATTTTCCGCTGCTTCTTTTTTGTAATCCAGATCATTAATTCATAACACAAACATGACCATATGCCATGTTTTCTTTTTTTTTATGTGCTTCTTACCACTCCCTTTCCATTCCAGTGAACGTACCAGTATCTATAGCATCGACAAGTTCATAGACCAAACCGCCATGACATTAGTCAGGCAGCGGACTCGGGCGAGCGTCTCAGTGCGCGTTTTCCGAACATCGCAGACCCGGCGCCGTTCGGAGACGGCGCCGGCTCTGCGAACGGCGCCGGGAAGCACAGACGCAGATCGCGTCTGCGCTTGCTGCATACCCGAGTTGTAGCCGATGGCTGTTTGCCGGTTTTATGTTTCGCAAGCCAAGCTTCACGCAGCTTCTCCTGCGGCTACGTGTGAATAAGGATGACGCTGGGCTCAGTTGCGTACGTCCGGCACTGCGGCACCGAGCAGTAGCCTACCGTGTTGCGCGCCTTCAAAGACAGCCACTACCTATTGTAGTGCTTTCAAGGGTTGTAAAGGAGACGCTCGTAGCGGGAAAATCTCGCCGCTAATGAGGACCGCAGCATACGAGGGAATTTAAACCCTCGTTTTCAGCTCGCTTCGGCGCTCCCGAAGCAGCCGACGCGGACGCTATGTCCACGTGATCCCTAATAGCACGTCACGCCGACGGTGGCGCCAGCTTTGCCAGTGGGGGAGCTCGAGGCCAATACTGTGGAGGCACTTGTTTTTTACTGCACTGTAATAAGTGAACATGTTTTCGAATTATATTCTCTTTTAATGTTGTATTCTTGCTAGCATTGTCGTACGTAATCTAGAGCACTCAGGTACCCTTTATTGATTTCCTTGCGCCCGGAATTATAATGCAAATAAACATACCTTGAACTCATTCTCTGAATAAAACGCTGAGGTCATGCTGAACAAAATCATGTCCCTGTTCGCAAGCTTTTTTTCTTCAGGATGTGATCTTGTACCGTAGAAACGTCCCTCGGACGTGTCTGACGGGCTCGTTTTTATTCTCAAGCACTTAGTGGAAACTGCCGTCGCCGTAACTCCATGATGTCCTGTTGGCAGGCAACCATGGCTTGTCGTAAAAGTATGACCACGTTGATTCATTTGGGTTGGCATATACTATTTATCTTGAAAAGTCATCCATCTAACCTGTTCGTCTTCTTCAATCTCTTATACACCACACGAGTTCTCTCATTATTCTAATTTGAATTACCAAATACGCCCAACGATATGCTACCACTCAAGCCTTTCTGGCGACCTGAAAAACTGAAGTCCCAGGCTTCCTTCAACATGGCGCTGACGTTCAATATCGCTATCCTCAATTACTTTTCGCGGACTTCGCCTCACCACTTTCTCTTCATTGTCCTCTCTTACACTACTCGCTCCTGCTACACACCACACAAACACGCAACTCCCTTAATGAAGGATCACTTACACGCTAGTGGATATGCTGTTGATGTACATTCCCTCTAATTACCGGGATAGGAGCGCTACCCTGTCTTTGGTGACATTATCGGTCTACAACCTCGCTCAACAACAGTGCTCGGTATTCATCACATTTTTTTTGTCGATAGGAGCATACTGCATCTCCTCTGAATATACTTTCGGCTTTAGATACAACTTTGCACGCCCGCTTATTCTGTTACCCTAACGGCGACCGTTGTCGTCAGGCCGCCGACTCATTCCGAGCTTCGTCGTCACCAGAGAGCACAGAAAGGTGTTTTCACAAACAAGTCGCGTGATTTGAGCTCCCTGTATCCGCAGCGTTCTACATGTGGGAGCTGGGCACGCTGACCGTGCACCACGCTACCGCTTTCCTGAGCCACCTTCGATTTCTCAGCCTACCCACTTCTCGTTTTCGTCACTGGCGCAGGCAGAATGGACGCAGAAACTAAAAAAAAAAGGTGAAGATTGCTTGAGCCGCTAGGTAACATATGACTAAATTTGGCAGACGACTCTCATCAGAGCGCATGGGGACTTGCGGCTTCGTGCACATCATCGCCTTAGCTTTATTATAAATGTTCTTTCACTTAGTCTTTCCGGGTAAAACTGAAATGCTGGACAAAAACATTTGGAGGACCCTTAAGCTTCGCCTTCAAGAGTGGAACACGACAGCGTTTCCGTCGACCCGCCAAGGTGTGTAAGACAATGGGCTACGGCGCAGCGATCACTTACGAGGCGCCCCCCATCGGACGCGGTGAGCGTCGGCCAACGCAGCGTTCGGCGCGGCAACGATACGTGCGCATGAGCAAGTGGAACGAGCCTAAGAACTCGGTGTCTCGGAGGGGGGAAACGATGCACGCCAGCCAAACGTCGTGATCGGCACGGGCAGAGAGATAGACAGCTAGTGATGATAGTGATCTAAGGAAAGGAAGGACGCTTGATTCTATGATAGTCATCTAAAGAAAGGACGCTTGATTCTACAACCCGTTAGGGAGCAACGCGAAGCGTCGTCAGGGGAGAGGGAGGCCGGGCCGCGACGCGCCTCGCACCGGTCCCCGCACAGCCCCAATGCGCGCGTGGCGCGCCACCTGTCGGGGCAGCACCGTACATTGAGAGGAGGGGGTCTTCTGTGTTTGCCGCAAGATGGCTCTGCGTGTGCGGAAAGCGCAGATGAAATGTAGCGGAAACGCACTTCGCTACTTGTGTAACTGCGACCTCTGTAAGTTACATGTTCATAATTACCGATATACAACGCAGTATAACTTTCTACGGCTCGTTTCTAAGGCAACACCGCATTCACTAGAGGCGCTTTTGTACCGCTTTGAAGCATCGAACCTGTCGCTGAGTGGTAACGTCTCCGTCTCGCAGTCCGGAGACCCTGGTTCGATTCCCACCCAGCCCATATTGCAAGTAGTTTTTTATTCATGAAGTGCCTGCCGGGATTTATCGCTCACAGCCAACGCCGCCAACGCCGACGCCGACGACACCGGCTTTTCTGCGACACGAGTTCCTTAACGCTGTCGCGTTAAAATGAGGCATACCGTTGTATTAAGGCGTGTAAGCATTTAGTGGCTCATGAGTGTCCGGGCGCAGTCCGTGTTGACGCAGGAAAGCGGTGATCACCGGCGAGGGGAGCCAGGAGAGAAGGGCCATGCCAGTAGCGCTGTGCGAGTGGGCGCGTGGGAGAGAGCGCTCATGCGCGAAAGGGTGCGGGCACATCGGCCACAAACCTCGCAGCCATATGGCTGTGATTGCATCCCATGCTCGCGGCGGCGTCCGTTCGCAGAACAGTTCAGACAGCAGCAACAGAGGCTGTCATACTTCTCCAGCTATCGCCGTTTAGCTGAGCAAAGTGCCCATAGATATTTTTGCTTGTTTTCTCGGTTTAAATCAAGAACGCTCATTCCAAACTTTACAGCAGCAACAGCTTCATTATCAGCGACTTGAAGACTCATTTAAACAAATAGCGATTTTTTAAAGAAATGTCACAATGACACTATATTTCGAGGTATTGTCGCTGCCAATACGGGCCGGCACCACGTGGCGACAAAAGGGCATCACACTGCCGATGCACGCGGCAGGCTACTGAATGATGAAAAACAAAATTTACTGTTTCAATTCTCGCGACATATTAACCACAATGTACCCGCCACAATGGCACGTTTTTTGTTCTACAACAGCGACGCACAATGGCTGACTGATATTTATCATATACTTCTTGACCACTTCTTAAATACTTCTTAAAGGGGCTTAACTTTAGTTTTCATCGCAGGGAGCGCCACGCGTACACCGCGGCCACTTCAATACTGGAGCCGCGCTCTTTTTCTTCTGGCAATATCGCCGCCGGCGGCTTCACTGCACGGTTGCTAATTGTTGGCTTGGACATGTTTGGCATGAGGCCCGAGATGGCACCCTGTCTTCTCACGCGCTCTTATGTTTGCGTTCGCGTTTGAGCCAGCGGGCCAGCGTCGACGGCACTGCGCATATTGTACCGCGCATGCGCACTGGCGTCTACGCTCATCCACTGGGCACGCTGGTCTGCTGGCTCGCTGAGCTATAACTCTCTTTTGTCTTGAAGGGACGCGCACCGAACACACTGCAAAGGTGCTTGCGTTGAGTGGATGTTAGGCGAGAAACGCTGTTCTAGACTGTCTGTTCTCTAACCTGAGCAGTAAAGCCAGGGCCAGATTAAGAAAATTGGGGGACCTGGGCTAATGCGCATACAGGCTCCCTTTCCCTATACTGACATCCCCACCCCCCTCCGGTCGCCTGCTACGCTACTGGAAATATGCCAGGTTTCATTTTAATTCCACCAAATTAAAAAGAACGAAGTGCGATCAACGGGATTACTGTTACTGTTATTATTATAAGGAAAACAACAAAACTTGCTAGGCACGCGTGCTGTTGTAAACAACATATGTTCACTTTGTGATTAATCTGCATTCTTTCTTCAGCAAAAGCTAGGCTTCAAGCATCAAGCATTCAAACATTCAAGCATCAGACTGCAGTAATCGTTATACACGTTCCTCTATAAATATGCAATAGATATATACAATACTTAAGGCAATACAAACGCCATAAATATGCACTAGAATACAGATGAAAATTACCAACTTTAATCATGAAACATTAGCAAATTTTCGTTAAAGGTAAGACAAGCAAGGACGACACTAAATAGCCGTGGCACTATCAAAAACAACAAAAATACAGTTCTTTAAAAGCACGCTAAATACCAGAAGAACAAACAAGAGACGAACAACGGAGATTTGCATATCTTGAATTACACTGCTCAGCGTTTCATTGGCAACGTGGAGGCTGGGAGGTGACACAACGAACTTATTGTAACTATTCATGCATAGCGCAAACAGTCCTCTTTTAAAATTGCATCTTTCGCGCCTTCGCTTTGGCGAAATCGGATATAGTCTGTTCGAACGATAGACCGCGGAGGAGGTGGTTCGAAAATCTTTTTGCCGAAACTGCGTCCGACAACTGATTTTCTGCGAGACGGACAGCCAAATCGCAGATGTTTATAAATTAGCTAAGGGCACTGTTTTCACGGCAAATAAAATGTTGAACAAAGTTGTGCTCCGAGTTGGTACATGCAGTGGGAACACGGCTTTGAATTGCAGGCTCAGCGGTGAAGGTCTGCCTGCGCATTCGGCCGAGAGTCGGGGGCAGCGCGTTCACGAATCCTGCGTTTCATGAATGCGGGGATACAACTGTAGATTCCACGGCGGCCACTCTGGACCATCAACATCAAAAACGTTTGTTTTACAAAGGTGAGTTTTGCAGCCAGTGCCTACAGCGTACAGTATTTGTTTTAAAGTGTAAAACTGGGCGAATTAGTATTTTTAATACAAGCAGCGCAAAAATAACAGCGACACCAAACAGAAATGGTGTGCTTTTTTGTCTTGTGTTGGCGTTATTTGTCTGTTTGCTGATTTTCTGTTTGCATGCGACTAAATATGTACAGTCGCGTTTATAAATTTCGAGACCATGCGAGCCCGTGGCCGTGTGCATGCGCGCGCCGTCTGGCGGCTCGGTGCCTGCTTTCGAGAGTGTCGCAGTGCGCATGGGCGTCCATCCTATCCCGCTGGCCGCTCACTGCGCGCCGGTGCGCGGGCCGATTATCGTAATTTGCGTTCGTTGGCACCAGGGGCGCGATCGGACATCTTTGTTCGTTTTGCGTTATATCCAGCTGCTGCAACGTCACAAAGTGGCAGTATGTAAAATTTCTGACAAGAGAGGGAGAAAACTGCCTGACGGCAAGCTGTGAACCCCCTCACGACAAACGTCCGGGGATGTTGTCGTAGTTTTTGGTGATGTCAAAATGACGACAGGCTCTTGTCCATCATTTTGATTACGAGCACGTCGTCTGCTAGGAGCAGAACGCGACTACAGATGTGAAGTCTGAGCGGTAATCCGCTCGCTACGAGACCGGCTTCCCACGACACGAATGGTTCACCACCTGCTAATTGGCTGCACTCACTCCCGTTCCCACAAATTTTGTATACTGCCACTTTGTGACGTTGCACCAAGTGAACAGAGCGTGTCGAGATCGTCGACAACGAGATAGAACCAAGGGGATCGCAGATGCCACGCCGCTGTTTAGCGAACAATACTGGCGGCGGCGGTCGAAACATCCTGTGAACGGGACGCTCGCGGGTGCGCGGCGAGCGAGCAGCGCGCATGCTGGCCTGCTCGCTCGCGACACTCTCAACAGGAGGCAGCGAGCCGCCAGACGGCGCGCGCATGCACACGGCCACAGGCTCGCGTGGTCTCCAAATTCATGACCACGACTGTGCATGAAGCTGCTAAGCAAGTCAGTATGGTGCAGGTATTCCAGTCTCGATATCTTGAGGTACAGTCACCTATTGAGGTCCGAGGTCTGGTATCAATATCTTGGCTCCCAGTTAATTGGAAGCCGCAATAAATGTCGGCCACTGTTCTCACTCCACAACTTTTCACTGTGTAATCGTGACTATTACTGGCAAATGTGGGCCTGCAGTGCCGTATGGGACCTGCTGCGTGTTGTTCACGTTACAACAATTTAGCTTGTCTTAGAGCAAGGCGTAACAGAAAAAGATTCTGCGGGTTTAACGCACATGTTGGAATTTGAATCTGTGAAACGGTTAATGAAATGCCGTAAATTTGCCCAAATCATCCTGCGTCCTTGGCGTAAAGAAAACAGGCGCGCACATCTGTTCCCGCTTACGCAGGCGGCGCAGTGTGACAAATCGTTTATATGCTTGTTTCTTTTCTTTATTATTTCTTTATTTTAAATGTACTGGCCGCTATTTGCCCACTCCCTCGTTTTGGGTATGTGTAATTCTATGGAAATCTTAAGCATGCAGCGATCATCTGAAAGGTCATCGTTCACACAATATGCGCCACGCGCTTCTTGGCCAGCCCGTTTTACGGTTTGTGCCATAGTATGACAATTTTAATCACTGGCACACGGTGATCATCGCAAAGAGCTTGCTCGTGTTGGCATTAACGAAGTCTACGCGCGGTTGTTTTGGCCGCTATACCTTACGCAAGTACATATTGTACGAGGGCGAAACGGAAAGTGTTTGCCCCAATTTTTTTCCACCCAAATCACGGCTGTAAATACGAAATCAACATACTCATTCCCAGCGGTGGACCTTTCTTGCACCCGCCCGGCCTTATTTACCGGTAGCTCCGCGACACGGCGCTGCTGTCGGTTATTGAAGATAGCGAAAGTAGGGAAACTACAAAAAAAAAAAACGGAGACGTACAAAAGCAAAGTACGCATTTGGGTATCAGAAAATTTGGTTGTGGAAGTTCGTACGGTTTCTTGTTTTTTTAACCTAGGTATAACATTAGGCAATATAATAGCAAGAGCGTGGTGGCGCAACCCACCGCCTCCTTCCAACGGGGACACTCATAACATCCATCCGAAGATAGCGGTTGTGCTTCACACCTCCATGTCGCACGAGCAACGGAGTGCGATTCGTTTTCTATGAGGCAGTGTACGAACGCCCATCTAAATTCACACGGAAATACAGCCCACGTATGGGGATAGGTGTCTCGCTTTGTGAAGTGTGAGGTAGCGATGTTGCGAGATTGCACAAGGCCGTGAAGACTTGCACGACAATGAGCATTTGGGAAGGCCGCGTGCGTCGCTGACTGACGACTTGGGACAAATTTAGTGCTGCGCGATGGGACACATGTCTGAACCGGTGTGGGGACCATGTGGAAAATAGTGCAATGTAGTACGTAGAATAGTGCTCATGTTTGTAGTTGCCTTCACGTGCCTTGTTTTGGCTACTAAAAAATAGGGTCAATTACTTTCCGATTTCCCCTCCTATTTCTAATAAATACCATGAAAGAAAAGAAAAGCGATTGTGGCCTAATGGTACGAGCGTCGGGTTGCTGAGCTGGGGGCCGATGGTCAAACCCCGCAGGCGGCCGCGCTTGTTTTTTTTTTTCTTTAAGTTGGCGAAATCTATTCAGCGACAACTCGCCCAACCGACCTAGAAAATCATGGAATAGCCGCGGCCAAGAAAGCTTCGCTGTAAAATCTGTATTGTTTTCAATCTTTCCAACGGTGACAATGTGCGTTTTCCAAAAAAAGATATTTTGTCTTGTTGGAGTTAGTTGAGCAATGCCTTATCGTGAGTTCCACTGCGCTAACAAAGCATTTATAATTTTATGTTTGACTGGGCATATTTACGTGCTCTTGCAGCACACGAAAGGGAGCAATCTGAACATGTTCATCAGGTTTATTCAGAGCGCTAACAGGTTCTCTCGCCTTTGAGCAGAGTGTGCGACTTATGTCTAACAGCTATCGAGACGACTTCTCCAATTGCTCTGGAAGCAGCTGAATGTTTGGCTCGGGCGGACCTATTTTTATAAGGATGCAATTTCTAGAAGACTCCACACAATTACAAACGTAGTTGGAGCATGGTAAGAGCCAGATGAATCTACCATCAGTGTTCTAATGTGGCCCTCATGAGTTCTCATATCATACGTGACGGCACCGCAGTATCAAATACAACAGCAGTTTCTTAGCAGACAAATTGTCCACTGAACTTCGAGGTTGTGCTTAGACATAAAAAATTTAGCAAACGGAGACATGACAACAAGGTCAAATCTCATTTTGCCCTGTTTTCATTGCAATATCTCTGTTAGTGCACATACAATTTTCACGCATATACCACTTATCCCAGCAGTGTGCATTGCATGCCGAGGTTTTGCCAGTGCTTAACTGACAATTCAGAGGTGAGATGTGCAGAGAACGGCATTGTTCTTGCGAGTCTCTTCAGTTTCATCAACTTTTCTACAAAAAACATACGCAGCTTTTTCAATCATTTGTTTAGTTATTCCTCGATGTCTCGCCCTAAAACTCCTCTTCGACTACGTCTCCTCGAGTTGTTCAGACTTTACGTCGTGCTCCTCTGTGCCCAGGTGTTTCCAGAGGGCTGCAGCCAGACGCAGTTGTTTCAGGAGGTGATGCGGGATCCAGTCGATGCCTTCGTGCGTGGAGCCCATGTGTTGCTCTTTGCGTATGGCCCTACCGGTGGGGGCAAGACCCACACCATGCAGGGTCCACCGAATGACCCAGGAGTGGTGCCGCGCACCCTTGGAAGGCTATTCGAGCTGATTGGAGCTCGGGTCAGAGACCGTTCACTTTCCACATCTCTTCTTGCACTCTGCCTTGCGCTAGACAAGACTTGTGCACGTTGCAGCAAGTAGCTGATAATTATTTAGTGAAAATGTATTTCATTGGTGACCAGTTCCTGCCCTACGAAAGTTATTGAGGAATTACTGAAAAGCAATCAATTACTTCCATGTACTTCCCTCCAAATATTCATTAACATTGCACATCTACAATAAATAGAACAAACTGGCCCAGCTGGCACTTCCCGCAGTGTAACTTGCCGACTACTGTTGTCAAGCTTGTATTACTGGTGACAGCTACTCATAGTTATAACTCTTGTACTATTGATCAGCGACTTGGATGTTGGATGTTCACCTGTTCACGGCAGGCTATCACATGATAGTATTTGGCAAAAAAAAATCAGTTTGCTTACCCTCTGCTGCCGCTGTGCGTTGCGCTTGTGCCTCACAATGGCCGTGCGCACTTTGGAGACAGACGTGCTAACCACTGAGATCGTTGCACGTCTACACTTCAATTGCTGCGTGGTTTATGTTCAGTCAAACCTTGATATAAAGAAGTCTCATATAATGAGTTATCGCAAATAATAGGAAGTAAATGTAAAGTGCTTCTCGCTAATGTCAGCGGGTACCGAATATTTGCTTATAATATACGAATTTAATATATTTGTGTCGAACGATATTTATTTATTTATTTAGCAGGCTCTTTTATGTTTAACGTTACGCTGCTAGCACTTTTAATTTCATACATATTTATGACAATAATAGTGCTAAGAACCGTGAACATGTAACAAACATTATGCCGCAGAATTCGTTCTCTTGCGATGTCGCAATCCATGTCTACCTCACAAGAACCCAACCATCTTTATTGTTTACAACCCTACATTAGGCTGACAAAAGGCAAACTCCCTGGTATTTTTTGCGTGTTGATTAGCATAGGAATCGTAAAAATAACGTGTTTACCTGGGAACGTGAAGCATGTTGTGCGATGTGCTCCAGCTGTAGATTATTAAAGAATCAAAACTACCTGAAATTATTTTCACTGTACATTTTATTTCTAGACATTGTATAGATTGCCGATAAATGTACTATTCTTTCTTCTGAGTTTTAGTAAGTTTACAACAGTACTGTGTATCATGCGAGACCCCATGCGGCAAGTGGTTAATGTCTCATGTTCATATAGTGAAGTCTGCCACATCACCAATCTTTTCAACATCCACTGGAAAGAGGGAACTATACCCACCAGCTGGAAACATGCAAACGTAATTTTCATACCCAAACCAGGCAAGAAGCTGGAGCTAGAGAATCTCCGCCCTATCTCCATAACCTCTTGCCTGGGGAAGGTTATGGAACACGTCATTCTTAACAGGCTAAACGAGTACACTGAAAGCAATGGGCTGCTGCCCCATACGTTGATAGGCTTCAGATCAAATCTGTCCACTCAAGACATTATGTGGCAAATTCAGCAAGATATCCTACATCCGGGCCCTATAAGAGCCACACGTACAATTCTAGGGCTGGACGTGAGTAAAGCGTTCGACAATGTGTCACATGCTTCAATACTCACAAATCTAGCCCAAATGAATGTCGGGAAGCGCACTTATAGCTATATTACAAGCTTTCTCAAGGATCGCACTGCAGAAATACATTTTGGGGACATTAAAAGCGGACAATTTCAATTAGGTACAAGGGGCACCCCTCAGGGTGCGGTCCTCTCCTCCTTCCTTTTCAATGTGACCATGCGAAACCTGCCTCCATTACTGGAAAGGATCCCGCATATCAAACACTCCATCTATGCCGATGATATCACCATCTGGACAAATAGCGGTTCCGATGGAGAAATCACGGAAGCATTACAAGCGGCCGCGGATACCGTACAAAATTTTGTGCGACAGAATGGTCTAGCGTGCTCGCCGACAAAATCGGAGCTTCTCGTCATCCGTGATAAATCAACGAAACACGCCACCGAAAGGGACGCCACCTCCCCTATACGAGTCAGTATGGAAGACGGCCCAGTTCCGCCCGTACTGACTATAAGAGTCCTGGGCATGCTAATTCAACATAACACCCATAATTCTGAGGCGATTGTCCGATTACGGACGACAGCCCGCCAAATATGTGGCCTAATCAGACGTGTAGCCACACGACACCGCGGTATGAAGGAGGCTGATATCTGCCATTTGACGCAGGCTTTCCTGATCAGTCGCGTCGTGTATTCCTTCCCTTACTACCACCTACGCCTTTCTGACAAAGAAAAGGTTAACAGCGTCATTCGCACAGCTCATAAAGCTGCCCTTGGTCTCCCGAGGTATGCGAACACTGAACGATTACTTGAGCTAGGTATATACAATACCCTAGACGAACTCGTGGAGGCCCATAAAACAGCCCAACGTGAACGACTCTGCCGCACCGCAACTGGCAGGGTTATTCTAAGCAAACTCGGGCTGAATCCCGTTATGAATTCAGCAGGAAGAACAACATTACTCGGTGCGATCAAACGCCGTTTGGTTATAAAACCGTTACCTAAGAACATGCTCTCTGGGAGACACGATAAGAGGCGGTCTGCCAGAGCCAAGGCCCTTCAAGAAAGGTACCAAAGCAACCAGCACACCGCTTATGTCGATGCAGCAAAGCAAAATCACCAAACTTACGTAGTGAGCGTCGTGACCGGAGAGGGAAGTATCTTCAACGCCACGACCATAAAAACAGCGTCCACCGTGGAAGCGGAAGAGACTGCCATTGCTTTGGCCATCATGAATCCCTCCGTGCGAACTATCATAAGCGACTCCAAAAGGGCAATAGTCAACTTTTCGAGAGGCAGCATAGGCGTCTGTGCAGCGCGAGTCCTACGGGACTTTAATAATGAAAACACTGTTGAACTCGTATGGGTCCCTGCCCATTCGGGGAATCAAGGGAATGAGGAGGCGCACTGGGTAGCCCGAGGTCTAATCAACCGGGAGGTGTGCCCCTCAGACTCGGATCCCATGGATGAGGCACCGACGACATACCACGAAATAACAAACTATTACAAGCAAAAAAGGCGAATCTACCCGCCTCCAAACGCAAGCCTCACGCGAGCGCAAGCCTCGATCCTGCGTCGAATCCAAACTAAATCGTTCCCCAGCCCACATTGGCTAGCCATAATTACCAACGGGCAATGGAGCCCAATATGTCAAAACTGCACAAATCAAACATTGGCTACCCAAAATCACATTCTTTGGGGGTGCGAGGGCTTACCCCCTCCCAGGTCGCTCCTGCCAGCTCCCTCACAACAGACGTGGGAAGAGCTGCTGAGAACGCCGGAAGAAAAAGTACAAAAAGCCCTCGTTGCCTGGGACGAAAGGGTCGCTCCTCGTGAGGGGCCATTCTAGGACTCGGGCCTGCCAGATCACAACTGAGCAGAGTCTCAATAAAGTTGTTACCACAACCAAATGACATCTCGTGTGAGCAGTGCACCAACGCTTTGCAGGTGGGCGCAGAGGATGGCTGCCGCACACGAAGCCGAAGTCAATGACTACAAGGACTTGGTGAAACACTCGGGGCAGAACCTGCGCAAGGAGCGCGAAAGCGCTGACCGGGAGGTGGAAATTCGCGTCCGCAATGCTTGCGATATCACACGGCTTCAGCTCTACATCAAGGTAATACTGCCCTGTTTTCTCCACAGCTCTTTGCATTGTCCAAATTTCCAAGGCAGCTCTGGCATTCGCTGGTCTAGTCTAGTGCACACTTTGCACTGTGGAACTTGTTATTCAGGTGCTGCCGATTCCATGTCTAGCTTCCGACATATACTTTGCTCAATCGTGATTTTGTGATTGAGACAAAAGAAATCAAACTTGTAGACATTCGGAAAAAAAGAACAGCCCAGCAGTATGGCACCAACGACCGGCAAAACACGCGGGATGACTAGCTGCTGGTCTATTCTCAATTCAGGCTGAGATCCTTTAGCTGCAATATCATGCTTGCACGGTTTTCTATCGTATTAGTGACAAGCTTCATGCCGGGCCACCCCACTATGCATCGTAAATTTTTTAAGATTACCTCCCTGCCTAAGCGCCACTCAGCTCCAGCTATCAGACGACGACAACGTACTAAGTGAAACGGAAAAATGCGTTAGTGTTTAACAACTTCTTCATCAGTATTTTCCCCTGCAACAAACTTCAGTTCTACCGAATTACACCACTCGCCGACCAGAATGTCCGATATCCAGATTAACGCTGATGGAATAGCTGGGCTAATACACGCTCTAAAATTATCCTCCTCCACTGGTTGTGATCAAATCAGCAGCAAATTACTTAAGAACACCAGTTCCCTGTCAAGCGCTATATTCGGCTTACTTTTGTTACAATCAATCAGTACTGGTGAAGTTCCCCACGATTGGAAGAAGGCTCAAGTCATTCCCGTCCATAAATCTGCTGATCGAACAAAGGCAAGTAATTATTGTCCAATTTCTCTAACTGGTATCCCGTCTAAACTGCTGCAACATATCATAGCAACCAATCTAATGAACTACCTTGAATCAATTAACTTCTCCTATTCATACCAGCATGGTTTTAGAAAACTATTATCCTGCGAAACTCGGTTCTCTGAATCCACCAATGAAATCTTGCAACACATGGATGATCACCTACAAATTCACGCCATCTTCTTCGCCTTTTCGGAGGCCTTGGACCGCGACCCCCACAAACACCTACTTACCAAATTATCTACTCTTGGAATCCCCCGATCACTGATTACTTGGATCAAATATTTCTTAAAAGGACGCGTACAATGCACATCAGCTCTCTTGACTCACACTTTTCTGATGTTGCATCCGGTGTTCCCCAGGGAGCAGGCTTATCCCCTCTAGTATTTTTAATCTATATCAATGACCTGTCATGTAACACAAAAACCATATTTTGACTTTTTTGCTGATGGCTGCGTCATATACAACACCATCCACAACCCTGGCGATTTCATTGACCTACAAAAAAAGACACTATCGTTTCATGCTGTGAAAAATGGTCGACGCCTCTTAACCTTAAAAAGTGCCAATATATGTCCTTTTCCCATAAGCGCAGCATCACAAATTACGCGTACCACATAAGCTCAACTAAAATAGTACGAACAGACTGCTATAACTATCTAGGTGTTCACTTCGCATCATCATTATCGTGGGTTGCTCACATTGAAACAATATGCGCAAACGCCTCGCGCTCACTTGGTTTTTTGCGTCGCAATCGGAAATCTGCATCACCCGCTATTGCAAAACTTGCATATCAGACATACGTTCGGCCAAAACTGGAGTACGCCTCCTCTGTCTGGTCCCCCTCACAAGCATACCTCACCTACGAACTGTAAGCCATTCAGAATCGTGCTGCACGCTTCATGTCAAACTACTCAAGTAAAACCAGCATAACTGAACTAAAACGCACACTCGATCTTCCCAGTCTCCAATCACGTCGTATCATCTCGCGTCTCTGCTTGCATCACTCTTTCTACAATCACCCAATAGCCAGACACCCTCGACTACAAGCCCCGCACAGAATCTCTCCCCGCCTCAACCACAGCTGTCCAATCGCGCACATTGAGTGCTCAGTAAAGTGGAAAGTTGGGCTAGTTGGGGAGTAATCATCATACCTTGCTGGTGAAGCAGCGCACTGACACGGACACAGTGAAGACACACAGGAAAAGACTACACACGCTGATCTCGCAAATATCTTTTTTTTTCACTCGCAACTACTTCATTTCAGAACACACACTTCATATTTATACACCTGCACACCCTCAGGCGTCAAAGAAAATCAAGCCAAGGTTAAAGGCATTTTTTTAAAATCATTTGCCCGCGGCTACTCGGGCGTCAAACGCATGACGCCTATCTATCATGGTGTGCAATCCTATCATATTTGTTGCACCCCTAACAACCATTTTTATTACACAATTTTTTTTCCTTTAGTGTGCTTTCAAAAAGGCAACCTCACCATGGCTTAGATGTACGGATGGCTGACTGATACAACCCTCTCCTCTCTTGTGAATATGAAAGGCTTCGATTATTTCCCTGGTTAGCTGATCCTTATGCTGCGATAAAACTGTGGTATCATTGTAAAGCGGCCAGCACCCATGTTGTGAGCAGTGCCCCTTAATGTGCGACTGAATGTTCCCCCCAGTGACCTTTTGAGCTCCAAAAGTCTTGTGCTTACACACCGACCCGTTTGGCCGATGTATACTTTTCCACACGATATGGGCAAACAGTATACAACGGAGGACCTGCATTCGACAAGTTTTTCTTTATGCTTGACCGTGCACTTACGACCATTTACTTTTATTTTTGTTGAAACTCTACGATCCAGTCCGGCACATATTTTTCCGAGTTTCTTCGGTGCTGAAAAAGCTACTCGTAGACCATATCTGCCACCTATGTTTAAGTTATGCGCAATTTCGTGGGCATATGGTATTGACACAATTTTTTTTCCTGTTAATCAATTTTCTGTTGCGCTGTTTCTGATAGCCATTGCGCACATAACGAATCAACTTGGAGGCTGATGTACACAGTACATGTTTTTCATATCCTGCATTCTTTAGTCTGATAACCTGTTGGCTGAAAGTTTATTTTATTTTTTCCGGGCAAGACTTTGTTAACGCCGCCATCAGGCACGAGAAAGCTATGCCACTTTTTGCGATTTTTGAGTGTCCCGAATTATAGCGAAGCAAGGGTTTTTCTGATCGTGGATTGTATGACCAGCAAACGTGGTCCGAAGTGGTAGTTATGCCAAATCTAAACTGTAGCTTGCCATTCTTCGGCAACTCAACAGTGAACGCCAGTCCTTGGCTGTTGTCCTTGAACACTTTTAAGACCTCATTCACTCTTATGTCGAAAACACGATGTTCGACTATAGCCAAAAAATCGTCCACGAAACGGAACACTTTTACCGCAAGGCCTTTAAGGTTTGCATCAATCGCTTTGTCTATGCTACCTAAAAAAATTGTGCTAAGTACCGAAGCTACTTTTGAGCCTATCCATATACCGGACATTTGTCTGTGCATAACATTATTCCACAGTACAAAGGCGGACTCAAGGTGAAAGGTTAATAGTTCAAGAAATGTATTAACTGATACGCCACCTTTGTTGACAAATTGCATCTCGTCGTTGTCTTCCGTTATACAATGCCTAACACTCGATAATAAGGGACCATGCGGAATGTTGTAATACAGATCCTGTACATCAATGCTGAAGCATTCACATCTTCCAGGGTTAGACGTGCTTAAGTACGTTACTAACGTTTCAGAGTTTGGTAAAACGAACGGATCGGTAACTATCAAGTCATTAAGGTGGGTTTTAAAAAATGAAGAGACAACCAACTGCCATGAGTCCCTTTCTGATACTATGGCTCTGAAATAGTTGCGAGTGCCGCGAGTGTCGTCTTTTTTTGTGTGTCTTCACTGTGTCCGTGTCAGTGCGCTGCTTCACCAGCAAGGTATGATGACATTCAGTGCTGCAGGTCTTCGATGAACTATTCTATTTTTTTTTTTTCAAATGCAATAGCGCTGTGGAGCACTCTTCCCGACTGTATTGTTTCTTCCGCCGAGCACACGACTTTCGGTGAGAAACTAGCAATCCACCTTACCTAGAATGTTATGTTAAACATGCGTTTGCTACTTGGTCCCGTTTAAGTAATTGTTAGTAATTCATTCTCATGCAGAGTAGATATTTAGTAGTATTTATGTAGTACGTATTTTGTTGTGTTTAGTAGTATTTTAGTGATTTTGATGATAATGCCGCTTGCTCGGTTCCTTCCTTAGCGTTGTTTCCTTTTTCTTCTTCGTCCATCTTTTCTCCCTCTTCTCCCTCCCTTGCGTGATGAAGAGTTCCTCACACATTGTTTGCCCCCGCCTTATGTAATGCCTCCAGGCTTTTAAGGTTTCAGTAAATGAAATGCCTACATGTCCGCAGCAGCAATCTTGTTCTCAAGTTTATCTTGGTGGTGTCCAAAAGTTCTGAACGCTTAGTAGAAAATCGGCGTTTTTTTTTTACTTTGAACCTTAAAATCGTATTCTTTTATTTTTATCCCACTAACAAATTTACTGTCGAGATAACGTTGCCCCGGTCAGGTTGGATTGGCGGGAGTGTAATTTTTGGCATGACATTTAACTCTACAAAAGTAAAACCATGA
The DNA here is from genome assembly GCF_023375885.2 of Dermacentor andersoni. NCBI lineage: Eukaryota > Metazoa > Arthropoda > Arachnida > Ixodida > Ixodidae > Dermacentor > Dermacentor andersoni. The sequence continues at coordinate 106,844,967 of NC_092822.1, read as the reverse complement.
TTCAGCTTGATGTGCTCTTCCATGTTTTTTTTTAAGATGGCTAACATTGATCGTTTGTGTCAGTAGTGTTGATTCTGAATTGTGTGAAGCTTCTCGCTATAACTGCTTCATGGCACAAGGATGCTCGCTTGAATGAGGTTCATTTTTAAATTTAATGGTTACATGTAGGAACAATTCATGACTGTAAATAACGTTCTTAAAACGACATCAGCCGTCTTAGGCTTGTTCACGCTCTTTCCAGGGGGCTGGCTGCTTATCTGTTGATGTTTTAACCGTTCTCCCGCCAACGTGGGTCACTGAGTAGTTCATGGTCTGATGGTTAGAGCGTAGGGCTTTCGCCATGTGGGCACCGGGTTCGAAACCACCTGTCGCGCCAACTTGGCTCGCGGTATGGGACAGTGCGTATGTCCCATTCATCGCTGCACCCGTTTCACGCTGATTTGCGTTACTATGTGCCGCTGGTTACCTGCTCCCCTTTAGTGAACTTCTTTACCGCAAACCTTGGCCATTGGGTATGGGCCGCAGGGTATGCGTTAGTGCGAATGTGCCACTCTTGAATAATAGCATGTTTCACTCGCGGTGGGCTGAGTCCGATCCGCGTCGTGAATCTTCGGTCAATCTTGTCTGCTTATATATATTTCACACGCGCGCCACGCCGGAGGTGGCGTTGTGCTCCGGCAGCCACTGCGTATTTCGCGACCGGAAGCAACGGCAACTGACGATCGCAGTTCAATCAGGCCCACCATGTGTGGAGCAAAACAGGTGGGCAGCGCGTGAGAGGGCGGCTTCGACTCCGCCAACAAGTGCATACTTTTTGACGGCCGCGTGCCATTGCGCGCGCCTGGTCTTGAACGGAATGTGTACACGGCTCATTTTTGTGCGCGCCGTGTTCTTGTCACTCTTGGGTTGAATCCATAGACCACCCGAAGGTCCCTTCGCTCGCTGCTACAGCCGCGCTTGCTCACACCGGCGTTTTCGCATCGAGTGTCCACGCTAAAAAATCTGATGTGTTCATGTTTGCTTGTGCCCGCTGACACCGTGCTTGTTCATTCAGTTACTAGGCGAACGTTTCCAATTTTATACTACTGATAAAACTATCCTTACTTGGCATAGTTGTCTAGTGATTCGCTTTCGCAATTACTGCTTCGCCTTTCAGGCGAAACTGCAACTGTTTCTCAATTAATTCTAATATGTAACTTTATGCAATTAGGGTACCAGACAGATGTAGCATATCCTATTTCGGGCGTAGAAACGTTTCATAAAACAAATTTAAAAAGTCTTGAGGTTAAAAATGTTTCGGCTTTAGTAACCAAGAGCACGGTTAGCGTTGCTTACTATTAATGCGGGTTGCCCAGGTGAGGTTGAACGTGATATGAATTCCTAACTACATGTACGAATTCACATTTTATGAAGGAAGGTTCTTTAAATAGTAACTTGAGAGAAGTTAGGTGTCCTAGATGCGTGCATAGTTTTACAATTGTTCACATTTAATTGCCTTAGACATCGACTGCACCAGTTAACTATTATATCAAGGTCGGATTGAGGACGGTTAGAATCGTAATCTGTAGTAATTTCTCTAAAGATGACACAACCATGAGCGAAGAAAATGTTAGTTACTCGCGAAGGAAGGTCGTTAATATCTAGTCACCTGCAAACGTTTACGGGGCACTGGTTTCACGAGAAATGCGGATTTCTGTTCTTTTAAGGCGAAGCGCTTCTAATTTAATGGATCACATTGTAGTCCGTCAAAACTGCTACGGATCAAAGCTCGTATTTAGAGGCTGCGTGCACAGGCTTCGCGCAAATCTGGCTCTTTCGCAAATTCCGTGTCTCGTAAACTTTTGCGGGTGACTGTACGTATTAGGAACAGCAAAGGACCGAGAACTAATTCTTGGAGCACTCCAGAGGCAGCATATCACTTAGGGGAATTGTAATCGTTAGCAGTTACCGTTAGCAGTTACCTTCAAAAATTTTTGTTTGTGTAATCGACCTGCTACGCGGTAATGTTTTTTAATAATTTTAGCAACACCACATGCATCGCCTATCACTGGGAGTATGAGTGGACAATCATAATTACGTAACGCTGGAAGTTGCTCCCAAAAATGTTTGCTAAATGCTTCGCTCAGGCGAGTTGCAGAAGCATTTTTAGGAATAGGCTCCTCGCTAGAATCATCTAATAAGATCAAGTTATTTTAATGAGGTCCAAATACTGCCTAATTTTTGATGCTAGATTTAAGACTGGATGGAAGAGTAACAGAAAGAAAAGTACGTTGTGTATATTCTGACTCTTGCATATATTCTTTAGACGCCGGCTTGTAGGCCGTCCAACAAGAAGCACTCGAGGGCAACTTAGCTGAGTGGTTCACGCGCTTTTTACGGTTAGAAAATCTTTAACGTGATTGTCAGCCCAAGAGCTTGTAGGTTATTAGTTATGGCATGGCTGGGAATATTAGTTCACCTCCTATATCAGCGAACATGTCCCACTTTTTCTGTCCGAACACGACATGTCCCAAACAGTCTTTTAGTCAATATGACAAGCAGTAAACACCAACTAGGCCAAACATTTTTTTTTTTTTTTTTTTGAGACATACAGGCATGTCACAACTAGTTTGAACAGAACGATCATCAAAGTTAATAATTTCTCAAGAAACGTACGGAACTCGAAATTGATGGCGTCGAAGTTTGCTTTCCTATAGTCCAGTATAGCTTCCTTTTCTTTCTTGATGTCTTTAGAATGGTTCGCACTAATGGTAATATGAATAACAAAGTGATGACTTAGAGGAGGAAGGACGGTAATGATAGAAGTTAGTTTGGGTTCAGCATAAAGTGCTTCGTCGAGTTTTTGAGATACTAGCAGTATACCTAGTAGGTTGCGGTTACTGTAAGGACTTCCCTTGGAGAGTATTTCATGGTTTTTCAAGCACAATTCAGTTTATATCCCCTTCAGGTGCTCTCAGCAATTTGTGCAAGCTAAGATGGACAAAATGACCGATGAAAATATCTAAACTGTCTCGCATACGTTTTGAAACGCATCTGATGAAACTTGTTCGTGCTGCAAGTTCTAATATCTGAAGTGTTTTAGTAAAATGAGTTGGCAGGTAGACAGCTGGGTGTTTCAACGCATGAGTCTCAGTGTTCTATTGTGTGTTTTAAAATCAAGCATGCCTTTAAAGTTGGTTGATAGGTGCTTTTCATGTATTCTAAACATGAACTAGTTGACCTTCTGATATCTGACGTTCCTGTATTGAGTTCTTGCATGGAGTCTATATTCTGTGCACCTGACAACTCGGCGATGAATAACAAATAATTCCCATTTGAGCCTGTGCGCTTCTCATGATTCTGAAGATGGAATAACTGTGATCACTAAAATTTTCAATGTACAGTATTAATTCGTGCCTAACAGGGATAAAGAGTTTTTTTTTTTTCAGCTCCTAAGTAGCTGCTGTACAGGATACTACAATGTCGCATTACTATTTAGTGTTCCTGTTGTCCTTTCGTAGGCTAAGCGAGACTCTACCATGGACCTCCGGGGGCGCATCAAGGCAGCGGAGCGCGAAGTCGCTGAACTCAATTAAGAGCTGGGCAAACACGGTTGCCCAAAATGTGACTGAAAACATGGTCAGTGTGCGCTTCGCATCGACTTCTGCCTATCTTAGGGCTCCTCTGCCCTGCACTCTTTGCTGGTTGCTCAGCACTATAGGCTCAGCGTTCATTCAGTAGGCCAACATTTAGAGCAGCAGAGTTGCTACTTCTTATTTGTCCGAGCTTTCAATAATTTTAGACACTGAGCAATCATTTGTTCTAAACAAGTTCTATGTAGTAAAGTAGCTTTAGAGATTATCAGTGCTTACACGCTGTACTTTACACAAAGCAAAGCTTAGATGGATGGATGGCTGCAAAACTTTAATGAAGGTCCTGAGGTACGTGACTCAGCGCGCTGCGGGCCGCTCCCACGTTGGGACAGTCAGGCCATGCCCGACCGCCGCATCGTGGGCCCTCTGGACAGCCCATAGTTGCGCCCCGGCATCGGGGCTCTTGATAGCGGAGAGCCACTTGTCCTCATTGATTTGTTCTGTGCCTCGTAACGAGGGGCAACGCCAGAGCATATGGTCTAGGCTAGCGATGTCATTGCAGTGCCTGCAAGAACCAGTGGCATAGGTGTCGGGATGAAGCTTGTGGAATAAAGCTGGGCTGGGATTCGAGCCCGTTTGCAATAATCTGAGGGTCAATGCCTGCGCTGTATTTAACTTCTTGTGGGGAAGGGGAAAGTCTCTCCTGCCGAGATAAATGTGCTGAGCAATTTCATTGTATGTGGTCGGTTGATCTCGGTTCTCCACCACTGCGGGCCGGCGTTGGAGTTCTCCATAGTCGCGGAAAGCGAAAGTGCCTCTCATAATTTTCATCTGTGTCAGTGCAGCTGCAGATGGTTGCAATTTTGGCAAATGACTTTGTGTTTGAGTGACAGAATATGACGTAAGGAATATAAGGCGATGCTTAACAGTGAATATTGCTGACAGTGGGAGGTCCTGGGCACGGGATGCGGGGATACACAGTAGAGTAGTGAAGCTACTCAAATTATGGCTGGAGTACCATACCTATTCTGCATGTTCTCATTAACAGGAGTGGAGTGGTAGCATTAGACAAGGTTTCGGCATTCCTAATGGGGATGGCATTGAAACGCTGTCTTGTGCAGTTTTCGGCGCGTTGCACTTAAGTTTAGAACTTCTACAGGAGAGTTGCATTGCAGGTATATGCATTGAGTTGTGGAATGTAGCCGATGTTTGCGGTGTTAGATGGAGCATCGACATGCAGTTGATGTCGCCTTATCTTCACCTGATAACGGGCTGACCCGTTCTGACAGATCAGTGGCTGTGGTGTTCTGCTTCTGAGCGCCACATGGTTGCGGGTTCAATTTGCAGCTGCAGCAGCTGCATCTAAGCAGGGGCGGATGTAAAACTGCGTTCTCTGCTTCCGAAGTTTTACTGCACGACCAACGCTCCCTAATCTTTCAGATATGTGGGCTAGGAGTATTCCATAAGATAAGATTGTAACACCTACGAGATGCGGTTGTGAGAACGCTGACAACTGAACACCATGGGTCTTGTCATGGCATCTTGCACAGTGTATTTTAAACATTATTTTCGTTGAACCACTTGGCAAACGTAAGCTGGGACACACGGTATGTGCAGACATATTTAACAGGGTACACAGGTTATTGGGCAGCAAGTGCAAGGCGCGCATTTGAAAGTAACCATTTGGAGGGATGGCTTCATGGGAATTTATAAAGCACTTGATCACACTTGACATCAACGACGGCTGTCGCACTTGTAACTTTGCGTGCAGCAATTCAACACATGAAACGCCCCAGAGATGGTCCATCTACTGCGATTCCAATGTCGCCCTCCGGAGTTTTCGCTCTGCACTAAGCCGTGGACCACACGAACGATATTGTCGTGGACAGGCAAGAAATTTACGATCGGTCACTTGAGGAAAGACAGGATATCGTATTTCAGTGGTTTCCAAGTCACTGTGGCGTCCTTGGAAACGAGCATTGAGCCACTCGATCTTCACACGAGTCGCTATACCGATGTCAAGAATAGATGCAGCGGGAAAGCTCCATGCACTTGCTCGTAAGCTTACGTAACTTTAAAGAACAGTGCCTTTGTTCCATGGGTTCTCATCCGGAACTCCGCCTTCCACATGGCTTACCAGTGCGGGAGGTAACTCATCTGTAACTCTCGTGTGGAGGTAACTCAATTAGCTCTCTCGCTATTACTAATGCATACTCCTACCTCATCGAAATAGCCACAAGTCGAAAACGTGAAGTCTGTGGATGCAAAGAGATGATAGAGCACCTTATATTTGATTGTCGTCACTTCAGTGCACAAAGGAAAGTCCTCAGCACCCCGCTAGACAAGATTGATAACCACCCTTTTACGGAATCCTGAATTCTTGGACCTTGGTCCCAGCCGATGTTGGCGCAAACTGCTTTAAAAACGCTAGTGAACTTTTTAAAACAATCTGCACCGATCGAAAACAAAAAACCGCATCGTTTCTCACACTATCATCCCCTCTTGCGTTCTCGTATTTTCTGCCTCTACTCCACCCCCTGTACAGAGTAGCCAACCGCACACTTAGTCTACTTACCCTCTCTGCCTTTCACCTCTTGTTTTTCCTCTCCTCTAATGCAGACGAGCCGAGTCTCTGATGGCTTGCATCACACTTAATATGCATAAGCTCAATTCCCCAAATTATTTGTCTTCTTCTTTAGCACGCAGGACACTTTGCGTATGTCCGAAGTGCGGATTATTTCCGGTGTCATGTGTGGTAGGTAAATATTTGAAAACTGCATAGCTTCGCATAGGCCATTTATGTATAAATTAAAAGACGGGACGACAGAATAGAGCTCTGCGGAACTGCAATTTTCAGCCATCTGATTCCACTCTGCAGGTTCAAGTGTGGCCACCGGTGAGTGTTCAATTAGGTAATTCTGTAAAAATAAGAGTAACGGTCCGCAATACCTATAGAAGTGTAACTTGTGACAAAGTATGTAATGATTTACTGTATTGAATGTTTTTCACATATAAAAAAAACTCCAAAAGATATTGTATTTCAGTCCAAAGCGGAATGCAAAACACTGGGAAACTTTTCTGCAGAATTTGCGCCCTAGATTCAGCTATGAAGCCGTACTGATGTTTGCTTAACATATTGTTAGGCGAGAAAGACTTCACTACGCACAGGACATGCTTTTACAATAGAATTTGCGATAAACCGTGGACAATAGAAATGGAGTGGTAGCTCAATACACCGCTTTTGCAACCGCTCTTGTAAAAAGAAATCACGTGCCCACTTAATGAGGGGGGGGGGTCTTTTACCGCGTTCTATGGTGGCGTTAAATATAGAAAGCAACATATTCTTTTAGAACTTCGATATTTCTATCGGTGTCTTCAATGGACACATCAATCCTAGCAGATTTGTTCAGTTTAAGACTCCAAAGAATGCTCATAAGGTCTGGCTTCGTCAAAAAAAGGTAGGAACGCAGAAGTCACTTGGATGGAGTGTAGTGTACACATTGTGGGGATTTGGGGAATTCGCCGCGCCATTGCGCGGGCGCATTTCACCAATGTTCTGCAATCCTTGAGCCACATCGTCCTCGCTCCGATCCAGTTGTTAGCGGTGGCGCTCCACTCGCGGTGGTTCGCGGCGAGGGCGGAGCTAGTGACGTCACGAAGCGGCCCCTGGTGGCTACTGCCGTGATTGTAGTGGCTCTCTTGCTCCTTGGGACGGCGCCCGGTACGTACATGCTTCCTCTCGTCCGCCGACAACTTTGTGACTAGGACATGAGCTCATGCACGGTGCCTTTGCCCGTGCAAGGAGCGCGTACCTCGTCTTCTTCCTATCCCGACGCTAAGCCGAAGAACGGGTGCCTAGTGCTCGCGCGAGGTCGTACCACGCCGAGCCGCACTCATCGGAGGCCCAAGCCGAAGGAGATTGGTTGCCCGAGCTCTCGCGAGTTGGCCCATTGGTTATCGCGAGAGCAAGTAGCATAGCCGCCGGGACTTTTCCTAGCGTCGTGTCCCAGCTTGAGCCTGTGCTCTCGCAGCGACGTGCTACAGGCACCCCTAACTGTATTTTCCGCCCTTGGTGCGGGACCCCTTTGGTTCCCCGCCGTCCCGGGACCGGGCGTTTGTGCAGTGTCGGGTGCCGTTGGAGACAATAAGCGGTTTCCGTCAACTTAGGGCAATACTGTGCTTTTGCGTGCGACCCGCGGTGGTCGGTACTCCTGTGAGACCCTAAGACCCCACAATCTCTACGCTCTGATCGGCCAAAAAAAGACTATTTGGCATACGCTTCTTATCAAATACGAATATTTTATAAAAACAAACTTCGATTACTGGAGGAAATAATGGACATGCATAACATCTAAACAACGAAATATACATATTTATAGAATCCATTGGCAACAAAAGGCTAATTTGCGTTATCCGAAATATCTAATACTAGTAAGAACTGGATGTCGGGTTAACTCGTACGCTTGTAAAAAATGTAAAAAGCATACCTGATGCACTATGACAATGAAAGTAATCCAAATGTTACAGCGCATCACCGTATGCAGACAGTACACTTCCTTATTAAAAAGCTATCGACAATACTACAATGGGGCTCTTGCATTGCCCAGGGGGCGCTGCGGAAAAGGTGCTAAAAAGCGCCCTCTGTCCTAAAATGGGTCGTACCAAGCTCGGTCGTCTGCTTTGGAAAGCACGTTTACAATATGGACCCGCCACTTTCGGTTGTGTTGTATCACGGCCTGCAGCGAATATCGGGCGCCGATGATGTTTTTCAGGAGTGGCACGCTGCGTAAAGGCAAGAAATTATGCAGTGCCGAATACGTGTATGCCATTCAAGAATTAAGCGGCGAAGTTTTAGCGCGGTGTCAATCGCAAGTGAAGCGAGTCGCGTACGAAGTGGAACTTCAGGTAAGGTTTGCACGCTGCTAGATTCAGGCGCACAAACGCGAGGAAATGCTTGCTACAAAGGAATCCACAGCAGCGATAAGCAGACATCATGTGTACGGAACTGCTCGAGCACACGACGGTACGCGCCGCGACGGCAGCGGTCTTTCGACATGCCTCGAAACGGCGGGTCTCCTGCAATCTTTGTTGACTGCATGCCGCTAAACAAGTAGTTATGCCTGCGTTGTAGTAGCGGCCATCTGTCCCTTTTAGTAACTGGTAATAACTGATGCAATGCATATGAGCTCGCACGTACGTGCGAATCGCGCTGCAGCGCGAGCTCGTGCGCTGCTCGCTTGATGTAGCTTTTAATGACAACGCTCGAAAATCGATCTGCTGTAATCAATAATATCTTGCTGCGCTGCCTCAACAAGCTGGCTTGAGGTCAAGTATGAGCACATTTAACTCTCTAACCTGTGCTGCTCGTAGTGGGGTAGTGAATTATCACCGAATCAACCCGGCCATTTGTGGTCATTTGCACACACCTGGGCACTTCACCACTTCGCACCGGTCGAATTGTTAATTGTCGCTGTGGCCGGGTTTCGAATCGTGAATCACCAGCCATGCCTGCTGCTATGTCGGTCTGCCGTCGGGACTGTAGGTGCAAAAGACCAAATTTTAGAACGCAGATCTATAATCAAGCAAGCTTCAAGACAGGTGAAGCAGTCAGCATGGCGCGAAGTTTCGCTTACCCAGCGCGACGAACTGCAGTTATACAGCGCGCCCGACGCTCCGCTTCGTGAGGCCTTGAAGGGAAACGATAGAATCGGATGTTGGGATTCAGGCCTTCTTGTTCATGGGAGCCCACGACGCAGCAGTATCGACGGTGACGCTTTTTTCGATGCTGAGCTAGGTCCCTCCGGATCGGCGTCGCCGATTCCTTCTGCTTCCAGCATTACGTCCCACGACACACGGAGAGTCCGTTTTCGTAAATCTATAGGCTGCGACCAGCTCGCAGCGTGGTCGATGTGGTCTGTGAGAAGTGACGAGCCTTTTCGCACTCGCAACAGGGCAGAAAAAAGTGCGAATCGACGCAAAACTCGGCCTAGAAACGTGCTTCGCCACAGCCAGGGCTCAATACGACCCAAGCTGGTACGACCCAAATGTTGTTTCCCGCGCCGCCACCACGCGCCGCTACTATACCTCAAACTCCAGCGCAAGACACCCATAGCGCGCTTAGTTAAGGAAAATAGGCATTCTGAGATTGGCCAAATAATAAATTCTTTTGCCTAAAGTGAGACGATAAATTCGCTGGCTTCTTAAGGTGAGGTGTGGTTATCAACGGCTGCGAAAATTCTGCAGAAGTGATCCACTCAAAAATTTCACTCCGGAACATGTTCGTTTGCGAATCAGTCCATTTTATTCCAGCAGAACTATTGCAGCAGAAGTCTCCGTTTGCATTGGCCTTTCTCCCGGTAGACTGAAACCGTTGTTGTCCATCAGTCCTGAACAATTTCGGAATGCGAATTCTCAAATTATGTACATTCCTATTGGATATTTCGAATATTTTCACACCCCTGGTTCCTTCACTTTCCTGCCCCACAAATATTTTCCTGGTCTCGTATGTGCTCATCACTAATCTTCAACCTACTATCCTGTTGCCGTCTCGTGACTTATGAGCTCCGAGCCCCTAAGACGGAACGAGATGCTCAAGCAAGAGAAATGTAGGTTTCGGCAGAATGCATCTAGCAAAAATATTATCTGCCTCCCACTTGGCAGACGTTTTGTGCATCGAGCTTCCAAGACTGAACACTTCAGAAACTCGCTCGGTCAATTAAAGAAATACTGTCACATTATCGTTGCCGTGAGGTACACTGTAATGAAAACTGAGTAACAAAAATACCTCTTTGTAGGGCGAACCTGTGCCCAGAAAAAGCAAGTCACACTAGAGCGGCGAGCACAGTCGGGAATTGGCGAAATCAGTTGTTCAGGTCAGACGCGTTGGTCGGCTATTTATACATGTGTAACTGAACGTTCCAGTGTAATCGCTAGTGCACGCACACCTTCTAGAATGTACAACACTCTTTCCGCCACGCACGCAATATTACAAAAGGCTCGGTGCCAACGCAGACGACTGATATCCTCGACTACAAGAATAAAAAATCTTCTGATACATGCAGCGCCGGGTGATCACCTTTAACATTTGTTAGCCGGTAAAAAGCGGTCACCGGGAAAAGATAAACAGTTGCACATGTAAGGGACTGTATTCCTTGCTGCAACACCAACTGTTTTACAGGCTGCCACAGGATATTAGTCGTTTACACACAACAAAGGATATACCCTGAGAACTTCGGCGTTTAGTTCAGTAGGATGCGTTTATATCCCCGTTTCAGCAGTTTTTGCATTGGCCCACGAGTTTCGCTCGGTGGTATCAAGTGGTGTGAAACTAAGAACAAGATTAAACACAAAGGAATGTCCCAGAACATTGAGACGCCATAGTGGAAGGTTGCATTACAATTTCGACCAACTGGGGTTCTTTAAAGATAACCGAAAGTGCACAACTGTTCTTTCTCTTTCTCTTTCACAAAAGATCACAGCCTAACACAGCAATGTGCAAGTGAAAGCCAGGAGCTGTCGACTTCAAAACCTAAAAAAACGTATGCAAGCTGTTAGAAGTTCGTTATATGAACAGTCGCGATGGTGTTCTTTGACAAGTTCGCTCTTACTGGGTGTACTGACTTGCAGGTTGCCTTTTTATTTCTTTAACATTTTTACATTGGTTCTTTTGGGAAATGAACAAAAACTAGCCAACTTTCCAGCGTTGAATAGCTTGTGACATGAAAAAGGTAAGACAAATGAAACATTGCCTAATACAACAGTGTAATGTTACATCAAGTGTAGACTAGGTACTGTCTCGGCGATTCGTTAACGAACTCATCCTTTGTAAAATTCCACAAGTAATTTTTCATTCGTGTTTATCATTACACGCAATAAGGAATTGTAGGCCAATTTTGTTGTCTGGCCTTTGACATCAACATCGACATCCGGATACTTTAAATGCAACTTTTCTGGTTCTTTATTTCGTTTTTATTCTGTTTTTGAATAACAATTCTGTTTGCATTCTCTGTGCAGTGTGGCTGCTGGCACGTGCAAACCACTCGATCACGAACTACTTCCTGCTGAAGTCGACCTTGCATCACTGCGTCCTTTCGGCAGTGGATGGCCACTATTTAATGCTTGGCCTGCCTGAAGGCAGCTTACAGAAATTAAAAATAAGAGATGGTTGTTTTTAACATTTTAGCTTTTAGTTTAATTTTTAACGTTTAACCATTTTAGCTCCCTAGACATGTTTCTATTACGTTTATCAATGACGCCGGCCAGTGCACTGATTTTACACCAGACGATCAGTATCGGAGCTAGGCCTGGGGCCGTGTACCACTCAAGTTTGCGCCTACGTTCTGTGATCATTGTAAATATCGCCACCCTTTATTTGGCGTTTCTGTCATGTATCTGGATCATCATCAGCCTGGTTACGCCCACTGCAGGGAAAAGGCCTCTCCCATGCTTCCCTAGCTACCCCGATCATGTACTAATTGTGGCCATGAGTCCCTGCAAACTTCTTAATCTCATCCGCCCACATAACTTTCTACTGCCCCCTGCTACGCTTCCCTTCCCTTGAAATCCAGTCCGTAACCCTCAATGACCATCGGTTATCTTCCCTCCTCATTACATGTCCTGCCCACGCCCATTTACTGTTATAGATTTCAACTAAGATGTCACTAACTCGCGTTTGTTTCCTCACCCAATCTGCTCTTATCCCTTAACGTTAGACCCATCATTCTTCTTGGATACCTTCGCTTAAAAATAGAGCGGTCACATGTAGGCATGTCAGATGACTACCGTGTTCACATATCCTCTTGTTCCGGTCACGTAGGCTTGTTTATACAAAACAGAAGCTAACATACAAAGGACACTGATCATCAGCTTCTACAAGCCTTATTCAACAATTGTAATTTCTTATCCACATGTGTTTCTTGATACTCGCTACATTAAGTTACTGCAATTGAGGAAATCACTGATATTGGTTTTGCTAATTGTGCGTATGCTGACGGCATCTGGAAATACGCATACTACCAAAAATAACTCTGATACTGCGAATGATGTTATGAGCCGAAGAGACTGTGTGCCTTGTTCTTCGTGAGCCTGATTAACCCACGTGTACCTATTTTAGCACAACCCTTCCGTGTACAGTTAAACGTACATTGTTTTCGTCGCATTTAATTTTATGTACCGTCATTCACTGTTTTATCACTGTTACAACTTGTTGCTCAGCGAATGACAAGTCTATACTGTATCAGAAAATTTTGCGTCTCCCATTTTACATCGAAAGTCTTGTCTAATCATATTACGAGTGCGACGCGGAACCTGTTCTACATTTTCGAGTGCACACGAGTGTCATATACAAGAAGCACGCGGCGAAAAAAGGAGGACGATGTGTGCCGATACGTTCGAACGGCACGAGCCCTCCATGCGCGTGATACGAGCTGTAATCGCGGGACAAGCGGCGCTGAGCTGGCATTATCGACGGGGCTCTGGGCCAAGAGGGTTGGAGCGCCAGCATCGCACTGGCCATGGAGGTTCGGTCAAACCCGTGACGCTAGCGATTCAGGGAGCAGCCCGTCGACCCCGGCGACGTTCGAGCGAGGCTCCTTGGACCTACTGCAGCCTCTCAAGGCAGTGCTAGGCACTCCAGGAAGGATGCCTCTTCAGAGGCGGACCAGCACGTAAGATAGTCCCCGGGGCGTCTCGTCTGCAATCGAAGAAGTAGCGGCGGAACCCTGTGTTCAGCCCAGCCACTGAGGCGGGAGCCCCACGTCACCGACGGAGTTTGGGAAGCCGGCATCAAAAGACGGACAGGTGGACTAGCCGACGTGAAGGCAGCGACGGTTACGGCGTCGGCGATGAGGAAGATCTGACAGGCATCGTACTCGGAGCGTACAGGCGACGACAAAAGGCTGTAAGGACGCTCGTTTCTGTTAGTGCGCAGCCGTAGGCTAGGGTTGCCGGACTTTAGTGTAAAAAGCGCTAAGGACTGATGTGGCCGGCAATAAGGACATGTTTAGTCACTGTTAAGGAGGTCGATTAGGTGCTGGCGTCTCTTCATGGTGTTTTAGTTACATTAGTTTTGCCTTGAGTTTTTGACTTTGGGTAAATTAAAATCTATTAGCTTTGCTGCCCTGCGTCTCCCGACTCCATCTCTCCGAACATCCGCACGCCCCCGACATCAGTGACACGCGACCATAGTGTCGCGACAAATTGCCGAGCCTGCCAGCTGGGCCGGATTAAGAAAAATGGGGTCAATTACTATTATTATTATAAGGAAAGCAAAACTTGCTTGACACATATGTTCACTGTGACTATTCTGCATCCTGTTTTCAGCAAAAGCTAGGCTTTAAGGAAAAGTTTAGTGTACTCAAGACTAACAAGAACGTGGAAAAGACAACACAGCTCAGGTGTCGATCCTTGGGAAGCTAGGCTTTGTTTGCCTCACTAAGTTTAATCCCGCGAGGAAACGCATGGTTGTATCCAAAATACTCTTTATTAAAATTGAAGCATCAGACTGCAGTAATCGTTATACACGTTACTGTACAAATATGCAATAGATGTATACAATACCTAAGGCAATACATACACCATAGAAATCCACTTGCATACACTAGAAAATTACCAACTGTAATTAGAAAACATTATTTTCGTTAAAGGTAAGACAAGTAAGGACATCAAATAAACGTGGTACTACCAAAAACAACAAAAGTACGGTTCTTTATAAGCACGCTACATATCACAAGAATAACAAACAAGACGCGAACAACGAAGATTTGCATATCGTGAATTACACTGCTCAGCGTTTCATTGGCAACGTGGAGGCTGGGAGGCGACACAACGAACTTATTGGAACTATTCATGTATAGCGCAAACAGTCCTCTTTTATAATGGCATCTTTCGCGCCTTCGCTTTGGCGAAATCAGATATAGTCTGTTCGAAGGATAGATCACGGAGCAGGTCACTTTCAATGGACGTGATGGCAAATTCACCTTGTCTAGGAGGCTAGAACGAAGGCTGATTTTTTTTTTTTATCAGCGACAACTTGGAAAACGATCATTCGGTCTCGGTTTTCCACGGCTATGCATAAGTACATTCGCAAAGCAATACAAAGCTCAGGAAAGACATCAATAAGCTTTCTTTCGTGCAGCAACTTCATTATTCTCAGGGGACTCGTGTCCTGGCACACAGAGTTGTGCAGAAAGTTCGCGAACTGGACGATTTCAGTGGAAAATGCTGGCTCCAAATCGCTTTTGTAGGTTTTCACCAACTTCTCAGCATGCTGTCCCAGAGAGCCCTCACTCCCAGCTTCTGTCAGCAATTTTAAGAATCCGAACCTTTCGCAGAGATCAGTGTAGGCAGCCTTTCACAATTGCAAAGCAGAGCCTGGACAACATTGTAGGTTTCTAGGATAAACTATTTTGTTCTGCTTTCTACTGTCGCTTTTTCCGCCCCGGTGTTTCCTCAAAACGATGCTTTTGCCCTCATCCTGATAACATTGATTGGTACTTAGCATGCGTGCTCTCTCTTCGAAGGTATCAAAGAGAGCTCGCAAAGAATTAAAGCCTTCTAGAGAGCTCAGCAGGTCTACAGCAGGTGAAATGTGTAGGCCTGGTTTCTGAAGTGCTACGCTCGTTTTGTCAAAGCGCTCCAAGATTTAACTCCAGAAAATCGCCATGAATGCAGTCTCTAGTATTGTCATTTTCTTGAAGAGAGTGCGCTTCGTTCCTAGTGTCACCGTTTTCTTCCTCGTTCTTCTGTAGCTTCAAGGCAACGCAAGACTGCATGGAAATCTTTCAGAATGGCCTTACATTATTGAAAGTGTCTTGACCACCTGGTCTCGGAGATGCTTTTCAAAACAACCTGCTGGCCAGTTCCGTCCACGCTGTCCAAAAGATACCTCCATCACTTAGGTGAGGCAGCAAAGAACACATACAGTCCCGGAATTAGTGAAAATTTGACTGCCTCATGGCAACGGTCAACGCTACACGCGCCAAATAAGATCAGTGAATGACCAGCACACGGGACGTAGACTGCCAATTCGTTCAGGTGCTTGATGCAGTCCTTTGTATTTTCCTGACATATTACTCGCATTATCAGAAGCTTGGCCTCTAAAATCAATTGAGAAGCCATTCGTCACGAAGAGGGACATCACGGTATCGAAAAGGTACAACCTGGTATGCGATTCAATTGGAAGAAATCCAAGAAAGCGTTCGTAGACTTTTCCATTTAAATAGTATCGTAAAACAACAGCTGATCAACGTGAGTAGGGTCTGAAGTCGAATAAACAATTCAAGAGAAGTATTCTGCTCGGTTCACTTCGTCAACGAGACGTTCCTTGACAGCCTTTGCCATATGTTCGACAAATTCATCACAAGTGGTTTTTGATAGATACTGTGGGTGACCTTTTCCTTTGTTCCCCTAGCGTTTGATGTGCTCCTCTAGAAAGGGATCAAACATGGCAATGGCCTGAAGCACTCCCAAATAATTGCCATTTTTCGGCGAACCAAAAATCTCCACACTACGCCTAAACGCTAGGTTGCGCTCAGCTAGGAGCTTAACTACTACGACTACGCGCTTCAGCACCTCTGTCCAGTAAGCGGTCTCAATGACAAGATGCTTAACCAGCTCCTTGTCAATTGTGCTGCTGGAGTTAGAGCGGGCGAGCCATCTGCCACGTAGGTCCAGTGCTCGACGCTACTTTCATGTTCGCAAACTTTTTCTTCTGCTCTTTTGCAATCAGAAAAGCCGTGCGTGGTGTAAGCACTGGGGTTGCTTGAAATCGAAAATAGTTTGCACATGACACAATGAATGGAACCTTTCGATTCCGAGTACATTAACCAGTGTCGCTGGTACGCCTCACCATTTAGAGCCTTTCGCACGAAAAGGTGTAGTGACATATAGCGTTTCTGAATTTCGTATTGCCTTTCAGAAGACGGAAAATTTTCTGCCCGATTTTGATAATACAATGGCCCTTTCTCAAGGCATACACTCCGAAAGCTGTCAGTAATAACGTCCGGCCACTAAGCAGGATCACTTCGGAGAATCTCGCAACCTACCTCTTCCTGCGGGGGTGTCTGTACTTCTCTGCTGCCGCAACGAGAAGCCGTCTCATTCGTCCCCTCGAAGCACACTTTGTGGGTGAGAACATGATTATTTGAAGCCAAACTAATAGGAAACAAATTAGTCAGTTCTTGGAGTGGTGTTTCCTGGCGCTCGTCAGTAGAAGGAGGCTCATCGGGGAGGTTTGGCACCTGTTGATCAGCAGTAGTAGAAATCGGGTGTGGCGGACTGGAAACCTGGAGCTCTGTGGCAGGGGCCCGGCCGAGTAGGATAGACGTTGCTGACTCAGGACCTAGTGCACGGCATTCATTCATTCATTCACTGACGACTACAGATGAGCGTTCTACAGCGAAGCTGTAACACTGTCATCTGTAGGCTGCGGTTCCGCGTATTTTTGTTCTCCGTGAACAAAAATTGCCATAATCAATGGTTCATACCCCCATAAGCATTCATGCTCCCGTAACCAAGCAGAAAATGCAATGGCTCATAGCTCTGTAAGGCAGAGGCTACAAGCACTCAGCAAAGTGAAGCGAACATTGGTTGAATTCTTCCTAATCACAAAAACAACACACATAACAGCATATCGAAAACTGTCATCATCAATGACTCATATCCCCGTGAGCAATGGCTGATAACCCTACGATGCGATGCATTGCCACACCGATCTGGCCCAACTGACAACCTAGCGGCGTAAGTGCATCGATTTGACATTATCAAAGAATGTGATTGCAGTTGCGAGTGAAATAATGACCACCGATCTACAGAATACATTAGTGCGCGTAACTTTTGTCACGATGACCACACATCAAGACAACAAATGAGTTTGTACCTTTGTTGAAATTTATGCGTCACCTCCATGTCGTGTGTTAAGGAGCTTCGCTGGTCAACCACCTTCACAGAGTAGAATGGCTCATTTTATTATGCGAAGCATATTACTAGAGCTCAACCCAGCTCCTCAGGCGCGGCGGTGTCGCATTCAATACCGCGTGACACCGTGACGTCACGACAGAGGAGAAACGGGGCTCCAACTCGCGCCGTCGCTCGCGGCGTCGCGGCGGTATGTAAGCATCTGCGCTTTTGCTTAACTCTTGCAATATGGGCTGGGTGGGAATCGAACCAGGGTCTCCGGAGTGTGAGACGGAGACGCTACCACTGAGCCACGAGTACGATGCTTCGAAGCGGTACAAAAGCGCCTCTAGTGAATGCGGTGTTGCCTTAGAAATGAGCTGTTTCTAAGGCTCAGGCGTGCGTCGCTTGCTCAGGCGCACATTTCGTTGCCGCGCCGAACGCTGCGTTGCTCGACGCTCACCGCGTCCAATGCGGGGCGCGTAGTCGCTGCGCCGTAGCCCATTGTCTTACACCCCTTGGCGGGTCGACGGGAACGCTGTCGCGTTCCACTCTTGAAGGCGAAGCAGAGTAACGCATGAGTTGTTTCTTCTACTAGCCGAACCAAATATAGTCAAGCAACAGCAGTTCACCAGGCTAAACAGTGGTTCAACAACTAAAATAAAGGCTAGTATGCTTCGCATCCTGGGCTTAGCCTTAGCTAAGCCACAGTCATTTTTTTTCCCTCTGCGTACTTCACTTGTTGCGTGCCTTCTGCCACATGTACCAGCCAACATGCGGCACTGAAAACGATTGTACTGAGCGCAGCGCCACTTTTGCGTCATGATGCGGGGAAGTGGCGCACGACGCTCCAGACGGCTTGGTCATGTACGCCTTCCTCTACGGGTCGGTCGGCACACCTACTCCTCCAGCATGCCTTCAGCCACCATAATTCTGCTGTTGCTATGCAGACGCATCTGGTTAGGCCTACAGGTGCCGGAATTGCAGAGCGATCTCAAGAACTGCATGCGCTATGCACTCATAATGAACATTTCAGGTGGGTTTAGGGAAACGGAATGCTCATTTCAATAGTTCTTATCGATCAACGCCAGTGAGAGCGCAGCCATCACGACAATTCACGCTGAATAGGGAACGATGGGTGCCGCCATGTTGCGCAACGTTATTTGTTAGCGTGCGTAAACATTCGATATCGGTGCTCGCACCGCGCTTCGACGCGCACGATCTGTCCTGCACCATCTGCGCATGAGTGAGGCACGTGGGTGCGAGCTATCGCGCGCCGGCACGCGTACGTGTAGTTTGGCCTTTAGACTCACTCGAGCGCTCACATCAGCGCCTCGACAAACACATGCCGGTCGGGACGCACCATCGACTTCTAAATGCCAAAGCCAATCCACTGACAACCACGTCGGACGCGCATAAAAAATTTCCCCCCACCTTGTCTGGCCTGATTTCAGGGCGCGCAAGCATTATGGCATCCGGGACTTCTATTCGCAAGGTTGTTGAGAGTGTGACAGAAGGCCGTTTTTTCTGCAACACTTCGCGCCGCAGTTTTCACAAGCGCAATTATCTTCTTTTTTTTCCACATGGATGCTACCTAATCTCGTTTAACTATCACTTCTCGCACATCTGTGACAGCTCACTATGGCAATATAGTATCTATTAATTTATTCATCGTACCCTAAAGACATATAATACATTACAGAGGTGATGGGTTATCATCATACTTATATGCGAAACAATTCAAAATAAAGCAGGAAACCACGATGAGCAAAGAAACAATCACGTCACAAATTAACTTCCCGCAAGCTAAGGCATAGACAGGAAGCAAAAGAAACAAAAGCATGTGTAAACTGAACACATATGAACACAATAAAAAGGGGTATTAAAATTATGCTGGCGAGCGACCTGCGGAAATGACCAGTTTCTGTAATGATGACTGACGAAGCTCGAAAGTAGTTCAAGCCGTGCCATGATTTAGGAGCGAAGGACGGGGAATAAGTGACAGTGTTATAACGCGGAATGCTAACTTTGAGCTCTTTTTAGTGCATCGTCTTCCTTACCGCCACGATATCCCCTTGTTCTCTCACGCGTCACCATATGCTTTTGTAAGAGCCAAGAGACACAGCTTAACCGGCCGACCTTACAAAAAAGAAAACGTTCTGCTGCTAGCAAACCGCACTTGGTACGCTAGCACATTGGAAACGTGGAAGGACCAACATTTGCCCGCTTTTTAATAGGCACTCCAAGCGTATTTTAATGCGTAAGCATACTTTAGCGAGTACCGCAGTAAGATCTGTCCGCCACGAGAAAAGTGCAATGCCTTGTATCTGCACGAAAATGTGTAATGTGTGACGTTACGACATTGAACCGTTATAACAGTATAAATGTATATGATTGGTAGCTTTATAAGCGATGAGAAAGAATTAAAAAAAAGAATGATTAGAGAGGATAACCATAAGGATACATAGGCTCCACAGCAAATGCATGGGGAAGCCAATGGGGAGCCTATAGTATAGGGGTGGGCCGACTTGAAATTTGCGCGTAGCCCAACATAAATTTAGAAATGGGCCAATTTAATGTTTGGGATGCGTCATGGGCCAACTTGACATTTGGGGGTGGACTTATGCACACATTGACAACTCCAGTAGAGTTTGTGCGTACTTTTTCGCAGTACGGAGCCCTGGCTATCCACTCCCCCCGTAGCATGAATAAACCTCACCTAATTGGGAGCGGCTTGGGAGAGAAATGCACTCAAGTTAAGCTTTACTTTAGGTAAATAAACGTGATTTTATTTATTATTCAGGCTGTTATGTCTATAATGACGACGTTTGCTTAATTACTTCAATAATTAACCTTAGTTCAGGTTACGACGAAGACGTTTGTATATGTAATTAAAAAAGTAAGAATAAAGTATGTCTACCTAATGTCAAGGTGCCATTTATTCATTATTAGGCGCCGTTGATTGAACCTTAGCAACCTTTGATTAGTCCAATAATTTAACATAAATTGATTTTAATTATAGCTTAAGTATTACTTATTTCCCTCAATGAGTCGCCGTTACACCTAACTAATTTTATCGTAACTAATCTTATTAGTCCTTATAAACCTTACTTGCAATTTTCAGTACTGAATACGTATACTCAAAATCATAAATACGTAGTCATAAGGCATTTTCATATACACCTCCGTAGGACCTCATGCCCACTGAGGTACGGTACACTACGTTTATGCAATTTCTGATAAATAAACGCTATGGAAATATGTCTAGTGGACAAATTGCGCGCGGCGTGCAGAAGCACAGCCGCAACAATAATAGCGCATCGCAGGGTCCATGCAAAACGACGGAAGGGGCAAACCGACAAATCACCGATTCGGTTTGCGCCGCGGTAGCTTGCTGGCTATGGAATAGCTGGAGGTCGCGGACAAAATGCTTACGGCGGCAGCCGCACTTTGACGGGGGCCAAATAAAAAGCAACCACGCAGATATATTTTGGAACACGGTAAACAAGATTACGGTTTCAAAAATTATACGGAGTGCACCGTTATGGCGATCCTTATAGTAACATTGTGGTTTAGGCAAGCACAGCCCCATAATCAAATACAAGTTTTATACTTCGGCCACGACGCAATGTGCCATGCGGTACAATCACAACGCCAATACCTCTCAGAATTTCTGAAATATGGTGCACGACACCCCCTGAAACAAACACCTCTCCCTGTGCGTTCTGCGTACTAAACACAAACAAGCAGCAGTCGTGCACCCTAGGTAACGTTTAACATCAACTCACCACTCCTGCTAGACTAAACGTAGAAGAAATTAAGCTTTCGCCGTCAACGTCACCGCTATTTATTGTCAGTCAAAGCAACCCGCGCAGAAAGCGTCGCTTACATCTATGATAACACTGCGTAAGATGCACGTCAGTTTTTTTTTACCTGCCATAATTCGTAAAATTTGGAGCCCCTCTATTTATTCTGTGTACTATATCTTCAGCAGATAAGCCACCGCCTTCAAATATACAGTAGCACTCAATGGCTGTTTTCCGTATAATTATAGTTGTGGCAGCGATGCACAACGTTAGGTAAGCCCAATGGCAGACTGTCTTTTCATTTGTCTTTTGTGTGTGTCTGTCATAACCGAATAAATCAGGCCTTAACCAGAAGGTTGCGCTCAATTTGCGCCCAAACATTGTTTGTTTTCTGTCGGTCTGTGTATTGCACTTATGCTAGCCAGTAAATTTACTTTTCGTGTTCTTGTTGCAATTATGCGTCAAAATTTAGGACTTGTTTTCGTGGAGTGTCGCTATCTGTGTAAATAATTTTTTACCACTTTGCTATACATAGAGTAATAAACGCTTTCATGCAACATTCGATACGAAGAACAAAAAATCAATGCAGACAACAGCATGCACCAAGAGTGATATCGCTATCAAAAAAGGACGTGTACTTTATTACCTAGAATACACTGACAGTACTGTAAACCTACATGAATCATTTGTTGTAGAAAACGATGACATGTGTAATGAAGCGTAGTTAAATATTACAATGCAAGCATGACACGAGACAAAAACACCTACAAAAAGCACTAGATATCAAGAAAAGACACATCAGGGTCTTGCACTGGCTCATCCGACACCGTTCCTTCACTGTCGACCCAGTCTGGGAAACGCGCAACGTTTATTAGGTAAGGGTCATACCCGTCTTCAAGCTGCGGTGAGCTCTACATGTCCTGGTTACCGCTAGGCTCTAAAGAGAAATCAAAACATTCTTCCTCCTCCACTCTCGGGCGCTTGGACGGGCCTGGCTCTCCATCTGCAAAATTGGGCAAGACACCTCCATGATCCGCTGAACATTTGTTCAAAAAATGTGTGTCCTCACCATCACAATCATTTCGGCCACGCTTCACGCCGGAGCCAGGGACAACGGGTAAAGAAGGCCTACAATAGTTGTCATCGCTGTCCTCTTCGTCGCTTGAGGTGCTTCTGTAAGAGTCGTCAAGCGATGACCACTTTTTGAGCAACTGCTGCACAAATACTTCAAGGTGAAGGCTTACAGACTTGCAGCCTTTTCGACTTTCTACGCCCTTTTTCAGTTTCCAGATCTTCTCCGTCGCCTGCGAGAGAAGAGCAGTGACGTTAAGGCACCTGTCCAAACTCATCCTGGTATTTGAAGCGGTATTTACACCGTGTGGGCGCAGACAGCGTGCTCGACTGCGTTCGATCGCCAGCGACATCAGCGGACAACTGACCGCCCGCCTCATCTGCGAGAGGCGAGCACACCCCTTCCTAACCTTCCCTCTCCACCTTCCTTCTTGCAGTGCGTTCCTCCAGGTGAGGGTGTTGTGTTCCCGTCGCTGACCTTCAAATTGAATTGCGTTTCCATTCATCCGAAAAAAAAAAAATGGGTAGCCAGATATTTATATTGAAAAGGTTCATGTCAAAAAGGCGGTATATTTCATCTACCCGAACAGGCGCTCATTATATTTCTTTAACGGCACCTAATACATTGTTAATTTTTCTTCACCTGCGCTGGTTTCTTAAGCCTTCTTCTGTGGTACTTTTCCTACTACACAGTCCTAGGTCCATTATCAAATTTTTCATGCGAGACAACACACTTTCCACGTGTAATATATTGTCTTGTTCCTACAAGTGTTTTTTTTTTCTCTCTTTCTAAACTAAGCAAAAATAACAATTTTACAATTTCTCTTTCTTCAAACATAAAAGCCTATACCCCTCTTACCTCACAATATTTTAGGTTGCTATTGTTAAAACTATGCTTAACCAAAGGCTTTACAAAGGAGTGGATTTCTCCTGACGTTCATGTTTAAAAGTGTCATGGTGCTTGTCTTGAACATTCTAGGCGACTGCGATTTCTGCATAGCCTTTCCATTCTGCCTCGAGTCACCAACACATAACATATTCCTTATGCCGACGCGAAGCCGCGTCCCGCACACATTATTTTTGGGGCCGTGGCTGAACAAAGACGTCAATGACCACCCTCATGCTAACGACTTGTAGAATCGCCGAGAAGACAGGACTTTCTGTTGTGAGGTGTTACAGTGGGGCTGATAAATACTCCGTGGACATGGCGAACGAAAATTCTAGAAACGCAAGCACGAACACGTGTTTCCCTTGCGGGAACACGGAAGAAACTGACCGTGTCCTCGCGTTCCGCGCAATGAGGCATCCCCGCTGAACGCTAACGTCGTAGGTAATTTCTATGGAAGCATTTATATTTTTTACGCCTACAATTCGCGCCGGCGCCAGCAGATGTCGCAGTGCGCGCAGATGGAAGCTAGACTGCACGCTTTCTTAGAGGACGTGCTTTGGCGGTTGCAATTCCCAGTCTTACAACCTTTGCGATGCTTATTGCACGTACGTCCTCGACATCCTACATGACATGGGTTGCCTGAAATTTTTTTCAAAGCGAAGCTCTCATTGCCTCTTCAACTTTCCCGCTGTTGGTGCTCGCCCTACTGCTTTCTGGCACAGCGCGTCGTGGGGTGGTTCAGAGCGTGTGTATACATGACAGGCGCATGTCAGAGAGGAAAGGCAACGCGAGAAACTCGTTTTGTCCCCACCGTGTCTAATATGCTCAATGCCCTCTGGAGCCCCTGTTCGTCACCACTTTAGCCTTCTGACAGCTGTAATTATCCGTGACCCCCCACAAGCCTTTGCAGATACGGCAGCCCTCGCCTTTATACTAACGTGCCAGTCGATAGGGAACGCAGCTATAGTTGTAGAAAGCATGGAGAAAAGGCACGTCCCATACGACGGCAAGGGGAGGTGACGTGGCAAAGCAGCGAAACCTTAATATTATACAACAGCGGTTGCGGGGAAACTGGATTAACTTCAGTTCAAGTTACGGTACACTACGTTAATGCAATTTCTGAAAAATAAACGCTATGCACATATGTCTAGCGGACAAATGTCGCACGGCGTGCAGAAGCACAGCCGCAACAATTATAGCGCACCGCAGGCTCCATGCAAAACGACGGAAGGTGTAAACCGACAACTCACCACTTCTGTCTGCGCCGCGCTAGCTTGTTGGCTATGGAATTGCTAGAGGTCGCGGACATAATACTGACGGCGGCAGCCGCATTTCAACGGGGGCCAAATAAAAAACACGCACACAGATATATTTTGGGACACGGTAAACAAGATTACGGTTTCAATACTTATATGGAGTGCACCGTTATGGCGCGTCTTATAGTATGATTGTGGTTTAGGCAATGTTAGCTATGGCCGGACGCCACGGGCGATACGTCATCCCCCTACTTTCTATATGGCCGGACACCACGGGCGATACGTCATCCCCTTACCTTCTACTTGGTCGGACACCACGGCGCCGAAGAGGTCATTCACCCGCCCTACTCCCCGGATTCGTCGAAAAGAGGATCGACTTCTCCTTCCCGTGCTCGGTAATGCAGGAGCAGGGGCCCTCTCTCTGTGCCTGTCACGTGTCATCGACGGAAGCAAGATCTCGCCCACACTTGTACAGAGCCTATTTAAGGGGCTCCGAAATGTACTTTTGATATACTTCCTACTTCATTCTCTTCTCATTTTCTTTCAACTACCTTTGAATAAACCGTGCAAGTTTCGCACTAGCAAATCGTCTCGCCCTTGCTCGGTCGCCGTGGTCTACCGGATGCCTGCAGCCCGCCGACAACGCCACGCTACCCAATAAGTAATGTCGGTCGAGCTTCGATAGGCAGGCGCCACTACTCCTCGGCAGCAGTACGGTACGCTACCCTGGAATACGCAACAAACTGGTTGCTAACGGTGGAATCGCTCCAAACGCAACAAACTGGTTGCGAGCGGTGGGATCGCCCCTGAAGTGCAACTAACTGACTGGCAGCGATTGGGATACGGAATCCTGGAGACCCCAACTTGGACGACAACTACGACATCGTAGCCTCTTCGTCATGGCAACAACGTTCGGAAAGAAGGTGTCTGGATCATGACTGCATATGGTGAGTGCACGGCTTTTCTTCACTGAGATATCACTTGGCTTTTACGTATCTTTTGGAAAGTACATAGCAGTCATTTTCCTTTAAACCGTTGACGGAAATTTTAGTACGTCAAGGTTGTATAGAGTGAAGGTTTAGCAGCGCTAGGGGCAACCATGAACTTGAAGGCACTAAAGAAGCCGGAATTGTTGAGCATGGCCAAAGGGTTGGGCCTCCAAATTGCCGAATCAAAGAGAAAGCCAGAGATCATTGATGCGATCGAGGCGACCGGGGCAGACGACGAGGAACTGACGGAGTGCCTCGAGAGCATTAAAGAAAAAGAGGAAGAGCGTAAGCGCCTTGAGGAAAAAGAAGAGCGTAAGCGCCTAGAGGAAAAAGAAGAGCGTAAGCGCCTAGCGGCCAAAGAAGAGCGCGAGCGGGCTACACGTGAGGCAAAAGAAAAGCACGAGAAAGCGGTAGCGGCATTGAAAAAACTGATACAATATTTTCAGCAGTTCAAGAACAAAGACAACGCCTGCCTGAAAATTCTGTAGGCAGTACAGAGCAAAATAATGAGAATGTATCTAGCAGACTTTCGCCAAACGCCGACGAGAAAAGCATTGCCTGTGAGATTAGCGGCCCAGTCATACTCTAACGGAAAGGGCTCGCTGCTAACGATGCCTTAGTGGCAACAGAGGCCTTTATAGGCCAGAGTTAGAGTGACGAGGTGCTGTGCCAACAGAGGACTGTAGAGACAGCTAGGCCAGCTGCGAACAAATTGGCACAGTTACCGCGCGTGTGCGTCGCATCTCATGGTAGCGAGGTCGTTAGCGAGGTACAGAATACTGCGGACTTGACAGACGCGAGCACCCATGTCGAGTCAGACCTGCGTGCCGAAGTGAGGTGCCAGCTGGACGATGCAGTTGAGAGTAGTTCTCGGGATGGCGAGCTCCGTAGTTCACGTGAGGACAACTGCATTGTTCAGGGATCGGTGCGGCTCTCCGCCAGTCTAGGTAGCCTAGAGATGGACGATTTTATTAGGAATCATTCGGACTGTGCGTGTGAGACAGCGCTCGAGACCGACGAGCTGTGTGTCGATGCACAGCGTGAGCTGGGCAATGCAGTAGAGGGCAGTTCGCAAGAGTGCGAGTTGCATAACTCGAGTAAAGCCAGCTGTATTGTGCCAGAGTCGGTTGAGCTGTCCGCCAGTCGAGTCAAAGATACAGTCGATTTAAAAGATAATCACTCAGACTGTGCGGGCAAGAGACCGACCCGGGCCGATGAGATGTGTAACGGCCAGCACGAGAAGCCAGAAGGCAACATGAAGGAGCAGTCAAAGAGAAAGCGCCGCAGAAAGAAGCGCCGTAGGGATCAGAATGCGTTGGCTAAAGTAGCGAAGCCCGAAGGCGACATGAAGCAGCATTCAAAGAGAAAGCGCCGCAGAAAGAAGCGCCGTAAGGATCGGAATGCGGGGGCTAAAGTAGCGAAGCCAGAAGGCGACATGAAGAAGACTTCAAAGAGAAAGCGGTGCAGAAAGAAGCGCCGTAAGGATAGGAATGCGATGGCTAAAGTAGCGAAGCCAGAGACGGCGACAGGCGCGAAAAGGCAAGGCAAGGCGAAAAGAAAGGTGCGGTCGTCACGGACGATGTTGACGCATCAAACAAGTTCGAGCCACCGGTCAAAAGGGGACCGAGAAGCATGTTCTGCACGGACGCGGACAAATGGAACGGGGCACTTAAGTTCCTCGTCGTTCCGTCGTTCTTTTCAAAGCTCAGCGTGCAGTACGAAGAAGCGCAAGGTGGCAAAACGAGACCAGGTGGGGAGTAGCGACGCGGTCAATCGAGGTCATGCTGAAAGCGGGGCGCCAGGACGCAAATTGGAGGGGGACTCTAACGTCTTGGGGGAGCTGATAGTGAGTCAGCCTTTTTGTTGTTCCTCCGTAGCCAGAGTAGCTTTCGGACCGCGACCCCCTCGAGTACGGCTCAAAAGTATGAGTCAGTCAAAAACGTTTGAAACGGGAGAACAAGGGAGCTTCCGTAGAAGTGACATGTTTTGTTTTATTTTTGAACATTTGGAAATTTTCGCGATTTGAGACTAGAGTTTCTTTCAATATGTAAGGTATGAGCTCTGTTTGTGTTTTGTTAGAGAGGCTCGAGATTTGAAAGACGCGGTTTTTAGTGAACATGTAGTATCGCTAGGTGTTCATTAATAAGTAGATAGGCTTTCAATTTTTGGGTGTAAGTAACCTGAGTGTCAAGGTTATCGATGAGAGGCTTATGGTAACGCGTGTGTGTTTTAGTTAACCTTCTTTGTTTTATGCGTTTTTTTATTTTCTAAGGTTAACCGCGTAAGTTTTCAGTGAGTGCATGATTTACACTGAGAAGCGTCCTTAGTTCCTTTAGCATCTGTCCTGTGTGGACGGAAGGAAGCAGAATTATGACTGGGTTGCTCGTGTGTGTTGAGGGCAGCCGTGTTCTGACTTCTCTGATAACCATGCGTGGAACGAGTTAATAGCAAACGCAATTTTTTTAAGGGTTCTGCGGAATGCGTAAGTTACGCAAGTTTAGTTGTTCATTTCAGCTACGTGTCCTGTAGGGACTAAAGGAAGAAACGTGAATAGGCGTAATGAAAAGTTTGCCTACGACGCAAGTACGCGTTCTGAATAGTGACCACAAGGCTAGCGCGCTTGTGATTACGTACTTGTGAAGATGGCCAGACTGTTCAGTGGCACCAATACGTGCGATAAGTACGCCACTGCGATAGGTTGGAAACATGCGGTTCGTGTGGTTTGGGCGGTGCAGAAGCTAGCTTGCTATATCGCTACAAGAAGGGTAACCTTAACGGCAATGCCGACGGTTTAAGTCGTTGCCCCTAGAGTATCGAAAGCCTCATGCTCATCCGGGTTTGCATGGCATTTTTTCGTGCATTCATATGTTTTTCCGAAGTGAAGCCGATTGTTAGCTAATTTAATAACCACGTCCTAACGCTTTCAAGAAATGGTTGGTTTTAGTGTTGAGGGAGGGAGGACGCACACAGGAAATGGGAAAGGTGTAGCGGGTTTTCTTTTTTGTTAAAAGCCAGGTGTGTCTTGAGGGAGAGTGGCCTTGTGCTCGCTGCTTTGCGGTTGTGGGTCCGGCACTGTTCTGTGGTGGTTGCTTGCCCACGCAGGAGACGAAAGTGGCGAGACCTGCTTGCAAGACCAACTTCACCGGACCGGACCAGGGAGAAAAGTCACAAGAGCGCCACGAGGACGGATGACCACTCCCAGGAATCTACCTGCTACGAACTAAGGGTTCGTGAACATTAAGGGGGAATTCTGATACCGAAACGCCGATCCCTAGTGCAGCGGCTGCTGGCCCCTACACGTCGGGATCTTTCTCCCCCGCCGGAGATGCTGTTAGGTATGACCGGGCGCCAAGGGCGATACGTCATCCCCCTACCTTCTATATGGCCAGACACCACGGGCAATACGTTACACCCCTACCTTCTACTTGGTCGGACACCACGGGCGATACGTCATCCCCCTACCTTCTATATGGCCGGACACCACGGCGCCGAAGAGGTCATTCACCCGACCTTCTCCCCGGATTCATCGAAAAGAGGATCGACTTCTCCTTCCCGTGCTCGGTAATGCAGGAGAAGGGGCCCTCTCTCTGTGCCTGTCACGTGTCATCGACGGAAGCAAGAACCCGCCCACACTTGTAGAGAGCCTATTTAAGGGGCTCCGAAATGTACTTTTTATATACTTCATACTTCATTCTCTTCTCATTTTCTTTCAACTACCTTTGAATAAACCGTGCAAGTTTCGCACTAGCAAATCGTCACGCCCTTGCTCGGTCGCCATGGTCTACCGGATGCCTGCAGCCCGCCGACAACGCCACGCTACCGAATAAGTAATGTCGGTCGAGCTTCGATAGGCAGGCGCCGCTACTCCTCGGCAGCAGTACGGTACGCTACCCTGGAGTACGCAACAAACTGGTTGTTAACGGTGGAATCGCCTCCAAACGCAACAACCTGGTTGCGAGCGGTGGGATCGCCCCTGAAGTGCAACTAACTGACTGGCAGCGATCGCCCCTGAAGTGCAACAGCAAGCACAGCCCTATAATCAAATTTAAGTTTTGTACTTCGGCGACGACGCAATATCCCATGTGGTAAAATCCAACGCCAATCCCTCTCAGAAGTTCTGAAATACGGTGCACGACAACCCCTGAAACAAACACCTCTCCCTGCGTGTTCTGCGTACTAAACGCAAACAAGCAGCAGTGGTGCACCCTAGGTAACGTTTAACATCAACTCACCACTCCTGCTAGACTAAACGTAGAAGAAATTACGCTTTCGCCGTCAACGTCACCGCTATTTATTGTCAGTCAAAGCAACCCGCGCAGAATGCCTCGCTTACATCGATCATAACACTGCGTAAGATCAACGTCAGTTTTTTTTACCTGCCATAATTCATAAAATATTGAACGCCTGTGTTTATTCTGTGTACTATATCTTCAGCAGATAACGCACCACCTTCAAATACTCAGTAGTATTCAATGGCTGTTTTCCATGTGAATATAGTTGTGGCAGCGATGCACAACGTTAGGTAAACCCAATGGCAGGCTGTCTTTTCATTTGTCTTTTGTGTGTGTCTGTCATAACCAAATAAATCAGGCCTTAACCAGAAGGTAGCGCTCAATTTCCGCCCAAATATTGTTTGTTTTCTGTCGGTCTCTGTATTGCACTTATGCTAGCCAGTAAGTTTACTTTTCGTGTTCTTGTTGCAATTATGCGTCTAAATTTAGGACTTGTTTTCGTGGAGTGTCGCCATGTGTGTAAATCATTTTTTACCACTTTGCTATACATAGAGTAGTAAACACTTTCATGCAACATTTGATACGAAGAACAAAAAATCAATGCAGAAAACAGCATGCACCAAGAGTGATATCGGTATCAAAAAAGGACGTGTGCTTTATTACCTAGAATACACTGACAGTACTGTAAACCTACATGAATAATTTGTCGTGGAAAACGATAACATGTGTAATGAAGCGTAGTTAAATATTACACTACAGGCATGACCCGAGGCAAAAACACCTACAAAAAGCACTAGATATCAGAAAAGACAGATCAGGGTCTTGCACCGGCTCCACCAACACCCTTCCTTCACTGTCGAGCCAGTCTGGGAAAGGCGCAACGTTTATTGGGTAAGGGTCATACCCGTCTTCAAGCTGCGGTGAGCTGTAAATGTCCTGGTTACCGCTAGGCTCTAAAGAGGAATCAGAACATTCTTCCTCGTCCACTCTCGGGCGCTTGGACGGGCCAGGCTCTCCATCTGCAAAATTGGGCAAGACACCTCCATGATCCGCTGAACATTTGTTCGGAAAATGTGTGTCCTCACCATCACAATCATTTCGCCCACGCCTCACGCCGGAGCCAGGGACAACGGGTAAAGAAGGCCTACAATAGTTGTCATCGCTGTCCTCTTCGTCGCTTGAGGTGCTTCTGTAAGAGTCGTCAAGCGATGACCACTTTTTGAGCAACTGCTGCACAAATACCTCAAGGTGAAGGCTTACAGACTTCTTGCAGCCTTTTCGACCTTCTACGCCCTTTTTCATTTTCCAGATCTTCTCCGTCGCCTGCGAGAGAAGAGCAGTGACGTTAAGGCACCTGTCGAAACTCATCCTGGTATTTGAAGCGGTACTTACACCGTGTGGGCGCAGACAGCGTGCTCGACTGCGTTCGATCGCCAGCGACATCAGCGGACAACTGACCGCCCGCCTCATCTGCGAGAGGCGAGCACACCCCTTCCTAACTTTCCCTCTCCACCTTCCTTCTTGCAGTGCGTTCCTCCAGGTGAGGGTGTTGTGTTCCCGTCGCTGACCTTCAAATTGAATTGCGTTTCCAGTCATTCGGAAAAAATGGGTAGCCAGATATTTATATGGGAAAGGCTAATGCCAAAAAGGCGGAATTTCATTTTCCCGGACAGGCGCTCATTATATTTCTTTAACGGCACCTAATACATTGTTAATTTTTCTTAACCTGCGCTGGTTTCTTAAGCCTTCTTCTGTGCTACTTTTCCTACTACACAGTCCTAGGTCCATTATCAACTTTTTCATGCGAGACAACACACTTTCCACGTGTAAAATATTGTCTTGTTCATACACGTGTTTTTTTTCTCTCTTTCTAAACTAAGCCAATATAACAATTTTACAATTTCTCTTTCTTCAAACATAAAAGCCTATACACCTCTTACCTCACAATATTTTAGGTTGCTATTGTAAAAACAATGTTTAACCAAAGGCGGTACAAAGTAGTGGATTTCTCCTGACGTTCATATTTAAAAGTGTCATGGTGCTTGTCTTGAACATTCTACGCGACTGCGATTTCTGCATAGCCTTTCCATTCTGCCTCGAGTCACCAAGACATAACATATTACTTGTGCCGACGCGAAGCGGCGTCCAGCACACATTATTTTTGGGGCCGTGGCTGAACAAAGACGTCAATGACCACCCTCATGCTAACGACTTGTAGAATCGCCGAGAGGGCAGGACTTTCTCTTCTGAGGTGTTACAGTGGGGCTGATAAATACTCCGTGGACATGCCGAACGAAAATTCTAGAAACGCAAGCACGAACACGTGTTTCCCTTGCGGGAACACGGAAGAAACTGACCGTGTCCTCGCTTTCCGCGCAATGAGGCATCCCCGCTGAACGCTAACGTCGTTAGTTAATTTCTATGGAAGCATTTATATTTCTTACGCCTACACTTCGCGCCGGCGCCAGCAGATGTCGCAGTGCGCGCAGATGGAAGCTAGACTGCACGCTTTCTTAGAGGACGTGCTTTGGCGGTGTCGATTCCGAGTCTTACAACCTTTGCGATGCTTATTGCACGTACGTTCTCGACATCCCACATGACATGGGTTGCCAGAAATTTTTTTCAAAGCGAAGCTCTCATTGCCTCTTCAACTTTCCCACTGCTGGTGCTCGCCCTACTGCTTTCTGGCACAGCGCGTCGTGGGGTGGTTGAGAGCGTGTGTATACATGACAGGCGCGTGTCAGAGAGGAAAGGCAACGCGAGACACTCGTTTTGTCCCCACCGTGTCCAATATGCTCAATGCCCTCTGGAGCCCCTGTTCTTCACCACTTTAGCCTTCTGACAGCTGTAATTATCCGTGACCCCCCACAAGCCTTTGCAGATACGGCAGCCCTCGCCTTTATACTAACGTGCCAGTCGATAGGGAACACAACTATAGTTGTAGAAAGCACGGAGAAAAGGCACGTCCCATACGACGGCAAGGGGAGGTGACGTGGCAAAGCAGCGAAACCTTAATATTATACAACAGCGGTTGCGGGGAAACTGGATTCAGTTCAAGTTACGGTACACTACGTTAATGCAATTTCTGAAAAATAAACGCTATGCACATATGTCTAGCGGAAAATTTGGCACGGCGTGCAGAAGCACAGCCGCAACAAATATAGCGCATCGCAGGGTCCATGCAAAACGACGGAAGGTGTAAACCGACAACTCACCACTTCTGTTTGCGCCGCGCTAGCTTGTTGGCTATGGAATTGCTAGAGGTTGCGGACATAATAATGACGGCGGCAGCCGCATTTCGACGCGGGCCAACTAAAAAGCACACACACAGATATATTTTGGGACACGGTAAACAAGATTACGGTTTCAATACTCATACGGAGTGCACCGTTATGGCGCGTCTTATAGTACGATTGTGGTTTAGGCAATGTTAGCTATGGCCGGAGGCAACGGGCGATACGTCGTCCCCCTACCTTCTACTTGGTCGGACCCCACAGGCGATGCGTCATCCCCCTACCTTCTATAAGGCCGGACACCACGGGCGATACGTCATCCCCCTACCTTCTATAAGGCCGGACACCACGGGCGATACGTCATCCCCCTACCTTCTAGTTGGTCGGACACCACGGGCGATACGTCATCCCCCTACCTTCTACTTGGTCGGACACCACGGGCGAAACGTCATCCCCCTGCCTTCTACTTGGTCGGACACCACGGGCCATACGTCATCCCCTTACCTTCTACTTGGCCGGAACCCACGGCGCCGAAGAGGTCATTCACCCGACCTTCTCCCCGGATTCATCGAAAAGAGGATCAACTTCTCCTTCCCGTGCTCGGTAATGCAGTAGGAGGGGCCCTCTCTCTGTGCCTGTCACGTGTCATCGACGGAAGCAAGATCCCGCCCACACATGTAGAGAGACTATTTAAGGGGCTCCGAATTGTACTTTTGATATGCTTCATATTTCATTCTCTTCTCATTTTCTTTCAACTACCTTTGAATAAACCGTGCAAGTCTCGAACTAGCGAATCGTCTCGCCCTTGCTCGGTCGCCATGGTCTACCGGATGCCTGCAGCCCGCCGACAACGCCACGCTACCCAATAAGTAATGTTGGTCGAGCTTCGATAGGCTGGCGCCGCTACTCCTCGGCAGCAGTACGGTATGCTACCCTGGAGTACGCAACAAACTGGTTGCTAACGGTGGAAAGTGGCACACACGTCTCCAGAATGCAGTTCAATAATCCAGAAAACAGTAATATGTCTGGCGCATCACTCTATTCTTCAGTCTCTCTCGATCATGTTAGGCATAGGGCACAAAATGCTTTGCGTGTGTTGCTGAATTCTAGGTACACACAGCTTTTTAAAATGTCTGATGGCCTGAGAACTTTTGGTGGAGCCTTTGCTGACAGGAAACATGGCCGAATGTGCCGCGGGAAGCGTTGGTCCTCCAGGAAAAGGACTTCTCGGCACAGCAGCAAGCAAGTGTGACCTGCCCTCAACAACACACGAACCATTTTCTCTATACGGAAGAAGCCTTCTGATGTTTGCACAAATGTGCTGTCGCTTTTAGTTGGCCTTTTGTACAGTGTGCTGTGGTACATCTGTTTCTTAAATACAAGCCTCTCGTAGCACTCAATACTACTGCCACCATAGCCAGTATAATTGAGTGCTTGCATTTCGGAAGCACTGAATCTAGCATGCTTGTTCAGGCCAAGAAACGTTGCACCACCTTTTTCAACTGCAGTCTGGATATGTGGGTGTCCAAGGAAACTATCACAACCTGCTCTGTCCTTTTCTGAGATATTTGCAGTGGCGATGAAGTGCTCTAGATATTGCCCCATAACCACACGCTCAACAATCTTATGGGGCAGGCCATGAGCAGCGGTCACGGACTTTACAAGACGCCCATTCCCACTCTCAAATGAAAAGGCAGAATGGGCCCACAAAGGCCCCAAATGTCGAACACTCTCTGCAAGGTGGTAGAGCTGGTGCACATTAAACGTCGCTGCTGTCACGCCATACAGTGCCTCACAGCGTGCTGCAAACATTGACAGAAGGCGCTCTGAAAAGAATAAAATGCAGCAATCAGAACACTGAATTTTTGTAATGTATAAAATGCTTGAGGGTCTAATCACATTTGGTGCAGTTGAGCTTATATATTGAGTGGAATTACAGGCATTTCCATAAGGCAGCACCTTAGCGACAATTTAAAATAAAACTCAGTTAAGGGACCAGGGCAGTCATATACTATGGTGTCATTTTTGATGTGAAAGCATCAAATGGCCCAATGTGCAAAAAAAGCAGCGCCTGTAGCAGCGAAACATCACTTAAGTTGCCACTGGCTGCAACGCGACATCACGAGCAGGTGAAACGGTTACTTGCTGCGGTGTTAGCGTGCCAGGTGTTGTGCGAGGATTATGGCTTTGTAAGGCGGCACACAGTTTGTATCTCTCCCTCTCTCAACCCCACTGGGCTTAGCTGCTGCGCGCACCTGCCAGCTTTGGTGGCCTTTGCTACTGCCTCAGTCTGTTGTCCCTTCCACCACGTACATAGCAAATAATAAATAAACAAATGCACTTCATTTCTCAGCAATATCGTCCAAATGATACCGGTCTACAGCCAACATGCTAACGTAGAAACTGTAGAAAAAAAGTAACCTGCACCAACTTAATTGCAAAACTCAATAATAAATACCTCGCAGAAAAACTAAAAAACATTACTCGCAGCATGAAGCTCGAATGACTGCAGTTGGTACAAGTTGTGACATTAATTATTTTGCATTCGCAACTTGTAACAAACGCTTAGGTGTCCTTGGATTTTTGTTGCACCTCCTCTCCACTTCCCCATAAGCAACAAGGTCCTATGCCACTGCAAGGAAAGTGTACCACTAATGGCTCAGCAGAGACCTCAGCACAATAGTATTGGGCAGTGTCATCAGCCTTTGTTTTTTTTCAAGTGAAGAAATGTGTAAATGCAAAAATTACTATGTGTTACAACACACGCACTTATGTTTCTATATTTGTACTGACACAGTCACTGTTGTGCAGAGACCTACTTTGAGGCATCCTAAGGACCACATGGCCTGCCTAAATAAAGCATTCATAAATATATGCTACTTATCACAAATGTTTTAGCAGTGTGTAATCATCATGCTCTTTCTCTATCACAACTTTCACTTTCCTTACCTCTTCTGGCACATTGCTTTAACATTTTAACGTTGCATCAGATGCGGCTACATGGTGGATATACAAAATGTGATGATAATAAATGGACACTAAAGATGAACACTAAATCAGTCTAGACCGACAAGGCACGCTTTCAAACTATTTTCGTTAATTGCACACTAAAAGTTGATTAAACAAGAAAAATAAAGGCCAAACCTTTCTTTTTAAATTTCACATTGAACCCCAAGCGCCAGAACATCAGTGTGATGTAACAGATCTCGAAGTGTTTTCTATTGTCCATTGTATCACACTAAAACTTATCGAAACTTGCAAATTTCAGTCTTTGCCTCTGTTGCAATACAATGTAGCCCAATCAACTAAGCCTGAGCAGACACTGGAAATCATTGACATCATGGCAAGCTGAAGTGAGAACTTGAAGGTGGCGTTGCCATGTCTTTCCTTGTGCATCATGCTAGATTACCAAGTTTCCTCCTATGGTAAGAATGGCTTTTCGTGTTATACAAATAAGGGTTATTTGCTAACACAGCTTAACTTACTTTCCTGTTTAGTGTCCGCTACCCCCGTGGTTGCTTAGTGGCTATGGCGTCGTGTTGCTAATGATCAAATCGAGGGATCGAATCCCAGCCACGGCTGCCGCATTTAAATGGGGGTGAAATGCAAGAACACCCGTGCACTTACATTTAGGTGCCCTTTAAAGAACACCAGGTGGTGAAACTTATTCGCGTCCCTCATTACGGCATGCCTCGTAATCAGATAGTGATTTTGGCACGTTAAATCCCATAATTTATATATCTTATCTTTAGTGTCTGTTTATCACTTCTACCAAAATGCTAAATTATACATCATTATGCAGTTCCTCTGGAACACCTCTCCACACAACTTCTTGAAATGGTAAAAGGCATAATTGCGGAAAAAGTAAGAGTGCTTGTTAGTTTTAGGTATGAGAGGGCCCACAACAAAACATGGAAAAACATGTGCCACAAACAGAAAAAATTAGCCTCATCCTTTAGAGCAAAGAAAACGCACAACAGCAAGAGTATGGCAAGAATAAAAGAATGTTTGAGATGCCCAACCTAATAGTCCCCTAGAACTACGTTTCAATGAAATGTAGAGCAAAAACTGACACCACACACCTTTAAGTGCACTGACATTAGTTAAATTAAATGTGAGTGCACGTAATAATGTTGCAATCTTTCTAATATATGTGCTTGGCTCACAAAATGGTCAAAATCCTTGCAAGCAACAAGAATTTTCTATAGTTGGCAAAATGGATGTCGGGACGTCTTGTGGCTTCCA
This sequence comes from Dermacentor andersoni, assembly GCF_023375885.2. Classification (NCBI taxonomy): domain Eukaryota; kingdom Metazoa; phylum Arthropoda; class Arachnida; order Ixodida; family Ixodidae; genus Dermacentor; species Dermacentor andersoni. The sequence goes on along the minus strand of NC_092822.1, from coordinate 106,807,781 downwards.
GAATAGAAGCCTCTGTTCTCTAGGAGCGTGTCCATGCAAAACTATGATTACAAGGTGTGTCCCTTGAGAATGTTGTTTTTGATCTTTCCCTCATGCTATTACCCCTTTACAGTTATGCAGGCAACACTTTCTTTTTATGACCTCCAGGGGGAAGGCACATTTTCCTTCCAGCTCAGCTAGAAGAAACACGTGCAAGGAAAAAGATATATGCACACTCCACATGCTATGGAAATTCGGAAGCGAAGCTTTCAAGAGCCAGCATGGGAAAATGCCATATTATGACGATGAGACAAACTGCAGATTTCAGTGATGAATGCATCCCTCAGCCACCATGGCCGACCTTGCAGAGCAAGCAGAAGTTTTATACGGCATTAAAACACGTTAAATTGCAAGATGCAACATACTTGACCGTGTTGAAATGCACGAATATGTGATAAGTGCAGCTAATTTTGGTAAAGAATGTGTCCCATAAGTTCTATCTGGCTTACACAAGGGAAATTCTTAAGGGTGTTTTATTATGTCCTTTCAGGTATGCATCCGAGGCTTAAAGGTTAGAGCATCAGGCTTCTGTGTTGGGGGAACTAGGTTTAAAACTATCCATCGAACATGTAATCTTATATATTATTCACTCTTAGGCATGCGTCAAGGCCATGTACACAGCCAGATAGAAACACACAAACCGTAAAGTGGGTTGAATAGCCAAAGAAAGCTGGTAAAGCATGGCAGGTATTTAATCTTGTGGACCTCTCAATACACCCCTGCTGCATTGCACGGCATCACAATAAATAAGGTAGTAGAGCTAGAACATTTATTTTTACTTTTTGGTGCACTATTTTCATTTCCAAACCATTTTAAATCCTGCTTATCAGTAGCAGTAGCGTCCTGTTTTTATGTGCACTGCAGGATGGAGGCCTCCCCCAAGTAATCTCCAATTACCAAGTTGTGCATGTGAATTTTATGATGTCATCATACCACAAGTAATACTCCGCCGTCCTCAATTGCGCTTCCATTTCCTTGGCATCCATTCTGTGACTCTACTAGACCACCAGTTATCTGCCCTACATTAATGGTTTGTCCAGCTCCATTTTTTTCTCTTAATGTAAACTAAAATATTGGCTACCCCTGCTTGCTCTTTAATCTACACGCTGTCTTCCTGTCTCTTAATGTTATGCCTAACATTTTTTGTTCCATCACTCATTATTATAACCTGCTTATTGAAAATTTTGCCAAGACAAAGCTCAATCTTAATGCACCCAAGGTGAATGCACATAACCCGTTTTACACCAAGAAACTTTCACATTTTGTAGGCCAAATAATGCAATTTACTAAACATGCATAAGTAATTGCAAAGTAAAGACATACAGACACATATGAGTACATAAGCTCTAATTTGTCCATGGACAAAGCTTGGTGTTGAAGTGCACATAGTTGCGTCTATACACACCCCTTTCAGTCCATGTTTCTCATACTGTGTCACTAATCCTTTATTAGTAACTGTTGAAGTAGACTAGCTTTCCACAATAATAAAATTTAGGAGACGGGGCTTACATGATTTTACAAATTGCAGTGTGGAGGTGTAGAACATGTATTTTAGAGTGCAATAAATAATACCCAAAACAAAGGTGAGCGAAACCACCTGCTTTCAAGAATGAACTTCAGATTTTTTTCTATAATGTTATCTTGGGTAACAGACTCACTCGTATATGTATTTGTTGCCAAAATTCCACATTTTAAGTACATTTCAACAGCATTTGCAGTACAAGTAAAAAGAACAGATGTTTAAGGAAGTGAGTCTTGTTTTCTGTTTAACCTAAGTACTTCCGCAATTTCTAGTTATTAGTTATTGAATATGACTGATAAATCAACAAACAACCATTACTTACTGTGCCACTCCCAACACATAATTTCTGAGCAAAGATTACAAGCAATTATAGTGAGCTATGACGTGGATACTTAACCTACATTTGTGCAGTACCTTACCTGCATGGTCTATCTGCTGAGTAGATATCTCTTCTCTAAGCAGAATATGTAGAGCCTCCGACAGCTTTACGAGGTGACGCCAGTACTCATAGGGGATCAGGCCATCAAGGCATGGCAGGGCGTAGAAAAGAAGCCAGTGCTTCCATTCTGAAGCCTGCTAATGAGCCCTGTCATCGATGCGACGGGGTAGACGTGTGATGCAGTGAGGAGGTTGAATGCTTAGCAAGCGATTGTTAACTTCTGTCACAGATGATGGGCTGCCTGCATAGTTAAAAATGGCACAAGGATAAATTATACAGAGCATTTTAATTGACCAAGATGGCTCTCCAATACAGTAAAATTAAACGCGAAGAATGAAATCACCTTATCTATGGCATGTCTGTCTGAGAGTAATATATGCTTAAAGCATGCAAGTTACTGAAAATGACAAAAAAGAAGTACTTGCAGTCATATCTAGACTCAATTACATTGGCTTTGGTCTGATTTGTAAAGGTGTGCACACTAGTGAGCTGAGCTCTTCATTGTTGTATTTGGTGCGTCAACTATAGGAAACGTTGCAGCTCATCAGGTAGCACTTCCTTATCAATACATTTAAAATAATCTGTACACACTTAACGTGGCATGAAGCACTAAGAGCATAGCAATGCTTCCTGCTCATATGTTTTACAGCCATATCACCACATTTTTTTACATATTTTAAATAAGCATGCAGATTACATACAGTGTACTGTGATGATCATCTTTTGCAAAAATGGCAGCACTACGGGCCGTGAGGATGGCAAAAATTCAAAAACAACCTCGTGCTACTCTCCGTGGGCTTTTCCAGTCACTTCACACATGCTACTCACCTAATACTATTCTTCTAATATGTTCCATAATACAGCAATAGTTAAAAGGGTCGCTGAAATTATTTTTGTCATAACCAAGTAATTTATACGGAGGTCACACCTTTTAAAGCAACCTCAGAAATTTTGTAACAACACAGAGCACCAAGAGAGGTACAAGAAATTATAGATTTAGCATGTACGCTGTAGCGCAAACACATGGCGAGAAAAGACTGGAATATGGTACAGTGTGTGCCGCCTTTCCACTAGACTGTACACGATGCGATACGAACTAACCCATCAGTCTATACCTTTAAAGATTACTCTCCACGAAGGCTACAGCCTTCATCCTCAAAACCTATTCCACACTTGTGTACATTCAGCGTAAAATTGTGTGGTTAACATCATAAAGCTGCACACGTGCTGCGAGGGTTAGTGTTGTGGAGAGCTCAAAATTTAGGCTACCTGAGGTTCTGTAGCATATACATTAGCTTTTGCAAAGCACAGCACCATTGAAACATGGTTACCATGGCTACGATTGAACTTATGACTGCCTGTTGAGCAGCTGAGTGTCATAGCCACTGTGTCAGTAGGGCATTTCTGTCTTGTAACCTACTAGGCACTGTATAACACAGCTTTGCAAGCATTCTCTACTTCTAGTCCATTTTAACATGTGTGTTGAATTATCTCTTGCTTATGGCACACAACACTTTTTGCAGTTGCTGACATGTCGGAAGTTTCTCGTAAAGATCAGCTATGGCGCTTGTGTGCCCTTATGGGGGATAGCTCCCAGCCTGTATCTCCTGCACAAATAGTTTGCAACTGATCCACCTTTGTGTTTGAGGTACGGGCAAGCCACAGTGCAGCAGGAACATGTGACGGTTATACTTTTCTTGCTGCACAGGACGCTGCTGTACCCAATTAATTTCTACAAAACCTAGTCTCGTAATTGTTCCTTACGACTAACACAGGATAGTCCATCAGCCACCAGGAACTAACTACTTTCAGCCTCTCTTGCTTTATTTATCACTCCCTTCACTCTGTCCATATCTTTCAACAGGTCTTGACTTTCCCTCCAAAGCACACACTTGCAGAAATGTGCAAATAACAGCTGATGCTTGGTCCTAGTTCTTAGCCATGTGCATGCTGATGATTTGAGCAAATGCCTGTGTTATAGCCTTCCATGTTTTGTTTTTTCTTTGTTTTTTTGCTTGAAAAAATGATAACTAAGCATTACAATATGCTATTGTTGCTTATCTGCACTGCTACATTGCAGTTGTTGCAGATGCTGCTATGCAAGAAGCAATTATTATACACACTTAAGTGGCATCATCAAGCCATTCAAGCAAGATGAACAGAGATAGATGAAAAGTATACAGAGCAAAGTCACTGAAATCAGCACATCTGCAATCTTCATAATCTGTGTACACTTGAACATGACCATTACCAGTCCCTAGAAACTTCCCTACTGGATAAGAACAATTTGTACGCTGCAGTTACGTAATTCAGTATTAAAAACCATAATATGTAAAAGCACAAGCTATATTACTGCAGAAGTAACTGCTCTTCGTCATTAATCATTCTATGCTACATTATCGCTTAAGAATGCCACAGAGCACATTTGTTTACAAATGGCTCTCTTTTCGCAAAATACAATCTTTATTCACTTTTCTATCATCGTACGCATTTGTTTTCTGCCTGTCTTGATAACGTTGCTTCTCTGTTCACCATTCATACATCTGATTTATATAGTTGGTTGATTAAACCTGCTGCATTCTGCTTTGGTTTGTTTAATGATTCCACATGTCCTCAAGTCCTTGCCTCACAGAAGCACCTTCTGTAAGTGTTTGCTGCAGTTGAAGCCTTGCTTAAATATTGCAAGTATAAGAAGCATGAAACAAGGTTTTAAATATACATACCGACGCAATACCGTTCAGAACAGTTAGTTGTACTGAACAAGGCCTCGTTTATCTGCCTTGTGACTCCTAGCAGAACACAGTGCATGTATTCGACGCTGACTCCCTTGACAAGGTTGAAACCTGAAGAATTACATTCAAAACACACACACTTACTGGTTGAAGTCACCCGACGATAATGCTCCTACCAGAAAGAAACCAGGTAAGTGCCCTGCACCATAGGCCTCAGCCTGATATCAGGTTTTAGGATGTATACAGAGTACTACCTCCCTGCTGCCTGCACTATGATAAATATGGAGCAGGGAAGAGCTACCTGCTTAAAGGGCTCCTAAACAACCATGAGCTCGAAAATTGAGTTACATAGTGGCTGATGTGCTCTAGTCCATCATGAACATCATCAGCCTATTTTTTTTTTGTCCACTGCAGGACGAAGGATCCCCAAGTACTCCTGTCTCGCGCTAGCTGATTCAAACATGCACCTGCAAATTTTTAATTTCATCATATCACCTCATTTTCTGCCATCTTTGACAGCGCTTCCCTTCCCTTAGCACCCATTCTGTAACTCTAGCCTTCACCGGTGATCTACACTACGCATTACTTGGTGTTACCAACTCCATCTTTTTCTCTTAATGTTAGCTATAATATCGGAAACCCCCTTTGCTCTCTGATCCACACCGCTCTCTCCTTGTCTCTTAACATTTCGCCCAACATTTCTTGTTCCATCGCTCTTTGTGCAGATGGTAACTTGTTCTCGAGCTTCTTGGTTGACCTACAAGTTTCTGCCCCATATCTTAGCACCGGTGGAATGCTATGATTGTACCCTTTTCTTTTCAACAACAGTGTTAAGCTCCTAGTCACGATTTGGTAATGCCTGCCGTAAGCACTCTGACCCATTTTTATTCTTCTGTAAGCTTCGTTCTCATGGTAAGGGTCTCCTGTGAGTAATTGACCTAGGTAAACGTACTCCCGTACAAACTCTAGAGGCTGACGAGCGATCATGAATTCTTGTTTTCTTTCCAGGCTATTAAACACTGCATTTTTCTTCTGCATACTGAACTTTAACCGCACTCTTGCACTTACTCAGTTAAGGTCCTATATCATTTGTTGCAATTGATGTCCACTGTTGCTGGAATATGAACACATGGCGGCAAGAATATTTTTAAAGTGGTGCAGTAATAGCAAAGCTACAGGCGTTTGAACAATGCAAGTGCAACTGATACTGTTTCTTGCTCTCTTTTGCTACTCTCCCCGTTTGCACTATCTGCCCCTTGTCACATATACTCACCAACACTACGCAGTCTAGTGAAAGCTACATCTCGCATCTGCAAGCCAGAAAAAAGGGTCCTCCATTGTCCACCCCTAATCATCATCAGCGCGAAACTTACCGAATAGAAGCTTCATAAAAGGTTCGGTTGTGCACAGTGGGCAAGCATCCTTCCATCCTCAGAATACACAGTCAGCTCTCGTCAAGTTGGCACTGTCGTTCCTCGACTACTGACCAATCAAGAGTTTTTAGCCCTGCTGACACCACCTGGAGCACCCTGTTGATGCGTGGTAGTGTGCACAAAGGCAGCAGCGGATAGGCCAGAAGAGCAGTACAGGAGTGTTTTTTGAATAAGTGGCGTTTCCTGCAGCACATAGGGCTGCAGCATTCACCGGTGATTATGGTCACAGTATTCTCCAAGCGACGAGCATGTTTGTTTGAAAAAATTTGTTTGAAAAAAAAAAGTGTGAAAAAAGTTTAGACGTTTAAGGCTTCATAAGCTGGTTTCCTTTCCTTCTTAAGACTGTTACAGCTGGTTGCTTACCACACAACCACATAAAAGCATAAAAGAATGCCGCTGCATGCTTACCTTTAAGGCTCATCAAAGCCTATGGGCCCTTGAAACCATTCACTGTGTTTTCTGTGCTGTATGCAATATGCATGTCTCTGAGTACTTGACTATGTGTCCTTTCCTCAGCCGGCTGGTCAATGTAACGCATGCCACCTGAAAATAATGAAATAGAAAGCTTGCTTGTACGCTTTTACAAAGGCACTGCACTACATAAGCTATATATGGTGACAACCAAAATACTCAGAACAAATTTTGCCCAAACAACCAGACTGTGCCTGCAGGCTATGCATCCACAATCCAAAATGTAGTTGCAGAGAGACACCACACTTTCCAATTATGAAAATGTACCTGACATTGCTACGTTATCTGCTGCAAACTACAAATTTAAAGGAACTTGTACGTACATGCACACAGTTTATAATAAAACTGTTATACTGTAGAGTTCAGAAGTTAGAGAGGGCAGGGCATTACTACTAATTTAAGTGACTGTGACTTAAGAGTAGGGAATGAGGACATTTGTTACTTTATAAACCATGTAATTATATTTGTTTTTAGTAAAATGTTAAAAAGAATCACTTCAATGCTTTTCAACTTCTTGATTTTTATGAGCCTGCTGCTGTGGAGTTTCTACACCATCCCTTGTTTTCTTGTTTTCTACAATCCTAACATTGGCAACTGTGCCAACTATGGCGGAAATCTCAACCAAGTGACACCTGAATGCGAGTCTTTGCAAAGCATGCTGGTGTGCTTGCCACCAATACAGTCATAGTACTTTGAGATGCACCAGAGTGCAATTGTTTTCAGCAGCAACCTAATGCAGTTTGCCTTTAGCGGCTACATGAAGCCGCAGCATCGTAAGGCTTATGTAAGCTTAATGCAGGTGTGTGAACACAAACAATATCACAAAGACTCTTGGCAGCGTCCGTATTTCTTTGTTGCAAACTTGTTCATATAGGGTTGCCAACTCTCGATGAGTGGACGAAGTTGGAAGGGAAGGGGAGCGCCATTCTATTATTAAGCAGAAAAAAGCAAAGCTGGGAGATTTGGTCATCGAAACTGTATCAAGTCACAACTTGGGACATTTGCCCAGAAATAGAGACTGTCTCGCTGAATTCAGGATGGTTGGCTACAGAGTACTTGCTTCCATTATAACAAGAAACCATCACCTCTAACAAGCTCATAACAGTATGTACTTAATGTAAAAAGAAAAAAAGAAAACAGTAGTGTTGTCTTTTTTCTTTCCGTGTTAAAAATTAGATTGTTATGATCTTGTTACCTGCATGGATAAAAGAACTGCAAAATGTGGTAACAGGAACGACGGATGCTTGTCCTCATATGCACAAAATAAGCTAATGAACCTATGAACACATTTACAGTGAGCTCGACAGAAACGAGTTTTGTCGAGGTATGTTAATTTTTTCTTTGGCTTTCGAAATTTTCCTCTCAGACGTGGTCAGTTAAAGTAACACACGGCACAGAAAACTGGAAAGTCACAGTATGCCTACTGTGTACTTTTGCCTTAATGGCATGTGCCTTGCATGTGTTACTGCATGCACACTCATGTGGCATGTTTTGCCACACGTTTTTGGAAACGTAGCATGTCAATCACTTCATCCACAGTCAAGCTAAGCCAGCTTTTTGCACATAACAGACTTTCCAGTGAATATTTTCGAACTTAATTACTTGCACAAATATTCTCAAGATCCCACATAGAGCATGCTGTGTGTTGAAAGTTGCCCTTGCTTCCCAAGTCTTTGGGTGATATGAGGAGCAATATCTGTTTTGATAGTTGGCATCTTTGTGTGCAGCTACATCTTCTACACCAGTATTCTAGACTCAAAATATTAAAATGAGAAGACTGTTTCGTGCATACAAGAGACACCACTCAAACACAATAATTACACTATGTAATACTGCAATTATAGAAAATGGAGATATCAGCACATGTCTTACCTTCTCTATGCGTTGCCATCGTGAGGCACCGAGGGCAGCCATGCAGACCGCTGAACTGAACCATGTTCAGAACGGCAGCACGTGCAGGTGCATCCACAGCACAGCACAGCACAAGTACTGTAGATTGGTGCACAGATGATGCAGTCTTCCATGATATTGGCTTCATACTTTTTACCTGCTCAGCAAACTTTGCAAGAAATATCTCCATATTTGGGTGGGTGCTCCCAAACCATAGTGCTGTCAGAACAGGATTTTGAACTCGTGTGGCAGGTGGTACCTCATTCACCACAATTCGTAGAGGCCGCACTGATGTCTTGGAGGACTTGAAAACTGGACTTCCATCTGTGTTGATGGCCAGAGTCAAGTCATCATAACTCAAGTTCTCAGCTTTGCTAAGCTCATGAAAGCAAGCAGCACTTGTTATGTCAGTGACAGCATCACTACGCTGGCTTCTCTTCAACAACCCTTCTTCCAGGCTTTCCTTTGTCCTGTCAATGAGGAGGCAAAGCTGACTTGCTGTGTCCAAAGTCACAAAATATGACCCTTTTTCATGCACATTGGTGACATTTTCTTTGGTGCCACAGACAGTGCATAGTGTGTTGCCGTTTTCCACTGTCAACACAGCCTGACAAACATCACAAAGGTACCAATAGGTAACTAAGCCGCTTTTCTTTGTTGACCACAGCTTTCTAAATGCGTACTTGTTGCGTGGCAACACGTCAGCTCCTGCGATGCTGTTCACCAGCGCAGCCAGATCGCCCAACGCTGTCCACGTCAAGCCATGCGTAACTGCATATGACATGGCCATAGCAGCAGCTCCTGCCTTGGACGTACCAAGTTTCGGCAGCATCTCCGAGCTGAATGCAGCAAATGTAGTGGCCAATATTTCCTCTTCGATAAGAGGTGGCGGCGATCCACTCTCAAGTGAGCCGTCGCAGTCTTCTGCTTCCTCGCGAAACATGCAGCTTTCTTCAGACCAGACGGGTGAGGGTCCGCGGGACTGATCGTCGCCGGTGCAGGAAGGCGATGTGTCATCCCCGCGCGTAGACGGCTCTTCGCTGCTCGGTGCGCTGGAACAATCCGCGTTCTCCTCGCCTTCTTTCCAACGTCTGTAAAAAGTCGTTTTCGGCACGCCGAGTTCCTTGCTATTTTGCAAGTAGCTCTTGCGCGCCCTTTTCGACGGAACGTCGGCCATCGGCTCAATCTGAGAGCTATAAAACAGACGTAATGTGTGCAAAACTGCTGCTACATAAAATAATTAACTAACCATTAATCGAACAGTGAACAAGCTACTAACCATTAATCGAAGACTCGATCAATCCTCAATTCGGCAGCGCCTGCTTAGAGTCGCAAAATAGGAGGTCAAGATCAGTCGCTGGTCGTGGTCGCAGCTGTCACTGAATGCACCAACCACAGCGTAAGGCCTTCGCGTTAACCCCATCGGCTTAATCCTGTATGTAGGAGGCGAGCTCCACCACTGGAAAAGCTGGCGCCACCGTCGGCGTGACGTGGCATGAAGGATCACGTGGACACGGCGGCCGCGTCGGCTGCTTCGGAAGCGCCGAAGCGACCTGAAAATGAAAGTTTAAGTCGCACTTGCGCTGCGGTTCTGACTAAGTGGGGAGGCTTTCCCGCCTTGGGTGTCTGCTTGACAACATCTGAAATAACTATAATCGGTAGTGGCTACCTTTGGAGGCGTGCAGCATGGTAGGCTACTGCTCGGTGCCGCAGTGCCGGACGTACGCAACGGAGCCCGGTGCCAGCCTTATTCACACGTAGCCGCAGGACAAGAAGCTGCGTGAAGCTTGGCCCGCGAAACTTAGAACCGGCAGACAGCCATCGGATACAACTCGGGTATGCAGCAAGCACAGACACAGCGAAGATTTCTGCTACGGCGCCGGGTCTGCGATATTCGTTGAGTAGAAGAAAACGCGCACTGGGACCCTCGCCCGCGAACGCTGCCCGGCGGCGTGTGTGTGTGTCTATATATATATATATATATATATATATATATATATATACTTAGATTTAGGTGCAGGTTACAGATCCCAAGATCCGCAGGTGGTCGAAATTTCCGGAGTCCTCCACTACGGCGTGCCTCATAAAAGTGGTTTTGGCACGTAAAACACATCATTCATTTTATTTCTTCTTTGGAGTGGAATGGTATCGGTAAGAAGCATATTTTACAAAGGCGTATATGGTCATGTTTGTTTTATGAATTAACGCACTGGATTACGAAAGAGAAGCAGCGGGAAATCGCCCGCTGCATGAGAATACCGATAAACATATACACAGCGATCGTTGCATTGAGACTTCATTCTGATATGCGCCATTTGGTAATACAGACAGTCCGCTATAAGAACATATTTCACATAGCTTGCGCTCAGCGACTGCCTACCTTTCACGCAAGAAGCCGGTTCGGGAGACTCCATCGCTGCGGCCGCGTCCAGTGGCGTTTACTGTACGTACGTATTCGGTAAAGAGATAGCGTCTGTAAACGATTCTGTGCTTCCAGTTTGCCAATATTATTATATATCGACAGCTATATAACGAAGGAATAATTCTGTACCGTGGTTCTATTGTCGTGAGTTGCATGGTGCCACGAGGTGACCGCATGCATTTCCTTATGAAGGCGTTCGACTACAGCTAGGCCTGCATATTCGACCGTGTTTCTAATAAATGAGAAAATATCACAATTAAAGGACACCAAACAGGTTGTCTTGAGGGTTATACATATATATATACATATACGCTTTGTTGCCGAGAGCATGCAACTTGTGCTTGTACTACGTGGACAAAGCCGTGTTTGTTGTTGTGGAATATATATTCTACAACTATCCTGATGCTGATTATGTCAGCATACGTATGCATAGCTAGGCTGATTATGTCAGCATAGGTAAAGCGGACCGGTATACCGCTTTACCTATGCTGACATAATCGTGTAGTACGGATACACTCTATCCCATGGTATGTTGAATTGACGCAGCATCCGGTTCTCTTGCTTTTGTCATATGTATACATATATAGCGACACGTCGGTATAGATGAAATTAATGTTTATTTTGTCGAACGCTGATGACAAGACTACTAATACTGAACGTTCATACATTTCCGCTGGCATTTATGACAATTGACACACGTGGTAAATATTCTACGCAATCGCGTCTGATTGAAATTCAAAAACGGTTGAAGGCAAAGCGCAACATAATTGTACAAGAGGTGACAACCCTCTTAGATCTGACCATGCTGTAAGAATATTATGAGCTGTGATCTGACTTGGGTTGAATTAGAGTGCAAACTGCTTTACGAAAACGGCGGGGACGGTGGTCTTTTGTGCAAGTCGGATTCCTCGTTTCTGTTGCAGCTTTCGCGCATCGAAATATGACGTTTGGGTGCTACTTCGTAAGGATGTAAATTGTGAGCACGCATGCGACCTAAAATCCTCTGTTCCAGCTCGCTCAGGTCTTCGAGAGACGAATAATACGTTCTCACACCTACGGCTGCACTTGTCTGCCTCGCGCTCGCCTATCGCAGTCTTCAGCATGCTTACGGTGAATGACTTCATCGTCACTACAAATCGAAAAATTATGATAAAAATTTTCCGCGGCATTTTCCACATCATTACTACCTTTATTCTATGTTACTACTTCATGATTAGACGCTCCAGCCGGTAAGCTTTCCATTGCACTAAAAAAGTGGTTACCATGAAAATTAGTTTTCAGTCGCTTTAGCAATTAGCCCGGGCACTGAAAAACATTTTCTTTGATGTAAATTATTGACTGCTGCTTAAGCCTTTCGTAAACGCATATATAGACTGATATAAACAAGCCCATAGACAAGCCGTTTATTTGTAGCGCACCACACAGACGCACTTTCGTCCCCGTGTGGTGTGCTCATCGGTCGTGGACGAAACACGAGAATAAAACCGATGAACAAAAAAAAAAAAACTGAAATTTCGGTGGCTACGCTTGTCACATTATACGAGAAATAAACATCTGCAACACCCACATACCATCGTAAAGAACAAAATCAATTAACGTCGGGGAAATAAAAACCCGTTACTGGCGCCATCTAAACTTATCTACCACCATGGGCGGCCGTGTCCTTTAGACTAGGTATGTATGCGTGGTAGGGCTTTGTAATAGACGCTGTAGTGAGACATTTTGCATAGGTGTTCTGTGATTTTACTAGAAGCTGTTTTATTATATCTATATTATATATAGAGTAAACTATAATTATATCCGCGGGGACCGTAGTTTGTGCTGATAGTTTGTCGGCTGTGAACGAGCGTTCCTCGTGTGCCTCGAAACTTTTTCGCCTCCACGACGATTGGTGCCAAGTACGAGACAATGTTTGCATGTGTACAGTACACAGAAGATAACGAGCGGGCAGCGCTGCCTGTGGTACTTATAAGAGATTTCGAACCACAAAGCACAATTGACTTCAAAAAGGACGACGTTGTCATGGCGTATTGATCTCACGATGATGGAGGAGGCGAGAACATTTACCCGGCCAACATCACTGCACTTGCGGGTAAGCCGACGCGTCGCCGCCGCAGGCCATTTGCACCTAGAGTAGGGGTCTAGACACGTGGCTTACCCTGCTGGTCTTATAGTTTGCCTTCTTTCATTTCAGTTCTGTTTTAATCCTTGTCAGACACCCTTGAGGACCTTCTGTGCAAATTGAACAACTCGCGACACTCATTTCCCAGAGTGTTATTGGGAAAGCTGCCCAAAGGCAACTTGGTAAGATTTTTTTCAATTATATTTTACAATGTGCTGTGTGAACGCGTACATTACCTTTGGTTGGTTATGCCAGTGGTAAAACAATACCTAATGGATATTGACTTGCACATTAAGCTTTTCCGGTTTTTAGCTATATTTGTTTCATGTGTGGTTCACTGTACCATCCTCACTATTGCATGGTTTGCCTCATCGCAGATGTGAATGCTGCGGTAAAAGAAATGCCCCTGCACTGCAGTGGGGTACAGTCACAGTGCATAGTTGCAGATAGTGATTACTGAGGCCATGCTTGCTGGCCTGTCTTTATCTTTGCACAAACAGTTTAGTAACAAGGCTATGATTTTGGCTGCTACCTGGCTCCTTGGGAATGTGCATGAGACCTCTCTACCACACATGCACATGCATTGTGTGGCAGAGAGGTCTTTGTTTCTTTCTCTTCAAAGTTTGGTTACACATGAATATTGCAATTATCAAATTGAGGCACCGAAAAATGTGCATACATTGCACTCCTCCTATCTTATTCAAGCTGCGTATACCTTAAGGGCTTCTATGTCGTTTGTGCGGAATTCCTGGTAACTACTTCCCACTAGTCTTTCTTCCTGGTTGGCTGGCTGCCTGGTCTTGGTCTATCAGGTCGCACATGTTGCTTAATAGGGTTGATGGGTCACCGTATCTGCTCTTGTGAGGTTGACAGTGACCAAGTGACCACCTGAGCTTCAGTGTTTCACTGAAGATATGCTGTGCACCCACTCTGTTTGCATGATTGGCACAGTTGTAGTCTTGTTTTTTTTTTTCACACGTACTTTGGGAACCATATGGGAATGAAATAGGCCCTTAGTTTTCTATATCATCAACCTACTGGGTTTCTTACGAGGGTTACTTTGCTCCTCAGTAAAAGCTTACATAGCAAAACAGGTGCAGCTGCTGTAGTTTATTGCTGAGTTATCAAAGTTCAGTTCAGCAGTAAAATAAATACTGCATTGCAGCACCATATTGTGGTACTTTGTGTTGTTCAGGAGAACTTTTCAATGGATGAAAGATTGATGTATCGCGCTGTGGCCTGCTAGTATAATTATACACTGAAAACGTTCAAAAGCACTGCTTTGGACCACAAATAATTTACTAGTGAGGTGTGCACCTGCGCATATTATTGTTAATGATTATTATTAGTATTATTGCTGTTATCATAATAATAATTATTACTATTAGCACCCACAATTTGCTGCAAAATTTAGAGCAGAAGTGCAGCTTGGCAGGCCATTACTGCTTAGTTTAAGCATACCATTTGCACCAAGCCATCGCTCTAGCCTTCTTGGTGAAGGTTGAGTATTTACTGTGATCTACTGTTGGCGTCAAATAAAACGTGAACATTGGTGCGCATGGCCGAACCATAATGGAAGGTGCAGTGCACACCGTCCAGTCATCACCAGTGACAGGAGTGCAGATCCTGTTGACACCACTGCAAAGGATGCTCTCCCTGTGCTGCAATATTTTCGTTTCTGTTCTGGTTCTCTTTTACATGAATGCAAGAAACAAAATAAAAGGAAACGGAAGCTCAATTATTGCAGTATAGGGCGAGCATTATCACAGTGCGACGAAACTGTATGTCCTATCAGTGTCAATCGAAATGTGAACAGCAGCGTCATCTTTTCTTGCTTTCCAATGAAAGAGAACCAGAACAGAAACAGAAATATTGCATCATAGGTGGAGCATCATTGTGCAGTGCGGTCAAACTGGATGTGTGTGCGTGTCACTGGTGCTGACTGGACGGTACACACTATACCTTCAAATATGCTTTGGTCATGCACTTCACTGTTTGCGTTTCATTTGACGACAGTATGTTCAAAGGGGGTACTAGCTTCCTTTTGTGCATTCTGTGGCTTGTACAGTTGTCTACTTGTGCTATTAAATTGTTCTTATTTATTCTTCCTAGGGGTTGCAATGCTGTGGGTGAGAATGCCCTGATTATAAGGCCCAGGATCTTATACGTTTGTAAAAATGCTGCATAATTGTATTATACATAGTTGCAAAAACATGGCTTTGTAGGCCATGATGTGGTGCTTTATTGACCTTGTAGAGCGAGCAGAACTGTTTCAGAATGTGCAGCTGCTACCTTAATGATGGCAAGTGCTTTTGCAATGCATAGAAAGAGGCCTGGATGAAATCAAAAGTTAAGTGACATTTAGCCTGGTCAGGGCAATGTTTAAGTCAAATTCAAACATAACAAAAGGCGAAGAGGAAATAAAAGCTGGCCAGCTATGATTAGTGCCACACTGACAACCTTATCGCACCACATGTGCCATTTTCTTATTTATTCCACCTAAAAGCGCAGTTAATTTCCCCCGTGATTTCTTCAGCTTTACCATCTCTGTGGGGCTGCTAAAAAAAGCCAGTTCCCCTGTTTCCTCTCATTCAACCACACACTTTTGTTGCGGTGGTCAGTGTTGGCTGCTGGGAGAGTCCCTGCAGATATGAAGATAAGAATTAGATCCCGATGCCTGCATAAATGTTGTTGAGGAGATGTGTTGAGTCTTGTCTTGCATGCCTTTTTTATGGTTAAGGCTGATGAAGGGCTCTCCAAGAGAGAACAGAGGAAGAGGAAGCGAGAAGTTGCCAGGAAGGAACTTGGCAATATACTTAAGGCATTCAAGCAGTCGGAGAACTCGGAACTGGTAAGCAATATTTATGTGAGCCCAGCTACCCATTGTTACTTTCAACATTCAAACTTGATGGCGATGCTGAAGCAATATTTTGGTTAAAACTTAATGTAGCAGTTTACCTTGCTGCTTCATTATCCCGTCTGTGATGTGATGAGGGTGCTGTGATTGTTCCTTTTACTTTGTTATTAGTAGTCTTTTCTTTCTGCACATTTTCATTCAATACACAGGTCTGTGTAATTTGGTGTTCTGGCAGCACAACATATCACTATTTTCAACTTGACACGACTAGCATACACGAGGCTGCGCACATCAAAAAAGAGTAGTGTGCAATATTTAATGTTACTTTCACCTGTTCATCAGTAAACCATACAAGGGATTGTTAAAACTAGAAATATTCACTAAATGTCACTTGCATTAGCATGTGCAAATAAAGAATTGTATGTGGTGTGCAGAGGTACTGGCAAAAACATTGTGGGAAAATAAGAAAAAAGTATGCATCACTTGCAATACACAAATGGTGCCAAAGTACGTCATAACAGAAACTGTTGCCTTAATTTCCTTGGCTCGTACAAAATCCTACTTGCTGCTTTATAGGCGGTCATGCATGGAAAAGTTGCATTATGATAATCAAGACAACCTGTCATTGCAAGATGTGATTATTACCATCATTTTCCTGACTACTAATAAGAAATCACTGGTATATACTGGGATTTTTAGTGTGTGGCTTCCTTTGTGACCTCAGAAGCGACACACTGCATTGAAAAGTAATTGCAGTAAAACAAGTTGTGGGGCTAGTTGGTGCATAGCTTTAAAAAATGAAGCACCAACGGTAACGGCACACTAAGAAGGAACAGAAAGACAGGACAAGGCGCTTCCTGTCTTTTTGTTCCTTATTAGCGTGCCGTTACCGTTGGCGCTTCATTTTTTGAAAAGTAATGCCACAACATGTGGATGGGTGAGATTTTAGGCACGTTTATGGCTGGCTCATGTTGACCTATCTCATTTAATACCAGTGCAGGTGTTGCCTGGTTTGCCAGAAGTGCACTGTCGATTGGCTGATACACATTTATGGATTTTTATTGCAGCACATATTTCCTTTGATTCTGGTTAACCCTGCTAATCAGAGATAACTTGGTGACGTCTGGTTCTGACTTCTGGCAGTAAATTATTGGCTTGCATACGCATGCAACTAAGTGACTTCTTCATATTTTGTATCGTTATTGTATTCCTCATAGCACAGTTCAAGTATTATTCATAGTTTGCTCTTGAGAAGTCTCGTGATTTTCCCAAGGTTCATGGTGTCATGTATTATGCAGCTTCAAGACTTTGAATGTGAAAGCAAAGAATCTGTTGAAAATCATACTAAAAGCAAGAAAGATAAAGGAGCTTCCCATGAAATTGAGTGGAAGAACATGGAAGCAAGAATTGAGGACCTTGAAAAAAAACTACAAAATATAGAAGCTGAGAAAGAGGAGCTTGCCCGGCTGTTGGAAGAGGAGCGAGAGAGGTCAAGAAGGCTGACGGATGCCCTCCTCAACAAGATTGGTAAGTTGCAAGCTCGTGTTTGTGAGGAGTGTTGACGTTTGCTGGTATGGGGGGGGGGGGTGAAATGACCGAAAACAAATGAGTGGACACACAAACACAAAACTTCAACAATCGCTTTATTGGAAACAGATGCACATACAGGCATGTAAAACATGCTCACTTGCAAACAAAAATGCAATGCCCACACAAAATCGCGTTCAGAAAAAACAGTTCTTGACAAAGCAAGCGAAGGCATGCTCACGCATTTGTCATTTAGGCTTGCTGTTCGGGCTACTTCAATGACCAGCCTAGTGAGTCTGCCTCTGTGTCTCGGCACATCAAAGCCTTGGCAAACAACCGCTCCCTGCCACATGTCTTGCAACAGAGCCAACCAACCACCGCTTGCTTTCTTATGTTGTTGCTGTGGTTTCTCAGTTTGTCTTTTAGGCAGCATTCCATATGGCCTACCTAGAACTTTCCGCATGAAAGTGCAATATGATGCACAACACGGTCTCTAGTTTACAAAGTGGATTTTATTATGCCTGCTGCAGCCAGCCAATAAAGCCTTAAATGTTGAAGTTAGCGCTTGTCTGTGCAATTGCTAGTCCTCAATGTCAGTGCGCTCATACAATTCTAACTCATGTTCGTGTAGCAGGACTTTTTGAAGTGAGCTCCTTAAATTCATTATTTTTTAACACAGAAGCTGAGAATGCCTAACAAGTGCCACACAACAGCGATAACATGTTTCAGTATTTAATAGAAGCAGTAAAAGCTGGGGATAAGAAGGATAGTGAATAGACACCAACCAAGTAAGAAACATACGTGCAGCTACATGGGCATGCACTGTAGAGTGGCATATAATCAATAAATGGGTGCATATCTATGAGTCAAGTATAATACAGAAGCTTCTATGTCTTGTCTTAAAGGTGCACTGACACAATTATTAACAATATATTCTTAAATAGCCGCAAACTCTATAATAAGGCCTCATTTTCTCAAACATACGACAAATCATGAATTATACCATCTTTTAATGCAATGAATTTAGATTGGTACCATATAGAGCACAGCTTATTTGTATACCATTCGTTTGCAAGGGCTCCGCTACACAGAGAAAGGAAATAAACTAGGAGGAAGTGTCGCATTGCATAGCTGGCCTTTGCAAACCAATTATTCTTGGATCCATACCCTTCACTTTCTTTTGGCCTACAGCATGACCCAGCGCTCAGCAGATTTGGCATTGTATGCTTGGCTCGTGGTAGGTTCTAATCAACGTACACGCGCCGACAAAAGTGGTATACTCTACGCAGATTGGTACTGCAGCAGCGTCGCTCGGTATTTTGGCGAGCTGAAGCACGAAACATTGACGCGAGTCAAGCGACATGCCTGCAGATAATAAAGGGCACCCATTGACTGTCTCGATCCCAGATGCTGCCTGTAGATGGCGTTGCGATGCAGTTTGCCGTTGCTGCGGCTCCCGCTGCGTGGAGTATACACCACTTTTGTCGGTGCCGGTACATGTGTTTGGGGGCTTTGGTAACTGCCCTGTGATTACTTCTTTGCAACACGCTTATGCATCTTGGGTAGTTTATGCTGGCTTGTACATTTAATAGCCATTGTGCAACAGTGCAGTCACTATCACACTCATTTTATTTTCAGAAGAGTGCAGTTAGTGCAGCAGTGAAAGACAGTGAAAACTGTCTTGACAAGATCACTTCTTGAGTCAACTTGTTTTGGCTGCAATTTTATCCTATGGTGCTCTCTTTCAATTCTTTCATTCCTCCTAGCATCACTACATGTGCAAATTGTGGTTATGTGCATGTGTTATCACGTATGAGTGGTTTGGTGCAGTGGTAAAAGCACAATGTTATAGTGTTGTGAAAGCTTTTCAAGGCGAAAAAGCTTTAGATGACGAGGGATAAGTTACTGAACGGGAGGAG
This sequence comes from Dermacentor andersoni, assembly GCF_023375885.2. Taxonomy (NCBI): domain Eukaryota; kingdom Metazoa; phylum Arthropoda; class Arachnida; order Ixodida; family Ixodidae; genus Dermacentor; species Dermacentor andersoni. The sequence continues at coordinate 106,788,408 of NC_092822.1, read as the reverse complement.
GGCAAAGGGCACTGCACATTCTGAGACAGTAGAGGGCCAAGCTTTTATTATTACATGTTGCATGTGAACAAGTGGAAAGACTGGTTCACGTGGTGTGCTTCCAGCATGCGGCAACACGGTTATTTTGTGGGTTGTTAACACTGAGTTATCAGGCTCATTTGTATGTCAGCAGCTTGTGATACCATGTGGACATTGCCTCTGATATGCGTGACATGTAGAGGAACCCTTGTAAAAAAAACCTTAGGCCAACTGATCATAGCATTGGAAGAGGATATAATTAGCAATTCTTTGTGCATTTAGGGGAATTCTTTTGCCATACTATGTTTTTCAGTTAAGCAGTTATGTAATGAAGCATGGAAAACAGGATGCAAAAGTATTATATCAGCACTCTTTTAAGTTGTGGTAGGCCCATAGTGTGCTCCTGATTTCCCAAACTGAGTTCATGGCAGATCATTTATACCTGACATGCTGCCAGTTCCTGGCCAAATATTACCTCACTTCTTGCAATATTGTGTCATATGTGCATGTAGCAGCTAAATCAACATTGCAGGTTATGTAGGGCTTATCAAAAATATACTGTGTACACTGAATGCATGACTGCGGGGCTCATTATCTGTGTTTGGAGCATACAGCTTTGGAAGGTGGGAGCTTCTGTTCTTCATTATTGCAAGCACCATGAGTGGCACAGGAGCCACGTATGCATCTTAGCCACAGCTATGTTCACAGGCACGAGCACATGTAAGGATTTTGCTGCACCATGTTGTGCATTACTTGCAGCCATTGGCAAAAGAATGTCTGGCTTTTCCTTGTTTTTTAATGCTATTTTCTTAGCTGGTGTTTTATAACAGTAATTGTTCTCATGCAGAAATTGCTCCCACTGCCGAGACAGCCACAATCGCAAAAGAAGTTGTTCATAAAATCTTGGTGCCAGATGTATCCCCAGGTTTGCTCATCAGCTCTCTCTCACTTGGGTTTCCTGTTCCAGACGTGGCATTCTTTAAAGGGCACCTCACCAGGTTTAGGCATTTTGAACAGACTAGTGTGACGCATAGATCACTCTGTGGAAACTGTGTCTGCAAAATATTGAAAGCTACACGGTGTAACAGCATAAATGTCACAGAAAAGCTCGCATGCCCTTTCTTTCACGTGAGCTCTGCTTCCAGCCACAGAGTCAAGGTTACATGCACAAATGCCTCTATGTAAGACGCACTGCCTGCAATGTCACCAATTATGGCTTATGACCTTGGTATTTTGCCTAGTGCAATGCTGCCATAGGAGTGTGCCACACAGCGAAAAGCGGAAGGGGAAAAAAATGGAGGCAGTGCTTGTGATGTAAATGGGAAAAGGTCCCTTGGCTCCAGTGACGGAGTTGGCAGGTAACAAAAGTCGCCTGTGGGCATCAGACATAGCAGAAGGAGAGAGTGCTTATGTTGGCAGTAAGCCCTTCCCTAAGTGATGCCCCGCTACTTGCAGTGCACAAAGAAAATTATCGATTGGACTTGGTGAGGGGCCCTTTAAGCTGCAATTGTTAAGAATACGTAAAAAATTTGCTATTTATTTAAGCTAAATAACTTCATAAAATTTACTTTTTTTGCATAATAACTTCAGGAACCTTTTGACCGCTTAGTTGATTGCAAGTGATTTACATCTGTGTGGCTTCATGTGACAGATATTCAGCAAGACATACTATTTAACTTCGACTCATGGGAAGATGTTACTCTAACATACGCACAAGATGTAACAAAATGTTGCATGTTGTTGGCAGTGTATTTATCTTATTCATGCAACGCACAGGACCTAGAATTAATTGCTATGATAATGTCTTCATTGTTGATATGTACAGGTGCACCTAGTTATTACCTTGCCTTGGAAAAGGTGTGAGTGGTTTATGTCTTGACCACATTGGAACAGCTTCCTTGTAGACATATTTTTTGAAAGCATAAAGTGCTGTTAGCTCCCGTTCTCCGCGACCTTCAAGAGACCTTGAGCCAAAATCGAGCTGTTATCCGGGCACTCAAGATGAGAATGAGACGAGAATGGGGCAAGAATAAAACGAGAACATCTGGTGCACGATCGAAGAACTTTGTTCGATACGCATTCTGTTTGGTTGCTGCAACGTCACCAAGTGGCAGTATGCAAAATTTGTGAGAACGGGGCATAGAGAGCAGCCAATCTGTGAGCGGTGAACTCCCCGGAAGTCTACTTCTCTCGTTTGTCATCTGCTTGCAGACTACTACAATTTGTAACTATTAGTTTCTCTGCGTTGTCCCTAGGTGGTGTCATGCACAGCGAGGAAAAAAAAGGAAAATAAACTACTGGAAGAGTGGCGCACTTTTCAAGAGCCAACAACATTGCGATGGCTCACTGGCATTCAATGATGGGGTCGAGTTAACTGCACAACCAACGCACTGTTTCGAGAAACGAAACAGTGCCAGAATTCACTTCAGTCGAAACTCAGTTTCGCCCCAGTCGAAACTTACGGTCTTTGGTCTCCAACCCCTTGTACAGGACCACATTACATATGCTAATTACTGCCCAAACAAGTTTTTAAAAATATTGCTTGCGATTTCTTCCTAATATTTGTTCACAAAACCACTCGATAAAGCTGTAACTTCTTGTACGCTGAAGTTTAATTTATCATTTCGTATAGTGATGTTCAAAAAGGCAGATACAGTGCACCATACACTTGATTGTCATCTTTTGTGCTGAAATAGGGTTGCTTGTGCTCTTTTCATGGCTAATGGTCTATGCGTTCCGTGGCACGGATTTTGTGCCGCCTCCTGCAAGAGCTGGCAACATGCTGCGTGACCAGGCCGACAGTGACCGGCACGCCTCAGGTGGCTGTGAGTAATCATCGTAATTACTCCAACCCATCTGATTTGCCGGTAGCTGGTTTATGCTTACATCTACTCTCGATTACGGGAGAACCAGCACCTTTTTACTGGAGTTACTAAGTAAGTACAATCAGTCACATAACAATATCGGGTGAATGCTTGCCATTTTAATGATCCATGCTTTTGCTGCTGTCCAGTGCAAAGAAAAAGCGAGTGTAGATGCATGCACGCTTAATTGGTGCCATCACAACATTTGTCTGCTGGCTGGTCTCTGAAGTGGATGCTACCCCTGTGGTTATAGTCATTCGTCTCCTTGCTTTTTCTGCATTGTCCATTACAAAGCACTGGACCAACTTGCAAAGTTTTAGCCTACTGCCACAAAAGTGTGGTGAGAGCTGCTTGCCAGTCAGTGAATTTGCAGCATTTCATATACTTGCACAAAACTTTCAACCTTTCCATGCCTATGCGAAAGCCCCACGTGAGTTTGGAACAAAGCAGTCATCATCGGGCAGCACTCGCTTGTTGTCAATTGTCTGGCTGATTGTAAAGAAATATGTTCATTGCTGCAAATAACTAATGTAATGATGACTTTCAAGGGTGTTAGAGTGATTTGTGAATATTTACTTAAGTCAATTACAGATGCTAGTTCCTCTGGCAGCATCCTTTGTAGTGCTTCAAGCACCCCTAGTAGAAGTCTTATGTGAACTTTAAGACAATTAAGACAATTTTTTGCAGGATTTGCTTTGTATTGTTCTTTGTCGTCCAGATAAAAATCATGCAGGAGGTACAGTAGAATGTTTCTCACACTGCTATATTTTTGTTTTAGGTGGTCCACCGCAGTCATACGAAGTGTTGGCGGTGGGTTCAGGGGAAGGCAAATGAACCCTTGTAATACTCATTACGAGTGTGTCTTTACACACTTTTTATGGTATATGTGAAGTTTCATTCCTTGGGATATGTGTATACATTTTGTTTATGAAATGTTAAATGGGCTGCACTATATTTTTGTTTGTCAACTGTGAACTGGGGTTATGCAACTAACCCTTTTGCAGCTCTGACTAGGAAAGAAGGCCATTTTAAATTAAAATACTATTTTATGGAGACTGCTGACAAATTTTACACTATCTTGAACCAACACAACACTGTCCATAATAAGTATTCCTTGCTTTCAGTTCTTGTTCTCCAGAAAGTACGCCATACTTTTCTTTTCATCTTACACCAAACGTACAGAACCCTAATTTTAATCAATGTAAGGTGTACAGAGTCGTCCACTCTTGGTATGAACACGGCGCAGCGTGGCCGCGCTGCGCAAAGCGTCAGCGCGCACCACTCGGCCGCGCATCAAAACTAAGTGGAGCAGGCGCACAGGGGCCTGGAGGTGGGGCATTGCGTCGTCTGCTGAAGCGAGGGAGCGTACCATGCTTTAGCACACTACACAGGACATGAAGCCCTACCTTCAAGCCCCTGTGCACCTGCGCGCTTTGCTTCGATGTGCGGCCAAGCCGTTCGTGCTGGCGCTCCGTGGCGCACGGCCATGCTGCGCTCTGTGCGTGCTAAGAATGGATGACCCTGTGCATTGCTCAAATCGTCATTTAACTATATTTAAAGCACATGAAATGCTTCAACCATAACTTGCCTATGTTTGTTCCATTTGGCAGTTTCTAGCACGTGTCAATGAGTTATTCAGCTGGACAAGAACCTTCTCTGGCCTAACAATGACGTGACGCTTGCAGTTCCCTCAATAAGAAATTGCATGATAGTGGAAATTCTTTCCGCAGTGTCATGCACTATAAACTTGCAGGCTTTCCCAGAACTGATTTACCACATTCATTTACCTGGTGCATTGGGAACAGGAATATCAAAAAGTACTACAAGTTGAAGTCTGTTGCCATATTAAAGTAATTTTTACATATATAATTCATTTTGTGGGTATGTTGCGTAGGCAATGTTTTTTTTTATTATCCTTCTGTAAACTGATCTGCTGAAGTACTTCTAAGTTGCATTGGGATGTTGCACTGCCTTTCAAATTTAGTAAGATTGGACATTTTACAGTACTGCAATAGAAATGTGCTATTAACAGTAAATGTAATGCTGCACTGCATGCATTGCAGTTTTGTACAGTTATTGGAGAACATTTCATCTCATTTTGCTTTACAGTCCACTGGCATAGTTGACAATTTGCAATAAGCAAAGGCGTACATGTTTCAGAATATTTAAATATTCGATATAATGACCACATTTGTGTGGATCCTGCAGTTCGTTATAAGTGTGTCTAAAGTATGTGCATACTTCAAGTGCAAATAAACAGGGACAGAAGAAAGGAAAACCACATAGGACAAGTGCTCATCCCGTCTGTTCTTCCTTTCTCTCCCCCCCCCCCCCCGTTGTATTGCGCTTCAAGTCAAATATGCATTCTCACAAACTCGCCTAAATTTCAGCTTTGATTGGCTAATTTGTGTGCTGATTGGCTACATATGTGTGCTCTGCAATAACCAGCACCCAAGCAAGTCTAATTTCTTATGCTTAAGTCTGAAGTTGCCAACCACACAAATGCACGCAAGCTTGAGTCTGCGTGCCTACGCATTCTTAGAAAATGCGGAATAGCTCGTACGAGTTGAAGGCTGGTGCGAGCGTGCAGATCTGTTACAGGGAAATATTATTTCTCGGGCTGCCTTAAGTTGCCATATTAGCCAAGCACCTTGCTAAAATCAATTTTCAGGGAGGCTGATTGCCGTATAATGTGGAATATAGGTTGGGGCAAAATATAGGTCAACCCCCTTGCATTGAAACGAAGAAGTCAACATAAAAACTACAAGGCACAAAACTTCGTTTATTTACTGGTGCCGTCAGACCAGTCGTCTGCTTATTCGTTCGAGCTGTCTGAACTCTCGTCCGAAGACAACTGCTTCTCACTGGCTGCGACCCACAACATGTCATCCTCGGTGCCATCCAAGGAGTTGCTAATGCAACACTCCTTCAATGCCCGCACCACCATATCGTCGGGCAGCGAGCGCCAAGCCTGCAACACCCATGTGGCCACAGTGGCGAGAGCCGGCCGGTTGGGGTCGTCGCGTTGGCGCTGGCCATCTACTGATTATACTGTTCACGAACACGGTCTTTAAAGGGCATGTTAAGCACGACGTCCAGTGGCTGAAGTGCTGATGTCATACCTCGCGGAAGGACGGCGAGCTCTGTCCTCCCGTCGCGGAGTGCCTGCTTCACGCCTGTGATCAAGTGCTTGCGAAAGGCAACCAAGACTAGCATGCTCGGACACCGCAGGAGTGCACCAGGTTGCCGATTCCAGAAGGTCTTGATCCAATTGAGCATGAGGGCCTCGTCCATATAGCCCTTTTCGCTCACGCAAACGACAACATCCCGTGGGAAAGCCTCTTTCGGGAGCGTCTTCCTCTTCCTTATGTATGGGGGCAGCTTTCTGCCGTCTGCATCACACGCGAGCATCACCGTGAAGCGCGAATGCTCGTTCGTCGTTGAAAGAAGCTTAACTTCCTTCGCGCCGCGTTCGCACATTGTTGTGGACGACGGCATGTCGAACCACACGGGCGTTTCATCAGCGTTGCCGATCTGTCCCCATGCTGCTGCCGGAGACAGATAACATACTGCTGGAATTCGACCAGCTTGTCCTCGTATGCCTCGGCATCTTCTGGCAGTGGATGTGCACCGCCGAATTGCGAATCCCTTGCGTCGCGTGAAGCGACGAACCTAGTAAATGGAACCCTTGAATTGTTCCTTGGACAGTCCGGATTCTCGAGTGATCTCGATAGCTTTGATGCGGATGAGTTCTGCTGTCACTGGCAAGGATCTGGCACGATGCTCGCGGATGAAATCTGCCCCCTTGTCTTCGAGCTCCAGGTGCACGGCGCGGCGCCCGCGAAAGGACATCTTCCGCACATTGCAGGCAGACAGCTTGACTTTCTGCGTTCACCAGTACCGGATGCTTTTTTTCCAAAATGACAAAATGCCGCTGGGCGGAGATGTTCCCATGCATTTCAGCATATTCGATCACTTTCTTTTTAAATGCTGCAGTGAACTGACGTCGAGTACTAGTACTTATTTGGTGGGTTGTCGGCAAATTAGCAATGCTAGGAACGATTGCTGCACAAAAAGGGAAGATGGTGTCGATCCAACTGCGTAGGCCGCGTCAACGTTGGGCCACATCGGTCACCATGCAGGCAATAAAAATGCGGATGCCGAAAAGTCTGTGCTTCTACATGTTTCCAGATGACTACTCAGGTTGTGCCAAGGGCCGGTGTATACATATATAAGTCAAGGGGTGACTTTTAGTAATATTTTTTTGGAAAAAACGTCGACTTATATTTCGCACTATACGGTAATGTTCATGTGAGGATGTGCTTTTTCTTTCCTCTTCGCAGGCAATTTACGTCCCTACAAATAAAACAGTTACTTTGATAAATATTTAAGAATTTCGAAGCACTGTCGATAGAAATATGAAATGATGCCTGCTGAGACATTTATGTGCGAGCAAGCGCTGGCGCACGTCTATTGTAGATGCAAACCGCCATTCCTTGTGAGGCGTGGCAGGCACAAGGCACGTAGACACGAGTTTGTGTGCATCGGCAAATAAGGCTGCCTTTTCTGTACTCCCGCTGTGTTTGTTCCAATATCGCCTTGATGAAGCATTCAAATTTGATAAGTATCTAGAATTCAATATGATTCTCAATGTAACAAAAAGTGTCGCTGTATTAAGTTGTCACTGCATCCAAATTTGCCCTACAAACTGCTGCCCTCAAGGTTCTGAACAAATTTCATGAATTTTTTATAAGTTTTCTGAAATGCATTATTCACAGCAAAGTATGTCTGCCTCGTCCAGAAACTCCACAAAAGTAGTGTGTCGCTACACTCATGCACTTTTTATGAACAAAATTTTATGGTTTAAAAAAAACTTTATATATATGCTACACCCCCAGTTATCCGTGACAATTACTTTTATGACTACATTGCAGTAGTGAAAAGCAGTTGTGTATGTGTTGTTGATAGTATAAGGGGAAAATTTTCATCCACCCGACTGTAGTATCAAGCTACAAAGGAAACGCGTACGAGCTTCTCTAAACAGAGCTTTGCAATTGAAAAATTCGTCCTTGTCCGGGATTTTCTTCAACTACAAAGCTTTCTTTCTGAGAAACTCGTATGGGTTTCCTTTATAGCTTCATGCTACAGTCAGGTCGATGACATAGCAGATCACGGTCAAGCATGCACAAACAAGGTCAAAGTGAGGAGTAGAAAACACAGGCGCTTGTGTTGTCTACCACTCACTTTGTCCTTGTTTTTGCGTGTCTGACCGTAATCTGCTATGTGCAACCAGCTAACCGAAAAGTCGGTGCTCTTGAGGTCAATGACAATTTTTTTCATCTAGTAGACTTTCCTCCAACTTGCAGGCTTCCCTAGAACTAATTTGCCGCACTCATTTACATGGTGCTTTGTGACGTTCATTAAAGATGTGTTCAGACAATTGCATGATGTTTTGCTGGCATAGTTATGCAACAAGTACAAATTGCTTATGAAGCTAGAAATTGTGATGCAATATTGTGATTTTCAGGTGCCAGTTACAGCCATGCACTGGAAGATGAGCTTCTGGCCCTGGGGAGGACAGACCAGGCTGATATTGGTATGTGGAATAACTTGCTTAAACTGTGTTTGAATGATCGTTATTGTAGAAAATTCGACATATCTCATTCAGGATGAGGAGAACGAAAGTCATTTGTTTTTTACAAGCTGCTTCAAAGTGTGGCCAGTTTTCTGTTGATACATTCTTTAAGGCACAGTTAACATAAAAATGGTTTCACCTGCATTAGTAAATTACTCTTCTACAATATCAAAAAGGCCCTCGGTTACTTCCGGAAGACGGCTTAATTTTGATAAGCCAGAAAATGTGCAAAAGAGAAGGCGAGCGATGAGCCCTTAAGGTTCCTGCACCAGCTATTCATGTATTTAGACAGTGTCTGCTGGGCCCAATGGTTCAGTGTTTATGGGTAAAAATCAGCTACATTGTGTTTTAGAGGAGCCATGCATTGAAAATGGCAAGCTTCTGGCACTTAGGCAACGAAGCCCAAATATGAAAAAACAAAAATGTATGCTTCAAAATTAATGATGTCACACTGACATTCTGCCAGTCTGGCGACGGCATGAAATCCGAGAAATAGAACTTTGACCTTAACTTTTCAACTAATATTCCACCTATTGCAGAATTAGTGTCCCATTAATGCATGTTTATCTAGGGTAACCTGTTTGCTGCTTTAATTGTGCTTCACATTTGCTTCAATATTGCTGACTTTTTCTTGTGGGACATTCAGTGACAATATTATTTGCCTCTTCAGATGGTAGTTCTCTTGCTGCATCAAGCTCCGCAACTCAAGAGCCCAAGCTATTTGAAGTGGTAGATGGTAATGTAAGTTTAACTTAGACACTTCCTTTATGCTGTGCTTTGATTTTTTATATTTAATTGTTTAATATTTTAATAATTGCCTAGGAGTAAGTGCTATGGCATGGTTATTTCAGTTTTATGTATGAGGAGCAATGCATGTCACCTTTTTCGAGTGAGTAGTTTCTAAGCTTTGCTTAGATCTACATTTGTGCCTGATGCTCACTGTGGTTATATTTCCATTTCTTACTGACATTTTTGTTCATTGTGTTTTGGCTGGCCAGTTGTCTTGTGTAGCACTCTGCATGTTTCTCAAGGTGCATTGAACAGCAAATTCATGCACACTGAGCAAATTTTCTCGCAAGGTAAACATGAAACTAACACTTATACTTGTTGCTGGTCTAGTCGGTTCATACTGTATTATGGACCATAAGAACTATGGCCAGTTAGCGCAAATAGGAATAAAAATAAGGGGAGGAAGTGGCAAGGTGAGCGCTAACTCTCAAGTGTTTATTGGGGACGCAGGTACATTGAATGTATACCACAAACCTACGAACATGCATTCACAAGCACGCATTACAGCACCCACATAATTATTTTTCAATAAACTGACTCTCCAAGAGAGAGAAGGTAACTGATGTGTTGCTGATACATGAAGCCCCAAGTTTCCTGATGTGAAAGGCTTCTGTTAATTCACCTACGGCTGCATCCTTACTTCAACCTGTAATCAAGATCTGGTCCAGCCATGGCACACACTGATGTGCTTGGCAGTGGGCAGGAAAATGCGTCCTGTCTAAATTCACTCTTTAAAGACAGCTCGTGTTCCCACGCGTGCTCGTTTACGCAGCGCCAGTCTGGCAGACGTTGCTCTTACCGCTAGGTAGCGGTATTCTGTACAGCAGGAGCTTGATGTGGGTGAGCTGGTGTAACATTTGCAGAAAAACAGCTCTAGAGAGATGAGGACGAAAAGGACATGTATTCAGTTGGAAGTTTAGTGCCTGTCCATTGTACATGTTCTTCTTCAGGCTGCAGGTTCCGTACCTAAGTAGTGGCAGCTGCATTCTGAGGAAGATATCTAAATGCAAATAGATGAGCGTTTGCTAACATAAGAGAACTGCAGGTGATAAGAATTCAATTGGCCCTCACTGCAGCATCCCTCATAGTGTTGCTTTGGAACAATAAAAGCCCAAAACTTAAATTTTTGCTATTAAGTAAAAATAATTAGGTCTGTCAATGAGAGATTATCACCCTGCTGTGTTTTCCCTTCGTATTGCCTGACTGAAAAAATTGACAATGTGCTTTGTTTTCATACTTTTTCATGCTTGTAAGTACACCTTGGGCCAGGCATAACTATGCCTGAAAACAAGCTGGCATACATAATGAAGGCTGGCCACGAGATGAAAGTGGCCAGAGAAATGGTACGTTTTTTTTTTGGACAGTGAGCGAGCTAAGGATTCGCTCGTTGACAGGCCATTCCTGCTGGAGAAATTCCGACACCATTGGAAAGCAGCAGGCGACGCCTAATAAGGGGACTGCCATAATGAGTAAGTAACACTGCACAAATACATGCCCCCTTTTAGTGTCTGCAGTATCTATGAACGTGTGCTTTACGATAGCTGGAACAGTTATATACGGTTCGCATACTGGTCATATGATGTGGAGACCAGATATTTTATTAGCAAATTATTGTGTTATTATGTTATTATGTTATTAGCAGTGGGTCTGGCGGCAGCATCACAAACATGCGCTACTAATTTGCCTACTTCTTACAGATTGCCGCAAGTACCTGTTTCCACGATCTTCAATGTTGTGCTCCTTCGGATTGCCGGCTCGTCGGTCTACCCCACCGGACGGTCGACGCTTGCTCAGGAAGCTTCACGTGTCCGTTGCCAACGAAGGCACTAAACGCAAACGTGTCAGCCTGCGTGGACTGTTTCCTCCCCTGTTGGCCAGCACTAACCTGGCGGTACTGCGCATGCTCCGGCACCTCAGCGACATCTACGTGCTCGCAGCAGGATAAAGGACGGACGCCTCCGGGGTTCCACTTCAGTGGGTCTGGCGGCAGCATCGCAAACATGCCCTACAAATTTGCCTACTTCTTCTTACAGGTATGCAATTCGTATGGTTGTAAATGCTATAGAAATGATGATCGCTTCTTGTTGCTGCTGCCAGACCCTCCCACGTTCTTTTTCCCGAAAAGTGCTGCCGGTCTTGTGCACATGTTGAAAAGCCTGTTGATTCTTTCAGGCGACATAGAAACTAATCCGGGTCCCATCAATGAAAAAATGTTCGCCGAATTGCTATCAGGACTGGCTCGCATAAGCAACGAAATATCTGCACTAACCTCCAAAATTGCCTCTTTCGATTATCGTATATCTAAACTAGAGTCACTTGTCGCCAACACCAAAGATGCCGGTGAGCGCGTGCAGGAACAAGAAAATACTGTTTCTGGTCTCGCAGATATGATCCAAAAGCTGGAGCGTAAGAATGACGACCTTGAAAATCGGTCGAGACGGAAACACTGAATGAAACACCTGAGGCACTTCTTACTTCAGTACAGCATGCTAACGACAAAGCTTGACGTCACGTGTGATAACATCGAGCGTTGCCACAGACTTGGGCAAAAAAGGACAGGTAAAGATAGACCAGTAATTATCAAACTGTTGGATTTGCGAACTAAAGTAGATATCTTAGCTAACGCACGCAAACTGAAAGGTTCAAACATTTACATGAGTGAAGACTTTTCTGCACGCGTGCGACAGGTGCGCAGAAGCCTATGGCAGAATTCAACGGAACTAAGAAAAGTCCCAAAGAAAGTACGGTTACAACAAAAGCACCTGATTATCGACAGTGTTCGGTACGAGTGGAGTGATGCCAGAAAGTGCGTTGTCAGGGCGTCTGATTACACCGCTCCTAGGAATTCCAACTGACTTCCACATAAAAGGAAACTAACACTTCTCAACTTTAACGCGCGCAGCTTGGTTAACAAATATGTTTCTTTCAACTGGCTTGTAGAATGTCACAAACCATCAGTAATATGTGTTACTGAGACTTGGCTTCATGACTCCATTTCTGAGAATGAATTTTTGCCGCCTGGTTACTCGGTGTTGAGAAATGACAGGACTGTTGGTCGCGGAGGTGGCGTAGCGCTTTTTATTTCTAAAGATATTAAATACGTTTTGCTGCCGAAGCTTAATGATAGCGAATCGGTTTGGTGCAAGATTGACTTTGGCGGCTTTACTACTGTGATTGGCGCTGTATACCGACCGCCAAATGATGTCAATTCAATCCACGCTCTCACGGATTATATTGCAGTGAACAGGCTACAAAAAAGGCAGGTAATAATATGTGGCGATTTTAATGCCCCCTACATTGACTGGCGTTCTCTCTCTTCTACTGGACGTGATCGACCCATCTGCGACGCTCTAATCAATCTCGCTGTGCCATATGATTTGACACAGGTCGTTAGCTCGTGCACCCGAGAATCTGCTATTTTGGATTTGGTCTTCCTTAGTGATGGGCTCCTGTAAAGCAAATGTGACGTTGTGGAGGGCATCTCCGATCACAAGGCGGTAATTGTCCACCTAGATATTGCTCTACAGCCCAATAAACCAACATATAGTACTGTCCATGACATTTCCCGAGCTGACGACAATTCTATTGTCGCCTTGCTTGCATCACACTTTGATGAGTTTATGTTTTCGAGTGATGCCTTAGGTGTTGACTCCTTAGTTGAAATGTTTCACAACATTGTCAAAGAGTGCACAGCTAATTTCGTACCAAAAGAATGTGTAAAGCGAAACGCGAAGCACCCTTGGTACACTAGAGAGATTATACAGTTGATTAGCCGGATAAAGCGCTTCCGCCGTGGCTCTCGCACTCAGAATGTCCGAGAAAACTCAATGCTCACGTTACTCAGACAAACTCTTAAGACTAAAATGCAGCACGCTAGAGACTACTACTATAACAACACTCTGACGACATTCCTAAAAGACAACCCATCCAAATTCTGGAAAACGGTTGTTCCTCCTGTGTCCAACTCACCCTCTATGGTCATTAACGCACAGTCGTGTTCAAATGCTGTCATGATCTCTGAAGCGTTCAATACATATTTTAAATCTGTTTTTATTGAAGATAACGGCATTATCCCTACGTTTCACTGTAGTTGTGCTTCGGCATGTTTTCCAAAACTTCAGATAACGCTTAGCGGAGTTCACGGCCGCTTGTTAAATATTGATACTAGTAAAAGTGCAGGACCAGATAACATTCCAAACACGTTTTTAAAGAGATACTCAGAATACAGTGCGCGGTATCTCACTATCATCTTTCAAAAATCTGTCGAATCGCAAACTGTTCCCAGTGTCTGGAAGGTTGCTCAAGTTGTACCGATACACAAATCTGGCATTAGGCAAACAATTTCTAATTATAGACCAATTTCATTATTATCTACTTGTTGTAAACTACTAGAACACATAATTCATCAGCATATTGTACAGTACCTCAACGATAACAACATTCTTTCACATCTCAAGCATGGTTTTAGATCGGGTTTTTCCACGGTTACGCAACTAATTGAATACACTCACGACGTTGCTACTACACTTAACAATCGTGGCCAGATTGACGCCATATTTGTTGACTACTCCAAAGCATTTGACAAGGTATGTCATGCTAAGTTACTTATGAAGCTTGACTGTTTATTCACAGGCATACACGGCAATCACTTGCTTGGCTGGATAAGAGACTACTTGCATCTGCGGTCCCAGTTTGTCTTATTTAATCAGGCGCACTCATGTTCAGTCGGTATTTCTTCCGACGTCCCACAGGGCTCCGTATTGGGACCACTTTTATTCATTATTTACCTTAATGATGTCGAGAGTGTTATTAATAACACTGCTGTTAAGCTCCGTTTGTATGCAGACGACTGTGTCTTGTACTCTAACATCGTCAGCGTCAATGCCCAGGAGATGCTGAATAACACGTTCTATGCCTTCTGCAACTGGAGCAAGACCTGGCAAATCGAAATCAACTTCGATAAAACGGTATCGATGACCTTTTCGAACAAAAAGGAACCCCTGAAATTTGCCTACAGTAATGATGAGAAGATTTTGACTTCTGTCACCGAGTTCAAATATCTTGGCGTAATTTTTTCTTCCAACTTAAAATGGCACAAACACGTCGACTTCATTTGTTCCAGGGCTCTAAAACGACTTGGATATTTAAATCGAACACTAAAACCAGCAACCAAGGAATGCAAACTAGCAGCTTACAGATCCCTCGTGAGGCCCACTCTAGAATATGCATCTGTTGTCTGGTCACCCCACTGCGTATCTGATGTATCAAAGCTTGTGGCTGTGCAGAAGAAAGCTATTAGATTTATTTATAATTGATACGATCGCAATTTCTCCCCTTCTCTGCATGCTGGCCTGCTATCGCTTGAGCCGTTGGCACATAGGCGCACGTGTGAAAGGATTATAATGTTGCACAAAATTGTACATGCTTCTGTCATTGTCGACGTACCTGTGACATTTGTTGGCTCCTCGGCGCGTGTAACGCGAAGAGCCAATCCCTTGAATATTGTTCCCTTTCGAGCTCACTTAGATAGCTTCAAATTTTCTTTCTTGCCATTTACCATTGAATTGTGGAACACGCTACATACTAATGTCCGAGAATTGCCACTTGAGCGTTTTGTAGACGAAGTTCGTTTAGATGTGACATGTTGATTGTATGTTATCTTGATGTACTTACCCACTCCTGCTATGTCTCAATTTTGAGACAGCAGTATTTGTAAATAAAAATAAAACCACGCTCTCGCCGCCAAAGAGTGTGCTTGCGCAGTGTATTACAAAAGTGTGTTTTTTCCAGAAGCTTGCAGAATTTGCAAACTGCTACGTGTCTCTAAATTTTCTGCATTATGTCCAATGGCTGAGCTCACTGCTGGTATTGCATAAGCGAGAAGAAGGGTTCGAACATATTTGCAAGCGTAATGTGAAGGTTTGGTGAAAGTAGCCTTATATAGGGACTTTAATTTGTTGCACGGCCTATTGCAGAATTCTTTTTACAAAGGCTGTTTGCATGTCGACTTCAATATAGTTACTTGATTGTCATGTGTGTTTTAAATGTAATTGTGCGATAAGATAGCTCGACAGCTTGGGCAGCGTCAGCAGTTACAGCGCCGCTGGGGCACTCGTGATGCGGTCTATAAAAGCCGCTGCTTTCTGATAATAAAGGTTCTTTGGTTGTTGCTTGTCGATGGTGAAAGACGCACACTTCTTTGCGTCTGTTCGCGACGCAAACATGGTGTCAGAAGTGGCGCCCGCCGATCTGAGCCCTTCAGCTTCGCAACGCCCAACGACTGGCCTCCCTGGAAACAGCGATTTTTTCGCTTCCGAACTGCATCTGGACTAGACGGGAAGCCAGAAAAGAGTCAAGTAGATGCATTGGTGTATCTAATGGGACCTCAAGCCGAGGATATCTTCAAAACGTTCAAGTTTGAGCCCGGCAACCAGAAGTTTGAGGTCGTACTGCAAGAGTACGAGGCCTACTTTGTTCCTCGACGGAACATCATTTATGAAAGGGTGAAGTTTAACACACGAACGCAACAAGACGGCGAATCCGTCGAGGATTTTGCCACTGCACTGCACGCGCTGGCTTCCACGTGTGACTACGGGGAGCTGCGGGAGGATTTAATTCGAGATCGTCTCGTGGTGGGTCTCCAAGACCGTAAGATCTCGAGAGCTTTGCAACTCGATCCGGACCTAAAACTACAGAAAGCGTTGTTGGTGGCACGACAGCACGAGACCGTCAACCAACAGCAGGCAGATATTCACCGCGTGCGAGAACAAGAAGTTCACCGAATACAATCCCAGAGCGGTACGCGACAAGTTGGGAAAAACGCGCTTCCGCCTGAAAGTGGAAACAACATTCCCAAACCATGCGGCTGGTGCGGAAGAAGCAGGCACTGTCGAGCGTCCTGTCCAGCGAAAGATGCAGTCTGCAGAAAGTGCGACAAAAAAGGACACTTCGAAGCGGTTTGCCGATCAACCAGAGCTGTCAGGAACGTCGAAAACCGGACCGAGGAACCAGGCTTCCTCGGAGTCGCGTCCCATTCATCCGCTTACAGGTGGGAGGTTCCCATTCTTGTTGAATCCTCGAATGTGGTATTTAAAATAGATACTGGAGCGGACGAAACGGTCATTCCGGCGGAGCTCTTCACTCGCATCTTTCCCGCCATAAAACTTCAACCAGCAAAGCGTCGGCTTCAGGGGCCTGATGGTAAATCCCTTGCCATATCTGGTATGGCTGCCATGAATATGACATTTGCAGGAACGAGCAGCCGCGAGGACGTGTACGTACTTCAAGGCCTCCGAACCCCTCTTCTTGGGAAACCAGCGATAGAAAGGCTCTGCGTAATACCACAAATCAACTTAGTGAAGAAACTGGACCCCGTATCTGATTTTCCACAAGTGTTCCAGGGACTGGGGACCTTCAAAGAAGAGTGCGACCTCAAGTTGAATCCGGAAGCAAAGCCTTTCGCGCTGTCGTCCCCACGTAGAGTCCCCCTGCCTTTGTTCGAAAAAACAAGACAAGAGCTCGAGCGGATGCAAGCACTAGGCGTCATTTCTCCTGTCACCGAGCCTACTACATGGTGCGCACCTATGGTTGTCGTTCTTAAACCCTCGGGTGCTGTTCGAATCTGTGTTGACTTCACGGAACTTAACAGATACGTTCAACGAGAATGGCATCCCATCCCGGCCGTGGAGTACACCGTCGGAATGCTACGGGGAGCCAGCACGTTTTCGAAACTCGACGCGAACTCGGGTTTCTGGCAGATACCGCTGAGTGAAGGGAGCAAAGAATACACAACTTTTATCACGCCGTTCGGACGATTTTATTTCAACCGACTTCCGTTCGGAATTTCGTCGGCCCCCGAACATTTTCAAAGACGAATGGGACAGGTTCTTTCAGGACAGGAGGGAGTCGTCTGCCACATGGACGATGTGCTTATTTGGGGTGCTACGCAGGCGCAGCATGACGAGCGGCTTCGGGCAGTGATGGACCGCCTCCGCACAGCGGGCATTACCTTGAACAGAGATAAGTGCGAATTCAGTGTCACGCAGATTTCATTTTTGGGACATACAATCGGGAACAACGCAGTGCGTCCCGATAAGCAAAAGCTTGACGCGGTGACAGAAATGCCACACCCGACGTCCAAGACAGAGTTACGGCGCGTGATGGGCATGGCAAATTATCTGGCCCGCTTTGTGCCCCGCATGGCGGAAGTCCTTCAGCCTCTTTCGTCCATGATGAGCTCAAGACAGGATTTTGTGTGGGGTCCCGCGCAGGAAGCCGCCTTGAAGAAGTGGAAGATTTTTCTTTCATCGGACCCTGTTCTGGGAATCTGTGATTCAAACATGGAAACAGTGGTCACAGCAGACGCCTCATCATATGGTCTTGGAGCTGTCCTGCGCCAAAGGCAGAAAGACGGTCAATTCAAAGTGATCTCTTATGCTTCCAGAACTCTTACAACCACCGAGCGGCGATACGCCCAAATTGAAAAAGAAGGACTTGCCCTCGTGTGGGCTAGTGAAAAGTTCCGTGATTATCTCGTAGGAAAGCGCTTTAGCCTCGAGACAGATCACAAACCACTCGTATCTTTGTTTGGGTCAAAAGGAATTGACGAACACCGAGGTTACATAGAATGCGCATGCGTCTGATGCGCTACACATATGACATTGTGTATGTTCCAGGCCGGGACTTGACGGTGGCGGACGCGCTTTCTCGGTCACCTCTTCCACAAACGGAATCCCTGGAACTGGAGGACGAGATCCAGAGCTATGTGCGATTGGTGACTTCGTCAGTCCCGGTAACAGCGCCGAGTTTACAGCTTATCGCCCAGGAGCAAGAGCGAGACCCGGTATGTCAAGCTCTTATCAACCTGTGTACAAAAGGCTGGCCAAGCCGTCGAGACGTTGGGTTTGACCTGAAGCCTTACTGGAATGTGAGGCAAAACATTGCCCTTGTTGAAAACCTGCTCATGTGCGGCTCTCGGATAGTGATTCCATCGACACTACGGCAGCCCGTCCTTAAAATAATTCACGAGGGACACTTCGGCATTGAGAAGTGCCGGGCACGTTCTAAGAGCTCAGTTTGGTGGCCAAGTATCGACGCGGACATTGAACGACTTGTTAAGAACTGCCACAGCTGCCTCAAGCAGAGCACCAACCGAAAGATGCCTCTGCAACAGACTAAGTTTCCAGATAGGCCATGGCAGCGCATTGCAATGGATTTATTCTTTCTTGAGGGAAAATGGTGGCTGATCATCACGGATTATTTTTCACGATACCCGGAGCTCGTAGCGCTGAATAACCTGACTTCCGCAGCAGTAATAAACCACTGCAAATCCATTTTTGCCAGACACGGGATTCCGGAAGTAGTTGTTTCTGATAATGGGCCACAATTCTCAAGAGCCTTTGGCGCTGAATTTTCAAAGTTTGCATCAGACTACAACTTTCAGCACGTGACATCTAGCCCTCATTATCATCAGAGCAACGGAATGGCAGAGTCTGCCGTGAAAATTATCAAGGGCTCCTTAAAGAAAACTGCTGACGCTTATAAAACTCTTCTGGCCTACAGAGCAAGCCCACTGAAGAACGGATACAGCCCAGCCGAGCTGCTCATGGGGAGACGACTGCGCACAGCCCTGCCGACGTCCAGCGAAAGCCTCCAGCCCCGGACACCAGACTTCGAAGAACTGGCAGCTTTCGAGAGGTCGCAGCGTCAGCGCCAGAAGAGGGACTACGACCGACGCCATGGAGTGCGCGATCTGCCCGAACTGTCCGAAGGAACAGACGTATGGATCGTCGACCTCCAAAGAGAAGGAGTTGTTCGTGGAAGCACCGACGAGCCCAGGTCGTACTGGGTCGACTCCGGGGAAACTTCTCTACGCAGAAATCGCACTCATCTCGTCCCGCTGCCTCCGACTAGTTCAGAAGACAGCCGAGGAACAACGCAACTGACAGCGGAATCACCAGAAATAGGCGATGAAGAAAGAAGTAGCGCGCGACAGTGTAACGATCCCTGTCACAATCACACACGAAGTGGAAGGTGTGTGATTCCTCCAGAACGATTTCAAGCTTCGTAACAAAAGTGGCTTCATGAAAAAAAAAAGAGAGGAAGATGTGCGATAAGATAGCTCGACAGCTTGGGCAGCGTCAGCAGTTACAGCGCCGCTGGGGCACTCGTGATGCGGTCTATAAAAGCCGCTGCTTTCTGATAATAAAGGTTCTTTGGTTGTTGCTTGTCGATGGTGAAAGACGCACACTTCTTTGCGTCTGTTCGCGACGCAAACAGTAATCTGGTGCATGCATTTTTCAGATGTAGTGGAAAAGCGTATTGTTGAAAATCCCAGTGACGTCCCCGGAGGCAAGCGGCGGGCGCACGCTCGGAAAGCCACCCGGGATCTGTTTGCGTAGAGCGCTCGGCTAGGCCAGCGCGCAAGAACTGTGGCATGAAGCGGCCTATTTCAATCTTTTTTTCAAATAAATAACTTCCTCAGAAATTGATGTCATTTCTCATACATTGTCATGATGCGGGTGCAAGCCATGTGCCTTTGCTAAAATGCCATGGCTGAGCACACCAACGTCCCAGTGTGCGGGCGTCCCAGTGTGCGGGCGTCCCAGTGTGCGGGCGTCCCAGTGTGCGGGCGTCCCAGTGTGCGGGCGTCCCAGTGTGCGGGCGCCCCAGTGCGCTGGCGTCCCAGTACCCCAGTGTGCCAGTGTCCCAGCATGCCAGCATTTACTGGGCCCATAATCAGGCGCACTGGGTCCCAGTGGCACTGGGTTTTGCAATAGGGATGAAAGAAAATTTCGCGGTTAAGATCGAGAACAAATCAAATGCAAGCGATGAAATGTGCCATAGTGGCCCTCAGTAGCTTTTATCGACGATATGGCACACCCCTCCCGCAACGGAAGCAGCCGACTGTTGGTATGGCGAGGCGCGCATTGTTCGCGAAAGCAAGCAGTTCAGTACACCTTCAAATTGAAACCATGAAGTAGCTCCTTACAGCTCCAATTACAGTGCCTATAGCATACTCGAGGCACTGCAGCGCAGTTTAGGCTGCGTTGAAATGGAAAATGCAAACGCATTCTGCCTCACCATGTCTCGATTCTGCGTTGTTTAATTATACAAACTGAAAACTATTTGCTTCGTCAGTGCATAAAAGAGAACCTCGCATGCGCCGCCTCATAATGAAGACGCCACAAGCTTCACATGAACCCTTGAGCTGCACTGGGGAAGAATGATGTCTTCAATATGTGCCACACTACTAATGAATGGGGCTTCTTCTTGCTGGCTGCCGCGAACCGGTCTAAAACGAATATTTCGCTCAAATAATTGACCCGAGCAGCCTGTGTCAGTTCTCCAAACAGATTCATCATGTCTGTTTCTTAAGCAAGAAGCACCAGTAAATTGCTCAAGTGAGTTGAGCGTGTAGCACGGAAAGGGAATAAATATTGGTACATTCCTGTCCGTGGGCTGCAAACAGCTGTAAGCGTCAATCAGCTTTACTTCAAGTTACCTCAACTTAAATTTAACCGTTGAAGAACGGCTCATTTTGAGATGCACTTAAAAGCGCAAGTGGTGCTGCCCGAATCTAAACTGCAGTGGTAGTTAAGTCCTCGTGTTACAGCAGAGCCTTTCTGTGAAGAAATAAAAAAATTCGATAGCATACCGTGAACTATTCGTCGTGAGCAAACACATTTTAGTGGGTTAAAATCAAGATATATGTTGCAGAGGTCATATATAGCCAGCGTTTAATTGTGACGCGCATATTCCACCATGGTGGTATGGAATCTTAACTGTATTGTTATGTGCTTTGCTTTTGCGTCTATGCTTTGATTATTTACGTGAGCTACCACTGCAAAGTGTACATCCACACATGAAAAACCCGTAATGGGCTGGTCTGGGCTCCCTCGCGTGGCACTATAGCGTTGCCTTTGAGAAATATATTGTCGTGTAGGAAATAAGCTCCTTGATTACGTTTTCCAGTATGTAGACGTCGTAAAATATATATTTGTGAGGCCTGTCATAATTATACAAGCATTAGGAAGGAGAGCGAACACGCGGAAATACTGCAAAATGCCCCCGGACACCGCCCGAACTGCAGCTGACGACAGGCGCGAGTCCGTGCTCTGACATCACAAGGGCGGCGCTCGCAGCGCCCCTCTAGGTCGTTATCGGGGCTTATAGTAGTGGGGTTTCCTTGCCTTCTCACGTGACCTCCCTCCTCTCTTGTATGCTTACAAAAATTTTTAGTTACATTTTATAAGCCGTCTTTAGACAAGTGTTACTAGAACCTATCGACATTCCACAAACCGTCTTGAGACGCTGTAACAACTTCCTAGTAACCTCCTACCGACTATTGGCCACCGATATTGAAAGTATGGATATAAAATGTCGATAGAATTCTTACTGACTGCTTATTATCTTAAGTCGGTAGAAAGTGTCAACGGTGAAAAGACTATTTATTAACCACCTTTATACATCCTAACAACTTGCTAGCAACATCCTGTCGACAATTGGCCGCAGACAGATATTTGACAGGATGTCACTAGCAAGTCGTTAGGATGTATAAAGGTGGTTAATAAATAGTCGCTTCATAGTCTTTAAGAAATACATAAAAATTTTATTCAGAGATAATTACTTTTGCAATTATATATTGCAAAAATAACCTTTTATTATCTCTGAATAAAATTTGTATGTACTTCCTAAAAACTGTTCAGTGACTATTTATTAACCACCTTTATATATCCTAACAACTTGCTAGTAACACCCTGTCTACTATCTGTCTGTGGCAAACAGTGGTTGACATGTGGCTAGGTGTGGCATGCTACAGAAGACAGGTTCGCATTTGTGCTTGAACACATCCATTTATTATCCCCGGGCTAGTAATGAGGACGAGTTCTCCAGCTGCCCTCGAAGTACGCTGAAATGTTGCGTTGTGTAGTCTAGAAAAGAGAAGAAAAAGGCAATATATATATATATATATATATATATATATATTGGTTTTGCTACAGTGACATTGCAACACAGCATGCATCTGATTCTTATAAAGGAAGTGCACAAGACACAAGTTTTCAACCCTGTGAGCTCTAAACATCTCCACCTGTTTTGTGCAAAGCCCTAAAATGCATGAAATGGCTGAATTAGTGCATTAGAGCGGGGAGCGCGATGGATGTGGGTAACACCAACAGATGCGCGACACATAAGCTCTATCATACCAATTGTCATCTACAAACAAAAGCTGTAAATCAACTTCAGTTTAATGAACTTCGATATTCGTATTGTGACCAGTACATAGAAGTATCATGTGTGAATTATCTTAGGAAAGGCAAGGTGCCAGTCAGAACTGTGCTGCAGCTTTGCTTGGGCACAGGTACATAGACTAGTTGACTTTTGTGTTGCCCTTAAGAACCACGAAATGATACAAGCAACACGTAAGCAGTTGAACATGCATTATGGACGTTCTACAGCAAGATTAGAAAACGCCTTTGCTGTGCAGGCAGACATTGTCAAAGTGAGCTTGTTACTAAACATGTTAGCTTTCCACAAGACAGGATATTATATTATCAGTGCATTCATATGACCAGGGCCTCTATCGCAAAAATACATATGCCAACAGCCATGACAATGTTTCAGTTATGGTGGCAAAGCTTGCATTATAATGTGCTATTATAATCAGGTTAATAGCTATTTTAGCAGGAAAGAACGGAGTATACCCTAAGATAGCACTGAAACTGCCATGAAAGAGTTTTGCTGAAAACTGCACAAAGAATATTAAGATGCTTCTTTGTGACACACGTACCTAGTATGGCTTGACCTTCTTGGAACCAACGGATCCTTCTGTGGAAGGCATTTGACAGTCGTCCAAAGAAGGACCTCCATTCAACCTCTTCGTTTGAAAAAGGAGCTTTAAGGAGGGCCCCCGCGAACTGAAAGCCTGAGTTGTTAGCATCCAGGCGCAGCCTTTTCAGCAGGCCCTTTTCAACATATACATCGCCACCAATGTCTAGCTGTGAAACAACAAGCACAGATTCATTTTATGCACGTTTGATCAAAGAATGGTTAGGAAATAGGGTAAGGTTTGCAAAAACGGAAGTAGCTGCTTCTTGTTCATTCGGTTTAAAGAACAAAGCAGCCTTACGTATACCATACATACATTTTACTGAGCTCTGTACTTTCACATAAGACCAGAAAGTATTGGGAACTTCAATGCGAAAGAAAGACATACATCTGTCTAGATCTAAGCAAATGTGTGCCACCCATTGACACAGATCTGGTGCTGTTCTAGCAATTAACAGACATTGAAAGCTTCAAGCCTGATTGAGTATTAGGCCAAGATGTGCTCGATTAGTGACGCACAAGTGCTCGAGAACTATCAAACAAGATGCTATTGTCTTCAGATACAATTGTCTGACTTCCCCTTGCAGACATGCAGTTTTCAATTTACTGACTGCACTTGGGTGTAAAGAGTTTGTCTGACAAAGTGAATAAACCACATACACAAGCAGCATTTCTTTAATGGGTACTGATACCTTCAATTTAGAAAGCCCTGTGTATTGGGCCTCATCAAACTAATTTCATAGAAGTTTGTCAAGGAAGAAATAGAATTTTAGTCATTAGAAGACAAGTGAAAGCAGTTAATTATTGCAATTATTACTGAAAATTAAATTTTAGATAGCTCATCCCAGTGAGAGATTGAAGCAAGCAGTTTGTTCATGCCACATCAGCATTTAGATATCAAAAATAGTGATTAGAAAAAAACCTTCGCATGCAGGTTCATTAGTGCAAGCAGCCATGCCCTCGAGGAGACCTAACTTATTATCCTGTAGGCAGAAAGAGGCTCGAGTATTTTATTGACACATATATGTGCCTATGCATATATGTTATCTCTCTTGTAAACCTTTTTTTCATGTGCGAAACTTTTGTGCGAAAGCATTGCTTAAGGCACTTTTGCCTGAACCATGTCTTTAGAAGGTAGAACACATTTTTCTAGATGCTCTAGAGCACATTATTCACAGCAAGAAACCTCAATTCATGCTTCTTAAAAATGCAATTTGGCTAGATTAGGATAGAGCCTATATGGAGTATATCAGGCGTAATTACTCAAGCCCCCAATTATATTTCACCCAGAGGAGGCTACTTTTGGTAAGCTCATTAAGCTGAGGGCACTCCACGAAAACATAAAATGCGTGATCAGCCAATAGAAATCCTGAAAATGCCAATGAAGTAAAATGCCTCCAGAACCGCATAGCCTTTCAAAAGAAATGTTTAATTTATTGTGCTGTGAACCAGAAACTTGTGATTTACCCGTGTCATGTAGAATTGCCAATAATGCCTCACACGGCCAGCTACATGAATTTGCGTCTGGTTGTACAAATGTCTCTTTGTTATACCTCGGGAGGTTACACTGCTATATTCTAAGGAAGGAGCGAAATAAGCAGCAACAACAGACCACTAGGACAATCAAAAACAAAACTCAAATATGTAATAAAACATAGTGCATTGGATTAAAAAAATATTGAGCACATGAAAAGCTTTCTGATTGCTAGACCGCGATTTTGTAGCGATGCTACTCCTTTCCGCTATACGTTAGTAATCTGGCCGACGCCCCAGCGCGTGCTACGTACTGGAACTGCCCGCCGTTAGCGGTGGGCGAGAAGAGTGATATAGAATCGAGGGGTAAGTATCGCTACAAAATCGCAGTTTTTACATAATTACGCACTGCCGTAACCTACGATTACAAGAGCTGACATCCCGTTATTAAGATTTGGTTGGTCTCTCTTTCTTAAAGGCCGGCGTCTGATTGAAATGTGTAGACTAAAAATAAACCTCGTTATTGTAATAACGGCCTATATCCGCTCTGTAACAGAGAAGACAAATACGCGTGAAGACACTCAATAAAATAAACAATACACACAGGTTCTCGCGACGCGGACATCCAAACCGAACTGTATACATACAAAAATCTTCATACAAGCTTCTGCTATCATTCCTGCTAGCATTGAGTCTATGTCAACAGCTATGACAGCTTCGATCCTAAGTAACAGAAAGCATCTAACACTGTCTGGAAGGCATTTAAGATGCGAATTGACGCCACCTTGCGTAGACTGAAACAAGCTAAGAAAAGCACATATCATAACCTATAAGAACGACAGCTTACAATAACCTTGTATTAAAGTGTGACCATGTTTTCCTCTGAGCCGATGATCTTCTCGTCGAGTTTTCAAGCCTTGTTCTCAGCTGCCATCTTGTTTGGACATCAAATTAGCCCACATTTTTTACGGCGATGTGGTGAGCCTTCGCGAAGCTATCTCTCTCGACGGCTTCGCAAGAATTCGAACGAGACTCTATATGGTTATGTAGCTGCCAACGACGAGTATTGCAACACTGTTTATGCCTCAGCTGTGACATTTCACGGACCTTGAAGACAATTGTAGCATTGGCCTGCCACCGAGGCCAGACGCCTTTTAGTCTCCAGAAATTTCATTTCGTGTAAGCATGTGTATAAATGAATGATCTTTGTCCAGCGTGATGTTTTGGAACTATTACCATTGGGGAAACGAAAGCTTTGTGAAGCCGCATGAGCTGAATATTCCATTTGCATACTTCTGCATATCTTGAGAGAGAGAGAGAGAGGAATAGCAAGTGTGCATGGAAAGGCAGGTATATTAATAAAAGACAGTTTCTGGTTGGCTACACCGCACTGAGAAGAAGAGCGGGGGTGAAGGGAATAGGGTAGAGATTTTCCCAAAGTTTGTGGAGTGAAAAGTGGGCTGAAGTAACCGTCTCTCAATAGGGGACAGTTCAACCGCACCGCCGAGGGTTAAGGGTACTTGAAGAGGGGAGAGAGGGATGAAGGGATAGAACAGGAAAGAGAGGTAATTAGTCTTCAGTTGGACGCTGTTCTTTATAAATAGCTACGACGATGTTGCATAAATGTGCTACGTTTCCTTGTTTGTTTGTTTCGTTTGTATTTTGTTTTTATCTGTCTCAGTTGTAGATTGAGAAGCCCGTGGCGTTAAGCAACGGTACCTGCTTAACCGCATTTTTTTCGTAACTCATATAAAGACGAAAGACAAGCTTTAGCTTACATATACCAACACAATAAAGAACGAACGACGGGGAAGCCACCGACATAAAATATCGCATGCTTCACGCAGTGGTTGTTGGTTCAGTTCTCGCCGGTGCCAAGTTTTCCCTTCTTCCACTTTCGTTGAGCTTTTCCTCATTATTCCTACCTTTTCAATTAAAAAGAAAATGGATCTGTCGGGTACGAAAGACGAGTCCACAGCGGTTAACACCAAACAAAGACAAGGCTTTATTGGGCGCCTTCATGACCATGTAGTTTGTTGTTTAGACTGCGCTAACTTCGGGATCGGCTGATATTTTTATACTGCGCTATATCCCGGATTGGGCAGGATCGACCCATATATTTTGTTGAGGAAAGCATCCTTTCCGCTTTGGGTTTTAGGTACGCGCAGTTTGAACGAGCACATATGAACCAAATTTCATTAAATTTGCGATAATTATTCATTAAGAATGCCCCGTATATAACTATACGCCAACTTGATGCGTTTTTCTTTACAGCTTCATTTTGAGGGCATTCCTTGTTTTCCTACGTGCACCAGAAGGCTTCGAATTGCGGTATATTCGTGAAAATGGTCAGAAAGTGGCAGCCAGATACCCAGATCTCAGGAGCCCCAAATCGATCTGACGTCTTCAGAGAAGAGCCCGTCTTTAAAGCACACACAGCTGCAGAACCGAAGTCTGACCAAGTTGTTATATACTTATCTCAAGGATCAAGCGCCGACAAGCGAAACAAACACCGGTGGTTTGTTAGTTTGTTAAATGCGGTTTAGTAACGAAAAAGCGACTAAGGCTATGTTCCGCCCTATAAAAGATGTTATAAAATGAACTTTAAGAACAGCAAAAGCTGTGTTGATCTATAGCTCGTGTAAAAAGTCGGTGTAGTCTAGAAATTTAAGTACGTCAGGTAATGACACTAGTGGATCATCTCCTATAAACTTAAAGAAGGGTGTTAATGAACTTATAATTTATATCAATTGGGCACACGTTTTCGTCTGTGTCTTTCAATATGTGTACATGCCAGTAAAATGTCCCTAACTGCTAGCGGTCCTTGGCACGTCTCGCATATTCGTGGGTCTTCTTTTCTAGGTAAAAAATTCTCTGTGTGCCCGCTCCGCCACCGGCATAAAAGTACTTCAATAAACTGTTCCTTATGATTACATGACTACCACTCGGCAATTTCGGGTTTTGTAAGTTGTGGCTTGTTGTTTGCGCAATAATCCCATTCGTGTTGCTATTTCATCAGTAAGACCTCGCGTGGAAATTCGATGATAAATATCATGAATCAGGTGCTATTTTCGATACCTTTAAAAAAATGAGTGTGCACTAAAATGTGACGGCCTTGAAATTCGCCATTTATACTTCTACAAAGACAAAGCTAGATGTTATGAGGTGTCCTATTATTAATTTTTTCATAGTAGCCTAAGAAGCATACGCCCCTGCAGTGCTGCTGATCCATTATAACAACATCAGTTCTACGAAACCACCTAAACACTCCCAAGAACGACTGTGTCACTTTTGTACCTGTGATTGGAAAGCTGGGCGCGCATTCTGTGCTCTGCAACTTTCTTTCTCTCTTTTTTTTGTCCTTTTACGTCCTGCACACAACCCAACGCCTGGCACAACCGTGAAATGTCCTCCAGTGTGTCCCGATTCTTGAGAAAATCGTTTACGCCCTCGTTTTCGCTTTTGCACTCTGGGAATTTAGGCAACCGTGGCGAAATGGATTCTTTAGTTCATCTTGAATGGCATTAGCTGAGC
Source organism: Dermacentor andersoni (assembly GCF_023375885.2). Lineage (NCBI taxonomy): Eukaryota > Metazoa > Arthropoda > Arachnida > Ixodida > Ixodidae > Dermacentor > Dermacentor andersoni. The sequence continues at coordinate 106,760,268 of NC_092822.1, read as the reverse complement.
GCCTAGTATAGAGAGGAAAAAAAGGTCTCCTTCTTATGCTGGATACGGAGGCGCGGGTAAATACGCTGTATCTTTGTACGAGAAGACCACCCACTGGAAATCAAGCGTTTAAAAAGTTCCCTAGGCGTCCAAGCACGTGACATTCGTTTTGATGCGCCCGGTTTGGAATCCTACAGGTCACGCAGCCATCAGCACTTTTCTCTGCAGTTGGGGAAAAAAAGGCTCGCTCATTGTTTGCTGTTAATCCTATCACTCAACAGGCGTCGCGTAAAATAAGGCAAGTACAGTACTCTACCAAAGCCATAGTACTTCAGCACGTGGGCAAAACAAGTTTCCAGATATCGTCGTACGAGCCTAGGAACTAGGAAGACTGCAGGGCCAGTTCTGTGGGCACTTCAAAAACATTTCCACAGTTATTTTGAAAACAATTAGGCACCCATGACATTTCTGGAATATTTATCTGCAGTAATCCTGGGCACAATGGCACAATGGCCGAACTTGCTGACTAGCTGGCATGTAGTCATGATGCGCCGAACCGTGTAGTGCCCGTTCTTTATATCTTTCCTTCTTTGTTTCTTTTTCTGCTAGCAGCCACAAGTGAGTGAGCTGCCTTAGGACCACGTTGAAGGCCTGGGTGCAGGCACGTGTGGTTGAAGGAGCGTAGGCATGGCGTAACGACGAGACTAAGCCAAACACTCAAATCGGGCGAATGAATCCATCCGCGTTTTGCCGGTTTCGTAATCTTTAGTGCCGTTACATGTAAAAAATGTTGGCATTGACGTGAAAGAGCTTGGTATCTTTTTGTCCAGATGGCGTCACCAAACAAAACACTCCTATGACATTTATTATTTAAAGATAATCTATTTTCTCAAGCACTGCTTAGTAAAACAAGTGCTAGTAATTAGAAGACATCGTTTGGGTCCACTAATGTGCCACACTCGTTGTGAATTAGCATGCATATGAAAAAGAATGCCAATTTCCACAGAGCTTGCCAGCAGAAAAATTTGTTAAATTTAAATTCGGAGCTCCCTTGTAGATACTGGAATCAACATAAATCAGTTTGCTCTCCATATAATTCTATAGAAGGGCCTGCTGCTTGGTCAATGAAAACTGCAAAGTTTCAGCCGGAATAGTATTGCCTTTCCTTCGGTGATGCGTGATCAAGTATAGCAATAAACCCCAATAAGGCTTCAACTATTCGTTAGAACACAATACAAATTCGCATAGATAATAAGTGCACATGTAACCTAGAAAAGCAGTACATTTTGCTGTTCAGCGTTCAAAAGGGAAAAATAACTTCATTCATAAAATTTTATCTCGCCCGTACTCATTAGGTTTTAATAAATTTCTAATTTCTTTACACGGCATATCTCTTCATGGTTACTTTCTACAAACTTTCATTTAAAGCACTGCAATCTTCATATTGTTATGATGAATACTTTTACCGGAAACGCTGTACGAAAATAGCAAAGTGAGAACGCCGTTTTTGTCACATACTATGTTGAGCTCTGTCAGGTAACGCTTCAGCCTAGGTGATAATACTAGCGTTCAATGGAAAGCGCAGAAAGCCGGGGCTAGCTTTCTAATGAAATATAATTACCATCCGTCCAATGAGCGCAGAAAGCACAGTGCGTCCGTAATTAACTGTGAAGCGCGTGACGCCTGAGTGGGACCGCGACAAAAGTGCAGACGACACCTTGGAGGTGTCGCATCAAATCAGCACTTTTGGGCCCGTCGCATCGACTACATTTCGACGTATATCGAACCCAACACTAAAGCTGTCCCTCGCAAACAATTTCTACAATTCACTATGGCGAAACTGGGTATTTTTAAACAATCAATGTAATTTCATTTAGGTTAATTACGTACTTCATTATACCGAAGTAGATTTTAATGAAGAATCATACTGTAATCTAAATAAACTAATATGCGCGTGATGATGATGATGTGTGGTGTTTTTTGGCGCAAGGGCCAGGTTTGGCCAAAGAGCGCCATGACAGGTGGTAGTGTTAACGATGTATTATGGAAGATGTGACTTGGCTGTAAAGTGGCCTAAAAATAGTCGCTGTAAAAGCGTAAAATCTATGTACTATAAAATTATGGCGATGACTAATGACGAATACCATGAACATTAAAATCCATCGTAAAAGAATGATGCATTGTTTAAAATATGCGAGATGTTAAATTGCTTACAGCACTACTGCCTCGCCAGAGCCCTTGAACCACAAGGGCCTAGAGGCATGTGCTATTCAAAATAATTATCGCAGCGGCATCCTCTGGAGAGAGGAAGCGCTACGAACGTGTGGGGCTAATAACATGCAACACAACATCTTTCAAAAAACCTAGGACGGCGTTGCTGTCAAAGAGTGGTTCTGGACCAAGTAACATAACAGGATGAAGGGGTATGTGGTGCCGGTATGCTACGAGAAAATGTTTTTTTCTTTCGGATTCGGCTTCCCGACACTCCAGTAGGACGTGGAGGACGGTCAGCCTCTCCCCGCATCTACCACAGGTTGGAGGCTCGTTTCCCGTGAGTAAAAAGTTATGTGTTCCAAAAGTGTGTCCTATTCTTAGACGGCAGAAGAGGACATCTGTCCGGCGGGATTTTGTTACAGGAGGCCAGAAACCTAATTGTGGCTTTATTACATGCAGTTTATTATTTATTTCTTCGTCCCACATGCGTTGCCAGTGGTTTCGTAGTTTCCTTCTTAAGAAAGGCTTCAGGTCTTTGACAGGGACCGAAGCAGTAGGACTAACTGCATGTAATGAAATTGATGTAGCCATCTGGTCCACTAGAACGTTACCCTGGATGCCCCTATGGCCAGGCACCCCGCATATAATCACATGCTGGTTAGATACATATGCTTTACATAACACGAAATAGAGTTCAATTAAAACAGGATTTTTGCACTTACAGAACGATATCAAAGCCTTCACAACACTTAGGGAGTCCGTAAAAATAACTGATTTTTTGAGTTTTGTTTTCCTTATATGCTTCACGGTCGACAATATTGCGTAGGCCTCAGCCGTAAAGATACTAGTTTCCGGATGCAGTACGTCGGATTCCGAGAAGGATGAACCGACGGCTGCATAGGACACCCCGTCGTGTGACTTCGATGCGTCTGTGTAGAACTCCGTACAGGAGTATTTGTGCTGGAGTTCCCGGAAATGCATTTGGATTGCAATCTCTGGAGCGTTTTTTGTAACTTCCATGAAAGATGTATCGCATTGTATCAACTGCCACTCCCAAGGAGGTAGCAGCTTGGCTGGATGCATTAGGCGAATTTCGAGGAGTGGAACATGCATTTCATGACTAAGCTCCCTCACACGCAGCGAGAAAGGCTGTGTTACGGAAGGACGATTACGAAACAGTGTAGCATTTGTCATGTCGTTAATGGTGTTAAAACAGGGATGTTCAGGATTAGAGTGGACTTTCAAAAAATATGTTTGGCTGATGTGTGTTCTCTGGATATGAAGTGACCACTCATTCGATTCTGCATATAAGCTTTGTACGGGACTCGTTCTGAAAGCTCCTGTGGCTAAACGGATACCCAGATGGTGAACAGGGTCTAGCATCTTTAGCGCGCTCGGGGCGGCAGAGTTATATACCACGGCACCATAATCTAATCGTGACCGGATGAGGCTCTTATACAGATTCATTAGGCACTTTCTGTCACTACCCCACGTAGTCTGGGATAGAAGTTTCATTAGGTTCATTGTTTTCAGACACTTTTCTTTGAGTTGTTTAATGTGTGGGACGAGAGTGAGTCTATTGTCAAGTATAACACCTAGGAATTTGTGCTCTTTGTTTACAGGTATCTGTTGTCCGCACATTTGTAAGCAAGGATCCGGAACTAGGCCTCTCTTCCTTGTAAACAGCACACAAGAACTCTTTTGAGGATTGATTTTAAAACCATTTTTCTCTGCCCACCCTGACACCTTGTTCAAACCATGCTGTACCTGTCTCTCGCATACTGCGAGGTTACAGGATTTGAAGCCTATTTGAATGTCGTCCACATAGACGGAATACAAAATGACTGGTGGTAAGGAAGCACGAAGCGTTGTCATTTTAACAATAAAAAGTGTGCAACTGAGCACGCCTCCCTGGGGTACACCAGTTTCTTGTGTAAAAGGACGTGACAGCACATTGCCGACTTTCACCCGGAAGGTACGATTGCACAAGTAGCTTTTTATTATGTTTATCATATTACCATGAATGCCCATTTCCGATAAGTCTCGCAAGATGCCGTACCGCCACGTTGTGTCGTAAGCCTTCTCCATATCCAGAAATACCGATAGGAAAAACTGTTTGTGGATGAAAGCGTCACGAATATATCCTTCAATACGTACAAGATGATCGGTTGTGGACCGCCCTTCTCTAAAGCCACACTGACAGGGATCTAGCGCTTTCTTCAGTTCAAGGAAGTGAATTAGTCGTCGATTAATCATCTTTTCAAATACCTTACAAAGGCAGCTTGTGAGGGCTATCGGGCGGTAACTTGCCACTAAGGAAGGATCTTTGCCTTGTTTCAAAGCAGGGACAACAATGGCTTGTTTCCATGCGGTTGGAAGGTACCCCACAGCCCAAATAGTGTTAAATAGTGCAAGTATTGTAACTTGCGTGTCACCGTGTACGTTTTTAATCATTTCATACATTATTCTATCCGGTCCTGGCGCAGAGCTCTTGCATGCGTTCAAGGCAGCTCTCAACTCTGCAATACTAAAAGGACGGTTGTATGGTTCGTTCTGATGACATTTTCTGATTAGAGGCTTACATTGTTCTATTTGTTTGTGTTTGAGAAACGATTGTGAATAATTTGTTGAGCTTGACACGTTTTCAAAATGCTCAGTAATATGCGCGTAGTCACACTAGCTGATTGCCTCTAATAACCTGGGTTAATGTGTACTATGTCGTATAGCAACTCACGTCATGTTCAAGTGCAAGCCGTTGCCGGCGACCTGAACACATGTGCAATCATCGCTGAAGCCGAGTAAATTCAAAAGAACATTTTTCTTTATTGTCGGACTGCCGCAGAAACTTTTAAGGCTGTTTCAAAGGCGCTGACCGTAGCCGATCAAACTTGCAGCTGTAGTCGCCGTTCTTCTGCATCATATGTGGGATCAACCAGTAGAAGATCCTGCACGGAGCAGAAAATGCAGATCGGTCTTGCCCCCTGGCATGTCTTTCCAGCAGAGAGTACGGGTCATGGGGTTGAAGCGGAATTCGTATGGGCAGTGGGCCTCCAGATCTCGGAGTTCGACCTTACACCGGCAGCCAAGCACTCCGTAAACGCAGTACACTAATTTGGTGGAGATACTCGGTAGACAGGTCGCATTCCCCAGAGCAGGATCGGAGAACGGGACACCATCCTTCGGACAGTGGCCACTGCGGAACATCCTTAGCGCACTGCTGTCCTGGTGCGGTTTGTCGGCGCTGTCGTAGGCGGTATACCAGCACACTCAGCACACGGCGTGGCGGCAGGGAAGCTGCCTGTCCTGGCAGGAAGAGCACAGCACATGGCGCAAACGCAAGATGCGGGCAAAGGCTCGAAGAATGAGATGCGTCGCATGTCCAAGAAGGGGCACTCTGTAAATCCTTGCAGAGCATACGTAATCGGTGAGGGGTTCTCGCTGCACGCGTAGGCAATCTTGAAAGTCGGCGGAGGTTCGCTCCCGCGTTGGGTCTCGTCATGGTCCACAGCAGTTTTCTTTTCCGGGCATTGCGCAGAACGGTTTGCCGATGTTGCTTCAGTCGTCTGGAGGTCTTGACCATCGAGGAGGACGTCATCGTTGGTCGTCTGGACGTGGTTGTGGGAGGCGTCAGAAGGCTTCGACAAAGGACGTCGAAGCCTCCTTCTGCGCGGATTGCCACCATCTTTGACAGCTATTTCTTTCTCCGAAGAATGCGAAGAGCTATTCATCGAGGCTCCACGCACCGCAGTTTCAGAAGTCGGGTGCTCGTACTCACTTGCGAGGACGACTTTGTCGTGGTTGCGCCTTGACTCTGATCGCACCATTACTTTGTTTGTACTTCAACGTCGACGTGGCTGCGATGGGCTTCAGTCGCTCGTCTCGGCAGGTGAGAAGCTGCTGGCTGTCACCGTCGTGGCTTCGAAAAGATGCGTTGCGATTCCGGGCCTCGAAGCGTGCACCGATGAAATTATAGCGCAACCGGTGCAGCTGAACTGGCTTTGAAACCACTGCGTGCTTGAACTGCCTTTCGAGAGGGTAGCGCTGTCTTTTAAAGCCTCCAAGGTGCTCTCCGCCTCTACTTTCTGAGAAGTAGCAGGAATCAGGAGGAATGGGGAGGAGGAGGCGATGGGTTGTTGTTGATTGGCTTCCACAATGTGCCAAGGGTGGTCCAAAAGTTGCCACGTGGTTGTGCGTTTATGTGCGCGAGTAAGAGAAATGGCGAAAGGGAGAGGGTAAAGATGAAAATTTCGGAAATTCTTGAATGTTTGGAAGAAAGAAAAGCACAAGTGACACATTCTGTAGCCCTCTATTTTGAGTTTTTTTTTGTGTACGCTCTCAGAACTGTGTGTACACAGTTCTTTTTTTCAATTTTGCGCGAACTGAAAACGCATCACAACACGCACGATATTTGCTGCGGTGGTTGCTTCCATAGGTTTACATAGCACAGCCATCTCTGGTGCCTAAATAACCGCCTTGGCGGGCGCCCTTCAGCCTTGATTTAGCAAAAGTGAAAACACAGGGCTACAACGCTGATGCTACAACGCTGATGCCACAAAGCTCATGCTATTTTCGGAAACCTCTTAGAGGAAATAATATTGAAGCGTATGTGTCCGAGTTTCCTGACAGGTTCAGTCTTTAAGTGATTGGCTTTATATCATGATGTTTGCGCGCTAAGTTCATGAGTTGTGTTTCACTTTCTATCCTCGGGAAAACAATTGCAACAGTGAAGATATACGAAAAAAAGGGGGAGGGGGGGTCGCGTTGTCACTACCACGTGCCTTTTTGGCGGTAGACGCTGTACAGACTTGATTTTCATATACACACGATGGTACTGCTGTCCCTGCTGTCATTTACTCATTCTACGTTCATGAAGTATATCTTTTACGCCATAATTATCCCCCAAACTTAGGCCTAACGCTTCATTACACGGTCTCTTCTTTGTGGAAATGTTGACATCCTTACGTTTCCAACTGCTGCTTAATCACGCACTGATTGCACCATATTCAATCTCACTAAGACAATACTAAATGAGCAATCAGAAACAGGAGAAAATGTGGCAAAAACCTGACACACTCGAAAAATAAAACAAAAATAAACATTAGGCTATCATGGTGTCGTTAAAAAAATTCAGCAAAGCGTTCTCGTCAAAATGACCACATGTTGCTTGCACTTCGCTTGGGCTGACGAAATGCCTACTTAAAAAATGTTTTACACGGTCATCTCGTGTTCTCAAAATGACCACATGCTGCTTGCACTTCGCTTGGGCTGACGAAATGCCTACTTAAAAACAATGTTTCACACGGTCCACTCAATCGAGAGGGCAGGTTGGGAAATTCAGATATGTTCGCCATGTAATAACTTATTTTTTGCCACTTTAATGAACCGTCATAGGCATAAAGACTGTGCGTACTCGAGTGCTTCCCAATTTCAATAATAACAAAATTTATATTGGGTGTTCGTCGAGGAACTGGGGAGCAATTTAAATCACAGACCAAGCCTCGTCTTCAATACAGGGTTTTAAATTCGCGAGCCATCTTCGATCATCGCAGGAATGATCGAAGATTGAATTTGTCTCTCAACACCGGTTCAGTTAGGCCGTTTATTCAGTTAGGCCGTTTATAAAAGAGATTACAATTATGTGGCCTTGTACAGGATCACGCCTAATTTCCAGCCAATCTGCTTCTTTCGACCTGTTTCATTGCCTGCAATTAAACAGCTTCACTTGAAAACGTTGGCAAGATATATGTCATTGGAAAAATCATATTATGAATTTAGTTCTCGGCGGTGAGTTTAATGCCATTGTGTATGTTCTAATTTCTTTATTACAGATAGATTAATTATACGTGCCTGTTAAATCTGATGAGCCTCTGGAGCACTAGCATTGGTTACAGGGAAGACTTTAGATGACCCTGGAACTTTGATCTACGTATGTGCATCTTCGACAAGGTGTCTCCTGTTTATCTGAAATCTTAAACAAGATGCCTCGTTCATTTCGGCAAATGTATCGTGGACGCATTTTAGAAGCCCCTGGGTGCATGAACAAACTACGTGGCTAGAGCGTCATCGTTGGAAACGACCCCACCAAGATGCGACTTTTCCTTCCTAGTGATACACCTACAGCCACAGTTTTTCTTTCTTTTTGAACTTCTCTCAAGGCAATTTCTGTAAGCGCCATCAAGAGGTCTCACAGATAACCAGGGCTACTGGTTATAATTGTGTGATAATTAGTAGAAACACATTCAAGAGCTCCCATCTAAATATTTGTACCCTTTTGTTCGAGTGTATTGTACTTTTGGATGAGATACGGCTGTCTATATTTTCTTTATCAAGTTATGCGGTCATATTTTCTACCTCCTGGAGACCTAAAGTTTGAATGTATAATGTTTTTTTATTTCATCGCTGAAAGTTAAATTTACATACTACAGCTAAATTTGTGCGGTTGACATAGCGAATGAGTTCAGTTTACTAATAACAGAAACTTCGATATCACTTTGTCTAGTGGTAGCGGCTCATAGCGCCTGTTTTTGATGATGATATTTGATGTTTTATGGCGCAAGGGCCAGGTATGGCCAAAGAGCGCCATGTCTGTGGTAGTGGATGTGCAGTGTAACTATGATTGCTATGAAATTGGTGTGACGTGGCTGTAAAGGGGCCTTAAAATATACGCTCTAAAGTGCGTAAAATATGTGTAATAAAATTATGGCGATGACGTATGACTTGTACTATGAACATATAGATGCATATAAAAAGAATGATGCGATAGGTAAAATATATCAGATTATAAGAAATGCCAGAGCACTACTACCTCCTTAGAGCCCTTGAAGCACAAGGGCCTGGAGGCATGTGCTATTCAAAACAGTTATCGCAGTGGCATCCTCTCGAGAGAGGAGGCGCTACGAATTCATGGGACAAATAACATGTAAGACCACATCTCTAATATAATGTAGCACTGTGTCTGTATTAAAAAGCGGTTCTGGACCAAGGAGCATTGCAGGATGAAGAGGAATGTGCTGTCGGTATGCTAATGAAAAATGTCTCTTTCTCTCAGATTCGGCTTCCCGACACTCCAGGAGGACGTGGAGTACGGTCAGCCTCTGCCCGCATCTACCACAGGTTGGAGGCTCACTTCCGGTGAGTAGAAAATTATGGGTGCCAAACGTGTGTCCTATTCTGAGACGACAGAATAGGACATCTGTTCGGCGCGATTTTGTAGTAGGGGGCCAGAATCCTAACTGCGGTTTTATCAGGTGGAGCTTATTATCCGTTTCCGCGTCCCACATGCGTTGCCAGTGGTCTCGCAATCTCCTTCGCAAGAAAGGTCTCAGATCTGTGACAGGCACCGCAGCGGTAGGGTTAACAGCTTGCGATGCGATTGACGTGGCCATCTCGTCCGCCAGAACGTTACCCTCGATGCTCCTATGGCCAGGCACCCAGCATATAATGATATGCTGGTTAGATCTGTACGCTTTACACAAGACGGAATATAGTTCATTAAGTACTGGATTTTTGTGTGTATAAAGTGACATCAGGCCCTTCACGACACTTAGGGAGTCTGTGTATATCGCTGACTTTTGGAGTTTTGATTTTCTTATATGTTTCACGGCAGACAGTAATGCGTAAGCCTCGGCAGTAAATATACTTGTTTCCGGGTGTAGTACATCGGATTCTGAGAAGGATGGGCCGACAGCAGCATACGACACCCCGGCATTAGACTTCGAAGCGTCTGTGTAGAACTCTGCGCAGGAGTGCTTGTGCTGGAGTTCTAGGAAATGAGTTCGTATTTCGATATCTGGTGCGTGTTTTGTTATTTCTAAAAAGGATATGTCACATTCTACGACCTGCCACTCCCAAGGCGGTAACACCTTGGTTGGATGCATTAGGCGAAGCTCGAGGAGTGGGACATGTATCTGATCACTAAGCTCCTTCACTCGAAGTGAGAAAGGCTTTCTTACAGAAGGACGATTATGGAATAGTGTAGAGCAGGTCATATCGTTAACAGTGTTAAAACATGGATGTTGACGATTGGAGTGTATCTTTAGGAAATATGTAAGGCTGATGTAAGTTCTCTGTAGATGGAGCGACCATTCATTTGATTCCGCGTATAAGCTTTCAATCGGGCTTGTTCTGAAAGCACCAGTGGCTAAGCGGATACCTAGATGGTGGATAGGATCTAGGATCTTTAGTGCGCTCGGAGCGGCAGAGTTGTATACGACGGCACCATAGTCCAATCGTGATCGAATTAGGCTCTTATAAACATTCATCAGACACTTCCTGTCGCTACCCCATGTTGAGTGGGATAGAATTTTAAGTAAGTTCATTGTCCTTAGACATTTTTCTTTAAGATATTTAATGTGCTGTATAAAAGTAAGCTTGCAGTCTAGTATAATACCTAAAAATTTGTGTTCTTTGTTTATGGGTATTTGATGTCCACACAGTTGAACACAAGGATCGGGAACCAGGCCTCTCTTTCTAGTAAAAAGAACACAAGAGCTTTTGTGGGGGTTGATCTTAAATCCGTTTTCGTCAGCCCACTTGGAAACCTTGTTCAGGCCCTGCTGTACCTGTCTCTCGCATACTGCGAGGTTGCAGGATTTAAAGCCTATTTGTAAATCGTCGACGTATACGGAATAAAAAATGGCCGGTGGCAGTGAAGCACGTAGTGTGTTCATCTTAACAATAAAAAGAGTGCAGCTGAGCACACCTCCCTGGGGTACACCGGTTTCCTGCGTAAAAGGACGTGACAGTGCATTACCGACTTTTACTCGGAAGGTGCGGTTGGACAAATAACTTTCTATTAGGGCGAGCATATTGCCACGGATGCCCATGCCCGACAAGTCTCTCAAGATTCCGTAGCGCCACGTTGTGTCGTACGCCTTCTCCATATCGAGGAACACGGATAGGAAATATTGCTTATGTAGAAAGGCGTCGCGAATGTTTCCCTCAATGCGCACGAGGTGATCAATTGTGGACCGCCCTTCCCTGAAGCCACACTGAGAGGGATCAAGCATTTGGTTTAATTCCAGGAAATGTATGAGTCGCCGATTGATCATTTTCTCAAACAGCTTACAAATGCAACTTGTGAGGGCTATCGGGCGGTAACTTGACGCTAACGAAGGATCTTTACCTTGCTTCAGAATGGGAATCACAATCGCTTCTCTCCATGCAAGTGGAAGATATCCAGCAGCCCAAATAGTGTTAAAAAGTGCAAGTAAAGTCAGTTGTGTATCAGTGTGTACGTTCTTAATTATGTCGTACATAATTCTGTCAGGTCCTGGTGCAGAGCTCTTGCATGTGATCAAGGCAGCTCTTAGCTCGGCAATGCTAAAGGAACGGTTGTAAGGCTCATTCTCTCGACCTTTTCTTGTTAATGGCTTACGTTCTTCTGTTTCTTTGTATTTGAGAAAGGATTGTGTATAATTTGTTGGGCTTGACACGTTCTCAAAATGCTCCCCAAGTGAGTCTGCCTGGTCTTGTAGTGTATCACCCTGTGTGTTTACTAGAGGGAGTGAGTATGTTTGCCGCCCTCTAATCCTATTTACTCTGTTCCAGGCTTTGGCCTCATCCCTAAACGAGTTAATACTTGATAAAAACTTGTGCCAGCTTTCTCTTCTGGCCTGTCGGCGGGTTCGCCTGCCTTGTGACTTTACTTTTTTAAAGTTGATAAGATTTTCTGCAGTGGGAGAAGCACGTAGCAGCCCTCACGCCTTGTTCTGATTCCTACGCGCGATCCTACATTCGCTGTTCCACCACGGTACACGTGGTTTGCATGCCAAACCACTTACTTCGGATATGCATTTTGACGCGGCATCTATTATAAATGTTGTAAGATACTCCACCGCAGCATCAATTTCTAAACAAGAGATGTCAGCCCATGAGATGCTGGTGAGAGTTCGAAATTTCTCCCAGTCGGCTGTGTCTATGTTCCACCTAGGAGCTTGTGGAGGATATTCGTTTTCTTTAGATGTTTTTATTAGTACCGGGAAGTGGTCGCTCCCGTAAGGATTGTTTGTAACTGTCCATTCGAGTTCGGGCAGTATACACGGGGAAACTAGGCTGAGGTCAATTGATGAAAATGTTCTGTTGGCGAGAGAATAATATGTGGGTGCCTTCTTATTCAGCAGGCATGCACCAGAAGAGAAGAGGAACTGTTCAACAAGACGACCTCGCGCATCTATACGAGAGTCGCCCCACAGGCTGTTGTGCGCATTGAAATCTCCAAGTACAACGTAAGGTTCTGGCAATTCATCTATGAAGGACTGAAATTCATGTTTGCTTAGTTTGTACTGTGGGGGTATATAAATCGAACAAATAGTGATAAGTTTGTTTAGCAAAACAATTCGAACCGCCACTGCTTCAAGGGCCGTTCGTAGCTGTAAATGTTGACATGCTATGCTCTTTTGGATTACTATTGCAACACCTCCCGATGATGCGATGGCATCATCGCGATCTTTGCGAAAAGTAACATGCTGTCGGAGAAAGTTTGTGTGTTTGGATTTTAAATGTGTTTCTTGTAAACACAGCACTTTTGGATTGTGTTGGTGGATCAGTTCTTGTACATCATCGAGGTTTCTAAGTAGACCTCTGACGTTCCATTGTATGATTTGTGTGTCCATATTTAATGTAAATTAGTGCTGTGTTTACGGAAACGGAAGGGATGCCTTAGATTACAGAGCCCTTTCGAGGCCCTGTAATAGGGGTTTTGTTCTTTCTGGAGCGTTCGAGGGAGCCTCGCCGCTCCTTAGGCGCTTGGTGCGCCTTGAGGATGGGTGTAGTGTCCATTGCCTCTTGTGAGGCGCCGGACACGTGCTCTTGCGAGCGAGCGGTTTTCAGGGGGAGTCCCGCCTTGGAGGGCAAGACCCCTGCGCCCACCAGCCCGGAGGTCGATGGGGCTCCCTGAGGGATTTGGCTGCGCTGGCCGTTGCCAGCGCTGGAGGGGGCCTCGGAGGTTGGGGCAGCCTCGGCTGCGCCCACCTTCGGGGTCGATGGCTCCACCTGCTCGGTTGGCGGAGCAGCGCTAGCTGCAACCACCGTGGGGGCAGATGGCGTGACTGCCGACTCACTGACTGTGGGTCGGACAGCCGCCGGAGGCCGTTGTGACGCTGCCCCCTGACGCGCCACATCGGCAAAGGTTTTCTTTGGCAGGTATACTACCCGCCTTCGTGCCTCTTTGAACGATATATTCTCTTTTACTTTTATAGTCACAATTTCTTTTTCCTTCTTCCAGGAGGGGCGCGACCGCGAGTACGCGGCGTGGTCCCCGTCACAGTTTACACAGTGTAGAGAGTTCTTACATGCTTCAGTGGCGTGTTCAAGGGCACTGCATTTGGCGCATGTTTGGCGGCCTCGGCAGCTCTGCGAGCTGTGGCCAAAACGTTGGCATTTGAAACATCTCAAGGGATTCGGCACATACGGCCTTATACGAAGCTTGATGTACCCGGCCTCGATTGACTCGGGCAGGACACTGGAGTTGAAGGTGAGTATTAGGTGTTTAGTCGCAATTTCTTTTCCGTCTCGCCTCATCTTGATTCTTCTGACATTTATGACATTCTGTTCGCTGAAGCCCTCCAAGAGCTCAGCCTCAGTCAGCTCCAATAAATCATCATCGGAGACTACGCCACGCGTGGTATTCATGGTACGATGAGGAGTTACTGTTACTTTGGCGTCACCAAATGAAACTAGATTGGGTAGATTTTCATATTGTTTCTGGTTGCGGAGCTCCAAGAGGAGATCGCCGCTTGCCATCCTGGATGCTTTATAACCTGTACCAAAAACTTGGGTAAGAGACTTGGACACGAGGAATGGAGGGATTGTTCGCACGGGTTTGCCTGGTGTTTCAGAGTGCACTACATGGAAACGAGGAAAGGTTTCTTTTTGGCGGGCAAAAAATTCAAAGACATCATCGGTGCGCCCCCTCTTGAGGGAGCGATCAGGTAATGTGGGGAAAGAAGAAGCCATAAGAGATTGTAATTTCGGCAGTAACGCCAGCCACCCACCGTGGAGTCCTACAAGGGGACGCTGCAGGATCCGTAAAACACGGCCTGCAAACGCCAGCAGTACGTTACCACTATAACCAAATACGAAATAACCTAGGTTGGCTATTCACACAAGGTTAACCCTTGCTGCCTGGAAAAATTGGAAGTAAGTGGAAGCTAGGAGAAGACAGGAAAGATAAAAAGTGAGAGAAAGACGAAGATTAGAGGAAGAGAGAGACAGGAAAAGGCAACTACCGATTTTCCCCGGGTGGGTCAGTCCGGGGGTGCCGTCTACGTGAAGCCGAGGCCAAAGGGGTGTGTTGCCGCCGCCGAGGGGCCGTAAAGGTCCAAACACCCGGCATTGGCTCAACCCCCAGGATCCTCTTTTCCCCGGACACGGCTAAGCCGCGCACGGCTACACGCGGGAGGGTCCAACCCTCGCGTGCTGGGGTACGTGGTGGCGCAACACACCAAACGCCTGCTTACGCAGACGCCCCTGCGGGGATAGCGCCTGTTTTTGTTGTGTTTTTTGCTGATCTGTCGTTTTACATTTCTTATTATATTTCTTCTGTTTTAAACCTGCTTAAACCAGGTCTGTTGTAAACCCCGACACTGAATCATTTCTTTTATTTATATGTATATTTATTTGTATTTTGTCACAAGCACTGTCTTCTCATTTAACATCGTACCCAGTTCAATTCATTATTCAACATCATCATGAGCATGTTGGGTGCGTCGACAAAAAGCCAGAAGAAAGGCTTGACAGAGATCGACGCACCCTACAATGACTTGGCAGCAGTATCGCAGTGTATCATACAGCATGTGCGACACAGCATGTGCGACCAGGTTTACCCTTCCTTTATTTATTCTTTAACACAGATTCTTTAGCTTCTTGGTATATGGTATGTTCCTTCCCTTTTTTTTATTTAGTAGAGATACGTGGATGCGTTCTCTTTCCAACCAGTTTTCAGCTGTACTTTTCACGGAACACCGATTGCTGGAACTCAGTTTCCTTGCCCAGGTTTCGGTCCCCAGCAATGTGGCCCTGATTCAGGCAGAAATTGACGGCTGTCTGACAATGCCAACGAAACAATGGACTTCAACCCTGAAGGGCACCTGAAGGTCGTCAGCATTGCAGCTGCTGTGGCCGGTCCTCACTGACAATCTACAGAATTCCAGAGAGATGTTCTGAATTGCTCGTACTTTCCTTGCACACCAGGTAGACTGGAGGGGTCGCACCTACCCATACATACATGTAAGTTCGTTGGTATTTTCGGTTATCTCCACTACTTAAAAAAAACACGTTACGGTTCAGTGTGTGCGGCGATGAAGGAAACAAATGCCAAGCGAATGAGAGACGACGTGCCTAATCGTCACGCTCGTCAACATGAAGAGACTTGTCCGAAGGTTTTGTGCGACTCGATTATGCGCCTTTGCAGATAGTACTTTCTTTTGCCCTACGTTCACGCCCTCTTGGCCAGGGTGTGGTTGTCATGCGAAGCTTTCTTTGCCTCTCCCTCCAACTTTCCTACTGCATGCTCTTGTTGTCTTGAACACCGCGGGGGGGGGGGGGGGGGGGGGGAGGGAGCTTCCGAGCGTGCATTTATATGAAAAGAACGTGGAATAGAGGAAAGGTGAAGGGGGAATCTCGTTTAGACATTTCCATCATGTCGCACGTGCACAATGATATCCGGAGCTCGGTGGGCGTCATCTTATTAGACTTTTGACAGATTGAATTATCCCTGACCCCCGTGAAGGCACTGCAGAAACTGCGGGCTTTACCGTTCCAATAACTTGCAAGTCCCAAGGAGTGGTAAATGGAGTGGCGAAGAGTCGGCAAGGAGATGACGCAGATAATGGGTAGAAGCGGCGTAATCGCGAAAGCAGTGCACAACAGCCTCAGCACTCTTCGCTCGCAGTTAGGGCCCGTACATGCTCAGTCCGCCCGTCCGTTCTGCCCTCGTCCGCCCGCGTGCTGATGACTCTCTACTGGTGAGTGAGGAGCGGTCGCAACTTTCCCGTCCGCACGCCTGCTCGTCTCTCATCGGCTGGTTTGAGGCGGACGGTTCGGCTGTCGTCACAGCAAACATCGCACGTGCTCGAAGCGAAGCGAAGCGGGGACGCAAGGCCTAGGCTACAGCCGCGTCAGAAACAGTCTATTTTTTTCTCTTTTTTGTGATTTTTACTAGAGATATCTGGGACCCACGGAGATAGTCATCGGAAGAAGAAAGCCGGTGTACCCTTCCAGGCCTCATCAGTGCGTGCGATCGCCAACAGAAACAGACGGAGCGCAGGAAGTGTGTGTTGTGTTTACGAGAGCGTCGGAAGAAATATTTGAAACCGTCGACTTCGTGATTTCTTGTGCCATGCTTCGCGTGTGCGTCGCAGACGAGAACTCCATCACATACACATGCATTCTGAGCAGCACCCATGTTCAAGGCGTAGCGAAATAAGTAGCGTCCAATTAGCGCACGCAGCGAGCACGATTGGTTTCTGTTCTGCGTATGCGGATCGTTGCCGCGAAGTGGTCAACGCCAGCCCTCGCAGCTTGCAGAAGTAATGATACGATCAGTAGCGATAAGTTATTATTGCCTCGTTATCGCTGTCATTCAACGTGTGAGTCGTTTTTCCGGCTGCGATGCGCCGTGGTGACCGCGACGTTCGAGCTGTGCTCTTGCTGTTATGAAGTGCGTTTGCAAGCTACAAATCGTGATATATATGTGCGATGTGTCGCAGCGTTACTGGGTGTAGAAGTGGTCGTACTACGCGATGTTCGTGGGCTGAGAATTAAACTGAACATAAGTGTTGCCAATTGCGTTTTCTTATGTAGTACCCCGATGGAGAAGCCCTATCACACCGGCCTTTTCTCCTTCGTACATCTATCGTTTGTGTCAAAAGTTGTTACTGCACGGTTCAAGAAGCTCCTATCGGTGGGGGGGGGGGGGGAAACTAGGGAACATCATAATAATTGCATACGTCAAGACGTTCAGCGCTGTCGTGAAATGTGGACGCGCCTGAGAGCACTAATGTCATAAATGTAAATTTCTGGCAGCCTTGATCTTCATAATGTGGACATTAGTGTGAAGAGCAACAGCTGTGATATAGATTTTAAGATTACGTCAAACAAATAGCCTTACATTTGGGGGATGCAAGCGTATTACATAAGCTAGAACCTAAACTATCTGGTTTTCGCTGGTGCCCGAGCATACAATCTGTTTGTGCAGACACCAGTGACATGGCAGCAGGCCTTATTGTGGATGAAAACCGCATGCTTAATTTTGGGTCTTACCGGTCTGCCTTTACTGATAGAAGGTCATATGCATGTAAAAAGAAACAACACTGACCAGTAAAGCTTGGCCATATGATTTTCATATCGGTATGGGTCTCAGAAGAAATATTTAAAGTCCCCTGCAAAATGTACGATCATCCTTGCTAAAGAATCGTCGGCCCTTACACTCCGTGAAGATGGATGATAAGTGAAGCTTGTCCATTTGTATAACTAACCGTCTCCTTTGCCATTAACTTTATGTTTTTTATGTTTTCTTGAATGTGCCTCTGTGATTAACAAGATGTGCATTGTGTGGATACTGGTGACATCAATGAAGACAAGTTGTCAGTGAAACACGTTTATTGAACATCAGAAACTTCACTGCTCAATATTTCACAAGTGAGCAGAGTAGCCTTGTGATCGCTGTGGTATACTGCAAGAGGTTCGGTCATCTCTATGTCACACATGTCATTTGCATTTGTCAAATTATACACATCCATCTTATAGTAGCAGGTACGTTCACCTGTGTGCAACACCGCAGTGAGAAGCATTCAAATGTGAATGTAGTCAACCACTGTCCTCGCTTTGCTGGCAGTGAAGCACATATTTATTTAACATAGGAAACTTCACGAGTAAACTTTTGGCAAGCGATCAGAGTAGCCTTGTGCTTGCTGCAGCATACTGCAAGAGGTTTGGTCATCACGATGTCAAACATGTCATTTGCATATGTCAAATTATACACGTATATCTTATAGTGGGTACGTCTGTACTCCTTGCTTACGTAATGCCTCTATGACTGCTGGTATCTCTGCTGATTGAAATGCCTATGAAAGTCATATAGACAGGCTCGTTGTACTCTGCAGATTTCTCAATAACCTGATTAATGACAGGGATGGGATCCATTGTAGAGCATTCCTTCCTGAAGCCAGCCTGTTCCCATAGTTGACTAAAGTCCAGTGTCGCCTTTACTTTATTGGAGATTATTTGGCAAATATTTTATATAATACTGGGAGTAAGCTAATGGGCCTATAATTTTTCAATTCTTTAACGTCTCCCTTTTTGTGGATTAGCAAAATGTTTGCACTCTTGCAGTCGACAGACACTTCGTATAAAGAGCCGCCAGTTTTCCAAGCACAATGTCTCCTCCATCTTTGATTAAATCGACTGTTATTCCATCTTCTGCCACTCTTCCTCGTTTCATGTCTTGCAAGGCCTTTCTGACCCCATCACTAGTTACAGGAGGAGTTTCTCTATCCTGTTCATTACTGTTTCTAATGGAGGCATCATGACTCCTCTGGGCACTGTACAGGTCAGTATAGAATTCTTCCGCTGCTTTTACTATACCTTCGAGATTGCAGATGATATTACCCTGCTTATCTTTCAGTGCATAAATCTTGGTTTGTGCTGTGCCAAGTTTCCTTCTCACTGATTTCTGGCTGCGTCCGTTTTTTACAGCTTCAGTCTTTCTTACGTTATAATTTCGAATATCCCTGATTTTCACCTTGTTGATCAGTTTTGACAGTTCCGTGAAGTCTATCTCTTGAGTTAGGCTACTGGTTACCTTGGTGCCTTGCCACCCACTTCAATTGCTGCCTCTAAAGCCAGCCTAGTTACGGTTTCATTCATTACCCCTGCGTCATCATCACCTCTCTGTTCTAAGGCTGCATATTTGTTTGCAAGTACCGGCCAGAATTTGTCTGCCTCTAGGTTGACCTGTTTCTTCTTGACCAATTTTACTCTTTCTTTCTTCAAACGGAGGTGAATCCTAGCCCTCAGTAACCTATGATACATGAACACAAAATGTTGATGCTAAGTCCAAGGACACCATGTGCAAGCTTGACTAGATGAATGGTAACCAATTTTCTTATACTGATGGCACACTTTCTTGCATAATGTGGACCCAAGCTTGCTGTTTCCTTCTGCCACAATGATCATCCAGCCCGGACACAGCAAGGCATGTCTGAAACATGCATCAATGCAAAGCCAGCCGACCAATATATCCTGTTTTCACATATTTATAATGCTCCCCGAATGTTATTTTGTCAGTGCCCATAGTCCCTGTGTAATACTTTGCCACATGAAAGAACTTCATAGGCATCAGCTGTTATGCATATTGCAAGACATGTAGTCCTGCCTATCATGAGCACACGGATTACTAATCTTAAGAAACATAGACAAATTGCATGGTGTGGAAAAGAGTGGCTTGACATTCTAAATGTTATGCAAATCTGGCACCACAGTTCTTTTCTGGTGATTAGGGAAGGCTCTTATGTCATTACATGATTTCAAGTTCAACCCTTTGAAACCCAGTGGCAGCATATGTTGCCATGTTACTGTACCACAGCTCATGTATATACTGAGACCTATGTTTTACTAATAGTAACATGCATGCTACATCAGCATTTTGCTGGACCCCACCTAGATGGCACAACCTACAGAGGGGACGTGAATAGATTTTTCTCACGCAATGTCACAGTGCCCCGCGGGCATGCTGTACACAAGAGTGAAAGAGGTTACATCGAGCGAGCAGGCTTGCCTGGTCACTCGCCGCTTATTTACAGCATTGGTGGTGTATGAAATGAAGACAACAAGGTACTGCTTCTTTCTTGACACACCTCACAACATAATGACACATACCCACAAGAATTTACAATTGCTTAATTTAATAACTCGGAACTACACACCTTCTCTGAGAACGTCCTGGCTCAGTATTCATCACGCTCAACTGAACTAAACTGGCTGTCATTCAAAACCGCCTTGTCTCACCTTGTTGATAAGTATGTGCTAATCATCACCATTCGACATCATAAAAGTTCACCTTGGTTCACACATCTTCTTTGTCGTCTTAATAATAAGAAAAAACGTTTGTACCGCCAAGCAATGACCACATGTCTCCTGTCATCATGGAACAAGTACAAGAATTGCGATAAAGAGTATCAGTCCCTGCTTAGAACAACTCATCGTAATTTCTTCAGTCACGACCTGTCTACTATGTTAACCAATTATTCTCAGATTCTGGCGCATAATCAATCCGAGTTCCTATTCTGATATAGTACTAAATAATGCAGCCGGACAACCAGTCACTGAAACTGAGTATTCGCAGGTTCTGAACGATGCATTTTCATCAGTGTTCACCAATGAAGATATAACTTCTTCGCCTATATTAGAGTCATTGGCTAACATTTCCATGCCAGAAATTTTCATCAGTGAATCTGGTATTCTTGCCCTGTTGAATAACCTCAGAACTACTACTAGCTCTGATCACCTTGGTTTCAATAATAAGGTACTTAAAAATGCTTCTTTAAACATTTTTCAATAGTTATCAGCCCTGTTTTCACAATCATTATCATCTGGCATTATTCCTCATGACTGGCAAATAGCTAAAGTAATATCAATATTTAAATCTGGCGATCGCTCTGTCCCACTTAACTATGGTCCGATCTCATTAACTAGCAACATATGTAAACTTCTCGAGCACGTCATACATACACAAGTCATCAACTACCTGGAAGACCATGATATTATCTTCAAGTAGCAGCACGGTTTTCACAGGGATTATACATGCGACACTCAGCTCGCCGGATTTACTAACAATATTTTTTCCGCTTTTAACGAAGGATTCCAAGTTGACGCAGTGTTTCTTGACTTCTCTAAAGCTTTTGATCGCGTTCCTCATCACAGGTTTCTAATCAAATTAACACACTTAAATATTCACCCAAACGTTCGTGCATGAATTAAAGATTTTCTCTCCAACAGAGAACAATTTACCTATGCTAATGGCTGTAACTCTTCTGTTCCTTTAACATCTGGAGTCCCCCAGGGCAGCGTCCTCGGTTCCCTACTTTTCTTAATTTTTATTAATGATTTACTCAAATGCGTCTCAGCTCTAATTCAATTATTCGCAGATGATTGTGTTATGTATCGTAATATTAGTAATGACGCTGACCGATTTTCCTTACAAACTGATCTTGATGCGGTGACCGCTTGGTGCTCCTCGTGGTTAATGTCTAATGTCAAGCTAATGTCATTTACCAACCATTCCACTCGTCTTCCTACCACCTACTTTCTCAATAATGCTAGAGTAGAACATGCGCCGACTTACAAGTATCTTGGCCTTCATCTTCAGTCTCACTTAACTTGGCATTATGTCTTAGCATCAGCTAACCGAGCACTCGGTCTTCTTAAGCGTAACCTCAAGCACACACCTTCACAATTAAAAAAACTTGCTTATATCACGCTGATCCGCCCAAAAATTGAATATGCTTCTGCCATATGGTATCCCGATCAAGCATACATAATCAGCAACATCGAATCTCTGCAAAACTGGGCTGTTCGCCTCATCTTTTCTGATTAGTTCATCTTCACCAGCGTCACATCGTTAAAACAACGTGCCGAGTTGGAATCACTATCACGTCGATGCCAGTTTGCTCACCTAACCTTATATCATAAACTTTAGCACCATCCCGCGCTTCACGATGACTTCTTTTCACCACCCCCTGAAGTTTTCCCACGCCGTGACCACGCTAACAAAGTAAAACGCATAATGTGCCGCTCATCGCTCTACGCAAAATCATTTATTCCTCCCACAATTATAGAATGGAATAACCTACCATCCGCATAGCTACTGAAGTTAACTTAACATCTTTCCAAACTTTGTTCCAATAAAACAGTTAGTGGTAGCAGATTAGTTATTACTTATTGTTATATGCACATATTAACATATTATGTAATATATTCTTGTGTTTTCATGACGAAGTGCAGATACCCCTTGTTCATATCTATTTATATTATGTTCCTTGTGTGTATGTTTATTTGATGTAGTTTTATTTCTTGTGTATATTTGAACTTTGAACTTTATTTGTATCTATACAACGTACAGATAGCAGGGGCACAGACAAAAAGCCATAAAATCGGCTTGACTAGGTCTGTGTCCCTTATTGGTTTCTTTGGCATCACGTAGCAATGCGTGCACAAGTACAAGATGAATAATAAAAAATATAAACAATATGTGGATAAATGGGACTATTTATACAAAGTTACTTCGCACTGCGGCGAAAAAATTGACATGAATGCAGATATAGTATTATCATACAAGTTACGAAAAACACGAACAGGAAAACAACAAAATGCAGACATTATGAAACCCTTTTCATTTACGGGTAACATTCATAGAAATACAAAACTAAATAGGTCACTGTGCAATTACAGGTTAGAACACGTCACATCAGAACAAAACACAAAGAAAAACACTAAGCATTCACGTGAATGCCAATATGAGTGGCAAGTTTGGCCACCCAATTGAAATGATAATAAGTAGGGTGATTAATGAAAAGAGTTAAGAAGAGATGGTAGTTCACGGCGCAGCATTTGATTCCCGTAGTTAGTTCTTGAGTGCGGAATATGCCAAGTTTCTCTGTGACGTGTACTGAAACTGTTTGTATTTAGTGTTAGCCTTGACAAGTGCACAAGAAAATGAGTGCTACCTTTTGTTTCTGTAAAAAAGCGTTTCAGCAAAATTGTATTGTAGACCGATTTTATCGGCGCTATATCTAACTGGCAAAAAAGAGGATCAGTATGCGCATCGAATGAAGAGTTTGAAATTGCACGGATGGCTTTCTTTTGCAATAAATATAGAATGTTGATGTTACTGCTAGTCGTGTTGCCCCATACGAGGTGACAATAGTTAACATGAGATAAGAAAAGAGAATTATAAAGTAGGAGCTTCACTCTTAATGGTAAAACGAAGCGTAATCTTATTAGTATTCCAACAACACGTGCAAGTTTGTTAGCAATAATGTTGACATGGTCATTCCACAGCATATTCTCTTGGAATATGACACCTAAGCTTTTAACCGATGGTACTATGTCTATGAAAGATGTGCCTATTTTTAGATGTCCTTCAATACTGTGCCTCTTGTATTTTGGCTGGAAAAGCACGCCTTTTGTTTTGGTAGTATCAATAGGTAATGAGTTGAATAAGCTCCACTTGTTTATTTGGGCTAGTGTATCATTTGCAACACATAGTAATTCTTTCACGTCCTTAGAAGTTATGAACAAACTAGTGTCGTCGGCATAGATAAGAAATTGGGCGTTGGTATTGATATTAGTTATGTCATTTATATACAGGTTAAACAATAGTGGTCCTAGTATGCTTCCTTGAGGAACTCCAGCGAATATAGGCAAATTTTTTGAACAGTTGTTACCTACGACAACGGTCTGATACTTGTACTGCAAATAACTTCTAATTAAGTTCAGGAAAGTTCCCCTAAAGCCATAAATGTCAAGTTTTGTTAGTAGAGTGTCGTGATTAAGGCTGTCAAAAGCCTTCGAAAAATCAATAAAGACACCGAGAGTAAGTAAATTGTCTTCAAAGCGTCGTAAAATTATATCTTTTTGCACCAGTAAAGATATTTCTGTTGAACAACCTTTTCTAAACCCATACTGGTAATCTGTAATTACATTGTGCTTTTTACAAAAAGAGGTTACTCTGGTATTAATCAATTTCTCAGGACATTTAGAAAAAATAGGCAGGATCGATATCGGCCTATAATTTGAGAGGTCGTTTCTGTCGCCAGATTTGAAAAGTGCTGTTACCTTCGCTATTTGCATGCGCCGAGGAAATATACCATTCGCCAATGAAAGATTGTACACGTGCTCTAAGACAGGACAGATTAGGTCTAGAACATGCTTAGCTGGGCGAATCTGCAAATCACCGATATCGCAACTTTTGCTATTTCGAAGGCTGAGAAACGTGCTGTAGATTTCATGAGTGTTAGTGGGGCTTAGAAATGCACGTTCGACGACTTTTGGTTTTACGTATTCTGTGCAACGAGGATCGTAGGAACTATTCACCAGCGATACAAAGTGATGGTTAAAAGCGTCAGCCAATGCCGTGCCTGATGTCGGCTGATTATTTATTTCTAACTCTTCTGCATTCTCTGGCTGATTGTTTACACGAAGTAAACTGTTTAGTTTCTTCCAGGTGATATCGGTTGGCATTATCGTTTCTTGATTAAATAATTTCTCGAAATATTGTGCTTTTACTGCCCTTAGAGTACCATTAACTTTATTCCGGAATTTTTTGAACTCTGCTAAATCTGTTGCATCCCTTGTGCCAAGGAATTGCTTGAAAAGAGCTGCTTTTTGTTTGATCAACTTCAACGTACTGTCAGTAATCCAAGGTTTCCTTGCTTTTCTGGCTTTTTTTGTTTTGCGTTTAAATGACTTTCTGTAAGCGCTCTGAAAAAAT
Organism: Dermacentor andersoni; assembly: GCF_023375885.2. NCBI lineage: Eukaryota > Metazoa > Arthropoda > Arachnida > Ixodida > Ixodidae > Dermacentor > Dermacentor andersoni. Next base: position 106,735,586 of record NC_092822.1, on the reverse strand, counting down.
GATAAAAACAACTCGTACGCTTTGTCCCAGTCTTTTTCGTTATACACGTCTTGCCAGTTTATGCGCAATATTTCGTTGCAAAATTTCTCAAGTGTGAATGAGTTAATATTCTGAAATGTAAAGTGTTGATCTTTAGAAAGACGCGAGGGCAACACAGGTGAATTAACAAGTAGAAAGATAGGCAAGTGATCACTGACGTGAGCAGTGATTACGCCCGATTCAACGTTTTCTGTGTCAAAATTCGTAATGAGAACATCGAGTAAACTTTGGCTGTCACCTTGAACACGAGTAGGAGCAGTAATTGTATTAATGCAAGCATTTGATTCAAGTACCCGCAATGTCTCTCTGCGAAGTGGGCTATCGTGTAACATTGTAATATTAATATCACCACCCAAAACTAAACTGTAATCGTTATCCTTAACCCAGGATAGCAGGTTGTCGATGTATTTAAGAAAATTAACCACATTCCCTCCCGGTGGGCGATATACCACAGAAAAAATGCTGCGACCATGAAGAACAGTCAAAATTTCAGTCAGCAGTAATTTGAGTAAAGTCTTTCAACAATTCGCAATGCAAGTTAGTCCTTGTAAGCAACAGGACACCGCCGCCTGTTTTATTGCAGCGATTCAGATAATGAGAGACATAGTCTGATATTTGCAACACTTCTTCGTTGCGATACCATGTTTCGCACAGCATGACAATGTCAAATAAAAAACCAAAAGAAGACAGCAATGCGTTGAGATCATCGTCCTTATTGCGTGCAGATTGCGTGTTTAAATGTAAAAAGGACGTGCATTTACTTCTCTTAGAAAATATTTTACCAACGTCAGTTGGTGTGAACAGTCTTTCAGCCATGTTTAACTGCTGCAGTAAGGACGACGTCCGATGCACACTAGCACGTGCTTACTCCATTTTATCAAGGTCTTGAACTGCAGATATGCGTAGTGCCCGTGACGTGTCAGTTTTCCGCGCGAAAATTCTACCATCCCGAGTCCACGCGTACTTCCACTGTTTGTCTTTCTTCCGCGCAACAACTTGCCCAAGAAGCTTCTTTAGTGTTGGGCACAGGTGCTCATTTACGAAAATAGAAGCATGACCACATTGACCGAATTCATTGGCGGATATACGCTTCTTTCGCGCCTTTTCAATGAGCCCATCACGCTTTGAACGCGAACGAAACTGAACGACAATAATCGGACAGCCACCGTCTTTCCGCGGCACACGGTCACAAACATCGACGTCTGCGTCACAGATAGGCTCATTGACCAGGCTGCCGAGCTTCGCTACTACTGCAAAAAGATTTTCATTTTCAGTGAATGGCACACCTTTAATTTCAACGTTTCTGTTTCTAGAGTATTGTTCCTGGGTTGTCAACCTCTCCTCAAGGCCAGAACTTGCCCTACAAGTTCCTGTCATTTGGCTGTCAAAGCAGCGTTTTCCTTTTTTAAGGAAGCGTTTTCTTTTTCAATTGCAGCACACCGTGTCGTCATTGCGTCAAACTGGGTGCTGAAGAAATCAATAGAATGTTTCATATCTTTGAATTCCTTTCGGAGTTCTTTTTCAATAGCGCTTCGCATGTCACGCATTTCTTGCCGAATGTCTTTTAGGAACCTGGTTAGTTCAGGCATCACCCTAGTACCGGAAATTTACACTTCACGTTTGGCAGCAGTGACGGAGTAAGTAAGAAAAGGAAACATAAAAGATTGCGCACAAACCTGTGTGTAGGACAATCAACGTAAGTAAATATGTCGGCTCCGCCGCCACTGCGGCCAAAGTGCCGGTCAGGTAGACGATGCAGGTCCTTTATAGCCAGGGGCAGTGCCAGTTGAAGGTCAGGGGGCGCTGATTCCACTCGGAAAGCTACGTCTGTTGTAAGCGCCTGTGCCACCCAACCGAAGACGGTATGATGTGGCAAAACGGGAACAATCCCGCGCAGACGCAGCCGTGAAGTCCCCAATTGGCAGTCGACGTCGTTGCGGCTCGAGGCAGGCAAAACCTGTGTGTAGGACAATCAACGTAAGTAAATACGTCGGCTCCGCCGCCACTGCTGCCAAAGTTCATGTTTGTGCCCCCCCCCATGTAATACCCTCGCGTGAGGGCCCTTAGGGGTAATGTAAATAAATAAATAAAATCTCAATACAAGAAATCTGAAACAAATAATACAATCAGTGCAGATGTCGCTGAGCAGCTGCACTTTCACAGAAATCTAAATTTGATGGTAAACATGTCGCCTTCATCTTTGGGAACTTAGCTTACAAAATGATGCATTGTCGGATGGCGTGTAAACAGCCAATAAGACCATGGCTTGTTAAAAAAAAGTTTTATCACCCTTCTGCTGCCACAATGACCTCGTAAATGAACCGCATATGCCGTGTGCGGTTTTTGAGAATGGTCTGGGTGCTTGCTGGTTAGTTACTCGCAGGTTGGGCGCTATATGTGCTCCTATGTTTACGTAAAAACAAAATTGTGGCCTTACCACTCCCGCTTTCATGAGAAAATGTACTAGGATTGAGTTTATGACCTTTGTACTCTCACCATTGTGTTACATGATGGGAGGATTGAAGTAGCCCATAGTAATGTTTTCATTTGTGCGTATTGGTCACAAGTGACGTAGGGTGCTGCTTTGGAGGAAAATATTTTTCGCAGCAATTCTAACCAGCTGAGCTACACCAAAATATAATTTTAAATTGTTCAGCACGTGCTATATGCAGCAGGGTTGAGACATTATACCACTGATTGCAGCTAAGCCGCATGGTCTGTCACAGAAGTTGCGCAACTTTGCAGAACACATTGAAAGCATTCACACTTTCACTCTCAGATGTGGCACTAAACATCATTATGAAATGCAGTGCTTTGCATTACCGCACAACAAGCACAGAGCGAAACAAAGTGTTCTTATTCAGCTTTGAATATATTATGCAAGAAACTAAGCTAACTTCTCCCCTCCACCTTTTCTTAAAAAGTGACGATATTTACTTGTAAAATATGTGGCATTAAACAAGGCTGACCACACAATAGATCCACCTCACAGTTGCCTGTGCAGCTGTGGAGTATGTGCTGGGTTCAATGTTAAAGCTACACATTGGCCAATCATATTTGTTATGTGTTTGCCATGTAGCTCAATTTTGGCCACCACGCAGGATTCCTCAGTGTCGAAGGGTGTGTGGATTATATGCAAGGGTATTGACAGGTGCTGGAATGGCACAGGCGGTAAGCTAAAGTGCAAAGCTTGTCTCTATGCCATACACACATTTCTTATAAACAACTGTATAGCTAGTGGTGAATCTTGTGTGTTAGGGAAAGGTCTATTGCAGGAAAGAAATTTCGGCATCTGCCAAGAAGCGCTGTCCCCTGTATATTGTGGGTTTTGTTTCTCATCTTTTTCTCATACCCTCTATGTCTGAGTTTACGCTGCCGATTTCTGCAACAAGAGTTCCTGCAGGGGTAATTTTACACTATATATTGCAGTGAAGCTGTGATAGAGGTTTTTACAGCCTACTGAATAAATAATACATACAATACATCCCCATAAGTTCTACTAGGAGGCTCGACAGGCCACATGCGTCGGCAGAACGAGCAATATTTATTCACAGTCACGGGAAATGCAAAAGAAAATAAAAGCACGAAATTCTTGATGTCCGTTGTCATGAGTCCTTTATCATTTGGAAAGGCACAGTGCTATAGTCACATTCCAGAGGTACTAAAATCAAACCGTTCTCATGAGGTCCAACATACACAGCACAGACCCAGTCAGAGAGTGTAGTAGTTATGAACGAAAAAAAGTTCAATCGTGTGTGGACACAACTTTGTCAAAGTCTTCAAGAATTTGGGCAAGGCAGGCTCGAAGGACTAATACTGATCCTTCTACAGGAACGCTCTAAAGATGGTCATTCTGTATATGCTAAGCAGCCCACAAAAAGGCAGGTTTCTGTCGTCATCATTGCGTAACTAGTTTACATAAACTACAGGTCGGAGGCCTCTCCCAGCAATCTCTAATTATCCCTGGCTAGCATCGGGTGACTTCATCACACCACTAAATCCTCTGATGTCCTCGACTGCGTCTCCTTCTCTTGGCACTCATTCTGTTGCTCTAATAGACAACCAGTAATACGCTTTGCAGTTTGCATTGCCTGTTTAACTACAATGTCAACTTGACTATTACTAGACTGACTTTTGTACTGAATTAAAACAGCCTCTGAGGTGTAAATGCAGCTTATTTTTAGAAGCAGGGGTCTATCGGGCTCATGGAGGCAGCATTTGCTATAGAAGCACACAGCAATATCAAGCACAGCATCAGACATACCAGATCGGAGAGATTGAGGAATAGCTCACCCAACCTGCTTTGCATATGAAAATTCTATGCACTGCTGTGCTATTTTGTATACCTTTTTGCATTGTTTTGTGTGCCCGGCAGTTTGTGTTTTCTAACTTGGGTTGCGCAAAACCTAAAACTCCCTATTCCGTTGGGTTATTTGGTCACATATGATCTTCCAATTCCTGGCGACACTATGCGTACGGGTACAATGCCATGTACCATAAAGCCTGAAAAACCGGCCCAGTAAAGTGCCCCCAGCTTTCAAACACCTGTAATGAACCAGTTTAAAATGAAAAAAGTGTAAAGTGCATCTCTATATGTTCATTAATTTTGCTTAAGTGCCTCCCACTCACTTTCTGTACTCATGAGAATGGAACAACGAAGTGCTTCAATTACATTCACGCCTACTAACATGGTGTACTTAATGTACACGTACGTGTACAGCTTTCTTTAAAATTAAAATAGCGTTACAACATTGGCGCATGTGATTTTGAACATACTCAAAAATTTTGACAAGTGCAAACAAAGTTTTCACTTGTCACTTACCGTATGCTTATGGGATACAAAGGCTCGACTCTTTGTATCCCAGCTGCAACATACCTTACCATTAGGAAGTGCTGCATCACAACTTCTGTGCGGTAGTTAGACCCCACTGAAACGCGCTACATCGGTGCTTTGATACAGCCACAGATTGCAGAACCTGAGGAGCAGTTACCCACCGTGATTGCTTAGTGGCTGTGTTGTTGGGCTGCTAAGTACGAGGTCGAGGGATCGACTGCCAGCCATCGTGGCCGCATTTTCATGGGGGCGAAACATTCGCGTACTTACATTTAGGCGCATGTTAAACCCCAGGCGGCCCCAATTTCCAGAGTCCACCAGTACGGTGTGCCTCATATTCATATCGTGGTTTTGGCACATAAAACCCCATAATTTATTCTTTTTCTTGGAGTGGTCATTATTTGTGAGAAAGAAATTATGGTGTCTGACAGGAAGCAAGTATATTAGCACATTGGTGGTTTTAGTCTGCATTTCCTTCTTGTGGGACATCTTGGTTTACTGCACCCATACCTCAAAAAAGCAGTGTATAAATGTGCCTTAACACTGCATTTTGAAGTAATAGTGCAGTAGCAGTTCTTTGTAGCGTACTGAATAAAGTAAAGGTCACATGTTGCCACTGCAATGGTAAGCATGTCACGTGCATTAAACGAGCTCAAAAATGTAATGCAATACCTACTGCAATGCAAAATCCAGAAAGGCCTGATGTCCAAAGGACTTGGGATGTTTTACTAGCATACACAGAACAGAGCTCTTAAATGGTGACACTGTAGTAGGCTCTTATGTGCTGGTACATCCCTCCCTAGAAGTCTTCATGAATTACCTAGATTCATTGAACAAAATAATGTGACAGCTGGTTGCAGGCCAGAGTTCCCAAAAATGCAGTGCACAACAACAGTGCTGGTGTATGACCTCTTTGCCTCTGTCCCATTCAGAATCGCTTCTTCTTCACTACACTTCTTCACCGACTGGCCCAAGTTAGCAAACTGCCCGAACAACAGTCATTTCTAGAACTACGAAGGAATGCATCATTCACAAAAAGAAAAAAAAAACAAGTCTTCGGTGAAGTGTTAAACACTTTGGACAATAATCTGCCAGAGTCGGTGGTCATTTGTTGCAGTTGTGAACTATAGAAAAGGTGCTGCTGTTGCATAGAACATGTCACCGCACATTTCAGAGCAGGCTGGTTAGATATCAAGTATCGATACATTGGATTGTTCATTATGAATTATCCAACACTTCAATGTCAAGGATTAGCATGTTCAGGACTATGTTTAAAAGCATTATGCAGGACCCATGCACATGTTGGAATCTATGTGAAGTGAAGCTTTAGAGAAGCTTTGAAAATGGTGTACAACTAAATGTGATCCATACAGTTGTGTTTCTTTTCATGTTATGCAATGTACAATGTTGTTTAACAGTTATGTTTATGAATCACATAGTTCAAAATGTTGAAAGGCAACTGCAACAAAATTTCACTTTGGTGAAATTAGTTATGATATTACGAACTACTGAATCAATCATCAGTGCTAGTTATTGTCTAATTTTCTGAACAGCCTTTGAATAGCATGCATACACGCAGGTGATGCATACCCCTGGTGGTTAGCAGGCTTGGCATGAATTCTTGCACACCCTAAAGTTTTAATTTACTATAGGGGCCACCTAAACACAAGTCATGCACAGTAGCTGTGGTGGTTCTCAATATCCTGGGTTTGGTTGTGTTGTTCTGCAAGTGTGTTGTCACAATTAGTAAAGGAACCTATCTTATGAGTGATCACGATGTCTGCATCACAATGAAAGGAATGTTTTAGTGGTGCAGCACTAGACTTATTGGCTCCTCCTAACTGTATGTTCATTCTACTGTCATTGACACGGAGCATAAGATGAGTTCGAGCGGCTCCTCGAAAACATCCCATCGTAACTTATATTATCTATTGCCAGTAAACACCCACTACCCCATGCAATGCCTCAACAAAGGATCTTTGAGGAAATAAATGAATAAATAAATACAAATGACTAAATGCAAAAACGCTTTGCTTTCTTATTCTAATGCTCCTCAGTTGTGATTGGCACTGCAAGCGCGAGCATTTAATATCTGCAAATAATTACTGGCTTCTTAACACCAGAACACTTGATTTTAATTTTGTATTTATACATGTGTTTCAAGATGAGAAAATATTTGGTATTCGTAATCGGTGCCTTTCAGAAACTTCGCTATACTTGCACAAGTGCACATAATTCGTAATTTGCTGGGCAGGCACAAAGCCTGCCTACAGCACATCGGTAAATTTTTCGGAGCCCGCAATATGCGAAGAACCAAGCAGCGTTATGTAAGCGATTAATGCGGCAGCCGTATGGAGAAATAGTAACAGCACCTTTCGATTCGAGTCTGTGGCGTTCCCTGACTTCGGAGAAGGTTTGTTACTGTTTCGAAAAAAAGATATTTCATTTCAAGATACACATGCTCAGACAAGTTTTGTGGTCGTTGTTAATTAAGCACGATTAAATCAGGATTCTGTTCTGCCTCATAGTTGCACGTCCCATTGGATTGTAGCGCAAATGCGCGGTGCAGCTAGGCAGTGTATGTTCGGGTTCGTAGCAGACGACACGCATTGATGTCTCGGCCACGACTCTTCTCATTCCGTTCTCTAAATACATAAACGGATGGATAGAGAGTATAATTATAGATTGACAGTTAAAAAAAGAAAGGCTACGCATTTAAGTAGCACCTTGCGATTAAAACGGTCTAGAGCATTATAAAAACAATTCTTCAAGAACTCGTTTCGTCTGCTTCGAGCAATCGATGACGAAACATTCCAACCAGACGATATCCAAGTCGCAAAATTTTCTCGACTCACGCGCGTGTGAAGAAGGAACTGTGTTTCAGGCATGGCAGCAGAAAGAAGCCGAGATATGCATAAATAAGTACGGCTCAAGCCACCGATACCACAAGCATACACGAAGGGAACGAGCGCGCGCGGCAGCCGCGCGAGCCGGAGCAACAGCGAGCGGAGTCATGGCCGCGACGTCCCTCACGACAGGGCGCCACTCCAAGTTGCCGCCGCTAATAGGGAAACAAAGGAACGGCACTGTGGCTTTAGCCACGCTGCCAAACTTGCAAAATTTCAGAAAGATGCGTAAAAATTGGCACATATATGCATAATAAATTTAGACTAATAATAAAACAAATATTCTACATGCGACGTGCGTGTCTGCCATGAGAGAGGGTTGTACTGCGAAGGTTGACTGCTCGACGTCACGGTTCCTCCTTTCACTGATGGTATATAGGGAGGTGTCGCACAAGGACATCTTCCTGCTTTCCCTGAACATGGATGCTTTTAGCAACTTATCAGAGAGCGACATGTCGGCTTCACAAATCTCGGCTTCTCAAACCTCGCAAGTTTGGACTAACGATGTCATAGAGGAATTAATTTCGTTTGTTCGGTCGCAGCCTCACTTGTACGACATGATGCATGTCGATTACAAAGACCAGCTTAAGCGCACAGTCACGTAGGACGCGATTGATGATGTGTGGCGTTTTATGGCGCAAGGGCCAGTTATGGCCAAAGAGCGCCATGACAAATGTAATGTTTAAAGTGCATTGTGAATGGTGTAGACAATGAATTCCTCATGATATATCTAAGATGGCTGTAAAGAGGCCTAAAATCTGTTGCTGTGAATGGCGTAAAATGTATTGTTGCTAAAATAATGACACGTAGTAGTGCTGTGGGCTATGACAATGATTAAAGGCATGATGCGATAAAACGTTGATACGTTAAAGGCATGATGCGATAAAACGTTGATACGTTAAAGGCACGATGCGATAAAACGTTGATACGTTAGAGGCACGATGCGATAAAACATAACGTTGACACTTTAGCTTCAAGAATTTCTTTGAGTACAGAGGCTGTTAAGTGCGCTAAAAATTCCCTGGCCAAATTATTTCGAGAGAGTCTGTTTCAGCTAAAAACTCTAAAACTAGGTTAAGTGCGCTAAAAATTCCCTGGCCAAATTATTTCGAGAGAGTCTGTTTCAGCTAAAAACTCTAAAACTAGTTTCGGATTAAAAAGCGGTTCATTGCTGAGAAAAAATTTCGGGTGAAGAGGAATATTTTCGCGATATGCGGAAATGAAATACTTTTTCCTCTGTGCTTCTATTGCAGGGCATTCAATAAGAACGTGCATGACTGTGAGACTTTGGCCGCACTTACTACAAGAGGGCGGATGCCCCCCAGTCAAGAGGTAAGAGTGAGTGCCGTAGGTGTGTCCTATTCTTAATCGGCAAAGGAGCACTTCGTTATATCGTGATGTTCTCTCCGATACCCAATATCCTAATTTGGGTTTTATCAAGTGCAGTTTATTTGATATCTCAGCATTCCACTGTTGCTGCCAATGGAATTTGAGCTTGTGACGCAGGTATGCTTTAAGATCTGTGGCTGGGATGGGTATGTTTATATCCGTGTCACTAAAAGCTACTGAAGAAGCTTTCTCGTCAGCAGCTTCGTTGCCCTTTATGCCACAATGGCCAGGTACCCAGCATAGGATGATCGTTTGTTTAGCACTATAAGCTGAGCATAGCAATGCATACAGTTCGTTAAAGACAGTGTTTTTATGTTTACATACGTTCATAAGGGCTCGCACTACACTCAGTGAGTCTGTGAATACTATAGCCCTAGTAAGATTCGTTTCCCTGATGTGCTTCACTGCCGAGAGTATTGCATATGCTTCCGCTGTAAAGATACATGTATGTGGATTCAATGTACCGGATATTAAGAATGCTGGTCCTAGTGCTGCGTAAGCAACCCCAGAAGAAGACTTAGAGGCATCTGTGTAGAATTCAGCACAAGAATATTTCTCCTGAAGCTCAAGAAAATGTGACCGTATGTGTGCCTCAGGCGCTCGTTTTGATATTTCTGCAAACGAGACGTCACACTCGATAGTCTTCCACTCCCAAGGCGGTGGAAGCCGCGTAGTTGCAATTATGACATTCTCTAATATCGGCGCACCAGTTTCTTCGGACAATGCTTCCAACCGAAGGGACAAAGGAGGTCTAGTGCCTGGGCGGTTACGGAAAAGCCTAGCCGTAGACAGGTCGTAAATAACTGAATGGCATGGATGATCGAAATCTGATTTCGCTTTGAGGGCGTATGAGAGACTTAAATATGTTCTTTGAAGATGTAGGGACCATTCGTTAGACTCTGCATACAGGCTTTCTACGGGGCTAGTCCTGAACGCACCAGTAGCGAGACGGATACCCAAGTGGTGAACGGAATCGAGCATCTTCAAAGCACTAGGCGTCGCAGAGTTATACACAATGGCTCCGTAGTCAAGGCGTGACCGTATTAGGCTTTTGTACAAGCTCAAGAGGCATCTTCTGTCACTTCCCCAAGATGTGCGGGACAAGAGCTTCAGTAGATTCATTGTCCTCAAGCATTTCATTTTCAGGTATTTTAAGTGTGGGATAAAAGTTAGTTTGGAGTCTAAAATGAGACCTAGAAATTTATGTTCATGACTAACAGATAGCCGTTCTCCATTAAGATCAATAGCGGGCTCCGGTATTACCCCTCTCTTATTGGCGAAAAGAATGCATGTACTTTTTTCAGGGTTTAGTTTAAAGCCGTTCTCGTCTGCCCACTTAGACAACTTATTCAGGCCAAGCTGCACTTGTCGCTCGCAGATACTAAGATTACATGACTTGTAACCTATTTGGATATCATCCACGTATACGGAATAAAACATTGTACGTGGTATGATAGTATGGAGCGAATTCATTTTTACAAGGAATAAAGTACAGCTCAGCACTCCACCTTGTGGCACACCTGTTTCCTGAGTAAATAGACGAGACAGGACATTACCAACACGAACACGAAATGTGCGGTTGCACAGATAACTTTGAATCACCTTCAGCAAGTTGCCTCGGACGCCCATTCCAGCTAGATCACGAAGAATTCCGAAACGCCAAGTTGTATCGTATGCTTTCTCCATGTCCAAAAATACCGATAGGAAAAACTGTTTGTGCACAAAGGCATCCCGGATATTTGTCTCGATACGGACAAGTTGATCTGTTGTGGATCTATGTTCCCTGAAGCCGCACTGCAAGGGATCTAGTATCTTGTTACTTTCAAGAAAATGCACCAAGCGACGGTTAGTAATTTTCTCAAAAAACTTACACAGGCAGCTTGTTAGGGCTATAGGCCTATAGCTGCTGGTCAAAGATGGGTCCTTGCCCTCTTTCAGAATCGGGATTATGAGTGCTTGCTTCCAGGCTGACGGGATGTAGCTGGCAGAGAATATGGCGTTAAAAAGGGAGAGGAGCGTTTTGTGTGCTTCGGGATGCAGGTGTTGAATCATCTCGTAAATTATTCGATCGGTGCCCGGAGCTGATTTATTAAAGCTATGTAGTGCAGCCTGAAATTCAGCCATATTGAAAGGACGGTTGTACGATTCATTGCTCTTTCCTTTTAGGTCCAGAGGCCGTCTCTCAGCTTGTTTCTGGTATCTAAGGAATGCATCGGAGTAATGGAATGGGCTAGAAATGTTTTCAAAATGTGCCCCAAGACTGTCAGCTTGGTCCTGAAGGGTATTTCCTTGCGTGTTTACTAATGGTAGAGGATGAGTTTGCCGACCTTTGATTTTATTCACCCTGTTCCAGGCTTTTAATTCGTCAGTATAAGAGTTGATGCTAGAAATATATCTTTGCCAGCTCTCCCTTTTGGCACGGCGCCGCGTTCTTCTACCCTCAGACTTTATTTTCTTGAATATTATCAAATTCTCCGTAGTTGGAGTGTCTCGAAGGTTGTTCCAAGCTTTATTTTGATTTCTACGCGCTTTCTTGCAGTCATCGTTCCACCATGGAACACGTCGCTTACAGGACGATCCATTTGTTACGGGGATGCATACTGACGCTGCATCAACTATGAACGCCGTGAAATATGTCACTGCATCTTCGATAGATAGATTACAGATGTCGTTCCAAGTCAAATGTGTCAGCTCCCTGTATCGTGTCCAATCGGCACAATCGACTTTCCACCGGGAGACATGTGGAGAGCACTCGTCACCTTTTGTTAGTTTTATGACAATGGGGAAATGATCGCTCCCGTAAGGATTCTTAATTACGTTCCACTCCAGATGCGGCAAGAGTAAACTCGATGCGATGCTTAAATCGATAGATGAGAATGTTTTGTTTGCGACACTGTAAAATGTAGGTTCTTTCCCATTAAGCAAGCAAGCATCTGTAGTGAGGAGGAAGTTTTCAACTAAGCGTCCTCTGGCATCACAACGACGGCTTCCCCAAAGGGTGTTGTGTGCATTAAAATCTCCAACGACAATGTAGGGTTCGGGCAGTTCATAGATAAAGGTGTGAAATTCTGTTTTTGAAAGTTGGTAGTTCGGGGGGATGTATAGAGAGGTAATTGTGATCAGCTTATCAAACAGTACCGCACGGACTGCAACTGCCTCTAGAGTTGTTTTAAGCTGTAGTTGCCGGCAAGCAACACCTTTATCGACTATTATTGCCACGCCGCCAGACGAGGTGAGGGCGTCGTTGCGGTCTTTTCGATAAACGGTATACTGCCGGAGAAAGTTCGTGCGTGAAGGATTAAGATGTGTTTCTTGGACACACAGCACTTTTGGACTGTACTTATGTAAGAGTTCCTTTATGTCGTCTAGGTTGTGGAGTAAACCCCTGACGTTCCACTGTATTATTTGTGTATCCATGATGTATGTGTTTTGTGCTGTGTGTCTAAGAAATATGGATTAGGTTATCTCACGAGACCTTTCCAGGCCCCGTGAAACGAGATCTCTCTATCTTCCGGGCGCGCTCGAGGGAGCTGCGCCGTTCCTTCGGCGTCTGAGACGCCATATTTGTATTTGTATCCATCACCTCGTCTGAGGCGGTGGATAGTGCCTGCGCAGCGGGCACGTTCGCAGGGGTGGTGGGCCTATCTGCGCGCGCAGTGGCCTTGTGTCCAACAGGCCCGAGGGTCTGCTGGTCCTCCTTTGTGGGGGCCGGTACAGCGCTAGCTGTTCCAGCCGGGGGGGCTGATGGCGTGACTGCCGTCACACTCCGTGTGACTTGGGCGGCCGCCGAAGGATGTAGCGCTGCCCCCCGGCGCGCCACATCGGTGTAGGACGGACTAAATTGGTTCATCGAGAAGCGCTTGCGCGCCTCTTGGAAGGAAAGGTTCATTTTTACTTTAATTTCGATGATTTGTTTTTCTTTTTTCCAGGATGGACAAGAACGAGAGTATGCGGGGTGATCCCCTTCACAGTTAGCGCAACGGATGGTGGAATTGCAAGTGTCGGACGAGTGCTCATTTGATGCACATTTTGCACAAGTAGTGCGCCCTCGGCAACTTTGAGAACCGTGCCCGAACCGCTGACACTTGAAGCATCGGCGTGGGTTAGGAATGTATGGCCTTACACGGAGTTTGCAGTATCCTGTTTCTATTGAGTCTGGTAAGTTGCTAGTTCCAAAAGTGATGATTATATGCCTGGTTGGTATTTCTTTGTTATCGCGCCTTATTTTTATCCTTTGTACCTTGACGACGTTCTGTTCTTGCGATCCTTCTAGCAATTCTTCTTCGGTAAGTTCGATAAGGTCATCTTCCGAGATGACACCGCGCACTGTGTTCATCGACCTGTGCGGGCCGACAGAAACGGGAATGTCTCCAAATGCAACAAGTTTCGAGAGTTTGTCGTATTGTGGCTTGTCGCGAACTTCGAGTAGAAGATCGCCACTTCCCATCTTCGTCACTTTATAACCTGGGCCTATTGCGTCAGTAATAGATTTGGCTACAAGAAATGGTGATATCATTCTGACTGTCTTTGTTTCGTGTTGACTGTGGACAACGTGGAATTTAGGAAAGGACACTTTCTGTTGCATAAAAAAGTTTAACTGTTCATCGGTGCGCCCCCTCTTCAGGGAGCGATCAGGTAATGGGGGAAAAGCTTCTGCCATAAAAAATTGCAAAATTCGGCGGCGATGGTGGCCACCCACCACGGAGCCCAACAAGGGGACGCTACAGGATTCGAAGCCTGAAGACGCCAACCATGCATCGCCACTATAAGCTACTATAAAATACCCAAGGTTGGATAATTACACCAGGTTAACCCTTGCCGCCAGGAAATACGGAAGTAAAAGAAGTGAAAAGAGGACAGGAAAGATGTAAATGTGGGAGAGAAAGACGAAGATTGGAGAGGAGGACAGGAAAAGGCGACTGCCGATGTCCTCCAGGTGGGTCAGCCTGGAGGTGCCGTCTATGTGAAGCCGAGGCCGAAGAGGTGTGTTGCCTCCGCCGGGGGGCCTTAAAGGTCCAGACACCCAGCATCGGCTCAACCCCCAGGATCCCCTTTTCCCCAGACACGGCTAAGCCGCGCACGGCCACACGCGGGAGGGTCCAACCCTCGTGTGCTCGGGTACGTGGTGTCGCAACACACCAAACGCCTGCTTACGCAGACGCCCCTGCGGGGACGTAGGACGCGATTGGGAAGCGCCTTGGCTTCACAGGTAAGCATCAAAATCTGACCACTTATTAAGTTCAGTGTGATAACGAAGACATGTGCATGCATTTTATCGAGCTCATTTACTACTGCGATTTAATTATCCTAAGCGCGCATTCTTGAGAGCATTGCGCGGAGCGAGGCCATGTGCACGTATAATTGTGATGTACGTGCAGGCATGGTACACGTGTGCGAAGGCCTGATGTTTATGCCTGACATTACGAAAAACGAAATTCAGATAAATATATAACAGAGGAATGTTTGCATGAACGAATATTAATGTACTGGCATTTTGAATGCGTTTGCTTGAAAAGTGGTACGTCGCGCAGAATTTGTTTTCGCAGCGGGCGACGTAATTGTGTGCGGCGTGGATCATTCGGTTGTCGTAATAAGTTTCTCTGACAGCAGGCAATAGTAACAAAGAGGTATCTTTTAAACGTTACGCGCATGTCCGCGCCCGACACAAATCTGATACTTTGAAGTTCGCGCTCTTTCCTAAACCGCATGGCCTGTTTTCCGCGAGCGAAAAACACGACGCGCGCCAAACTCCGGCGTTGCCGCCGACGCGCCAGCACCCGTACGAAAGAAAGGAGCGGAGCTTTCGCGCCGCGTTTTCCTGGTTGCCAGACGACCTAACTCACAACGACATCAATTGTCGTTTTTTTACTGCATATGTTATATGCCCTTATACTTACAGAACATTACATTAAAAACAGTCCTCTGGTAATTAGACAGCGACATTTTTTCCAAAGTGTATTTATCAAGCTTCATTTCAAACAGCAAGATTTAGAATAGTGTGTGAAACTGCGACTATGTACCTTCCGCATCGCGGTCGCACGTGTTTCCTGCGACGTGCCCGCCAGTTCTGCCGAGAAAAAAAAAATTCGCAGAGGGCAGGGCCATCTGGTGGCAAAACCGAAATGACATGTGACTTACCTGAACTATTATTGGCGGACCCGCCGCGCGACGCGGTTTTTTTTTTTTTTTTTTCGTGCAGCAGCACGCTGCGGCGCGATTTCGTGATGGGTCATGCTGGGCAAGCGTCAAAATGCGCCTGAAATCGCGCCATGCGGTTCCGCTTTACGCCAGTCACTCGCTGTTGTGTATGATCGTAGCGTCACATCCGTGCCGCAGCACCGCGGCCAAGGCTAGAGCACAAAATAACATTTGCACATATAAGAACAGAATAACCGGGGACCATGAGCGAAACTGTGTAGAAGGGTGAAATCCCGTCTAAAAGTGCGCCTACAGGGCGTCCTACCAAGGCGGCCATGCAGTGGCACACTTCCATACATGGTTTGATTGCCACTGGGGCTTCTGTATTAATGGGCAGCCCGAGTGAAATATCACAGCATTGTATGCTGTTGCCATGTAGCCAATTCGAACCGTCGTTGACACGCAGAACGTTCATGCGCTCGTGTACACGCATGATTACTGCCATGTGATACAGTGATCGAGGAAACTGTGCCCTTTGCATGTGACCGTGATGCGGCACGTTTATTTTTGACGTATTTCCTCTCGGGCAGACATTGCACGACACGTCCTTTCTACATGACCTGAAACACTTGTTGCATAGGCTGTGATATGCTCTTATCCCCTGACAATTTCCCATCTTATTTCTCTCCTTGAAGGTGCGGAGTGCAAAAAGAAATGGCAGTATTTAAGAGATAAGTTCCACAAGGAACTGAACAAGGTGGAAAAGACGAAGAGTGGCTCCGCAGCTACGAAGACAAGGCTGTGGGTTTTTTATGATGAATTGTCATTTCTGCGAGGCTATGTGTCGGGTCGCAGGTAAGTCCATTGCCATGTGCATATATGCATTTTATTTCCTGCGCCTTCTGAAAATAAGAACATAAGAGCCCGAAATTCATTACGCCAACTGAAACGATTACAGAGCAAACACAGGACATAGCAGTCATCGCTACTTCGTGTATAATTGTCTTTTTGCACATGAAATGCGGGTGTCAAAGGGACCTTTCAGTTGCCGTGACGTCACGGATGTTGAGGACGTGTGCTAGGACCCATCGTTAGTGCTTTATCGTTAAAGATAGACCACACTGTGTTTCTAAGGGGCCAAACACTAAATATGGCAAGCTTCGTGAAATTTTACTGAGCCAGCGCCACCCAAACACTTTGCAAGCCGTGACGTCACAGCAACGGCGTTAGGTTTTCGGCGCGAAATTTAAAAAAGATTAGGCGACCTCCATTTTCTTTTGGAATAACCGACATATTTTAGGCGTGGCTTGTTGGGCTCGTTGGAAACGTGGTATTGCGTAAATCTATTATTGCGAGATTAACGACAACACATTTTTTTTTGCAAAATACTTTGTCACTCGTAGCTGATGTGGTGTTTCTCTTTATAGCGTTGCTTCAAGAGTGTACTTTGGGGTTCATGTAATGTTAATTGTGAGCCACTATGCATGTAGAAATAAAATTACCAGTTCTCATGGCCCATGCACATTGTCTTAAATATTTCGCTCACTTGGTACATAATTTGGCATCTCCTGCAGGAGGGCTCAATATGACAGCAGGACTGCTGCTTCCAATGTCGCAGCTGTTGCAGAGGCAACCGCGTATGCCAGAGAGACTGCAGCAGGTAAATAGCTGTTGCATGATGCATTTCCTGTTACCCGTCTGAATATTTGCAACTTGGAAAACAAATTCTCTGCCACTCAATCATGCTGTGCAGGCATCCTCAACAACATCACTGAGGGCTGCACTGAGCAGCAAAGTGACGTGGAAGGTGACAAGCATTCTGTAGAGCGACCCTACAGTCCAGGCGACGATGTTGTGTATGGTCTCGCCAATGACCGTGATTCATTGTTAGAGCTTACTAGTGAGGGGCGGGAGGATTCGTCTCCCTCTTCACAAATGGTAAGCCCGTCTTTACAAATATACGTAATTTACTTATGGTTTCATCCCATATGAATATGTACTTATTCAAATAATTATCTGTAAACAATTCGCCTACAGGTCAGCCCACAACGCTCGTATGTCACAAGTGGCAGAAAAAGGCAGCTCAGTGGGGGACATGGTGCCCCACAAGGGTCCAGCAGGAGACGGCGGCACAGAGAACTGCCTGCCAACAAGGCCGACGTCCTGCTGGCAGTGTGTGCAACACAACTGACGACCCAGAGAGGGACATCACCGTGCCCTCATAGACATGTC
Organism: Dermacentor andersoni; assembly: GCF_023375885.2. NCBI lineage: Eukaryota > Metazoa > Arthropoda > Arachnida > Ixodida > Ixodidae > Dermacentor > Dermacentor andersoni. The sequence continues at coordinate 106,718,048 of NC_092822.1, read as the reverse complement.
CATGAGCTTTCCAGGAGCGAATCTCTACTTCTAAGTTTCGGTCACCTGCTTGATAACGTACCAAGAGAGAGGCACAATTCCACAGTAGCTAAAATAGCTAATTTTTTGGCTGAGGCAGCAGAAACAGAATGACTTGCAGCAGCCCGCAGCTAAAATGTTAGCTCAGAAATGCTGTATGGCATTTAAGAACTTCAGTGTCGTACCTCGTTATGGTAGCAGCTAAGCGTTAGGATTCAATAACTGCCACCAGCCATTGCACAGGCTGGTTACTCCTCCAATTCTCATTGTTGTCTGTGTTCTGCAGCGTCTCACCGGGTCACTGCCTGTGCCAACATCCATGTATCCACAGGCTCATTGCATGTGGATGCATAGGCGTTGGTACACCTCAGTCACAAACATTTCATTCCCTGGCAATGCTGCTGAGCCACACCACTGCTGTGTGAATAATGTGTCTCTCTCGGGTGTGTGTTCTGGTTGGGAACTCGAGAGGCCTCCCTCGTTATGGTGGCAGCACGGCACTAGGATGCGATAGCTGCTGTCACCCGTAACTCGGGTTCCTCGCTCCTCGAATTCCTAACAGTGTCTGTGTTCTGCAGCCTCTCACCGGGCCACTGCCTGCGCCAGCATCCATGTATCCACAGGCTCATTGCATGTTGTTCCACAGGTGCTGGTACAGCCTAGTCGCAAACATTTCATGCCCCGACAAAGCTGCAGAGCCGCGCCATTTTGGTGTAAATAGCTCGTCCCTCTTAGTGTGCATTCTGGTCAAGAACTCGAGAGGCCTCCCTCGTTATGGTGGCAGCACGGTACTAGGATGCGATAGCTGCTGTCACCCGTAACTCGGGTTCCTCGCTCCTCGAATTCCCAACAGTGTCTGTGTTCTGCAGCCTCTCACCGGGCCACTGCCTGCGCCAGCATCCGTGCATCCACAGGCTCAATGCATGCGGTTGCACAGGTGCTGGTACAGCCCAGTCGCAAATATTTTGTTTTAGGATCAGGCTGCAGAATCATTCCATGCCGCAAAAGAGAAGTTCCTCCATTGTCTGACCCTTGCATGAATGTTTCATGTGTATTGGTTATTCTTTGTTGTGCGTTTGTTCTTTCCTTGCTTTCTTGTTTGTGTTTTGCTTTCTTTATATTGCAGGCTCAAGTAGACGGAATCCTGGAGTTGCTGCTCAATTGACCGATTCTGTTGCATATCCTTTGGTTTTTGTCGGCTTTAAAACTGTTGTGTTCATGCTGTCTTACTCGCATGTACTTCTTTCGATGAAACGGCTGGAAAACCAGACCATTGCAGCGGCACTCTCAGCAGCACCTGACTGCTAGAGAGCGCGGTCCCCAGGTGGCGGATGGGGGACCTGCTATTGCGCATTACTGCAACGGCAGTGGTGCTTGCACCTCGCGGACCAACAGGCCTTCCTTTTCTTCCCAGATTCCTTTAGGTAGCCCAGCTGAACTTTGGGTTGCAGAACCAGCGTAAATTGTGGAGCTGAATAAACCTGCTGCAGTCGTGTTCCCTGAACTTGTGTTCTGTTTCTTGCGACATTGCCAAGCGGCTACAGCACACCTCGCGAAAACCAATAAAATTGTCTGTGCACTACGCTAACACGTCTTGCCTGCACTCCTTTGATCTCTCCAATACACATCTTTATTTCACGACAGTACTTATCTGCAAAATAATTGTGACGACACATGTGCTGTATTAGCCCACCTGTGTTTTTTTTTTGTCTGGTTTGTTTTTTGTACTGTGTTAAATAGCTGCATGGCCCGAATGTCTACTAGGGGTATCTGAAACTGCTAACCACATGAGACACGTCTAAGAACACATCGCAATTGCTGTGAAATGGACATACTGGTACGAGGCACTGCTATGCCAAAAATACAGTTTATTGCGCTCAGGGCAATGTTTTGCAACATGCTAATACAATGTCAGTGAAGAATGTCCTTTATATTGCAGCTCTGCCACTGACAATCAAACATTTAGTTTGGAAAATATACTTGGCTGTGCTCTGCCATGTCCAGGAGCAGCTACCACATTCTTGCTTAGCACTTTGCTTTTGAAAATTTTTGCAGCTTGTACTGGACATGAATGCTTGTGAAAAATGTAGGGTTGACGGGAGTGGCAGCGGAGCGGTTCGATAGCTGCTTCACTGTGGGAGGATATATCCCCTGGGTTTCCAATAATTTGTGGTTTATATCATGCAGTGGCAGTGTGCTTAGTTCTTTTGTTGTTACCTTAGGGTGTAGGACTGTTTGATTCGTCTGCACCACTCCGAACCAGTTCACCGTGGTGCGTGAGATGGTCGGACATTGTGCACCTTTCCAGCGCCTTTTTAAACAAACTGTGTGGTGCAAGGGGCACCACTGCTGCACAAACTGCATTAGCACAATAGCTGGGTATTGAAAACTGTGCAGAAATGTTAATGCACATTCGCGAGCAAGTATTTTTCCAACCAAATAACCTCTACCAGATGTTCGCAAAATTAACTATTATTTCCATTCAGCTCTCGTTACTGCCTTGCCTTTATTTCGTTTCTCCCTTTCTCTTTGTGCAATGTCAACCTTACAATGGCGTGGGACATTCCCACAGAACTTTTTTGAAAAGCCTTTGTGGTGACCGTGCGCCGTCGCTGCAATGTGCACGGTTGAGAGTATCTACAATGAGAAAAGCAGTCTGTGAACGCGAGTTTTCGTTGGAAAAGGTTTGCAGGGAAGCCAATTTGCTGATTTTGCAAACTCTAATCGTTGCCATCGACATGAGTAATGTTTCGCGTGGCCTCCGCCAGTTTGCGACAGAGAGAGAGAGAGAGAGAGAGAGATCCGAAAAGGTATCATCCGCCATCTTGCGACGGGGAGAGAGAGAGAGAGATCCGAAAAGGTATCCCGAGAGTGGTGTGGCAGTCCACTGCACACTGCAGCGAGCGCATGATGGCCGTCGCGTGTTCTTCGGACATGAATGGACACTTGCTCCGCGGCTGCCTCGTTGGCGATAGCCAACTTAAATTCCTAAATGACTCGAGGTTATACCTCGGAGTAAATTGTGCCACGTGCACATTTAGTTTTGGGGGTGCTCGCGCGCCACGTTTATTGCAGGCGCTGGAGCGGCTGAAACCCGGCCAAGATTTCATCGCCGTCTACGTCGGCGGCAATGATGTAGCGCCACATCAAGCGGCAGACGATGTAGCGGACAACATCAAGGTAAGTTAATTCGTTGCATATCATTTGTTGCACTAACTGTACGTCGCATGTCGCGCCAATGAAATCTCTTGTTTCAATTGTGTGTATGTTAGGGTGTGTAGAGTGCACGTGTGCGCGCCTTTATTAACTGTCTTGTTAATGATGCATTGACTATTGAAATACTTCCATCAGCGTATGAAGAAAATCCGCCTTGTAATTTAGATTGGCTGCAGCTAGGCTTCATTGCGACGTGCGACATCGGCCATGCCGCTTTCTGCGTGCGCGCATTGTTCGGTGCGCATCATGGCTCCACGAACGTGTGCGCGCCTTTATTAACTGTCTTGTTAATGATGCATTGACTATTGGAATACCTCCATCAGCGTATGAAGAAAATCCGCCTTGCAATTTAGATTAGCTGCAGCTAGGCTTCATTGCGACGTGCGACATCGGCAATGCCGCTTTCTGCGTGCGCGCATTGTTCGGTACGCATCATGGCTCCACGAACGTGCGCGCGCACTCGCGTATTTTTTTATGGGGGAAATGCAAATTGAAAGCATTGTTCGAGCCAATGCACGTGTGGCCCGCGTTCATCTTTCATTGTGCAGTGGGAGGCATGTGCCATCTTCCACATACAGCACCGTTTTAAACCACGGTGTTTTCAGTGCAGTACCTTTTACCGCACATACCCTTCTATCACAAGCATGCCAAGAAGAATGTGCAATGCTGGTGCCATCATGTTCAGCGACATTTTTTTTTATTATGCAGCATGTCCTGGAATGTGCGGCCGCCGTAGCCAGGAAGGTTTTCTGGTTCGCGATTCCCCCTCGCCTCAATGAAGGCGAAAGCGGGAAGAAGAGGATGCGTGTCAACGCAATCACAAGGAAGCATGTGGCAGCAATGACAAACGTCATCTGCATAAATTTGGAAGTAAGTCATGTATATGTCTGTTATATATATGATCGCATTACTATGGGTGTGCAAAAATTCGAAATTGCAAATTCAGGTTGAGTAGACCTGGCTAGTAATTTGTGTTATATATAGTCAAATTATAGAGATAATGACACACATTTGTGTCATTTGCATATTATCTTCTGGCATCTAGACAGCCTTGAATATAAACTGGTGTGGATGGCTTAATATCACTTTGATCACGTGTCATGCATTCGTATACCCCAGTCAGATGAGCAAATTTTGCGACACTTCTCTTCACTGAGTCACTTCGGCGGTGTAGTGCTAGAAGACAAAACAAAGTGTCATTTGGAATTTATCACAGTGATGGTCTATGAAGCCATAAGGGTTGATATAATTCTCAGCATGTTGAGTTTTAAGAATGGTTACTGTTTTATCACAAAAAGATGCTCATGTACAAGAAGTTCTGCCATGAGAGAAAGAAATGCTGTCATCCCATTAACACAGTTCATCTGTTTTGAGCAAATGCAATCAAAGAACATGCTCAAAATTCTGAGTCAAAATATGCCGAAAAGAAACATTTGAAGCATTTTTGGCTTCGGTGATGTCTGAAAGACGCTCATAACAGTAAGAATCAGGAAACATTGATCTTACTATTAGTGCCAACACTTCTGTGAGCATTTATTTATTTCTTCTTGACAAATTGCTATTCAGGCTACAACTAGAACTCAAGCGAAGCGAGTTCCTAAAACACGCTTGCTGGCAGGTGCATTCCACTGCATCAATAAACCTTTCCATCTGGCAGCCTGCGAGTGACACTAATGCCGAAGTGCACTCACTCAAAATTTGCACATCTAACAGAGGTATGTATTAGTGAGACCTCTCACATTAGTGTGGTCCCACTCACGGAAGAGTGAACTAATTTGGTAGTGCATTTGGAAAACATCACTTTGTCTACCTCCATTAAACAGTGTGGTTTTAACAAAATCAACTGTAATAGTAATAATTATGTGACAAACTCTATAGATGTATGACGCTGCCTTTACTTCAGTGAACAAAATCACTCTAGTGCTTACAGTGGAAACACAATTTCAGTGGTTGCTGCCACCACTTTCCACTTAAAGCATTTATCTCAGTGAGGTGCATAAATACCCAAATGTGCAGTGGTGCTGCAGCCCTGCAGACATTCTTTAAAGCTTTTTTTGTTTATAATCATGAACCAGTGTTAATGACCCTTTTGTGAACACCAAGAAACCCCTGCACATATTTTCTTTTTGATGCTTTAATGTACTAATTGTTCTTTTTGTTCTACGGCATAGTCTTTATCAAAGTGAAATGTTGATTTTGTATTATACTAGCCCGGTTTTTACATACTGAGATGTTTAAAAGGAAATAGAAGGCGCATAACAGCAATGTTACTACACATGACACAGAATTACATTTTGGCATGTTTATAATTTCTGTGAATGGTGCAAACTAAGTTTTTCAAAATGATAGACACACAGTTCCATGCATATTGACTATGAAACTATCTTTACGAACAACGTCTCCAAATGCTAATCTATTCACATTCCTTGCAGCGAGGATTCTAGGTAACCTTAAAGTGGGCTAACAAGGAAAGCCTCAGCATGGTGCCAAGGTTTTGACAAAGGAACTTAATGCTGTCTTGAAGAAGCCAGTTACCATTAGTGTAAAGCTGCCACCACTGACAAACATTCCTTGTTTGCTGTTGACCAGCTCAAGTCAGCATGTCTGATTCATTTTGTTGAGTAGGATTAACTTCAAAATGTTCGTGTGCTAACAGAAGTGCTAATAAAAGCTTTACAATTACAGGACAGGTTCCTTGGGACAGCCAGGGCCTTGAAGCCAGCATTCTACGGCGCTGACGGATACCATGTGTCCCGGGGAGCTGGCGTAAAGGCCCTGGCCAGGGCACTGAGCCTTGATGATCTATGGGGTTTTGTGGCGCAAGGGCCAGGTGTGGCCAAAGAGCGCCATGTCTGTGGTAGTGGGTGTGCAGTGTAACTATGATTACTATGAAATTGGTGTGACGTGGCTGTAAAGAGGCCTTAAAATATACGCTCTAAAGTGCGTAAAATATGTGTAATAAAATTATGGCGATGACGTATGACTTGTACTATGAACATATAGATGCATATAAAAAGAATGATGCGATAGGTAAAATATATCAGTATATAAGAAATGCTAGAGCACTACTACCTCCTTAGAGCCCTTGAAGCACAAGGGCCTGGAGGCATGTGCTATTCAAAACAATTATCGCAGCGGCATCCTCTGGAGTGAGGATGCTCTACGAATTTAATGGGCTTATAACGTGTAGAACTACATCCTTTAAGAAGTCGAGGACTGCCTTGGTGTTAAAAAGCGGTTCCTTACCAATAAACATAGCCGGGTGTAGAGGGATGTAATTACGGTATGCAAGCGGAAAATGTTTCATTCTTTCAGGTTCGGCTTTCCGACACTCCAAGAGGACATGGAGGACGGTCAGCCTCTCACCGCATCTACCACAGGTTGGAGGTTCAATTCCAGTAAGTAGAAAATGATGGGTCCCAAATGTGTGTCCTATTCTGAGGCGACAGAATAGGACATCTGTTCGCCGACATTTCGTTGGGGAGGGCCAAAAACCTAACTGGGGCTTTATGACGTGCAGTTTGTTATTTGTTTGCGCGTCCCACGTGCACTGCCAGTGATTTCGCAGTTTATTTCGTAAGAAAGGCCTCAGGTCTGTGACAGGCACATCAGCGGTAGGGTTAACAGCTTGCGATGTGATAGACGTGGCCATCTCGTCCGCGAGAACGTTACCTTCGATTCCCCTATGGCCAGGGACCCAGCATATTATGATATTCTGGTTAGATGAGTAGGCTTTACATAATACCGAGTACAGTTCATTGCATACGGGATTTTTATGTTTGTAGAGTGACATTAAGGCCTTCACGACGCTTAGAGAGTCTGTATAGATCGCTGCTTTTGAGAGTTTTGATCTTCTTATGTGCTTCACGGCAGAGAGTACTGCGTAGGCCTCAGCCGTAAAGATGCTTGTTTCCGGATGTAGTACATCGGATTCCGAGAAGGATGGGCCGACGGCTGCATAAGATACCCCGGTATTTGACTTTGAAGCGTCTGTGTAGAAATCTGCGCAGGAGTGTTTGTACTGAAGTTCTAGGAAATGCATTCTGATTTCGTCCTCAGGAGCGTGCTTTGTAACTTTTATGAAGGATATGTCACATTGTATCAGCTGCCACTCCCAAGGAGGTAAGAGCTTGATTTTGTGCATTAAGCGATGCTCGAGGAGTGGGACATGCATTTCATGGCTAAGCTCCTTCACACGCAGCGAGAAAGGCTGTCTTATAGAGGGGCGATTGCTGAAAAGTGTAGCGCACGTCATATCGGTAACGGTATCAAAACATGGATGTTCAGGATCTGAGCGTACTTTAAGGAAATACGTAAAGCTGTTGTATTATCTCTGTAGGTGGAGAGACCATTCATTTGATTCGGCATATAGACTTTCAATCGGGCTTGTTCTGAAGGCGCCCGTGGCTAAACGGATGCGTAGATGGTGAAACGGGTCTAGCATCTTTAGCGCGCTTGGGGCGGCAGAGTTATATACCACGGCACCATAATCTAATCGTGACCGGATGAGGCTCTTATACAGATTCATTAGGCACTTCCTGTCACTACCCCACGTAGTCTGGGATAGAAGTTTCATTAGGTTCATTGTTTTCAGACACTTTTGTTTGAGGTGTTTAATGTGTGGGACGAACGTGAGTCTATTGTCAAGTATAACACCTAGAAATTTGTGCTCTTTGTTTACAGGTATCTGTTGTCCACACATTTGTAAGCAAGGATCCGGAACAAGGCCTCTCTTCCTTGTAAACAGCACACAAGAACTCTTTTGAGGATTGATTTTAAAACCATTTTTCTCTGCCCACCCTGACACCTTGTTCAAACCATGCTGTACCTGTCTCTCACATACTGTGAGGTTACAGGATTTGAAGCCTATTTGAATGTCATCCACATAGACGGAATACAAAATGGCTGGTGGTAAGGAAGCACGAAGCGTTGTCATTTTAACAATAAAAAGTGTGCAACTGAGCACGCCTCCCTGGGGTACACCTGTTTCTTGTGTAAAAGGACGTGACAGCACATTGCCGACTTTCACCCGGAAGGTACGATTGGACAAGTAGTTTTTTATTATGTTTAGCATATTACCATGAATGCCCATTTCCGATAAGTCTCGCAAGATCCCATATCGCCACGTCGTGTCATAGGCCTTTTCCATATCGAGAAATATCGAGAGGAAGAACTGTTTATGTATAAATGCGTCCCGGATATTTCCTTCAATACGTACAAGATGGTCGGTTGTGGAGCGCCCTTCTCGGAAGCCACACTGATAAGGATCAAGCATTTTGTTCTGTTCAAGGAAATGGATCAATCGCCGATTTATCATTTTTTCAAATACCTTACACATGCAACTTGTGAGGGCTATCGGGCGGTAGCTTGCCACTGAGGAAGGATCTTTCCCTTGTTTTAAAACAGGGACCACAATGGCTTCTTTCCATGCGGTCGGAAGGTACCCTGCGTCCCAGAGAGTGTTGAAAAGTGTAAGTAGTGTCACTTGCGTGTCATTGTGTAAGTTTTTCAGCATTTCGTACATTATTCTGTCAGATCCTGCTGCAGAGCTCTTGCATGAGCTCAAGGCAGCTCTCAACTCTGCAATAGTAAAGGGGCGGTTGTACGGTTCATCCTGCCGACACTTTCTTATGAGTGGCTTGCATTCTTCTATTTGTTTATATTTGAGAAAGGGGTTTGAATAATTGGTGGAACTTGACACGCTCTGAAAGTGCTCCCCAAGTGAGTCTGCTTGTTCAAGCAGGGTATCGCCTTGAGTGTTTACCAGGGGGAGTGAATAAGTTTGTCGTCCTTTTATCCTGTTAACCCTGTTCCAGACTTTCCCATCCTCTGTATAAGAGTTGATACACGATAAGAACTTCTGCCAACTCTCTCTTCTGGCCTGTCGGCGCGTTCTCCTTCCTTCGGATTTTGCTTTTTTAAAGTTAATAAGATTCTCCGCAGTGGGAGAGGTGCGTAGCAACCCCCACGCTTTGTTTTGTTTCTTACGGGCGGTCCTACACTGGTCGTTCCACCACGGGACGCGCCGTTTGCATGCGAAACCGTTTACTTCAGATATGCATTTAGATGCGGCATCTATAATGAAGGCTGTAAAGTACTGAACGGCAGCATCAATTTCTAAAGAGGACATGTCATTCCATGAGATCCTGGTGAGAGTTCGGAATTTCTCCCAGTCGGCTGTATCGATTTTCCACCTGGGAGCCTGTGGTAGAGATTCGTTTTCTTTATATGTTCTTAGTATTATAGGGAAGTGGTCGCTCCCGTACGGATTGTCGTTGACTTCCCATTCAAGTTCAGACAGTAGTGACGGGGAGACTAAGCTAAGATCTATTGAAGAAAATGTTCTGTTTGCAAGAGAATAGTATGTCGCTTCCTTCTTATTCAGAAGACAAGCACCAGAAGAGAAAAGGAACTGTTCGATAAGACGTCCTCGCGCATCTATACGAGGGTCGCCCCACAGGTAGTTGTGTGCATTGAAGTCGCCAAGAACAACATAGGGTTCTGGCAATTCATCTATAATGGACTGAAATTCATGTTTAGTTAACTTGTAATGTGGGGGTATATAAAGCGAGCAAATAGTGATGAGTTTGTTTAGCAGAACAACTCGCACCGCCACTGCTTCAAGGGGCGTTCGAAGCTGTAAAGGCCGACATGCTATATTTTTATGAGTGAGAATCGCAACACCACCCGATGATGCGACGGCATCATCGCGATCTTTGCGAAACGTAACATACGTACGGAGAAAGTTTGTGTGTCTGGATTTTAAATGTGTTTCCTGTAAACACAGCACTTTTGGATTATGTTTGGGGATGAGTTCTTGCAAATCATCAAGGTTTGTAAGGAGACCTCTAATGTTCCATTGAATAATTTGTGTATCCATTTTTAATGTAAATAAGTGCTGTGTGTAGGGAAAGGGAGGTGATGCCTTAGGTTACAGGGCTCTTTCGAGGCCCTGTAACGGGGGTTCTGCTCTTTCTGGAGCGTTCGAGGGAGCCTCGCCGCTCCTTAGGCGCTTGGTGCGCCTTGAGAATAGGTGTAGTGTCCATTGCCTCTTGCGAGGCGCCGGACACGTGCTCTTGCGAGCGAGATGTTTCCCGAGAGAGTCCCGCCTTGTAGGGCAAGACCCCTGCGCCCACCAGCCCGGAGGTCGATGGGGCTCCCTGAGGGATTTGGCTGCGCCGGCTGTTGCCAGCGCTTGAAGGGGCCGGGGAGCTTGAGGCAGCCTCGGCTGCGCCCACCTTCGGGGTCGATGGCCCCGTCTGCTGTGTTGGCGTAGCAGCGTCAGCTGCAGCCGCCGGGGGGGGGCGGATGGCGTCGCTGCCGCCTCACTGGGTGTGGGTCGGACAGCCGCCGGAGACCGTTGTGGCGCTGCCCCCTGACGCGCCACATCGGCAAAGGTGTGCTTTGGCAGGAAGGATACCCGCCTGCGTGCTTCTTTGAAACTTATGTTTTCTTTTACTTTCATCGTTACAATCTCTTCCTCTTTTTTCCAAGATGGGCACGACCGCGAGTACGCGGCGTGCTCCCCATCACAGTTCACACAGTGGAGAGTGTTTTCACACGATTCAGCGGAGTGCTCATGAGCACTGCATTTTGCACAGGTTTGGCGGCCGCGGCAGTTCGATGAGATGTGGCCAAATCGCTGGCATTTAAAACATCTCAGAGGGTTTGGAACATATGGTCTGATCCGGAGCTTCACATATCCTGTCTCAATACTCTCAGGGAGCACACTTGTACCAAAGGTGAGAATTAGATGTTTTGTTTTAATCTCTTTTCCATCGCGCCTTAGCAGAATTCTCTTAACATTGATTACATTTTGGTCGCTCCAGCCTTCTAATAGTTCAGCGTCCGTAAGTTCCATCAGGTCATCATCCGAAACTACACCACGCGTGGTGTTCATCGTGCGGTGCGGGGTAACTGTGACTGGGACATCTCCAAATGATAGAAGGTTAGGCAGTTTCTCGTGTTGTTTTTTGTCGCGGAGCTCCAAAAGGAGATCGCCGCTAGCCATCTTTGATGCTTTATATCCTGGTCCAAATGCGTGAGTTAGAGTTTTTGAAACAACAAAAGGTGAGATTGTTCGAGCTTGTTTTCCTTGTTTTTCAGAATGGATTACATGGAATCGCGGGAAAGTTTCTTTTTGGCGTCCAAAAAATTCAAAGATTTCTTCGGTGCGCCCCCTTTTCAGGGAGCGATCAGATAGTGGAGGGAAAGAACTAGCCATAAGTGGGAGTGTATTTTTCAGCAGTAGCGCCAGCCACCCACCATGGAGCCCAACAAGGGGACGCTGCAGGGCCTGTAAAACAGGGCCTACAAGCGCCAGCTGTACGCTAGCGCTATAACCAAATATGATATAACCAAGGTTGGCTACTCACACAAGGTTAACCCTTGCTGCCTGGAAAATTGGAAGTAAACGGAAGCTAGGAGGAGACAGGAAAGATGAAAAAGTAAGAGAAAGACGAAGATTAGAGGAAGAGAGAGACAGGAAGAGGCAACTACCGATTTCCCCCGGGTGGGTCAGTCCGGGGGTGCCGTCTACGTGAAGCCGAGGCCAAAGGGGTGTGTTGCCGCCGCCGAGGGGCCGTAAAGGTCCAAACACCCGGCATTGGCTCAACCCCCAGGATCCCCTTTTCCCCGGACACGGCTAAGCCGCGCACGGCTACACGCGGGAGGGTCCAACCCTCGTGTGCTCGGGTACGTGGTGTCGCAACACACCAAACGCCTGCTGACGCAGACGCCCCTGCGGGGGGCACTGAGCCTTGCCGTCAGGGCTGCTTTCAGAGCAGAATGGCAGCCATGTGGCAGGAAGACTGCCACTCAGACTTGGAAAATTCTGTACTGTGCAGCCTGCCAGGCCAAAGGCCATGTCAGCCCTCAGTGTGAAACTTTCTTGCAAAATGCACAGCCTTAGAGTGCAAAGCGAACATTGTTTAACTGTGCGAACAAACAGACCACAGAGACAGCATGGGACAAGGACGCAGACTTGCAACTTAGTTGCAAGTCTGCGCCCGTCCTTGTGCCATGCTGTCTCTGTGGTCCGTTTGTTCGCGCAGTTAAACAATGTTCGCTAATATGTACCAACTCGCCCAACAACAAGTTCTTCTAAGCTACTTAAGAGTGCAAAGCTTGAGAGGAAGCTTTAGCTATGAGCAACCTCCAGTTTCACTATTCAAGTACATGTAAACACAGAAATGCTTTGTTGAGAGAACCATTGGATGAATTTGAATGACATTTGTTGCATGTGAGAAACATACGTAAATTGTAATGAAAGAGCTTGTTTGTTGGGATCTTAAAATGTAGGTAAATTGTAGTGGCTCGAGCAGGCAAAATTTTTATTCCTCGAATTTTTGCAGGAATTTCCAAAAACTGGTTAGTTTGAAAACAATTGAAACACGAGGTTAACAAGCATGTATTTTTGCACAAATAACAGACATCACAGTTCTGATCAGACATCACAGTTCTGTGATGTCTGATCACATCTGTCAGAGCTCCTAGCACAGAAAAATTTGAAAATGCTGCTCCTGCTGCTTAAGTGGAACTGTTACAATGTTTACGAGGTTTTCGTGAAATTCCTTCTCAGTAGTTACAGGTTTATCTGAGAGCAGTGTATAATAAGTCAATTTTCTCATCACTAGATGTCTTAGCAGATGGATTTAAAAAAAAAAATGCGATATCAGGTTGTATTGCCGAGTGAGAGTTGTAAACTTGATACTCAAGCTTTTTTCAGTTTCCTACCATTTTGCATCAAGTTCATGTCCTACATAAAAAAGCAGCTTCTTACTGTCAGTCGATATTTATGCTTTTTTATTGGCAACATAACTATGCAGTGGTTGTTGAGAAAAATTTCTTTGTTCCTATGTATTTGTATAGGAGCCACTGAACTGAAGCTTCCTAAAACGCCAACTGCAGTGAAATTTTTTATTGCTAAAACACCTACTTTGAGATAGTGCATATACAGAGCAACCTTCTCGGAAAATTACAAATTTGAAGAAAGATGCAAGAAGATGGAGGTCTTGCATAAACAGATGTGACTATGATAGTGCAGGCAGTTGAGCATACCTCAGAATGTTGAGAGACTGCACAGGTCGTTGGCATATCTGCCTACATTAGGTTTGCCTGCTGCAGGACGAAAAGTCTTGAAGGCAATATGCTTATATTTAGGTCATATCTGCTAACCACGAGGTGCACACATTGTCTGCACAGGTACTATTTCAAAGCTGCTTATGAGTAAGCTGGACCATTACTAGGACCGCAGGTTTGCCAAGATTGCTTTAACGCTATATACCGATTACCGCTAATGCACGATTACTGTAGCGAAGTGAAATTTTGTTGCATTTGGTCTTTATTGGAGTACGAGATGTTGACGAATGCTTTCGACTTCGGTTGCTTGTAACTTCACTGTGCTTTATGCAAACGAGCCTAAATTGCTTTTTAACAGCTCTGCCTGGGTAACATGTCAACTATTACATTGAAACAGTGAAATTTCTTTAAGGTAAGGTCAGGTCAGTTTATTTCCTTAAAGGCCCCTTTATCAGGGGTGTTACATAAGGGGTGGGGTACATCTTGTAACAAAAATTCAACATGATAACAAACGAAACATATGTATTGTAAAGCTGTCTTGCTTTTGTTAAGAAACATTGGCGAGAAAGTTCCTTTAGGTTTACAGCTCAGTTTCGTTTTGCACAACTCAAACATAACAGGCTTTCTTGTGAATGAAAACATTAAATGAAGCTGTCATTGTTCATTGGAAGAAAATTTTAGAAAATCGAAGTTTAAATTCTGTTTCTTCACAAATTCTAAAAAAAAACATTCTTAAGCAAACATGTTTATTTTGCTTCAGCAAGCGTGACAGACATTCAGCTATGACAAACAAAAGATGCTGCTTTTGATTTATTGCTTAATGTATTATATGACACTGCTTATGTTGGTATGTGCTTTTTAATTGTATTTCTGTATTCTGTATTAGCATGCATGAAGCACAGCCTTACGTTTTGCTATTTCGTTCATAAAACTGGAGTAATGTCGATTTCAAAGAACATTTTACGCGCGTGTTCTTTTCTTCTGTTTGTCACCACTGTCGGAAATTACAGTGGGCTGTACCGCTGAGCCAAGGAACTGCACATAGAGGTTGGTTTGTGAACTTGATTCGTGTCTGTAATTACTACTGCTGGGCTGCTGTGCATAAGTACAGCGTTTTCAATGAAAACTCGAGCTGCTTCAGCTGGTGCACTCCGCTGCATAGGTTCAGTCTCCGCATAGGGAGTGAGGACAGCACTTATTGCTATAGTTGTCCCGAACTCCCCTTCAATGAAACAATAAAATGCGCTAAAACACAGTTGAAACTTTGTATTTGTGTGATTTGACAAATCTGCAAAGGGCTTGCCATACTCTTACGTAGCCTACTATTGCTCAGAAAGTGGCTCACCCCTGCCAATAATAGACCTATTGTTCAAATACCAAAATTCAGTGCACTAGTGACATTGCGAAACCATGCGACACTGGAAACTGTTGACACCTAACCAGCCCTCCCTTGCCCTGGCATACAAAAATAAAGAACACTGGGCTTACAAAAAAGTGCAAGCAGAGCATGGCATTTTTGGTATTCTATGATGCTGGGGCGTACTATTTCTAGGCCTCACTAAAATTATGTGCCATTACACCAACTGCTGGGTGAAACGGCATAGACGCATGCCAGTCAACGAGAAAATCTATATTCAATATAATGTACCTTAGAGGATGGCAAAACTACCAAATACACTGCGAATATCTGCCATTCAACTACAATGAGTTATATTTGTTTTCTATAAGAGAGCTTGACTTATAAAGAAATCATTTACAAGCTCTAATACTATGAGGTACTTTTGCAAGAAATGCATAGCCTACCCTTGCTGTCATGTAGGACAGCGAGTTACGTCAGTGGGCAAGCATGGACATTAAAATACATTTCTGAAGAAGATGCGCAAGCTGCAATATGGAATGCATGACTGAAGTTAGCGCAAGGCTTGTACACTGCATCAAATGTTGCAAAACATTGCCCCGAGTGCAATAAAAAAATATTCTTGGCATAGCAGTGCCTGGTACCAGCATGTGCATTTCACGGCAACTGTGGTGTGTTGGTAGAAGTGCCTTTCAAGGAGTTGCCAGTTTAGGATACCCCTTTTAAACATTCGGGCCTTACAGCATTTTATGCCACCACACAAGAAAGAGATATGGGCTGACAACACCTGCTACGTGTGGATAACACATTAAGTGAAGTTAAGCCACAGCCATGCTGCAGCATTTCCACAGAAAACAAAAATGCCACAAATGTTTCCCGTTTCTTTTTTAATGTCTCGGCATGGTAACTACATTAAACAATAAGGTGACCGACGTAAACAGCTTCCAGCAAAACAATGCACAGCAAAATAACGTGAGATTCAGGCAGCTAAGGTGCAGCAGGGTACGTACCAGCTGTCAAGGTGCAGAGATGCCCTAAAAAGCAAGCAGCAACCTTAACTGACAGTTATGTTTGCTGCCTTGTGTCATGCAATATTCCATGCAATGGCACATACTCGTCACAATTATTATGCAGATAAGTACTGTCGTGAAATAAAAATATGTATTGGAGAGATCAAAGGAGTGCAGGCAAGATGTTATTAGCGTAATGCACAGACAATTTTATTGGTTTTCGTGAGGTGTGCTGTAGCCGCATGGCAATGTCGCAAGACACAGAACACAAGTTCAGGGAACACGACTGCAGCAGCTTTATTGAGCACCGCAGTTTACGATGGTTCTGCAACCCAAAGTTCAGCTGGGCTACCTAAAGGAATCTGGGAAGGAAGGCCTGTTGGTCCGCGAGGTGCAAGCACCACTGTCGTTGCGGTAATGCGCAATAGCAGGTCCCCCATCCGCCACCTGGGGACCGCGCTCTCCAGCAGGCAGGTGCTGCCGAGAGTGCCGCTGCAATGGTCTGGTTTTCCAGCCGTTTCAATGAAGGAAGTACATGCGAGTAAGACAGCACCAACACAACAGTTTTAAAGCCGACAAAAACCAATAGATATGCAAAAGAATCGGTCAATTGAGCAGCAACTCCAGGATTCCGTCTACTTGAGCCTGCAACATAAAGAAAGCAAAACACAAACAAGAAAGCAAGCAAAGAACAAACGCACAACAAAGAATAACCAATACACATGAAACATTCATGCACGGGTCAGACGATGGAGGAACTTCTCTTTTGCAGCATGGAATGATTCTGCAGCCTGATCCTAAAACAAAATATTTGCGACTGGGCTGTACCAGCACCTGTGCAACCGCATGCAATGAGCCTGTGGATACACGGATGCTGGCGCAGGCAGTGGCCCGGTGAGAGGCTGCAGAACACAGACACTGTTGGGAATTCGAGGAGCGAGGAACCCGAGTTACGGGTGACAGCAACTATCGCATCCTAGTGCCGTGCTGCCACCATAACGAGGGAGGCCTCTCGAGTTCTTGACCAGAATGCACACTAAGAGGGACGAGCTATTTACACCAAAATGGCGCGGCTCTGCAGCTTTGTCAGGGCATGAAATGTTTGCGACTAGGCTCTACCAGCACCTGTGGAACCACACGCAATGAGCCTGTGGATACACGGATGCTGGCGCAGGCAGTGGCCCGGTGAGAGGCGGCAGAACACAGACACTGTTGGGAATTCGAGGAGCGAGGAACCCGAGGTACGGGTGACAGCAGCTATCGCATCCTAGTGCCGTGCTGCCACCATAACGAGGGAGGCCTCTCGAGTTCTTGACCAGAATGCACACTAAGAGAGACGAGCTATTTTCACCAAAGTGGCGCGGCTCTGCAGCTTTGTCGTGGCATGAAATGTTTGCGACTAGGCTGTACCAGCACCTGTGCAACCGCATGCAATGAGCCTGTGGATACACGGATGCTGGCGCAGGCAGCGGCCCGGTGAGAGGCTGCAGAACACACACTGTTGGGAATTCGAGGAGCGAGGAACCCGAGTTACGGGTGACAGCAGCTATCGCATCCTAGTGCCGTGCTGCCACCATAAAGAGGGAGGGCTCTCGAGTTCTTGACCAGAATGCACACTAAGAGAGACGAGCTATTTACACAGAAGTGGTGCGGCTCTGCGGCTTTGTCGGGGCATGAAATGTTTGCAACTGGGCTGTACCAACACCTGTGGAACCACATGCAATGAGCCTGTGGATACACGGATGCTCGCGCAGGCAGTGGCCCGGTGAGAGCACGCAGAATAGACTATTTTCTGCGCAAATTTGGAAAATTACTATGCAGCATCAATTTTGTCCCTGCATATATATGGCACTTTACAAATATCCAGAAGCACCAAATTGTATTAAGCACTGCGTGCCTCTGCCATGGCAAGCAGAATGTGCTGAAAAGCCCGTTCCTTGGCTTTTATATTGGTTTTTATGGGTAAAGAGATTCCAAAGCTGTAATTCTGAAGGTAATATAACAAACGGCAGCATTGCCGTAAGGTCCTCTCAATGCTTGACACTTGGCAGCACACTAGGGATTCTGCTCACTTTCACAAACCTGCCCTCAGCACGTTCCCTTGCCATGGCACACGCCCCTCAGGAGAGTGGAAGGTCGCCTTGAAGGCATCTCGCACTAATTTTGCATGGCCAGTGTAAATGCGATTCCCATGCGAGATATCTGGAAGAATACCTTGGTTGCCTTGAAGGTCTGATCTCCACTTGCCAGGAATGAATTGACCATCCGGTCCAACTCTATTAACGTCATTGTCAGAACAGTACTTAAAACAACTTAGGTCCTCATCATCAAGTGTCCTGAGGTAGTTGTGCAGAAGTACTGTTGCCCACACAATGAGGTCGACTGTGTATGTAGATGCACGGATATCCTGACGGAGAATTCTCCATCTGTTAGCAAGGATGCCGAAGGTGTTCTCAAATGGTGCGCCTTGCTCGGCTCAACCTGTAGTTGAACACCCTACGTTCAGCATGAATGCCAAAACCAGGGTATGGTCGCATGAGGTTTTTCAGTAAAGGAAATGTCTCATCACCAAGAAACACGTATGGCAACTTCATTGGTGCACCTGGCACCTTGCTGTCTGGTGGAATACCGAGCTGTCCGTCGTTCTGCTTTTGCCCTATATGGCATTCGCCAAATAGGCCAGCATCACCACGTGAACCACACTCCCCAATGTCCGCCAATGTAAAACGATACCTGGCATCACACACTGCAAGGAGGATCGTACTAAAATGACCTTTGTAATCGTGGAACAATGTACCAGAGTTTCCTGGAGCTTCTATACACACATGCTTTCCATCAATAGCGCCAATGCAATTAGGAAATTGCCACAATGTCTCAAAATCATTGGCTATTTCCTTCCATTGGGCTGTTGTTGGTGTAGCAAGGTAGATAGGCTGCAGCACATTACGTAAGGCTAGGCAGGTTTGCTTAACAATTTGGCTGGCTGCAGAGCTGGATATGCGATACGACTTGGCAATAATTTTCATATTAGACCCATGTGTAAGGTACCTGTAAAGAAAAGAAGTGCAGCATGAAAAAATATGGATAAATGTGTAACGCCAACAAAACCGGGCACTATTCACACTTACAAGAGGCAACTAAACGTCTGGCTAGTAACCACAGAAAGTGGAGACACAAGGATGCAATAATAGTAATAATAATATTTGTGGTTTTACGTGCCAAAACCATTCTGATTGTGAGGCACGCCGTAGTGGAGGACTCCGGAAATTTTGACCACCTGGGGTTCTTTAACGTGCACCTAAATCTAAGCACAACCAGGATGCAAGGAAATGTGAAGATTTTAACAGAGTGAAGTGGTTTAAATGTAAAATTTTTAGAAACTGTGAAAGAAAATGAAAAAAGCAAGTTTTGCTTTGGAAGTCTTTTTGTGAATGAGAAAATTGAGTTACCTTCCATACTGTAACACCGAGCCAGCCAGGCCTCTGCATGGCACCTTTAGGCTCAAGTTGGAAACTTCCCAGAAAAGAAAGCCTGTGCAGTGCCCAAATTTGACGCCAAGAAATGGAAGTACGGTGTAGCTATTGAACAATGTTGTACAAATTTGTCAATGTGTCTTATCGCAGCCACGTTCCCATGTCACAAAAAGGGCAAATTCTGTTTAATGTGTTGGCCCAAGCATCCACAGTGAATAGTCTCGGCATCTGCCATGGTTTTTGCCACCACGTTTTCCGGATCAGTGCAAGAGAAAACAGTGATAGGCTGCAGTCCCCGTTTTTTTTAGTCCATAGGTTTGACCCTACTTCCCAAAATGACTGATGAGTGTCAACATTTGGTTTTTGAGAAAGCAACGACAGAAAAGTTCCAGTGTTATTAAGGCTTTCGCCTTAATAATACTGGAACTAACACTGGAAGGCGAAAGTCTCATGGTGAAGTTTGTGTCTACAGGCAGACCTGACCGCCGGAGTGTCCGCCGAAGCGTCATCACCCATATGAAGGAGGATTAAAGACAGATTAAAGAATGAAAAATGATTAATAGTGACAGTTAGTGAATGATAATGCTATAATAGAGATCGGTAGAGGTTAATAATGACTGAAATGACTTGCAATGACCAATATGTCTCACAACTTATAATGACTACAATTGATTAGAAATGATGGAAAATGCTTAGCAATGACCAGTAATGACTTGTAATGACTACGAAATGACCAATATGCCTAACGACAAATTGCAACCACTACAATTTATTATGACTAAGACACTTAGTAATGACTTGTAATGACTACTGATGACTATGATATTACCAACATGTCTAACAACGCCTTGTAATGACCACAATTGATTACAAATGAGAAAATATTCTTAGTAGTGAGCAGTAATGACTAAAGAAAAGAAGAGAAAGAGAAGAGGCAAATGATAAGAGGAGGATGAGTACGCTTTTCCCGTTAGCCACTTAAAAGTGATCTTAAGAGACCGTGTCATTTTTTTTATTCACGCATGGGTAGCGATGTTGAAAGGAGCGTCGATCCTAATATCAACTGCACTTTTATTGTTGCCCCCCTGGTTGGTTTTTATCTATCAGCATTTGGACAGATTATGTCCAAATTATTACGAGCAATCTTTTCTATCATGCGGTGCTTTCACACACAAGAGAATGCAGTGAATTTCCGAGCAACCTTCGAGTGAAGCTTGACTAGCAGTCTAATCTTTTAGATTTTGAACACTGCCTGTGCAAGTGCCCTTATTCAATATTTTATAATGATGTGCAAGACACTACATTATAGTACACTACTCTACAGAAGCTGAACAAAGTATGTGGATACTCCAGCGCCAGTTGAACATGCACTAGACTTGCACGCACAGGAAAGCTGATCGAATGCAGTCATCAAGTATGAGAAGGCTCCTGCATGCTCCCTGACGTGACTATTTCTTCACGCACATAAGAATGAATCAGATGCCTGCTGGAATGAGTAAAAACAAATGCTTCCTGCGCAATAGGAACTTACCCAATTTCTTTTGCTACGCTTTCTATTTCCCACATGGCATGGGTATCACTATGGCAAGTATTGATGCCAATAAGTATGCGTAATTTTTATATACAACATTTTACAACTTACTACTTACAAAATTTGGGAACTACGAGCCCAGGTGCATACTTTGTATATATCAGATTTCTTTTTACACTCTGTACTTATACGTAAAACAGCACTTTATTACTTTCTCTCATTTTACTTGAGATATTTATTTGCAGTTCCACACACCAATTCTCAGATATCTTGTCCGAGCTATTACTGCTTTGCATCCATTCAACGCAACCGTGATCAGGCTATAATGTTATGTATCGCGGTATATGATGCGACCACTAAGTCTTGAAATGAAGCGTTAAAACATTAAAGGGCCAAAAATGAGCATGTTCCTATTGGTAAGGAGAGATTTCAGTCTCATGCTCTACTGACTGAGCTAGTCTGTACCCACAAGAAAACTCTTGTAGTGCATGTCAGTAATACTGATAGTGGCAACATGTCGAACAAACATTCTTGAAGAGCATAATTTCAATGAGGCAGTGAATCTGGCAGTCATGGTCATGACACCGTTATACCATTTCTAGATAGAACAAATTGCTGAAGTTATCATGGAATGACGGTGTGCCAGAGTAAGCAGTTTGCACATAATTTTTAGCCAATAAGGCAGCACTTCTGTGCCTTTTTGTTTATCCGTAGTTTCAAAAAGAAAGCTGCGTTACAGTGTTCTTACATAGCAAATACATTTTCTTTAACAAGTGTTCGTTACATCCACAATGAAATTGACTACAGTTGCAATAACCACTAGACTACAGCTGCGCATCACGGAGATTGCAACATGTATGTCGGACGCGCACATATTTGCGATTTTTCTGCCCAGAGAACAAAACATTCGCTTTTTCCCACAAAAAATAATGTCTTGACGCTTCCGTAACTATTCCACTTGTAGATTACAAAGGAGAAACATACCATGCGTCGTGCGACACAATCCTTTACAATAATCATCATTAGAAACAGAAAAACATGTAAACATAAAGAGACGAAAATTTTCACAGAAGCAATACGCCGAAGGGAATAGCAGCTACTACATGTACAATTTTCGCTACACAGACATACACACACGCACGTGTGTATGTGCATATATATATATATATATATATATATATATATATATATATATATATATATGTTGTAACAGATACGAAAGGCACAGACAAGAAGAGAAGAAGCAGAAGACAACGAGAACGAGGAGTTTGAGAGGCCGGGCTGCGCTGCGATCACGCTACGACCATTGTCCATCTCCATTAAATAAAACCATACCTTCACAACTCATCGTAACAGTTGTGGTGGAGGTGCGGGGTAATCGACACCCGAAGACGGAGGCTGAATCACAAGTTCTTCGACGGAGCCGTCGCCTTGCTGGACTCCCACCGAATCCACCGGAGTTGTATATGTCGCACGATGCAGACGAACAACGGCCCATTCCAACTGCTGCGCCGACCAGTTCCGTTCTACAACTGAGAGATGCGCATCCCTTCGCCGGAAGATCGGACGAAGACGTCGAGAATGGCTCATCCATTATAACCGGGTGAGTGCCGCTAACAAGTGGAACAGCGCTTCTCAGCTTTCGAAGTCGTGTTCTTTCTAACGGATACTGCGTTGTTGTGGTTCGACAATCACGAGGGAACGTTCACAACATGGGAAAGGTTGGTTTCGGAAATCGAAAAACGATTCGGAGACTCCGCGACGAAAAAGAAAAGGGCAGAACAGGCGCTACTGCAACGTGCGCAAGTGCCAGGCGAAACCTGCACGACCTACATGGAGGCAGTAATAAAACTGTGTAGGATGGTGGACTCTGGAATGTCCGAGGAAGACAAAGTCGGGCACATCCTAAAAGGAATTGCCGAGGATGTTTATAACGTCCTCATCGCAAAAGACAACCTGGCTTCCATCGCTGACGTCATTCGGCACTGTCGTACTTTCGAGCAACTGAAGACAAGGCGCATCACGCCGAAGTTTGGCAGGCTAGCCAATGTGACGACAGTTGCAAGCGTGGACACCAACCAGCCCCTCGATCTGGCATCATCGATCCGACAAATAGTTCAGGAAGAGCTAGGCCTGCACGCGCAAGTGGCACATCCAGGCACTCATAGCTTCCGCCTATCACCAGATTTCGAGCCAAACGTGGCATCCTTCTCCCCGTATTCTGCGGCGAGAGGCACTGAGGATTATGAACTCGCGCCCCGACAGCAGCCACGTCTCTACGACAGAGGCCCTACTTATGACGCTCGGCCACAACGAGAGCAGCCGCGTTTTCACCCACGAGGCCCTGTGACTTCTGTCAGGCCGTGAAAAGAACAGCACCGACCCTACTACCACGACGCGACTTATGCACGATATAACGGATTTCAGCAAGCAGCAGAGACACGTTATCCACATGACAACGAACTTTCTCGCCGACCGCAGCCGCCTACCATTAGTTTCGAGGAAGACGCTGGGAACCGCGACCCCCCCGTGTGCTACAACTGCGGTTCCACAGGCCATATAGCTCGGTATTGTCGCGCGCACACGCACACACACACACACACACACACACACACACACACACACACACACGTGTGTGTGTGTGCCCAAACAGCCGTAAATGTGTGACGCAATACCTACCGTAACGCGAATGCCAGTTTTTCGCCGGATGACAAAGTGTTGCAGGTGACCCTTTTTGGCCGTATCAACGGATCCACCAGAGCGAGAAGACGATCAAACCTGTAGTTACAACGAGACGCTGAAACACACCTTGACAAAATGTGCGAGTTAAAAAACGTGCAGGCAGGCGTAGGAAACATTTGCTCATTTATGCTGCTGACCGCGTTGGCTGAATGCGCGCGCTCTACGCCTACTAAACGCCGATTCTAACACGTGGCATCACAAGTCATCTTTACGACTCTTTGCTGATTTATTAGTCTGTGCCGCGCAATTTATGTAACGTGCCAAGGCAAGCCGTAAATTTACCGCCCCCAGTGCCGGTTCTTGCAAGCCTCAGAGTTCTAGCTTAAGCATGGTACAAGCAGCGATACATTAACACAACCACACAAAACTAAGCAGAAGATAAATACTGGAATGTTCTTAATGCACGTATACTCAATGGCTCGCCAACATATCGACACCTTCCACTTTGGTATTTGTAGCGATACCCCAATTTGACGAAAGGAAAGCGCGTGCACAGAACAAGCAGGCTAACTAAAAGAACAGGAACATGAATGTTTACCTTTCGACGGACATCCGGAAGTACTCGAAGAAGTACATGCCGTCTCCAAGACGCATTTCGCGGACAAGGGTGAAATATTCACCCAACCTACGCCGTTGCTTCAAGATCTTTTCGATAGGCTTGCGCTTCTTCGCCCGCCACTGCTCGTTCAGCATATCTGCGGCCACCATTAAAGACACCCGCATCCAGTCCACCTCAGTTGTGTTGGACAAGTACGCGATTAAAGAGTCCGTTGTCGCGTCACTCATACCAAGAGACATTGTCAACAGAAGAAGGTGCACGTGCTTTGCGTGTATCGCAGCCGACTCAGCAGTGAAAAACACGCGGTGCGATCATAGATGGTGCGATACTGATGCTGATGGCGCAGGTGCTGCCCGAGTCAAAACAGTCACTAGAGGGCAACAATACGGCGGCTAGTAACAGGGAACATAAATATTCGAAATATTTTGCTCGTTGCCAGCCCAAAGTGCTGCCACAGCCTAGAGTCGCGTTTTCACCGTGACGCATAAACTTCAACTTGCATCTACAAAAATATGCCAATGTCGTCTGCTGTCAAAAATAGTTGCCGACCCTGTACACGTTTGCTTTGCCGAATGGTTGCCAGCTGTCAACAACCGCGTCGTCCAAAAGGAGTGCGCCTGCGATCCGCTCGTGCGGTTCCAGCATGGCTGGTTGGAGGCAGGCGGACGGTCGGGTGTCGTCACAGCAAACATGGCGCTTGCTCGAAGCGAAGCAAAGCGGGGGACGCGAGGCCTGCAGCCGCGTCAGAAACAGTCTATTTTTCTCCTTCTTATGATTTTTACTACAGTTACCTGGCACCCACGGAGATAGTCACCGAAGGCAGCAAGCCGGTGCATCCTTCCTGACCTCGTCAGTACGTGCGATCGGCGAAAGAAGCAGACGGAGCGCAGGAAGTGTGTTGTGTTTACGATAAAGCCGGAAGAAACATTCCAAGCCGTCGACTTCGTGATTTTTTGTTCCATGCTTCGCGTTGGCGTCGCAGACGAGAACTTCACCACGTACACATGCATTCTGAGCAGCACCCATGTTCAAGGCGTAGCGAAATAAGTAGCGTCCGATTAGCGCACCCAGCGAACACGATTGGTTTCTGTTCTGTGTATGCGTATCGTTGCCGGGAAGTGGTGAACGCCAGCCCTCGCAGCTTTCAGAAGTAATGATACGATCAGTAGCGATAAGTTCTTATTGCCTCGTTATCGCTGCCATTCAACGTGTGAGTCGTTTTTCCGCCTGCGATGCGCCGTGGTGACCGCGACGTTCGAGCTGTGCTCTTGCTGTTATGAAGTGCGTTTGCAAGCTACAAACCGTGATGTGTATGTGCGATGTGTCGTAGCGTTGCTGTGTGTAGAAGTGCTCGTTCTACTCGATGTGCGTGTGCTCAGAAGTGAACTGTGCAGAAGTGATGCCGATCGTGTTTTCATATTTAGTACCCACCGGCCTTTTCTGCTTCGTACATCTATCGTTTGTTTCAAAAGTCGTTACTGCACGGTTGAAGAGGCTTTTATCGGTGGGGGGAAATTAGGCAACATCATAATAATTGCATACGTCAAGACGTTCAGCGCTGTCGTGAAGTGTGGACGCGCCTGAGAGCACTAATGTCATGAATGCAAATTTCGGGCAGCCTTGCTTTTTCTCATGTGGACATTGGTGTGAATAGCAAGATATCTGGATTTCATGAAGTAAATTGCTTTATATTTTGTGATCCACGCGGCTTACATACCCAAAATCCTAACTGCTTCTTTTTGGCTGGTGACTAAGCACAGAGTCTGTGGAGACACCAGTGGCATGGTAGATAAGTATGTTATAGGTAAGAGCTGGATATTTCCTTATGTACAAATGTTACGTTTGCTGACAAAAAGCAATGTGAATATTAAAATGAATACATAAGACAAGTAATAAGTAAGTGTCATAGGTATGGTGATATATGATATTCTGCTAGCAGCCAGCAGAACTGCATGAAATAAATTTTGCCTAGAGTTCTTTCTCACTGGCTAGCCATGGTTGTTTTACTAATGCAGGCAGAATTGGGTAAGCGAAAGTTGGCCGTTTGTATATCCAGCCTATTTGATTACCTGGTTCGTGTCACCTGTTTTAGCACGAGCCTTCAGTTTAAAGCGAACAGTAGCAGAAGTACCAGCATTATGTGCCTGATAAGTGCTTTATTTTATTTCCTCGTGGTCATTCTGCCAACAGTCATTAGCAACTAATGTGCATTATACTGACTTGGGCCTGCAAAGTATGTCCATTTAATGCTTTTCCGGTGCACTTTCATCTGCCAGTAATCTTACTGCTACCTATCATTCGTGGGTGTAGGATGTTGGACGCTATAAGTGGCTGTCTCACTGATTTTTATTTTGCACAGGCCACAGTTCCACTCATTAACTGAACCGTTTTCAGCTGCGCTGCCAGACTATGAAAAGGGGGCCTCGCCTCTTATCATTCTTTAGCATGTTCATGGCCACAGTGCATTGCCCCTGAGAAGTCAGCTGCTATCACAATATAAAACGTGCCTATTGGCTGCTAGGAGTTTATCCTGAACACAAATTTTCACAGTTATGTCAGCACTAGTTATGTGATCGAAGCCAGCCAATGAGGACGAACTGCTGGCAAAATTTTCAAGTGGTTCTGCCGGCAGAGTGTCTTCTCCCTATATTATGTTAGCCACACTGCTTTGTCAATGTGCTTAATTTTTCTTTTTTGACAGAATTTTACTACCCAGCCAGATAAGATATTGTCAAACCATCAATTTTAGGCCCATACGCATGGTCACTTCTTTATTTTATCATATTCTGGACATGACATCCATGTCTAGCTTAGATTAGCAACATCAGCCTATCTTATGCACCGAGTTGAGTTGCTGCATGTGAGAAAAAAATCACTGCGTAGATAATAGAAATTGATGCATATTTAGACTGGTATGAAAAAATTATTTGTCTTTATGGCTTGTTGTATAAGTGGTGCTCTTCATTTGATGCACACAGTAACACGTAAACACAAATGTATGTGTACCTTGCATTTACGTGCATGCGTGTGTGACTAAAACAGCACTTGTAATATCACGGCATGTTGCACCAACTACACCCCAATAAAGATGTTCTATGTGCTATTCAGCTGATCTTATTGAAATTTTATCACATGGTGCAGTTACAACATTTCATACCTGTATGTTAACCAATTTAAGAACTTTCGACACTGCATGTGAGATTGCATATTTTAGGCCAATGCAGTACCTGAGGTAGCAGCTTTTTATTTAGCATTTGCCATAGCTCATTAAAGGGATCTTGTTGATTATGCCATCCAAACAACTCATATAAAGGTTTGTGTTTAGTATACCAGCAGTGAAAAACTGAATACAGCTGCAATTCTTTGTATACCAGTGAGATGGGAAGAAGAAGCCATGGAGTGCGGATACACGTCACGTCAGCTCAGCATTTTCTTACGATTCTCGGCGGAAAATCGCATTTCGTGGAGACATCTATTGATAATCGAAAGAACAAGTGCCAAAGACCCCAGGGATACCATTCTCTACCAGGTGGGCCCGTTTTTCGGCCATCAATCATTATTTCGCTCGCAACGCGTGGTGGCAGAACTACGCCTAACGCGAACGCCTCGAACGCTTCCGCTGCAGCGGTGAATAAGAGAGCTCAGCCTACCGCGTCGACAGAGATACCCAGGCCCTGCTCCATGATGGAAGTCGTGAGCGTGGAAGGCGAAGAAATACAACCGGAGGAGTTCGCAAAAGAATCAGGTTGGTGTGAAGTTAGAAGAGGCACAAAGAAGTGAAAAAGAAAAGCTCGAGCAAGCGTATCAGCAAGCTGTACTCGGAACCTCACACGTGTGCTCAGTGGTAAAAAGGTGCGTCTTGGCGACCTACACAAATGCATTCCGCGACAGATGTGCGTGTGTTCCGTATTCTTGCAAGCTGTGACTAGCACTACAGAAACCGCGCCACCGCGTTTCCGGCGACACTATCAGTTTCGCGTGACGCAGAGCGCAGCACGTTCGATAATTAGAGAGGTTTTGTTCAAACAGCCAAGGCAGCGCGCACTGAAAGTAATCATCAGAGAATACGTCGCGTGATGCGACGTGATGCGATTGCAATACATCTGTAAAAGGTGGCGCAGAAAAGACGACTGTGCAATGTTTCGAAAAAGGGTGACGGTGCCAATGCAACACATACGGCTGCAGAACAGAATGTGGCAGCCTAGAGTCGCATTTTCACCGGAACGCGGAAACTTGAAATCACGTCTGCAAAGATATGCCAGTGTCGTCTGCTGTCAAAGGTCGTTGCCAACGTTGAACACCTTTGCTCCGCCGAACGGTTGCCAGCTGTCAACAGGCGCGTCGCCCAATAGGAGTGCGCGTGTAATCCGCTCGTGCGGATTGAGCGTGCATCGAATTTTGCGGCACCTTCCGCCTTTTGGGCCTCCGCACGCGGGCGGACGAGGGAGGAACGGACGGGCGGACTGACCATGTACGAGCCCTTATCCTATAGGGCGGATGGTTGGGAGAAGGAAAACGCTACCTTAAGGAAATAAATGTGAGGAAACGCAATTTGAATAGACACAGACATGACAACAGTTGCAGAAGAACTGAAGGAATTATACGTTTCTGCAATTTCTAACAAAAAAACCCTGCAAATTTGTCAACTGGACAAATGACCGACGGTTTGCAGATGCAAAATCACATTAAATAACCGAAGCTTCTATGCAACACTACGGAAACAGTCACACGTCAAATCAAGATTTCCGTGCTATGCGGCTATAGCCTTGCTCGACGTCGAGGGTTCGATCCCCACCGTGGCAGCCGATTTCGACAGCAGCGAAATACAATAGCGGTCGGGCACTTACATTTAGGTGCACCTTAAAAAACAGCTGGGTACCAAAATTAATCCAGAGTCCGCCACCACGGCGTGCCTAATAATCCGATTGTGGTTTTGACACGTAGAGCCCGATAATTCATCCGCCATTTCTGCTGCCATGTGATGTGCCATGTGAAGCAATGACAGTGCTCAACCATCTCATAGGTTATAAACAATGACGCGGAACCACGCCTCAAGCAAACACGTCTCCCTGTATGAACATTACGCTATGCAAACAGCAGTGATGCACGCAAGGTAACATTTGTCATCAATTCAATGCTCTCGTATTGCACTAAACGCTGAAGAAATTAATGATTCGCAGTCAGCATTACCGCTGATTATCATCAGTCAAATTAAACAACACAGAAAGATTCCCAAGCAGAGCAGGAATCGATGTTTACAGCGATTCCCACAGTGCGAGGGATACACATAATTGTTCTCCTTTTTCTTCTGTGTAAGCTGACCAGTGTGCTGACATGGCCCTCTACCACGAAGCAAGAAAGAGGTTGCCCTGATCATGCGGGGCATCAGAAGGCCAGCGAGACGCCACGGACAGATCTTCTCTACGGTTTGATGCAGGAGCTCGCACGCCGAACATTTGCGTACTTTTTGTCTTGGAGCATATGGCTCACCCTTAATGATCCATCATACATATGTTGTTGTTTTTACATCTGCTCGTCTTCCCTGCCGAACGCTATCCGGTGGTCCATCTGGTTCGGGCTCCAAGCAGACGCTGTTGAAGGTCGCAGAAGCACCGCCCGTGTAGCCACTGGAGGCACCAGCCCGTAACGGTTGGTGGAAGCGTTAACGACCCGAACTCCCCTTGTTCACCCTTTATGTGAAAACAAAACGTTCCTTTTGTCCCTGCCCCTTGAATTTCTGATGCGGATTCTCTTCCTCACTCTCGTTCTTGTTTCGCTTTGACACTAGCTGCTATGCAACACGTCCAGGCTTAATTATTATCCACTTTTTCTCCTTTGGACGGTGGGCGAGAGTGGGGTACGTGCACATAAAGACGCTGCTGAAGATAGCAGGTGCTGCCCTGACGAAGAGATGCCCGGTGATCGTAACTTTGGCTCTAGCGACATAACGACTACTGCCGCTATGTGACCGCGGCTGGTGTGGGTCAATGAAAGGAGCAAACAGTAGTACGCCATACTGAGGCGATATTACTTCACTGAGAGATTACTAGCCCGTTTTGTGTCATGCGCGAAATCTCTACTTTGGCTGAGGTTTTTTAGCGCACGAAAAGGGACGAAAGACAGTGGCGAGACGAGGACACAGCGCTAACTTCCAACAATGGTTTTTTCCAAAAACCATTGTTTCCTAACCTACGCTCTCTACTTTGGAACGCAACGGAAACGCGCTTATTTTTTTTTCATGGACCGCCGTTACGTTGAAGGACGTCTGATCGACTTTGCACAACTTCAATTATTTTGTATTGTAAACGTCGCAACTATTCTTCCATCAGAGTATTCCCTTACCGTTCCTTATTCTTTATAAATCCAAAGCATCATTGGCTGGGTCTATTGCTAAACGGAAGGCGAATGTTGGCATTATTGATACCAGACATTCCTTTAGTGAATAAGGAATGGCAGAGAATTCTCATGCCACCGTGAAGCTTTCCATCGATTTGGCGCTAATTCGCGCAGCAATCGGTGACTGCTGGCAACTCCGACGTAACAATGGACTTCAGAGCTGTAGGGCACTCGAATGTGGTAAGCGTTGCACTTTCTGTAAATGTTTTAAGCGGTTCAACAAAATGAGCAAAAGAAAGAAAGAAACTAGTTTGGGTGAAATGGACACGAGAACTGTATGTATTTGACGCAACCAAAGAAACACGGCTGTTGGCAATTCCCTGCGCTATATTTTATTGCTCATGAAGTGCAAAATCGATGCAATCTTTATATAGTGTTCCAATGTGCATCACTTCCTGGAATTTGTGCCGCAGCGCTCTCATAACGCCAAGCATTCGTTTCTAACTTGAGGCGTTTTTAG
This sequence comes from Dermacentor andersoni, assembly GCF_023375885.2. NCBI lineage: Eukaryota > Metazoa > Arthropoda > Arachnida > Ixodida > Ixodidae > Dermacentor > Dermacentor andersoni. The sequence goes on along the minus strand of NC_092822.1, from coordinate 106,687,206 downwards.
TGTGCTTAAACATGGTGGAATATTTCAATAAAAAATTTGCGGCCGTAAGGAGCTTGTCGTCATCACATACAAGGTGTACGACGAGACGTAAATACATTTCAGCAGCTTCATTTACTCTCAAAAACTAATTAACAAAAAACCTTAATTACGTCTTGGTGTATATGTTGCGGCCAGTTCTTTATGTGAAAAACGTGTAGGGCGTCACAATTAATGACACGCCGACTTTCTTCTTTTTCAAAATCCAAACAATCGCAGGTAGTTTGAGATATTCGCAATCGAAGTTGAAGGCCAAATACAGAAAATATCGAGACTGCGAGTCAGACGCCAACGCCCTGTAAACAAATTTGGGACCAAGTTTGAATGACAGCGCGCCGCAGCAAATCCTGGCTCGACACAAAGCGGAATGTCATTGCCATGCAAAGCGTGCCGTATCAGTAGGCGCCGCGATTTGCCAAGACGTTCAAGTTCATACTTCCTCATGGGGCGTTGCAGTTTGATATTGTTACCCGAACGATGGATTGGATACTAAAGGTTACTTAAAACGTATATTTACAAAAAAAAAAAAAAACTCCAGCGCTGGCATGTTGAGCCGACAGATCGAGACCCCGGAGCTGTTGCCCTTAGACGGGGCAGCCGCGCGCATGGAACAAGATCAACACGCAATATGCATCTCATATGCATATTGTATGTCATGCGCATGCACATACACGCACTACGCATGGGCCCCCTTTCGTGCACTGCCGCGGAGCTTGGTTTCGATGTTGCCTGAATTTACTGCGGAAATTCGATGATAAATATCATGTATCAGGTGCTATTTTCAATATCATTAAAAATCACTGTGAAAATAAATGTGACAGCCTTCAATTTGGCCATTTAATATTCTCCAAAGACACTAACGATGTGATTAGATGTTCTGTAATAAATGTTTTTCGCTGTAACTTAAGCACCGGCAATGTATTTCAGCTTCGCCGTAGATCCGTATTTTAACCAAAAATTTTGATAATTCTTAATGCATTATCAATAACACATTTCTTAATGAAAACCAGATGCCTTGTTTAATGCCCCGGATATGCTGTGGGTGTATCGTATAATCCTCAGGGCGGTCTTCGCAGCAAGGTTCAAGGGCAATCCATGTGGCGGCATCAACGTCAGTGTTAATGGGCGTAGCAGGGTGCAACTTATCGTTATGTGTAGCAAAAGCATCGTCACGGTCCAATTTTCCATTTGCTCTCAAAGACTTTTTGCGTTTGACCAACAAAGGAGCAATCGTCGCTGGCACCTCTGCTGATCCATCATAACATCAGTTCTACGAAACCATAGAAACCCTCCCTGGAATGACTGTGCCATTTCTGTACACGTTAACGGGAAGCAGGGCGACATTCAATGCACTGCAACTTCCCTGTTCTTTTTTATCCTTGCGCGTACTGCACACAACCCAAGGCCTGGCACAACCAAGAAATGTTACCAGCGTATATAGATTCCTCGGAAACCTGTTTACAGTCTAGCTTTCGCTTTTGCACACTCGCAATTACCACAAGTGTGGCAATAACTGAATGGGTAGTAAATTAGCTGGGCGGGTAGTAAAGGCGAGGACAAAACAGACTGTGGTTCCGAGTGTCTCCTTCTTCGTCCTCGTCTTTACTACGTGCTCGACTACTGCCCTGGCAATTTCCTTATAAGTAACGAGCAGAAAGGACATGTTCGCTAAACCTGCTAGGCAATAAATAGATGTGCAGAAAGTAGACAAACGTTTCTTTTTATTTTCCCACAGTACTGTTTGCCGTCGGCCGCTGCCATATTCTGACTTGTGGCATTGTTGTTTTCTTTTTAAGAGCGGTGTATATCACCGCTTTGTATAGCGAAGAATTTCTGCTGTCGTTAGCGCTAGCACCACTTTCTCCTAACAGGCTTACATCAAAAGGTATCTGAAGTCTCTCTCAGCCTCACTGCGTAGAAATGTTGACTGAGAGGTCTTTCCAGTAAGCCTGTTTGAATGTGCTCTCTTAGAAAGAGCATCAAGATTTTCAAGCACAAGAAAAAGTGAATACAAGATGAGCAAGTGGCGAATATCAACGTGCTATAAAATGTTAAAGAATAACAGGTCAACTGCGTCTGTTTTAGTTAATCATTTCAATTAATCTTCTAAGTAAAAGTGCTGCAGTGACCACGTGGTCTCATATGTGCAAGCATTTGTTGTTTGGAAGGGGCGTGCATATCTATTAGTGTCCATGAACGGTAAAATGGATTTCAGTTTTCTATTGTCGATCTAGTTGTCAATTAATTCACCCTTGTGCTGCGATCTGCTAGCCTCCTGGTTACCTTAGATGATAGCGCGACCGCCCCGAAAGGCGTTTGTTCCGGGTTCTAATCCCGGACCATGACGAATTTATCCTCATCTGCGAAGCGTCCTTTCTGGGAAACCCGCATGTGTTTTTTTTTTTGTTTGTTTTTTTGTAGCTTCACGCTACATTCGGGTGGACGAAAATTTCTTTGCCTCTCCGTATACTTCCTCCACCTTGCGGGATTCCGCAGAATGATTTGTCATAAAGAGTGTCTATATTGGCTGTGACCTTCGTCTTACGATATCATGGTTTCGCGGCAATGAAATATTTCTATATCGGCTATTAATGAAACGATTTGAAAAATTCTCTCCATAGTAGAAACTCCTTAGAAACTCCCAGCATATAATCCCAATTTCCTGTGTGGCTTATTAAGGGCCCTTTAAGCTGAACGCATAGAATAAAGAAGCTGCACTAGAGAAGGGAAACTGTACCTTCCACAGTGGTCCGACAGAATGCGCTACGTAAACAGGAAGCGGAAATTCAAGGAAAATTTTTATTGCATTATTCAATATGGCCATTTTTACCGGTGGCGTACGCTGGGTACGCGCCGTGCTCGCCTTGTTGGCCTCGCGGCATGCCTCAGCTGCCACGTTTTAATCGCCAGGAGACTAAAGAGCCTCTACTAACGCCCACACAAACAAGCCACAAGTGAGCGAGTAGGACGTGCTTCTTTATTGGCAGAAGAAAAGCAGTGCGCCTTCTCGTAGAAGAGCAAAAATAGAATTTGCATGTCGGGATGCGCTGAAACCATTAACGCCAGCTCGTAAACTGCTCACTTTCATCGTCGCATATGGCGGTCCGGTAACGAGTAAATTGGGCAGTGCCTTACTTTTTTGCATCGGGAGTCGCCGTAAATTACATTGCGAGGCTTCATTGATAGTCGCGAAGAGACCACGGTACGCAGTAAAAAAAAGCTAAGCAAATGAAAGCGTACACGACTGCAGAACAAAGCAACTGTGAGGATACGCGCGTACTCACCGCCTAGACACTGGCCTAGATTCACTGTTCGGAATGTAGTCACGTGGCCCCGATTGGTACGTTCGATTCGCCGGCACTACTTGAGCCAGTTAGCGAGGTGCTGCACCCTGCCATTCGTTTCAGCGGTGCAGAAATGACGCCCGCAGAACCACGACGTTCGTTTGAAAAAGTGCAGGAAAGGTGCAGGGCTGGTTCATGATTTTGCTGCTCCCGCTCCACGGTCGATGCCGACTTGGTGCAGGTGCGAAGCAGCGGCGCAGCTGACGGCGCAGCAGACGACGCAGCAGACAAGCGCGAGCACCGTTAAAACCCCGCTTACGCGCGTCTGATGTGTCTGCGCAACTGTGGTGTGCATTTACGCCCCAGAAACCGATCATACCTCTAGTTCAGGACCTCTCAAACTTACGCACACCGTGCACATTCGTCAGACATAGCACAACGCCTACACCGCGTCTGCACCTTTGCATTCGTTTCGAGTGTTTCGCTGAGCCTGCACACACACACACACACACACACACACACACACACACACACACACACATATATATATATATATATATATATGCCAAAACGTTGATACATTCCGGACACAAATACCTGCATTATATAGGCCAAAATATTCTTAAGGACATTTGTCAATATTTTGTTACGATAAATAGTGCAAAATTTCGCAGTGCATGAAAGTTATTATGAATTTGGCAGTCGCGTTTTCCGACTGACATCACGAACTAACTTTACTAGGAGTTTTGTAAATGTGCTTGGTTATTTGTGAAGCTGTGCGCATTGAACATTTGGGACTGCTAGCTGTTATGTTTGGCGTATCTTTTACCGCTGAGAGTTTGGATACCTTGTGCACGCTTAGTTCTTCACGCACGACGTCGATACGATTATTATATACTTTCCTACGTTGGGTGTATCTTCCCCACACACACATTTCACCGAGACATATCCCAGCTCATGAGCAGAGGAAAAGTCACAGTACAGCTGGCTATGTGCGATACACATTTTCTATCTCATGTTGCCGGGTGGACCCTTCCAGCCTCAACTATAGCTTCAGACAACAATCGCTATCTAAACATACACACCCATCGCCACAGCGGCAGGTACTGTGTGATTTAATGGCGTCTCGCGCGAATTACACGGTCAAGAGTTGAATGCGATGATACAATAGATAACGTTTACTGCATTACATTATTTACAGGGCTTTGGCTGTTCAATCGACTCAAGTGCCCTTCACTTTTTATAAAAAGTGCGCATGCCGAGGACGGCATATATACATGTGAAAAATGTATACTCTTAGGGTCACGTGAAATTAATATTTCCGATGGCTGATGCGTATTAAGGTACACTCGTGAGCAAGTAGCCCAGACGCAGAGAACGTTTAATATGAACATTAATGCGAACAGCATTCTTGGCACCGTCAGAACAGTAGTATTTCCGGCTATCTAGCTATCGATCCACCAAGAATATCCACCGATGCCAAAGATAGTGCAGCCTGAAAATGTGGGCCGTTCCAGTGAGCATGTGCAATGATTATATGCCGCTCTTCAATGAACCTGTTCGATGCCAACTTTTGTGACTGTTTACATGTCTGTGGGCTTGCGCGTACTTCACGGCGGCGACGCCAGAAGGCGCAACGTGTCCATGAGGAAGCGAGAGAGAGGAGCCCGGCTGCAGGTACCCGCCTCGCATTCGATGCGTTTCGGCTAATCGAATACTTTCATAGTCATGTCGTACATGAGTTCTGCCCGATTTCTTGGTAGCTTGGCATGCAGGCTGAAAGGAAGGTGCCTGTTCGACTAATGTAATTCATTGAGACGATTGCGTTGCACGGCGCGCGCTAGCTGTGCTAAACGATAAATCTTTTTGCTAATACCGTCGTCTAAGCACTTTTGCTCTCGAGTGTAGAATTATCATGATGTGTTGAAAGCATGCGTGCGCATACCGAAGGCAAGATGCTTAATTGAAGTTTAAAGTATTTCTTCCCTCCTTTCCCTTCCCCTCTCTCTAACTTTTTGTATCTGATGTATCACGTGAACTTGGAGTTGCGCTAAAGAGAGAGGGACAGCTGCAGGTAGAAAGATATAATGGACCTAATGGTTATTAAACCTTGAGTGCCCCTTTGGGACACTTGTTACGTCTTACCATCAGCCACTTTTAAATGGTATCAGTACTTATAAAAATAGTAACGACCTTTTTTTTTTCTTTTTGACCAATATATATTGGGCGTATTTTTTAACTGCTAACAGCTCCGGCCTGAGCTATTACTCCGGCTCTAAGTTCAATCACTTCTGTGACAAAAATACACCCTGACGATGTACCAGGCACACGCATCTAAATGCAGGCCACATGCACCACAGGAGGAAAGAAACGTATCGGAAATTTGGTTCATAACGTACACTGCGGTTATTCTGGTTATCACACCTAAGCACGTGCGACACGAACAGATCTTTATGTTCCGCGAATCGGTTCGCGTGAGGGTGGAGATTCAATATTAATGACAGGTGGTGTCCAAATCCACGGCCCAGCGATGTCCTCATCAACGTAAAAAACACTGATCTCGAAGGCCATGCTGTTGCTTGCAGCAGAAGGCGGAAGTGGCTGCGGGAGTCAGAAACACGTCATAGACGTCAAACTATGCGCTGAAGATTCTCAAAAAGGTATTATCAAGATAAGATAACGCGATATTTAAATGGTTACCTAAGCATATTGCAAACAGGTAGTATTGAATTCATGGCGCATCGACAATTTCAATTGGTATTAGATCTTAAAGGCTATGCTTTTGCGGCCTGCACACGACGGAACTGAGAATATGGCATGGCCGACATGTGCTAAAGATTGTGCATAAACGCTTTTTAATTTTTCTTTTCTGCACTGCCATGTGCAAACACAGAGCACACACATTAAGTACCTCCATAAATTCGTATGCGGGGTCAGCAGTCTATGCATATTTGCTACAAGCCATACAAGACTATAAAAGCGTGTGTACGTCTTTGTGCAAAGCCCTGCTACCCTAGCTCCTGCTATCGTCGCTGCTTCCCTCGCCATATTTCTGCATATGCCACGTTTTTTTTTATTCTTATATTCCTATTCTTACATATTCATATTTCTTTTTCTATATCTCTTTTATATCTCTTTCATATTATCTTTTATATCTTTATTACTGTATCTATATATAGCTTAATTTAAGTGTAGTGCCGTGATAACTTTTCTTTTAGGTTTTCTCTGTAAGTGCTTATATTATTTATTTGTATATGTGTATTCAGTGTATAGTGTAGTTAACTTCCTTCATCTTTAATTATATAGTTGTGCAACTTTTTTGATTACTTTTCGTACTTTTGTAGGCATCGTATTTATTTCTCTGTGTTAGTGAACGTTTTATATTTGTGCTTGGAAATGTCAGCGCCGACGCACGCGTATGTAGAGCATGAGGACGGAGGCAAGGCGATCGTCTCCGTTAACCTCATAAAGGATTACAGTCCAAATGACATCAGCGACTTGGCGTGCAAAAAAAGCGAATTTGTTGGAAAGAAAGTGGAAAAGGCTTCGAAGGCGAGGAAGGGTACTACTCCGGCAACATCATGGTGTTGGGATGTGAGTATATAACCACTTTCAACACTTCATTTGCTTCGCGGAGGTCGATCGCAGGGCAAGGTTGTGACTGGTGTTGTAAATGTCGCGGGGGGCTTTTCTCGTAGCTGGGTGCTTTTTTTTTTTCATTGCGACGATAAATTGAATTTTTCACAAGTACTACTTCTCCAGGAGGGCACATGTAACAGGCAAACGGAGGCCTCAGGAAAGCACCTGAGATTATAGTAAGAGGTGCAGACCGCGGTGCATTTCATGCAGCCCCTATGTCGCTAAATGAAACATGCACACAGCGCTGTCTGCGCGTTCCTTTATTGGCTCCAGTTATGGTAACGAGTCCTGATGGATGAGATTAGTGCTGCGATGTTATGGCGATGACTTTTCCGACGTTATTCCTTCTCACTGCATCAGTGGTCATAGTGACGCTCCGACCGCGCTAGAGTGGCATAGAATCGGCGTAAGGCATTGTCACATAATCGCGGCCTATCTTATCATACAACTCACGGTGCGATCGTGGTTATAACATAGGCGGCTTATATGTCACTGATAAAGGAAATGGGAAAATAACTGAAAAAATGTAGCCTTGTATGTGCTCGCCACGCGTTACTTGGTCTGAAATTGGGCCTCGTTGCCGACTCTACCGAAATTTTAGCTCAACAGACCCTATGTTTCTCGTTTGACACGTGCGACATATGTTCAAGAGAACGGAAACGTGCTACATCAGCACTTAACCTGTATTAATTAACACACGTTAACGCGCAACATGTTAACAGACGTGATGTGAAGCAACAAAATGCCCATGCTGTAGTGTGCTTGTTTTGGGGCACTTACTGCTTCCGCTTGTTACTTTTCCTTTTCTGTATGTCTTGTAGAATCCCTCAGTTATATTTAGCGCCTAATGTCTGTACATGTGTCATTATTATCGCTTTTTAATCGGTAACTGCGATGACCATCACAAATGCCATATTTTATTGTAATCAGCATTTTGTTTACATTATCCTTCAGGTGGCAAAGCTGATCTGATTTCGAGGATGTCGAAGCAGCACAAGCCCGTTCCCATGGACGTGTTTGAACAATCAAGCGAGAGATATCGCCACAAGCAGAAGCGAGCCCTCAAGGTAATAATAATGATAATAATGCTTTAACAATTGCAAAGTTTGCCGAAACAAATATTATGCAACGTCATTTTCCTCTTGCCATTTACATTAATACTAGGATGTACCAACAAAAGAAGAGCGGCGCCGACTAGAAAGTGCCAAAAAATCAAGAATGCAGAAGATCCTTCAGAAAAAATCTGGTGGAGATACGGACTCCGCCAGTGAAGACGAGTTGGTTCCCCGGAAGATGCTCAAGAAAGATGAAAATGAAATTGCAGGGCTCAAAAACAAATTAAGAATATCCGAGCAGCAGCGGATGGAAGAGCGGCAGCAAAACCAGAAACTGCACAGCTTGCTTGAGGAGAGAATGAGTGAGCAATAATTTTTTTAATGACTGTGTCACTTTGTTTAGAAATTTATTTTTGCAGTATTCTGTGTCGCCTCACAAGTGTGCTGTCAGTCCTTGCGCATGAATGGCGTAGTAAGATGCCTCAGCATGCAAGCTAAAGTTTTAGATTAATGCTAGTCAGTGGAATTGATTGTGCTATGTGTGGACATTTATGGGACAATTATGATTGCGCTTACGTAAATGTGCACCATGCAGATTCCATGGAGGCCTCCATAATTGAGGAACTAAGAAAAGTAGTCCTTGCGACAAGGCTGCCTTCACAGGTATGTAATGTGGCATGTTGATATTTTATGGGGAGCAAAATTTCATGAATTTGAAATGTCAAATCAAGTCAGGCGCTGTTTCCCATGGACAGATTTATAAATTTGGTTACTTGACGATTTAGTTTAACCTTTTGCTGCCGCAATGACACTGCTATCATGACATTTCTTTGGCAGCTGACATGATTTGCACCCATAGTAGTTGATATAAAATTTCTCATCTAAGCAGCAGCAAAATAATATTGTCGATCTGAGTACACGAGTCTAGCTGCATCCTAATAAACAACTAATAAATGACACTTCGGTATTGCTCATGCACTGATCTCACATTTTGCAAAACTTTAGCCTGTTCACCTTTAACCACGGAGGAAGGAAAAAGATAGGTGGGAGCGTACCGCAACGCGATTGAAGCGAATCTGGTGACCCAAACTGTGGTCGCATGCCGAAGTTTGCGGCTGGTTTTAGTGTTCCCACTCTGCAGGCAGAGCCACGACAGGCAACTGAACAAGCGCGCACCGAATAAATATTGGCATAGCTAGCTACTGGGAACCAAACGTCTTAGCAAATCTCGATTCTTCCTCGGTAATCTCGACCGAAGAGGTCACATGTTGGGCCACCACTGTGGCTTCATGGAGCGTTCGCTTGCCAAGGCTGGCTGCCTGACGTAATGATACCTCCTATATCTTTCCTTCCTCCATGCATTTAACTGCATATTTATCAATGCATATCTCTAAGCACATGGTAATCTAATAGCTACAGCAATTTGTCTAAAGCATCTAAACCTTTTAATTTGCAGTAAAGCTTTGTTGTGTCAAAAACAAAACCCTACAAGCCTTAATGGCCTTACTCTTTTACCAGTGCCCATTGGAGAAAATGTAAATGGACTTTTGATAACTGTACAGTTCTTAAATTGCCCTTCAGGGCTGTGCTGCAAATGTTTGCAGCGATGATTTGCAGCACAGTGCGGGAAGCTCCCATAAAGCCATGTGAGGTGAGAACTTCATTGGCATTGGTATATTTATTTGTTAGAAATGACTATGCATTATGCGTTGCTCATTATTTATGTAGTCAACTTTAAACAAATCTAACTTACCACGAAATGCTAGTGTAAACTTGATGGTATTGAGCTTTGGCGTCGTATATCTTATGCTGAATTATAATTTAAGGTAATCAAACCAAGGAATGGGGAGTGTGTGTTACTCAACAGCATTTCTAGTTTGCATATGTACGGCTTTGTTATGCGCTATGCACATTTAGTGCATGTTAGTGCACGTAATACTGTACTTATGGCTATATACTAGTTACTGTGGATAAGGTTTTCTTGGCTTCTTTGCACATTCCTGATTGTGTACAGTCTAGCTTCTGTATCACTGGTGAGCACTAGGTAGCATTATTGTGCAATGCATGGAATCCTGCTAATATGTCCGCAGTGTAGATTTCTCAGCGACAAGATCATTACAATTGTTTTCTGAAATAAAAATGTATTTCGCAGTGCAAGAAATAATGTGTAAACTTTCATTAAGGGTTATGTTTCAATGCAGTAGCAGTATAATTAGCAGGATGGCAAATTGAGAGAATTGGCATTCGTTGTCAAATAAACATAACAGCACTAACAAGGGAGAAAAAATATACGACACAGGAAAGTGCCTGCAGCACTAGCTGTTACCTCCCTTTCAAATTTAGCTAAAATTATACCCACCACTGTAGTTCAGCCACTGCGACGCCCTACCACAGAGCACAAAGTAAAAAAAATAATTATCAGTGTTGTGAGCCACAATCCAATGAAGCCAGACTTCAAAACGGCTCATGCATCGATTTATGTGTACATTGACGAACCTGAAGTTTTAAAAAAGTATCTGGAGCCCTTTACATGGCTTTTCTCATAACCTGGCCTTTGGACGTGAATACCATAGATTATTATATCTCCTTTGCAATAAACAGCCATAGGCAGAAAAAGCAGATACTCGCTCATACTTGCTCGCCTATATATTTGGAGGCTATGCACTCACTCGCAGTCATTGGCACTTGCATTCATGAAAGAAAGAAAATCTTTATTCCCGCATAGTGCAATACAAAATGGTATACAGTATCATGTGACATTTGCAGTTGCTTGCATTGACACTTAATGGTACCCAGTCATGATAATTCTTGCATCCACAACCATTCACTCACATTACATTCACTCGAACTTGTGGACAGCCACCTATTATACTCGCATTCACTGAAACTCGTTGCCGCCACATTTCATTCATAATCGTGTTTATCAGCACTCGCTATTATTCATACGTCCCCTCAAGTTTGTTAACACTCCCATTCATACACACATCCTTGCACCTATCATTACTCACTAGCACCCTCCTATGCCTGTGAAATAAGCGTGGAGCAAGTACGAGTCAGTATACTTGTGAACGTTTTGACCTATACAAATTAAAATGCTGGTGTTTTTCTTCCAGCGCAGCAATATGCAATAGTATAATAATTCACTACAAGTTTCTGGGGCTTTGCTAGTTCTCAACAGTAGTGATAGCATGTAGTGCTTTGCAGTGTTACATAGTTGTCACACATGAGGCAACACATGGGCCGCAGTATTTCCGCCAGCAAGATAACCTTATTCATTCAGCTGAAGAGCATCATGTAGTGTTACACAAACTTTTACGTGGTGTAAAGCTTCAAATATTGGGTAAGCTTGCTTTGAATTTAGAGACTGAAGAATGTACACAATTCAGGTTGTCCCCATGCAGCAACCAAACGAACAATCAGTGTTTGACGTTTCTCTTTCCTGTCGTGCTGCATCATTCCTACATTCTGCTCCCAAGCAATCGTTTTTTCTAGCCCAGACATATGTTCAAGTAATAGCTGACAAGCACGCTTCTTGCTTCTCGGTCCAGATCTATGTGTTTTGAGCCATTGGTAAGGAAGGTGGCAGATTAGGCCCTGTTTAATTTTAGAAAAGGGCTCAAAAAGAACTTTGCCATTGCTCTTAGACACATTACAAAGCTTCTTTATAGTTCATGTGCTAATGCTGATAAGTCTGTGGCCTACACATTTAAAGAATTGATGTGTGGTGGTAATCGCAATGTGGTTGGTTTCTGGATTTCAGGGTAATTTCATTCAGGAAAATTCCCGAATAGCAATTGATCAGCAACAAGAACCTACCACGCTGTATGAGGTATGTCTACACAATACATGAAAGCCCAGCTAGTGTGTTTTGCATGGGGCTGTGAAAAATTAAGATCTGGAAATCTGAACAGCCAGAACGAAGACAAATTTGTACGCATTTAGTTTGTACTTTGCAAGCCTAATGTAGCAGCCACGAGACTATAAATGATATTGTTGCTTTCGCCACTTTATCTAAAAGAGCGGATGCTGAAATGGGTGGGCAAAAGCAGTCTTGTTAATTTTTAGCAGAATAAAATGACCTAGTGAACATTGTCTTTAGCTGTTTTGGATCGCGAGTGCTTTTTTTCTTGAAGCTAAGCTTTTTTTCCTACATTTTTCTATCTCCCCCTTTCCTAAGCCTGTGTTTGGCATGGTTGCTGCTGCTGTGGTATCTTTGTAGGTATGATTGTGGATATGTATATGAAGGTTTATGTGCAAAGATTGCAGGCTCCAGCACTTGGGCTGACATAGCTCTGTACGCTCTCGGACTCACTTATGCCAGTTAGCGTGCTATATTCTGGATAAAAAGAAAGTTGCTATTTAATATGTGGGTATAATGATGACTTGGAGGTATTTTTAAATCACACTGACCTCTTAATGGAATAACCTGTTATATCCAGTGGCACCTTGGGTTTAGGCATTCGGCATGTGCCACTGTGACCCAAGGGGGTACAGAATTATTAAATTTAGCTTGATGTGTGCCATACAAACATCATGATGTTGCTTTTGTCATTGTTGCATCGCTGCATGCAGTAGACATCTCACACTGTATATCTGCATCTGCTTTGTTTGGCATTTGCAATATGGCATAACCTGTGAGCAGTGTAGTGCATAGAGAAAAAAAAATTGCATGAGACACTTGCGCACATATGTTTATGGTGAACAAACATAAACATTGCATAATTAAAATTACAGGTCCCACAGGGTAAAAGTAAACACTGTTATATGCACCTTTACTTTTCTAGCACTTTATTAAGCATGTCACTAAGACTTTGCTTCACGTTGACTCCAGTGTGTCTTGGATCTGCATTATTATTTTTTGGTGTTCTGCATGGGCTGCCACACTGTCTATTGCTCAGTTGTATTTGTTCTCTAACCTGCATCCATTGTACACCCTTGAGGTACTCGTTGCTATGATGTGCTATCAACTTGCTATTTCTGTTCAGGATTTGGATCTCGGCACTGCCCCAATGGATGGGGCACTGCCAGCTCATTGTGAGTCGGCACAGCCCAGCTGCGTCCTTGAGCCTCGAAAAGAGGTGGCAGGCAGCCACGCAGCCAGTCATGTGCCTTCCACCCATGGGAGTGTATAGATTTATCCTGATAACTTGCACCTGCTAACCCACTATGCTTGCTAGACAAAGCCTAGCGAAGTGTTTATTTCCTCTTGTTAAACATTTTGTCATACTGAAGAACTAATATTGCCATGAATGCACTTGCAGTTGGTCTGCTTGAATTTTCGAATCGTACTTTGTATACTAGTTTATTCCAACTCATTATGAGAATCGTGCTGTGCGGACAGAGCTGTCTGCCTCCTGCTCAAAAGGCACACTACACACCTCTTTGGCCTCTGCTTCACGTAGACGGCAACCCCAGACTGACCCACCCGGGAGAAATCGGTAGTTGCCTTTTCCTATCCTCCTCTCTAATGTTGGTCTTTCTCGCTTTCGTTCTTCCCTGTTTCCTCTTGGCTTCCTTTTCCACTTTTTCCAGACAGCAAGGGTTAACCTTGTGTGGGATAGCCAACCTTGGTTATAACAGATTTGGTTATAGTAGTGTCGTACCTGCAGGACGTGTTTTTTCACGGTCTTTCAGCATCCCCTTGTTGGGCTCCATATGGAGGTGGGTGGTTGGCGGTGCTGCCGAATTTCCGCATATATTTATGGCATGATCTTTTCCCCCACTTGCTGATCGCCCTCATAAACGAGGGCGCACCGAAGAAGTATTTAGGTTCTATGGCCAACATAGTGAAAGCTTTCCCAAATTCCATGTCATACATTCCGAGAAAACCGCAATGTCAGTGAGAATGATCTCCTTTTCTGGTGTCGAAATAAATAACCGATGTTCTTGGTCAAGGCTATAAACTTTCCTAACTTCCAAGTGGACATCTCCTTTTAGAACTCCGAGATAAAAATCAATATGAAAGGCTGCCGAATCTTGTCTTTGGTGACGTTCCAGTGAATGTGACGCCGCATCGCAACATGAACACCAGCCGTGGTGCTGTATTTGATAGTGACCTGATTGATCTGACAGAGGCTGAACTACTTGAAGGCTGGGGTGACCAGAACGTGATCAGTGTAAAACGAATCAAGATGAGGTGCGATGGTAAAGAAATACAGACTAAGCATCTTATTCTCACATTCGGCTAAGGTGTTCTGCCTGAAACAATCGAGGCAGGCTATGTGAAGATCAGGTTAAGGCCGTATATACCAAATTCCCTCCGATGCTTTAAATGTCAAAGGTTCGGCCACAGTTCCCAGAACTGCCATGGCTGAATAACCTGTGCCAAATGGAGCGACCATGAACATCCGTCCGAGTCATGTGCGAACACTGCACACTGTGAATTGTGAAGGAGAGCACCTTGCGTACTCGCGGTCCTGCCCATCTTGGAAAAAAGGAAAAGAAATAGTGGCAATCAAAATCAAAGAGAACATTTCGCTTAAACAGGCACGCAGGTATGTATCCTTCTTGCCAAAGGGGCGCGTCGGGCAGTGCCACATCTGCCTCCGGCGGCTGTCCGGCCCACACAGAGTGAGCCGGCAGTGCCGTCACCTGCCCCCTGGGCGGTTGGAGCTGGCGCTGTTCCACCGCGCGAGATGAAGGGGCCATCGACCTCTGGGCTGGTGGCCTCAAAGGCCTCATGCCTTGAGAAGAGGCTTTCTCGACAAACGAATCGCTCTCAAGAGCCGGTGTCCAGCGCCTCGCAGGAGGCGATAGACACAACACTTAGTCAAACGGCACCACCAGCGCCTTAGAAGCGGCGAGAATCTCGACCGTTCCATAAAAGAGAAACATCGCATTACAATGGAACGTGAGCGGACTTCTTCACAACCTTGACGATGTTAAAGAACTCCTCCGCAAATTCACTCCAAAGGTGCTGTGTGTACAAGAAAAACACCTAAAATTAACGCAGACCAACTTTATAAGGCAATATGCCACTTTCCGCAAAGACCGTGATGATGCACTCACCTTCTCAGGGCGTGTAGCCGTAATAGTCTATAAGGGCGTTGAATGTCGGCAAATAAATCTCTGAACCCACCTCGAGGCAGTTGCATTACGAGCTGTGCTATTTGGTCAGCTAATCGCAGTTAGTTCGATGTACGTCTCCCCTTCCTGCCAACTTACTAAAGCAGAGTTTCACAGCTTCATCGATGAACTTCCTCCACCACATATAGTCATCATCATCATCATCAGCCTAGTTACGCGGACTGCAGTGCAAAGGCCTCTCCCATACTTCTCCAGCTACCCCGGTCATGTACTAATTCTGGCCATGTTGTCCCTGCAAACTTCTTAATCTCATCCGCCCACCTAACTTTCTGCCTCCCCCTACTACGCTTCCCTTCCCTTGGAATCCAGTCCGTAACCCTTAATGACCATCGGTTATCTTCCCTCCTCATTACATGTCCGGCCCATGCCCATTTCTTTTTCTTGATTTCAACTAAGATGTCATTTACCCGCGTTTGTTCCCTCACCCAATCTGCTCTTTTCTTATCCCTTAACGTTACACCTATCATTCTTCTTTCCATAGCTCGTTGTGTCGTCCTCAATTTCAGCAGAACCCTTTTCGTAAGCCTCCAGGTTTCTGCCCCGTAGGTGAGTACTGGTAAGACACAGGTGTTATGCACTTTCCTCTTGAGGGATAGTGGCAACTTGCTGTTCATGATTTGAGAATGCCTGCCAAACGCACCCCAGCCCATTCTTATTCTTCTGGTTATTTCAGTCTCATGATCCGGGTCCGTGGTCACTACCTGCCCTAAGTAGATGTATTCCCTTACCACTTCCAGTGCCTCGCTACCTATCGTAAACTGCTGTTCTCTTCCGAGACTGTTAAACATTACTTTAGTTTTCTGTAGATTTATTTTCAGACCCACCCTTCTGCTTTGCCTCTCCAGGTCAGTGAGCATGCATTGCAATTGGTCTCCTGAGTTACTAAGCAAGGCAAAATCATCAGCGAAACGCAAGTTGCTAAGGCAGCGATGACAGGCTACTTTTCAGCCTGATAGGGTCCGCCTGGAATTGCAACAGTGAAGCGTGCAAAATACAGTTGAAATTATTTTTAAAAAGATGCAATGAACATTCAGCACAAACACGCCATAAATATTTATATATATATAGCTGTAGCACTATGCTAAGTTTCCTTTGAGTATTTCAGGAAATATGTACAAATTGTAAAAATAAAGCAGCAGACCGTCCCACCTCCCTGCCCACTCTGTAGCGAAGAAGGGCACTTCTTAGACAATGACTTTTGAAAATACTTTCTCTTTCCAGAGATTTTGTGACACTAGAAGTGAGCCAATGCACATGGTGCTAACATGTCATTGCTAGTGACCTAAAAGTATCTCTAAAAGCGATTATTGTGCATGACCCCAAGACAGCAGCCCAGTCACACGTTAATCCTATCTTCAAATGACAACACATTACCGCTTATAACATAAGCAAGTAGGAACACTCATGAACTATGACTGCTACACAGATATCACACTATGCATAGAAACGCATTTTTGGAAGACAAAGGGAATGACCTACTGGTTTCTATTGTTCAGTGGGTAAACAAATTATTGTTCCATGCGCTGATGATGGCCATAGTTGGTATGCACTATGCTTAACTGCGCTAGTATATCATTTCTCATGTGGAGCTTGACACTGAGAGCAATCATGATAACCATACATGAAAGTATTCATTGGAAGGGGGCCAATAAGACTTTTATGATTGTTTTTGCAAAATAAGTTGGATAACTTCCAGTTTGTCATATTTGGAACATAGTCACAATGTCACTGTCAGGTACAACACGGACAATGTATTTGTGCTTTTTGAGTTATTGAAACAATTACAGGTTTCTAATCTAGTATCAGTGTATGTACATTAATATGTACCCTGAACTGAGATTTAAGTGCAGAATTCTTTTTGATTCCTTAATCATTAAAATTGGTCCTTATTGCTAGTGGGCATGTGAAAAATTGAAAAATAATTATGCTCAGGAATTACGAAAATTTTAAAGTTTATTGCATACAAGCTCTATAGGCCAGACAGAAAAAATAAGGTGCTTGAAACCAGATATCATACGAACCCGCGTATAATACGAGGTTTTTTCCTATTATTAGCGTCGCAAATTTTCGCCTTGTACTATATGCGGATGCGAACGAAAATTTCAGTAAGAAATTTGGACTAGAAGTTGTGGTTCCGTTATCGCTGCGTGGCTATGGCTTGACTTCCTTATTGCTGAGTGGCTACGGTTTCGCTTCCTTATTCCTGCATGGCTACAGCTTGGTTTCGTTATTGCTGCGTGACTACAGCATCGTTTCTTTATTGTTGAGCGCGCACCTGGGCAGCACACGTGCAAACCGTGCTTCGCGAAGTGCATCTCTTTAATTGTGCATTGAAGGACGAAGATGTCCTGACCACAGCAACAGTACTTGGCTACCATCAAGAGAAAAGTTATTTTAGCCGCACAGGACATCGGAAACAGTGCGGCCGGAAGGCAGTTTGGCGTCAACGGGGGAAGCATTCGCGGGTGGCGTCGACAAAAGGAAGCACTTTTCATGTGCAGGGGAACGCGAAGAAGCTTTCGCGACCCGAAGAGTGGGACATTCCCTGAAATCGAGCTCGCCCAGACGGACTTCGTACGCCGACAGCGAGCCGCGCATCTACCTGTGAGCGCGGAGCTTATACAGGCAAAAGCTAAGGAGCTTGCAAGAGAAAGAGTGCTACCGAGCTCCACCTTCAAAGCGAGCAAGCACTGGATTTATCGCTACACGTGCGTTGCTGAATTTTCCTTACGCCGCCGAACTTCGATTTCGCAAAAGCGGCCCCAATCGTTCGAAGAGCTGCTTGTGGGTTTCAAGTACCACGTTGTTTCGCTGCGCAAGTCCAAGAACTTCCAACTAGGGCAAGTTAGCAAAGCTGAAAAAACACCGGTTTATCTGGACATGCCATCACCCCTCACCGTGCATGACAAGGGCTCTAAACAAGTTTATGTCCGGTCCACTGGCAGTGAAAAAACGCGAGTTCCACTCTAAGAAAAACGCCGGGGAAAACGGTTGTAACTGGAAAATTCCTCATAAATAGGGCGCTTTCCTCCTACAAGAGACGAACTGCAGAGGTATGCGTGCCGTGTGCAAATTTCGGAGTATAAGTGTTTAGTCCCTCGTCAGAAAGAGAGAAACGGGAGGATGAACGGCCGCACTTACTCCTCTTGCACCTCGAGGAAGAAAGAGTTAGAGAAAGGAGAAAATTTCTTTTCACTACTACGCACTTCTTTTCTAAAAGTTATATATAAAACTCTGCTTGTTCGTTTCTTCTAAATATATATGTATATATATGAATTGTCAAATAACAAACATTTTATAGACATTTATTCTATTTATTATGCAATTGTACAGCAAAGAAACGAGACGGTTATCAGAGAGATGACCTTTAACGAACACTGGAGGTGGGCCAGGTTTGCCTACTGTAGGTGTATGACATGAAATAGAACGTTCAACTAGCCCATTATTGCGTAAGCAGACAAATTCGTAATCGGTGTTCATAGGGTGTTTCAAGATTTGGGCTCACTCTCGATCGATCGATCGATCTGTGTCCGCTTTGTTTCCTTACTTTCATTTTCACTTGCGCTACAATCACATTATATCTGTCTACTGCAACATTGTCTATATTTCACAGCAAAAACCATCCGAAATGCCGGCTCGGCGGCTTTTTTTATGGCTCACATACGCCCCTGTGAAACAGGATATGTTACCTTCGCTCTACAAGTGGCTGAGGCTTCTCGTGTTCTGTAATCATGTACGCGATGCATGCCTTCGTGTCTGTGCTCATGTGTCCGTGCCAAACGGACATGCACACATGACGAATAGGCATCGTCTCTGTAATTCCGGTTGCACAGGGCGAACGCGCTATCCCTCTACTGGAAGCCTGCTGGCTCCCAAATTAATCAAAAGGAAGCCGTAAAGATCGAGGGTGGTATTGACTGCCAGGTACAGGTTGAAACATGCCACAGAATCGACAGTCTTGCAACTACATACGTTACTCTATTTTCTCTGCTGTTACAGTCAGTGCACCCGCCGTGTTAACGCAGGCGTATGGGCACGTTGCAAGTGCTAGGCGGCGCCCTGTCTTTCCGACCCCTAGCGCCATCTGACGAATAGTTGCGCGAATGTGGTAGGATGACTCACGGCGTCAGCAGCCCGCGCTGCGTGTTTGGCGCCCTGTCAAACGGTAGCGATGGCGCGAAACAGCGTGCCGATATTAATTTTAGCCGGGTTTCGGTAATTACAAGATTCCACAGCTTTTTCCGTGAAAAGAATTTACAGAAAGGAAGTCGTCTAATTGAAGTGGGGCACGTCTATGACGTGAGGGAAGTGTTGAACTCGCACTGATCGGAAGTGACAGCTAGGTGTATTCCGCAAATGAAAAATAACGCACCAGCGAGATGCGTGAAGCTCAGCGTAAGTTACTTCGTTATATAATCTACGGTGTGGACGCATGAAATTATAGGCGACATTGATTCTTGAAGATCGGCGACAGCAGACAAATCCTAGCGGGGAGCTGCGATTGCCGTGCTGGCATCGCAGGGAAGTGCAAGGACGCCGCGGTAGTTTCCCTGTACATACAGGACGGCAAATACGAATCCAAAACATCTCATCCAAGAACGTGGGGCGTACGAACGACTCGTAAGACCTACCCGAAGCATTCTAACGTTGCTCTCCCCAAACACAAAAGAAGGGGAGGAGCTTACCAGTTGTGTTAGATTACGCTGGCAAAATATTTTCGCCCAAGTTACTGGAAGTGCGATACTTTTATGTTGCGATTTTCCAGTGCGTGCAAAGGAGGTTCCAATAAACCACGCCGTCAAAAATTTTGATCTCAACTGCCCCTTAGTTGATATGCTGGGCGCAGAAGAATGTATGCCAGCTCAAAGAGCTGCAACCCCTCCTCAAATCTCTCAGCAAGCCCTATAGCGCTCTTTGAATGGGAGAAGATTGGGAAAGAGTTCCATTGTTTTACTGCGGTACAGTGTGGGAACAAACTACTTTGTTTGCTGCACATCCTGGTACGCACTGCAGGTGTCCCGTTGCTGCCATCATTGCTCTAAAAGCAAAGAATTCAGCGTTAACGCGCTTGGCATAACGCCGGAACATAAAACAGCTTATGCCGTCGGAGGAGCGCTATCCAGTGTTGACGCCGTTCTGCTTCATACGGGCGGCTTGGAAACCTGTAAAACTTTGTTCCTCGTGAGTTGGTGTACGTGCTGTTGCAGCCCACTACGCACCAGCTCGTGCTGCACTTCGCCATTGCCCAGAAAAGGCAACAGCTACGCGCGAAACAGAGCGCAGACAGGCTTTCCGAACGCATGCGGGCCGGTCGTATCCTGCCGGTTCCGCGCGCGCCGCCGCGAGGGGCGCCCTTGTAGGCGCGGGAACTACGTTCGCAACCTGCCTATACGTTGCCCTGCTGAAGTCATGGAGGTAAATCCCGGCCGAGGCCGCCGCCGTATTCCAATGGGGGCGCAATGCGAAAAAACTCGTGAACTTAGGTCTATGTGCACGTTAAGAACACCAGGAGGAGGAGGAGGAATAAACTTTATTTGTGCACAGCAGATTTGAGACCTAGGCCTCTACCTAAATGACGGCCTCGAGCCCTTGGGCCCTGGCGGCATCTTCGGCCTGCTGGATTGCCTTGAGTTGGTCTTCCGGTGCACAGCTGAGCAACGCGGTCTCCCACTGCTCTCTGGTCTTAATTATTTTATTCTGTATGGGTGTACGAGGACAAGCCCAAACAATATGTTGTAGGTCCGCCCTTTCTTCACAGAATCTACATCTATCCGTGTAAAGGTCCGGGTAGTAGCGGTGGTAGGCCACCGGGTTCGGATATGTATCTGTTTGTAAGAGGCGCCATGCCGTCGCTTGCCGTCTATTTAACGAGGAGTGTGCCGGGGGGAAATGGGCCCTTCCCAATTTATAGTGTTTGGTGATCTCGTTAAAGCTGGTCATCCGGTCTCTCTCCGTTCCCTGTATTTGTTGCGTGTCACCTGCTCGGCCTGTCAGTTCTCGAGCCAGGTTGTGCGCTATTTCGTTCCCGGGAAGGGAGGAGTGTGCGGGTGCCCAAATAATGTGGATGTCGCGATCTTCACGAAAGTTGTTTAAAATTCTCAGTGCTTCCGGCGAGATTCTTCCCTTTGCATAGTTCTTGACGGCTGTCTTGCAGTCGCTTACTACGATGTTAGCTTCCGTGGAGGCTATTGCCAATGCTAAGGCAGCTTCCTCCGCCACCTCTGCCTTCCATGTTTTTACCGTCCCACTAACTCTGCAGTCACCCTCTAGACTCGTAGCAACTATGGACATACTATGTCCATCTGCGTACTCCGCCGCGTCCACATAGACCACGTCCCTGGCACTACGGAATCTTTTGTGGAGAGCTCTCGCTCGTGCCTTTCTTCGATCTTGGTGAAAGTCCGGGTGCATGTTTCTGGGGAGGGGGGGTATTGATAGATGTTCCCTTATTTTCCTTGGGATGTCTCTCCGCACTCCGTGCTGTGCTTCGTAGGTTATTCCGATGTCATCTAAGATGTGTCTCCCCGTCAAACTCTGTGTAAGCCTTTCATACTGCGCTACTCTCTGGGCCTCAATAAGTTCGTCTAATGTGTTGTGCACGCCGAGCGCCAAGAATTTTTCGTTTGACGTATTTGCCGGAAGTCCCAAGGTGGTCAAAATTATTCTGAAGACACCCTCTGCGATGTGCATCATAAATAAATCATGTTTGATTTTGACACATTATCTGTCTTCGTTTTTTTTAAGTCAGTCGTGCTATTGTTTTCAACAGTAAGCCCATTGACATCCCAGCAGCCTGCAGAGGCGAAGCAAGAAGAGAGAGGGGTGGACACATGCTTCAATTACCTCCTCCCCTTCTCAATTAATCTGTGTACATGTAGCAGCCGCCTGCCCAGCCCTGCGCGCCCCCCCCCCCCTCTCCAAGGGAAGAAAAATTTCTATATTCATCCCAAGAACCTTCAGTACAGCTTGATACATCCAGTAAAGAGCCAATATCACCTTCATGTGAACAGGAAATGCACGCGGAGCATTCAGGACATATAAAGCATACTTTTGCTCATACTTACCTGTTCAAGTTTTTGTTTTCTTTCCTGAAGGCCATACATGAATGGAATTGTCTCACTAAATCAGATGATCAGACTTGGAATTACCACTATTGTGCTTACATCGCTGTTGTTTATTTTGTTGTTTATTGATGTTTCGATTTTCTTTGTATAGTCTGCTCTACTTGCGCCTTGAGTATGCAGTATCTAATAAATAAATTACTCACAGCAATTCATTTAACACTTGCATACTTGGTAATGTGCAGTGGAAAATGCTCACAAAGAACATAGATGCCAAAAATGTAACGTAGGTTCGATGGTGATTCCATGGTGATTTGATGAATGCTAACTTTAACTTTCCAAGTAATGCATTCGAAATATGTCAAAAAGTTTACAATTAAAGACCTACAGCAAGATCTTGGAGTATTGTTCTAGGCCTAGCTTGCAAGATGCTCTGTACAGGTCCACACACTGTTCCAGCATAGTGGGCATTTGTATTGATAAGACAGCTCGTTATAGTTGACCATGAAATATCCAGGGGGGGGGGGTGGGCTTCGTTCCACCCTCGCTGAATATTACCACACTCCAAGCAACCTAACACATAGTTGCCTTGGAGTATGGCGATATCGTCATTTATTTCTATTTTCTAGTAGTCAGTTTTCGGGTGAATTTTCCGCCTGATTTATGTGTCTCGTGCAAAAATATGCCTGCCGCAATGCTTAAACAATTGACATGCTATTGCTAGATAAGAATTCGCAAAATATGACACCCTGAGGCACTGCATCTAAGGGCTCACACAGCAATAGCGAAGACAGCAGCCATTGTCCTCTGATATACGTTGCTCTTAACATGGTTTTCCCTCGCCAAGGCCCAGTATGTCTAGGAAGCGTTACTGGTCTTCTGTAGGCCACTTTATTTTGGTATGAACAGGTCAGTTAGACCTAACATAGAAGCAGTCATGCAAGTTATCATTATGGCTAGCCATGTGAGATGGATCCACATGGATCCATGGATCACCAATACATTGCAGGTGCAAGAGTGAATGACTATGGAGACCAAAAGACCCTGTACTTACTGAAGTGCTGCTAAATTCACATACTGTCCACGGAAGCACATTTCCCTCAGTGTAAGCACCACATGAGGGCTCTGGAGCCTATTTATCAACGCAGCAACACATTTCATGATCCAGACTAGGCATGACCACTTAGCAAGCAAGGGGAGCAAATGGCAGGATGTAGTGCAGTCATGTCCATCCAGAAGGTACAAGTCTGCAAGGCATCCAACAAGGGCTCCAAATGAAGCACTGGTTGAAGATGCGAGCAGCGTTCTCATCATCACCACAAATTGACCAGTAAAGCTTGACCCCCAGAAATTGTGGTCCGAGTAAACATATTACTGTGAATGGAGCAGCAACCTCAAACAAAACGGTACGTGAATGCTGCATTCTTAGCACTATATTAGTGGAGCAGCGAGGTTCACCTTGGGCTGATTCACACCTCTCTCTGTTAACATTAGCAGTGTTGTTTATCGCTTTCTAACTTAGAAAGAGAAACATCTCACCAGAGCTAACTGCAGGCAGACAATGAAATAAACTATTGACGAGGTTACTCAATGGAGAAAAAAGTACATCGATTAGGTGTAAACCTGCTCGAGATGTGCCAGCGAATTAGCCGCCTTCACATAGAATAGAGAAGGAGATTCTACATAAGGGCCAATAATGAGGGAGTCTGCTCTGTGAAAAAAGTCCAAGGGGCTGCATATGATAGGAAACTACAAGTGAGAGACCTGCGCGAGTTCAACACCATCTGCTTCAACTTGACATGTAGCACTCTTACCTGAATGTCCAGGTTGGATATGCGCAGGCCTTTTTGTTTGGGTAGTTCAAGAATTGGCCAAGACACAATATCTATAGTTCCTTTCCAAAAGAGGTAGAAAAGCATCCATTTGATGAGGAACTTGTCATGGGCCGGCACAAGCATTAAATGAAGTCACAGTGTAAGTGACCGGAGCACAGACAAGACAAGCACTCATCCAGTTTATGTCTTTTTGTTGGACTCATTTACACTGCAAATTCCTTTACACCGATAACACAGAAATTATCTCAACAAGGTTTTCTAGTCACAGGTGTGAAGTAGGCAGTGCACATCAAGAACGAGAACTGGAGGGAATGAAGGATATAGTGGCTTGAGTTGTGAACAGACATGTCTGTTTTATTTTTATTTATTTATTTATTTCATACTGCAGACCTAAAACAGGTCCAAGCAGGGTGGTTAAACACAACAATATTACAATGCATTATTCAATCAAGTAAGGTGGTAAGACACAACAGTAATACAATGAGTCAATCAATTGAAACAGGCAACAACGAGTTATTCCAGTCTGTTATAGTTCGGGGAAAAAAAGAATACTTGAATACATCCGTCCGTGCAAAATAAAGTGTTAGTGAATTCGGATGATGGTGTCGAGCAAGCCTAGATGTTGTACTGAACAGATACGATGCAGGATTAATTGATAAGTCTCCATTAATAAGCATGGTAAGAAATTGAATTCTTAAGTGTTGCCTTCGCTGCTCAAGGACTTCGATGACATTATCACGCATTATTTGTGAGGGGGAATCATAGCGAGAGAATTTAGAATATATGAATCGTACGGCTTTTTTCTGTACCCTTTCGAGACATTTATTATTTTGTTTAGTAAACGGGTCCCAAACAACACATGCATATTCAAGTTTAGGTCTAATTAATGAATAATAAGCAAGCAGTTTTGCGTTAGGTGGGGAATTTCTAAGTTTATGTCGCAAAAAATATAATTTACGCAAGGCTGAAGAACAGATATTATCAATGTGTAAATTCCATGATAATAATAATATCCATGGTAATAGTAATATCGGGCCATGGCTTCATCTTTTTGCTTGCTTGCAGCCAGCCAGCCATACAGAGGCCATCTAGATCAAAGTGTGACCCAAAGAAACTGACTTGTTTATTTCATAAATGCACCATAAATGGGCTGTAGGCCACCGGGTACACTGTTAATGTTGAAGCACTCTTCAAAGCAAGCTTAGGCTTCATACCCATATCCGTCATCCCCGAGACCTCTCTTCCTGCATAACAATTATTAGTGACTGCAGGATATACTGGTGGAAAACAACATATCTGTACTAACACTATATCACTTGACGGCTTAGCTGTGTATTAGAGGCCTCATTGCAACTACACTGAGTGTAGAGCAGGGGACTTCCCTGCTGAGTCCCGAGGAACCACACCGTTCAGCTCAAGCTGCATTGTGTGTTCATATATTTCAATAAGACTGCGTATCACTGCAAATAATAAACATAGACTGCGTATGTATGCCATGAGACACTGCAGCAAAAATTGGTACAGTACATGACAAAACACGAGGTGAAGTATGTTTGCTCACAAACTCTGACATCCTATCATGAAGCCTCAGATGTATGGCTACTGCAAAGGTGAACCCATCAGCAGGTATCTCTATCACTAATGTAAGGATGGATTACATCAGTGTTAGGTAGAAAAATAATGTTTTCTCAATATTGTTTTCAACAGTAAGCCCATTGACATCCCAGCAGCCTGCAGAGGCGAAGCAAGAAGAGAGAGGGGTGGACACATGCAACTACTGCAAATAATGCAAATAATGTTTTCTACCTACTGAAGAACACTTATGACTTGTGGAGAATGCATTCTTAAGGGCACAGATTTTCGGCAATGTTTTCACCGCGTAAGTGTGTAGGTATGCATATTGAACAGTACTGAATGCACAACCTTTCCATGAACATCTTAATTACTAACTTTCAGTAGCAGATGTTTTTTTAAACCATGTATCTTTATTGTTAAAAGCTCTTACCTTTCAAAAACATATTTTTCACAGTTGCTTATTTTATGATTCCTGTTGAACCAAAAAGCCCATCTGAAACCAGATCTCCAATACATTATATAGTGGGTGTCCATGCAAAATACTATAACCACCATAATGCCAGTCAATGCATAAAGCTGCACCGGGTGCTTCAGTAATTGCAACCTATCGTACATGACAGTATCAAATGTGGGATAACACAAATGTAAACTACAAGAATTGTGGAAGTGTGTTTATTCTAGTGCCAGGAATAAAAATTCTAATCAATTAAAGCATGTGTGCCGAGCTCAGAACTACTAACCTATCATATTGTATGTTTTGCTTGATCGTCCTTGACTAACATGCCTTAGCGTTTAACACAGTTTGATGACAAGTGCAGACATACTTCCTTTCTTTGGTGTCATGTGGGAATGGCAAAATTGAAAGTATATTCAAAAACTTGTTTAGGGTTACTTTATGAAGGCATAATGAACAGAACTGCGTGCATTTTAACAATGCAAGGGGCATAGGACAGAGACAGAAGCTCCGTGCACATTTCATACAAGAATAAATCCCCGGCCTGTTATGTAGAACTACCAACCGAATAAACAGTGAACGTAGCGAAGTAAAAGCAAGACTGCATTGTGCTATAGCTAACAAGAGAGAACACAAACAGAAAATGATAAATATAAATACACACCAGGTGCTAAAATCCTCTGTTTACTGATCTTTCACCAATTTCATGAAAGTGCAGTGTGTCATCCTTATTCTGCAGTTCCTGTACTGTCTCTTTCATGTAAGGATGCATTGGAGGTAATGGTTATGTTAGCTTGCATAGGGGCCTTATAGAAGGAGCGTAGGAACTTTGTCAAAAATTGACAACACTGCTAAAGCAGAGACATTTCATAAGTGTTAGTATTTTAAGGACACCATCATGTGAACTTCTAGAAGCTCATCATACAATGCTCATTTGTCTCTAGGTTGGCTTAAACAAAGCTTTGCCACCTGTGATCGCAGATAATTTTGCTGCATATGTTCACTTGAAAGGTAGGTATGTATTAGTGAAACATTATATAATCAAACAATGTATTATGCGTGTTAAGAAAGAACGGGCCCTGTCCATAAAATAAAAACAAACAAATGCTGCATTTAACAAGAGAATAAAAGCATAAAAAATGTTAACAACCATTCACATATGTACAATTAGAAACACATACATCAGCAGCTAGCCAACATGGTAAGTGAGCATTGTGAAAGGTCAAGAGGTTTATGACTATTATAATGGCAATAATGAATCAGAGAAACAAGAAAGCTTGTTTTGATGTATGTACTGCTTGAAAATGTATTCTGAAAACAAAAAGGTAGCAGATATAATTGCACTGCACAAATTTATAGGAGTAGCACACAAAATTTGATTAAGTTAGAATGGTTTCTGTTGTCCGAGGTAGGCATGACGTGCAAGCTTGTAGTTTTCCTTCATATAACTGATCAATTGAAAGTCTTGTGTCCACCCTGCCACCTTTTTTATCCCTGTCAATGTATTTTCTGTGTTAGCTTTACAAATTTGCACATACTGTGCCGGTCAAACAGGCACAGTGGGCTTCTACGATTATCCGCCCCTGACAGTCTTCGGCTGTCCGACGCACTGCATATACGCCACACTCATTGGCTGAAAGCACCACCTCGGGTAGTCTTGGACTGTCAGGAATGAATAATCGAAGGACCTCGCTGAGTTATGTAGTCTCAACTCTGCTGATAGGGAGTAAAACTTTAGCAAGCAACAAAATTCAAAACAACTTTTTGTTTCGTTGCTGTATATATTATGCCAAAATGAATGCACTGTGTGCACATATGATGCATCTGCAGCAAAAAATGCTTTTCTAATCAGGATAAATGCTGCAATAATCATTAAGTTTTTTTTTAGTGACTTGACGGGTCAATGGTGCTCTTTCATTATAGATGTCCAACAATCCTGGACTGCTTGAGGTGGTGTTTTTAGCCAATGAACATTGTAAAGGCAGTGTTTCGGGCAGTCCTGAACATTTCAGGATGACAAATTCAAAAGGCCCAGTGAGTACATGAAGAAACTGGTAAATATTTGCAACATTCATCAGCATCTGCCCCATAGATCCTATAATTGCATATATCCCTGATATTCTATACCTTGAAATACAGAAATATTCAGCTTGTAGTATCACTTCATTACACCACATCTGGTTACAACATATATTTGGATATTCCATACAAAATTACACTGTTTGTTTGGTATTCCTATCTCTGTGTTTGATTAGGCTTTATTCTGAGCACATTCTGATACAAGATGCATTCATTCATAATGGACTGAATTGGAAGGCCAATAACACAGTTTGCCATCATTTTCAATGAGTTTTTGTCAACACATGCCTCAGTTTCAAACATAATAAGGCATCCATTCATGATGGCAAAAACAGCAATAACAGAAATGAAAGATGGTGGCTACGTTTATTATCATGAATCTATAATTAAGTCTCCGTGTATATGTACCATATGTATGACTTGTGAGGAACACCAGATGTATAACTGACTAGCACTCTTGTGAACAGGTCAATATCTTTCGTAATAGTACTACAATCCTGCATACTTCTTTTATGGTACACTGAAATATTCGTGATAATTAGGGTCTGCCTTAACAATTTATTTGACATTTCACTTATTCACTCAGCTTTACCAGAAATTATCCATTTGGTGACCCAACTTACTCTTGCATAACATAATCGAGCGAGCCTGATATGTCACAAACGAGTTTAACATGGCCTAACGCAGCACAACTCACAGTGATTTGCCAAAGCATGGTGGGTCAGCTACCTTATATAAGTTGATGCCAGTCTGCCCTAGCCAACCTTTTTAAGTTGGCTTTACCAGGCACGTGAACGTAGTTCAATTTTACAAAGGTAAAGCCCAGAATAAATCAACATAACGTCGCTGAACCAGAGATCAGCTAGTGCTAGTGAGACCTGGCGTCACTTATGCTGAGCTAGCCTAAACCAGCTAGAGCTGATATACGGTAATTGTAACTAACGTAAGCTCTGAAGCATTTTACGAACATTGATTAGTAACCGCGTAAACTCAACCTAGCACAATGTACAGTGAGCTCACCTAACTGAATCAACTCTGAAATGATTAACAATTAACAAAAAAATTCGGTCACATCAGGATGCCTTACTTTATGTATGTGTGCACATTACACTTACCATAATGAGATTTTAGCTTTAGAGAATTGATGCAGAAAGATAAGTGACAATGTTTGGCCTCCAAAGTAAGCACTATGTCCATAAGGGGTGTATATGTGCGCGGCTGTGGAATAATTATGATCACCTGTGGTTCGTTAATGCTTAATGCACTTGAATATAAGCATGTCAGCATTCTTCCATAACGCCTTTATTGAAATGCAGCTGCTCTTGTTGAGATTTCATTGCATGGCCTCATACTAAGGAGCAGAATTTCACGACCACAGAGTTACTGTGGTGGGTAAAGTCATGCACAAAAGTAGCAAACAATGTGCAGAGCTATTTTCTAGTAACCATAATTATGAGCAGCCCTGTACATTGTTTGTCTTGAGAAGGAGCACATTGAGTGAGTTTTTTTCACAGCAGTGTTCAGTAAAAAGATGGCAATATACAGCATTGATTATATCAGTTTCAGTGAATCTGATTTTACTGCCCAACTGAATGGATGCTGTGAGTGAAATCTTCATAAAACCACATGCTTTATAGAGGTAAAAATGTGTTCATAGAAACAAGGAACTGCCACTAGCTTATCTGCTGTATGTTTGAATGTAGATTGAATATGCATAATCCGTATGGCATTCACCTTAATCCTATCTCACTTCGAATATAGGAGACCAACAAAAATGTGCAGCATGTTTTATGTATATCCTGTCAGTATTCCAGACATATCTGTATTACTGAACTGAAACAGACCCCCTTCCTCCCAATACTTGAATCCTGTCGCATAAAAATAGCCTGTCTCAGCCTGCTTCATTCCTTTTTCTAGTAATTCAGACACCAGCCACACACTACCAAACCTGCCACTGAGGTTGTCCGTTCAATTAACACACGACCAATCCATTCCACAAGTACAAGTTCAAAGGCAGCTATGAGTAACTTTGTTTACCTAGTACTTCTGCGGAAACCCAGCAGCACTTAGCACTTGTAGCACTTAGCTGCGTTTGGATGGATATCTCATTTTCCCTTTATTATTTACTTCGCTCCACCTTGCGAGTTTCCGCTGAACTATTACGTCAAACTCTTGCCTTTGCTTTTGAGTTGTTGAGTGAGTGAGTGAGTAAAGATTTATTTGAAAACAAGGTATTGACGGATGACCTTGTTGTTAGGCAGCCACGAGCCCCTGGGCCCGGGCGGCTTCTTCAGCTCTCTCGATGACCTTGGCCTGCAGGTCAGGGTCGGAGCTGAGCAACAAGGCCTCCCACTGCTCAGTATTACTTATTTCGTGATTTGTGTGATTTTCGGCTTGGCACGACCACATAATATGGAATAAATCCGCTTTTTGCTTACAATACTTACATGTATTAGGGTATTGGTCCGCGTAGCAGTAGTGATAGGCTATGGGGTTGGGGTAGGTGTTCGTCTGAAGTCGTCTTCAAGCTACTTCTTGTCGCTTGTTAAGCGATTTGTTGGCTGGCGGGTACACTGCCCTGGCTAACCTGTAGTGCTGAGTTATTTCCTGGCAACTGACCATGCGATCCCTCTATGATCCTAGCGTGAGCCGTCCGGGTGCTCGGTTGGTGACTCCACGAGCGGCGGTGTGGGCGGCATCATTGCCGAGTAGGGAGGAGTGTGCTGGTGCGCAAATGATCTGGATTGGTCGTGGGTGTTGGTTGGTGTCTACTATGTGTTTTACGGGAGCCGATACCCGACCTTTCGCAAAATTGCGTACTGCTGCTCTGGAATCGCTAATATTGTAATGACAATCTGTGGAGGCTATTGCCAGAGCGATAGCCGCCTCTTCCGCTGTTTCGGAGCTTCTGGTGTGAATTGAACCACCAGCGCGTATTTGACCTGAGGAGTCCACCACTGCAAGGGACATACAGATGCATTCTATGTATTCTGCTGCGTTGACATAGACTACGTCTTTGAAGGCGTGGAATTTCTGATGTAGGGCTTTGGACCGCTCGGCCCTCCTCTCCTTGTAGAATTCGAGGTGCATGTTTTTAGGGAGGGGATTAATTTTGAACATGGGGCGCCTCTGATCGTGAGGAATGTCTACTTTAATGCTTTGCGTCGACTCGTAGTTCATACCGAGATTCTGTAGGGTGTTTCGACCGGCGGCACTCTGAGCTAGCCTTTCGTATTGAGATATAAGGTGCGCTTCTACAAGTTCATCGAGGGTGTTGTGCACACCTAGTGCTAGCAATTTAGCGTTGGCCGTTCTTATAGGTAGCCCAAGAACCTGTTTATAGGCCCTCCGGATAATTTCCTCCTCTATTTTCTCTCTCTCAGCCCCTTTGAGGCAGAGGTACGGGGTGATGTAGGTGATGCGGCTGAGAACGACGGCTTGTACCAACCTTATGAGGTTGGCTTCTTTCATGCCAGAGTGTCGGTTGGCAATTCTTGAAATGAGTCGCATCGTCTGCTGAACGCATGCTTCCAGTTTATGAATTGTGTTGCTTTGCGCCCGTGAGCTTGCATGAAGAGGCCTAGTACACGGACGGTGGTTACCACCGGGATCACGCCTCCTCCGGCTCGCACAGTGATTTCTGGGGTGGCACAGTGTCGGATTTGCGGTTTGTAGGGTCTCTGAGTAGGAAGAGTTCTGGTTTTTGCGGGGAGCAGGCGCGGCCTTTGTCGGTAACGCACTTTTCAACAGTGTCTACAGCTTGTTGCAGCGTGCTTTCTATATCTCCATCGCTACCTTTCACCACCCACAGGGTGATGTCGTCGGCATACAGACTGTGGTGTAGATCTGGAATCTGATTAAGTTGTTCCGGTAATTGGATCATCGCTAAATTACAGAGGAAGGGGGATAAGACTGATCCCTGCGGTGTGTCACGACTTCCAAGAGGGATCTTGTCCGATTGTAGTTCTCCTATTCTTAGTTCCGGTGGTTCAGCAAATCTTTGATGTAGTTGTAGGTCCTCTGGCCCACACCTAGGTACTGCAGATTATCTAGTATAGCCTGATGCGCTACGTTGTCAATGGCCTTTGTAAGATCAAGGCCCAGGACAGCCCGGGTACCATTCTTGGGTATGTGGTACAGAACTTGATGTTTAAGCTGAAGCATGTTGTCTTGCGCGGAAAGTTTTGGACGTAAATTCGACTTCGCGTGCCGTCTTCTAGCCGCCTGGTTAGCTCAGATGGTAGAGCGGCTGCCCCAGAAAGGCAGTGGTCCCGGGTTCGAGTCCAGGACCAGGACACTCTTTTCTACAACTGCGAAGCTTCTTTTTTTGAGGAACCCGTATGGATTTCCTTTGTAACACTTAGCTGCATTTGAGTGGGTGTCTCATTTTCTCTTTATTATAGCTATATTTACATAAATTATAATAATCTAGGTTTCTTCACAACATAGTTTCCTGATGGAACTGAGTGAAATTTCTAAAGAAACTAACCACCCATTTCATAACACAAGAAGCCCCACAGTATCTGTATTTGCTCCTTTTCAACACCTACAGGAAGGGCTGTTAAAGTTCAACATGGCCGGAATGAAGCAATGGATAGTTCGAAGAACCACATGGGTCTTGAGAAGTAGGTGGCGTGTGAGTCTTGTCTGACACTCAGCGCATTCCTTGGCCATTCTAAGGAAAGGCTAATGTGTCTCGCTGAGTGTGAGGATGTGTTTCACACTGACCACCTTATACACATATATAGGGAAATTAAGGAGACCATAAGCAATGTAGTTTGTGTTCATCTCTTTACTTACAAATAACAAGTTCTGTAATAGGCTTGTCGCATACTATCTAGGTTTACGCTTTTTTTCAGTTTTTCTTGGGCATTCAGAGTAGGCCCACAGTAATTAGTCAAACGATGAGCACAGAAACATGCAGGGTTGAAAGAAGCTAACGCCTATCATCATGCTGCTACTTAAAATAAACGTGGGCATTTGCAATGAGAGGCACATTTCAGCGCATCGCTTTAACAGTACAATGCTGTACAATGCAAACAGGAATTATGTAACTACAAGGAAGCAGTGGCCTGACCTCAAAGCTCTTCTTTCAAAATTGCTAGTTAACCATGGACTGCAGCATTTGCTAGTATGTTCGACATCACAACTAGTCAGCCAAATTTAGTACGAACAGTTCTAGCACAAGCACGTTTTTGTTGACAGGGGTCTAATGTTCCAGACAAGATGATGCGCAAGACATAATAAATCGGGCCAGCATACACTATCCCTACCTGTCTGTGTGTGCGATTAGTTTTCAGGTGCTATAAGGTGGTTTTGTGAAATAGTCAAGCTTTAGGATCAAATTTTTTTAAATGAAAGTATCTCGGCTAAATTGTGTACTTTTGGAGGAACAGCATTCCTGTTGAATTACGTTTTCTATGACTTGAACTCTTTTGCAACATTGTGTCACAGCGTGAAGTAGAAAAAACAGTGAACATGGCGCAAAACATTTGGAACGCCAAGCAAGGTATTCCCAGAAGTCTTTTTAAAATACCTTGTGCACACGAAATATTTAACCAAAGCTTTCTAGAGAATAACTTATTTCTTAAAGGAACACACCAATGAAAGAATAGATCAGTTTATATTGGTGAAGTATTAATTGAAAACTGATTTTGTTGCTTTAGCAATGGTGGGTTAATTTGTTAATTATCAAAAGTTATTAAATGAGAAAAAGAAGGTCAAAGTTGAATTTTGTAAATTTTGTGCCGAAACCTTAGCGGCAGCATGTCAGCGTGAGGTCACGGATCTCAAAGCATTTTTTTGGCAAGCTTCAGGAACTTTTGCCGAGCCATCCTCAATTTTTGGTTCCTTTATAACACAATGTAATACACTTCTACCGATTAGCATTTAACTCAACTAGGTCCAAGAAGGCAGTGTCAAAATGTATGACTTCACGGTGAGCTGGTGCAAGAACTTCAAGGCTGCAATGCCATCCATTTTTCCTTTTTGCATCTTCTCTCGCTTGCCAAGTCCCTTCTCGTAATAATATTGACAGTTTCGGAATTGTAGACAGGTAATTTACTAATGCAGGGGGAATTATTTTTGTCTACAATTACAATGCTACTGAGCAAGAGGCCGGGGGTTCTCTCCCAACTGCGGCCGCCATATTTCTTTTTTGGGGGAGGAGGAATGCAAACACTTGTGGATTCGTGCTTTAGATTCAGGTTTAGGCGATGCCAGGAGGTCAAAACTAATCTGGAGGCTACCCGTAAGGCATCTCTCGCATTCCACTGGGCAGTTTCAATATGTTAAAACACCATAATTTAGTATTGTAACTATCTTTTTTTTTTTATTCAGATACCCTAAAGGCCCTTATGGGTATTACATAGGGGGGGGGGGTTAACAACAGGAAATTTCAAACACAAATATAGAACACCGTGGTAAAGATCACCGAATACAACAAGAAAATATAAAATGAAAAAAAAGGAAAGAGAATTGCATACATGATCAAAACAACAACAACAACACTCCGTACAAAGCATGTAGATACACTTACAATGCGTCAAAGGCAT
This sequence comes from Dermacentor andersoni, assembly GCF_023375885.2. Lineage (NCBI taxonomy): Eukaryota > Metazoa > Arthropoda > Arachnida > Ixodida > Ixodidae > Dermacentor > Dermacentor andersoni. The sequence goes on along the minus strand of NC_092822.1, from coordinate 106,652,548 downwards.
AAAATTCTGCTTTTACCCAACATGCGTAAAACTGCGCTTCAAATTACTAACAAATGAGTCATGATCACGTATAGAAGCAATTTCTTTTGGCAGCTTATTCCAGTGATGAATAGCTAGAAAGAGCGGTGATTGTCGCAGGATATTCGTACGTGCAAACATGGGACGCACTTTGAAGGGATGGTCGAGGCGGGGAAAATTTTTTTGTGGGGGTTTGATATGGGATGCTGTAAAGGATGACGGGGTATGATACAATCTGTGGAAGTGGGAAAGCAGTGCTAACAGTCGTCGTGTTTCTAGAGACGGTAATTGGAGGGACTCTTTGATAGCCGTGATGCTGGATGTTCTAGAGTATGTTTTAGTGATGAAGCGTGCTGTTTTATTTTGTAAAGATTCCAGCTTGTTCATTAGGTAAGTCTGATTTGGATTCCATATTATGGAAGCGTATTCAATCTTTGAGCGAACTAGAGCTGTGTAAGCTAATAATTTAGTTGACTCAATTGCTAAATACAAATTTCGCCTAATGAATCCAAGTGTTTTATTTGCTTTCGAAATTATTTCATCAATGTGATCATTCCATGTAAGGTTAGAAGTTAAATGGACTCCCAAATATTTTAATGTAGACACATTCTCTATGCATATGCTGTTCATAAAATATGAACTTAAATGAACGTTACTGGCTCTGCTAAATGTCATTGTTTTAGTTTTAGAAGCATTAATCTCCATTTGCCATTGCTCGCACCAAAGTGAAATTTTGTTTAGGTCGGCCTGTAAAATATTAGTGTCTTCAGAGGTGATAATTTGTCTGTAAAGAACGCAGTCATCTGCAAACAATCGAACTGTTGAGGTCAGGTTGTTACTGATGTCATTAATGTAAATTAAGAATAGGATTGGGCCAAGTACGGATCCCTGAGGAACGCCAGATTTAACTTGTGCTAAAGCGGAAAAGTGATCATTTACGGAAACAAATTGGTAGCGATTGGTTAAAAAACTTGAGATCCAATTAATAATTTTACCATGTATGTTAAGCCGGCTAAGTTTCATCATTAAGCGAGAATGGGGAACTTTATCGAATGCTTTCTTGAAGTCAATAAATATGGCATCGATTTTTATGGAATCGTGAACAGCTTGATGAAGATCAGTTATAAGTTCAAAAAACTGTGTTTCACAAGAGCGTCCTTTCTGAAATCCATGTTGATTGTTCGAAAAGAAGTTATGTTCAGATAAATATTTCATAACTGCGGAAGATATGATATGCTCAAGTAATTTACATGGAATACTAGTCAAGGATATAGGTCTATAGTTTGAGGGCACTGATCGGTCACCTGATTTATAAATGGGAGTGATACGACCGACCTTCCAGTCATCTGGTACAATTCCTGTATCTATTGATTGCTGGAAAAGGGCGGCTAATACGGGAGATATTATAGGTTTAGTCATTTTAAGCATCTTTGTGCAGATGCCGCCTGGACCTGGCGCTGAGTTATTCGAAAGTCGATCGATGGCCGATTCTATTCCCTCTGGTGTAATTATGAGATCATTTATAGATGAGTTAATTGAAGGAAACGTAAGGTCAGGTGCAATTGGATTTTCGTTTGTGAATACAGAGCTGAAAAACGAGTTTAATTCAGTCGCAGCTTCAGATGGTGAGAGTAGCTCACCGTTATTAACGATTGGTATAGTGGATTGAGAAGAGTGTTTAGGGTTAATTACTTTCCAAAACTTTTTCGGATTGTTCATTATCATGCTGACGATGTCACCGTTAAAAAACTCGTCTTTAGATGCTTCAATTTCAGCTTTACATTTATTTGATTGTTCTCGGTATCGCTGCCAATCACCATCCGAGTGGGACAACTTAGCTTTAGAGTAAAGGCGTTTCTTTTTATTTATTGCTCTCTTTACTTGGGACGTGAACCATGTGCTCTGTGTTGATGACGTTATTCTAATTTTGGGAACGTGCTTTTGTTTCAGTTCAATAAGCTTTCTTCGGATAGCGAGCCAGTTATCATTTGTATTGCGATAAGCCATGGTTTCCAAGAACCACACAGAAAAATATGACAGCTCTGTCAGAATCGCGTCGATATTTGCACGGGAGTAATCGTAAATAGATTTCGTTGCCTTTTCTGGTTTACTACTTTGAAATTGGTATTCACAGTGTACTACGTTGTGGTCGCTAATACATTCAAGGACGTGAACAAGCATATTTTCCGGTTCGGTTGTGAGAACTAGATCTAGAATAGCGTTTCCACGTGTTGGTTTGCAAACTATTTGATGCAGATCAAATGAACTCGAGAAATTCCTTGCATTCGCTCTTCCTTGCGCAACCTAGGGGCGTACACGTCTGCCAATTTATTGTGGGGAAGTTGAAATCGCCAGCAAGGATTATAGGTGAAGTTGGATACTTGTCTTGGATTGAAGTTAGGGAATGATTAAGACTCTCGATGAAGTCAGAAGTAGCATCAGGCGGACGGTAACAGACCCCGACTGCGCAAGTCACAGAGGGACAGACCTGAAGTGAAATCCACAAAATTTCAATATTTGACTGTGTGTCAACAACGCGAGCACATAGATTAGATTTCACGGCAGCTACAACACCGCCTCCCCGTGCGCCCACCCTATCATTTCTAAATATAGTAAAGTTTCTAGAGAGCGACAGCTCGTTGTCTCCAATATCGGGTGTAAGCCAAGTTTCTGTCCCAAGAACAATATCTACAGAACAAGCCTCAATAAATGCACATAGCTGGTCTTGTTTGTGAAACATGCTTCGAAAGTTGCACAGCAGGAGTGACAATGAATCACCTTGATTAGCATGACTATGTCAATCATTCTGGTTAGTTTCGTCCCCTCGTCCGCCAACAGTAGGTTGCTCACTCAGCCGACATACTTCGGCTTCATTGCGCGTTGAAAGACAGGTTACTTTGTTTTGTGATGAATCAAAGGTGTAACATTTGCTTCCAAGAAGAAGTTTATCGTAGACCACAGTATATTTTTCGTTAGGCTTACGTACTTCGCGAGCGAAATCTCCGAGTTTTTTCCTGATGAGCTGCATTCGGGCCGAGAAATCTTCTTCAATCCACACGCGTGGCTTCTGCAGGTCCTTCAATTTGGAAGCATTTCTTAAAATGATGCTCTTGTCTTTAAAACTGAGGAATTTCACGACAATTGGTCGGATGTGACCTGCTTTAGGTCGACCTATTCTGTGGGCTCGCTCTATTTCGCCTGCATTGAAGCCTAGCTTAGTTAGCACAAACTGGTTGATGATGCGTTCAGTGTCAACCCATGTTTCCTTTGGTTCTTCCGGGATTCCCTTAAATATTAGGTTATTTCTGCACATACGGTTATGTAGGTCATCAACAACCAGATTGGCCTGCTCCAACTGTTTAGTTTCTATGGTTTTCAGCTGCTCCTGCGATTCCTGAACGACTGAGTTGACGATGGTGACGTCATGACACAGGTTATCAACTGCTTTTAGTCGCTCTTCGACACCACTGAGTCGCCTTTTGATGTCAGTGACGCTCGTTTGAATATCCTTTAGCTTGTTTGAAGTGTCTTTCTGAAATTTTTCGTTTGACAACGTTAATTCTTTAACAAGCGCGAGAACTTGGTCCACCTTATCCGGGCCTGGGTTAGTCTCTACGTCGCCAGCGCAGAGTATCAAATGAGCAATACAAAACAAAACCAAGGAACAGCGTCCACCCATGCGCCAGCAACTAGTAGCCAAGGCAGGCCTAAGCCATATTGGCGAACAACACTGGCAAAATGGCCATGCGCTACAAAGCGGCCTATCCGCGCACGGTAAGTACACAGATCAATGCCCATGGTGAATCAAACGACACTCGGGATTTGCAGCCTAAAAAGTAACGAAGTAGAAGAAGCTCTCGTCACAACCCACTCACCTATGGTACATGAAAGAATAATGCGTGAGCTGCGAACAGTCGGCTGCAAATCCCGTTCGGTGCTTGTGGACGATCCCTTTTGTAGGCGACTGAGTGGAGGGCGCTGCGTGCGATGTCAGCCGCTTCTGCGTGGGTTGGGGCGCAGATCGCCTGCGCGATGGAAGGCGATCAGGCTGTAGCCACGAGGCAGCTCGGCAGGTGGTTCGATGACCAGCTATCGGCTTGGAGCGCCACAATCTTCGTGTCGTCACTTGGTCGCTTGCTTCTCGAAATTGTCAGAACCTATGGTACATGAAACAATAATGCGTGAGGTGCGAACATGAAAATGCACAAAACACACATCATACAATTCACTAAAAGCAGTAACATTACTGCTCCCAATACCTGTAACAAGTTTTCTGCACCTCCTTATATTCAACTTGCAACTTTTTTGAATCTTCATAATAGCATAAATATTGTGCCGTAAAAGTGTGCCTAACAAAATTAAAAACAGGAAAGTTCATTGCTTTACTTTGCATCCATGACGTCTGCTATGAAAGACAATAAATTGAGTGGATCAGATTTTGCGCATTCCCTGTGACGAGATGCATGCCGGAGAAACAAAAAGAAGTCGATTTCTCCCAGATAATGCTCTTTAACCGTGACACCTGATTTTATTCGCTGATTTTTAAGAAATATGAAACCCACAAATAAAGGACTCTGCTTATTACACAATGTTAAGATATAACTAAGGGTGAAAAGAAGTTCAAGACGAAAAAGAGCACCACTTGTAACTTAGTTTATTGGAAGCAGACGGGATCTCTACTCATAACTTTATAAAATCTGTGCTCATAAGAGGACTTTGCTCATAAGCGCATAGAATGTTGCAGTATTAATGAAGTCTCAAGTTTGTCACCAAGCTTCCCATTTGGAAACCAGTTCACCACTTCCATAGACGTCCAGCAGGTATGGCTCGTATCTCTCACTAGCCTCTTGAACTTTCTCTTAATCTGATCTTTGGGTATAATAGCAGTACCTGTGCCTGTCAGAGTACTCCACAACCAGCGTTCTCTTGAGTGTATAGAGCGCTCCTCTTGCCACAAGTAGTCGCTCAGTCTCATAAAACTCTGGACTATCCTCTGTTTTCATGACTAGAACGCTACCAGCCTTGTAAGTGCGTCGATCAACCAGTGCACTTCTGACTTCATGGACTGTCGTTGGCAGAACTTCTTTGGCACAAGTTGGGAGTGTGCTCCATTCAATAGGCCTGCTTCCTGCTGTTTCGAGTTCTTCGTATACTCGAAATGTCTGCAGTTGACAGCTCTGTTTTATCTGGTGCCCTTGGGCTAGAGTATGCGTCAAATTTCGAAAATTCTTGACAGTTGCTGCCTGTCTCTTGAAGCTCTGGTGCTTTGCCTCAAATCTCATTCACCAGACGTTTTTCAGAGGGCCAACCTCACGCACAAACATGGCATAGTGCACGATGTAATACAGCTTGAGGATGAGCACTTCGGGGCCATACTTTTCTACAAGCTCAACCAAAAATCTTTTCACAAAGACATCCAAGTATGCAAGGCGTGAATACGAGATTTCCAAGGCAAAGATGATATCAAGGATCTCGCGAAACTTCATAAGTACCTCCCAATCTTCATTTCCTTACGGGACACTTGCTCCAAAGATCAGTGGCAAAAATCTCAACAAACACCATTTGCTCGATGCAGTTCCTGCCAAGACAGAATTAGCCTTAAGAAATGAGGTGTTTATCGATGGCGGTTTGTTTTTTGCGTCATTTCGCCCATACTCAAATGAAGACACTTCATCAAGATCCTGCTTAGACAGCAATCTACAATATAAGGGTGAAGTTAAGACTTGTCGAAGGACACATTCTGCTCCGCCTTCCAAGATATCGTGCATGATATCCGGAGGCAACTCACGAGTCACATCAAAGTACGGAAGCTGAAGTAGAGGAGAGGCCTCATCGACACTATAAGCCGTCTGTTAGCTGTGTTTACAGCAACAGCTGCTAGGTGCAACTCATGCCTGGCCAAAGTGCGTGCTTGACACATTACTTCGCTGGTCTTTTCTGCTAGGTGCTTTGCTGATATCATGCAGTAACGACAAACTCGTCCGTTGCTGAAGCAGCATGAGAAACCACCTAGGCGGTTCAACGACAGATTGTCTCCACAAAAGGCCAACACAACTGTGGCATTTATGTCATGTCCTTCAACACTTAATGTGAGGCCCTCCTTGTGCATCTTCTTCAAATCATCCAACAGTGGATGCAGTATGCTTCCCAGACCGTGAATCTTAACACACACGTAGCGCACAAGCATGATCAGATAGATATTGTCAAGCTGGGATCTATACTTGACGTGGAGGTTCAACAAGCCACAGTTTACAGCAAGGAGCTTGTGCTTGCTTCGTTTTGCTCCGAGGGGATTCACCACTTCTATCCCATCTGTATAAAATAAAAGTATAATACTGTGTGTGCTGCTTTTCAGAATGACAGATCACAGGTGCTCCCTGTGCACCAGGCCGTCTGTGTAATCTTTGTACACTGAGGGTACATGCCTCTCAATATTTGGCGTCGTCAAATGAGCTGCAAGGTGAGAGAGCTGACAAATTACGGTCAGGAGCTTTGACAATGGGGCGTAATGATGCTTTGCAGCGTTGCCTACATAGTGCTCTTCACCCGGCACAAATGGAAAATTCTGCATTACATATTTTTCCCCTTTCCATTTGCTGTCAATTCCATCAAACAGTTCAGGCAGAAATGAAGTCAAGAAGACTGTAATTCAGGGCCCATTGCTACTGACTTCATTGTGTGCACAAGCTCTTTGCCATATGCCTTAAGCACAAGCTCAAACACTACCTTCAATTCAGTAAATATCTTCTCGGCTGCAACCTGCGCCAAGCTATGTTGTTCTGTAACGGAAAAGAAGAAATTTTATATGGTAGATTTTGCTTGTTGCAGAAAGCACTCAAAGTTATTTGGAGCTGTCCTCTGCATTGATGGCAAATTTTGCGCGGCGGATTCTTTTTGCGCATTACCGCTGTCATTGTCTGACACGTCAGCGCTGCCCATTTCTTGCAGAAACTGTTCGCTTTATGACAGTTCAGCGCCACATCCAACACTTGGACGCTCGAAGGACCACCGCTGACAATTGCTGCCATTGTCTTCAAGGACGGCTGTGAGGCGGCGATACAGGTGTGACCTATACGAGAAAAAGTTTCTGTACGTGTTGGCGCAGCCTTCGATGCCGCACACTATGCTGAAGTTTGGCTCTCCACTGTGCACTAAACCTATGTGCGCTATCCCTCTTGTTAGCTGGTAAGAGAAGAACGGACACCTCGGGCTGTACTTCACATTCGTCGTTGTATTTACACACCCCAGACCGTTTTCCCGCGTTAGAAACGTGCTCTGTTGCCCTCTGGAAAGCCACGTGTCCTTGCTGTTCATCCAAATAACGGGCGGCAGCCGTCAGCCGCGTGAACAAGTTCTCGATAATCGGAGAGTTCACACACATCCACAAGCGATACGAGTATTACCATCGGGCACTCGGAAGATACGAATACGCCGCACCACCGTTGAAAGCATGGTTGAGAAGCTGTACCTTTCGCTGTAGGCTTCGTGAACAAAACAAACAAACAACGGACAAGCACGGGCCGCGAACATGCCATTTAACGGTGCGTTTTGTAACACGACGGGTTGTTTAGTGATTTTCGAAAGCAAATCATGGCAGAAAAATCGTTTCAGTGACAGTATGCTTCTTTATTTACGTGCCACAGAGTTGGAAGTAAAAAAAAATTATTTAATCTGTTTTGTCCGCCTGGCCGCGCGGTCGCTGCGGCTGCGCGGGCTGGGCCACCAGCATCGACAACAAGGAGCTCGCAATTCACGTGTGTATATATAGAGCACATGTGCTGCGGTGTACGCATGCGGTAGGCTTGTGCGAAATATTCTTCCAATTTGACAACAGCGCCACGCTTGTACGCAGTTCTTGGTCCTACATAAAACGATGGGATCGAAGTGTCTAGTAACCTACGGTGACAGAAATGTCGTCGTCACTTTCGACGAGCCGTGGACGGGTCGCCAGTTAATCGACCACATGAAGGAACTGGATATGTTCTAAGGAGTTTGCTTCTCTGCCCTCATCTTAACGGTGAGTGCTTACTAGTTAACTAATGTGAATAATACATGTATGGTGCACAATCGTTTTTTTCCTTCTAAATCGTCATGTCGCGTTTGCAACTGCGTTTTTGAAGGAGTTTTGAGCGTCCTAGTGCCTCGTTCTTGTGAGTTTCACACTAAAACCCGGCAGCACTATCTTTTACATAATGTTCCAACTAGTTTGGTTTCAAACGTCGTTGACAATCATTGTTGCACCAAATTTCAGCCACAGTTCTCGTCATAGCATCCGCGGAAGGAATTTGTTTTGTGCAGGGAAGCCTACTTCGGGGCTACGCAAAGTATTCATTCCAGTAGCTTTGGGTCTCTAGCTCGGCGGCGCGTATAGGAGCAGCCTGCGCTACTAGGAGTGGTCAGATCTCATTGTTAGTGTGTTAACTTTAAATGTAGTAAAACGTCGCACTTGTTACTTGCAATGGCGCTAGTTCGAGATATAGAAATAAACGTCGTTGGCAACAGGAGGCAGCGAATGTTCTTGTCGGCTTCAAGACTTGCAAGCTCTTAAGCCCTGTATGAATTAGTTCTTTTCTTAGTTGTGGCATTCTTATTTTTGTAGCGGTTTGACGAGGATTTTCAAGTCTATGTGGACGTCGCGGAAGAAGACGCGATCGAAAATAAATCCAAAATAAAAGTGAGAGAGACAAGCCTGGTCAGGTGAGTCGTTTTACATATTTATCAGTTCATTTACTGGCGTCTTGTAACACACTGCATTAAAAAATCCAGAGGTTCCAAGAAGCTTTGTGCTGTGGCTCATTTAACTCTTCGTAGACTGCTAAGTGCCAATATATATTCGAACAGCATCTACAACTACTGCAACTAGGAAAAAAAAAGTTCGCACATTTCAACGGACTGTTTTCACAATCACATGAAAATAACCTTGTGCTCTTTTAATTGTCCTATACTTACGAAATTTGGCGTACATACTCTTGAAGATATGTACAGTGCTGATACTTACTTGAAATTGCAATATCTCCCAGCATTAGTTGCAAAAGTACAAGGTTATGTTTCATAGAAGGGCTATGGTTCGTGCTAGTTTGTTTTCCATTTTAGATGCTGTGGTACAGCGCGAAGCTGGACAGGGGACAGGAAAAACTGAGGACAAGTGCTTACTGCCAACTGAAATTGACTGGTGCAAGGTGTTATTAAAGAAAAAACAGATGGAAAAGGACAAATACACATATATATATATATATATATGTGTGTGTGTAAAGAACAAACAAAGATGAAAACAATCGAGAAGTAAAACGTTATGACAATGCCATCACTGCTCACTGTACGCGCTGCCCTTGTTTAGAATACCAACTCGTTTCGTGATAAGGCCAGGGATGGCTTGCTTTCGCCCAGGCGTCCTTCACGTGTCATGCTAGCCGATTTAATGATGATGCGCGTTCGATCATCTCTGTGTGATGATTGCTTCTGCATTTTTTTTTCAAACGGAGAGGTGCAACCGCATATGCTACAGTGCCGGGCTAAGAATAAGAAACCTTCCTTTCAATTCATAACATTATTTGCATGTTGATGCAGAAAATCTTTGAGACACCTGCCTGTGTGACGTATGTGGCATGCGCCGAATTTCAAGGGGATTCTGTACACAACCCCCTGCACACAATCCACTTAACGGTTGCCGACTTCACACTGGGCTTTGTTTCTTGATAGTGGTGCTTTTTCTTGATAACGAACAAATCTTGTGTGGGGCAGAAAACGCAACACGTGCACCGACCCGCTCACGAATCTTTGAAAGACTGAAGCAAGGTTTGGGTATGGGCTAGTTCGTATTCCATGGTATCAATCGTCACTTACAGCGCCCTCGTCTATGTATGCGCTGTGACGATTGATACTTTGAAAGACAATGGCCGATTTGATGCTTGTATGCAATTTTCTGTGGAATGCTTTTCGGTGGCCATGGCTTCGCTGTTAGGTTTTCTTTTTCTGCTGATTGCCTCAGCTACTGAGACGAGTAATCCGTCAGGATAGCCCGATGCTTTCCGGCGTGTAACTTGTGCTTGAAAACTGCCATTTAGTCTGTGGTGGCAGGACCGGTCTAAAGCGTTAGAGAAGCAGCCCTGAACAATAGCCCTCTTTACTAGTTTACTGTGTGCTGATGAGAAGAGCAGGAGGGGTTTGCGCGCACAGGGTTCATATGTCCAGCAAACATGATCATTAGAGAATACGGGCTTGAGGTCAAGGAAGATGATTCCCTCCGTTTCCTCGGCCTCAAGCTCGTGTTCTGTGCGCTCGAACCACTCCTGCCCTCCTCATCAGCACGCGGTAAACTAGTAAAGAGGGCTATTGTTCAGGCCTCCTTCTCTAACACTTGAGACTAGTCCTGCCGCCACAGCCTAAATGGTTGTTTTCAAGCACAAGTTACACGCCTGAAAGCTTCGGGCTGTCCTGACGGATTACTCGTCTTGGCAGTTGAAATAATCCGCACAAAAAGAAAACCTAAGAGTGAAGCCATGGCCACGGAAGAACAGTCCAAAGAAAAGAACCGTAGGGTTGCGGTGATTGCTATTGCATACAAGCATCAAATCGGCCATCGTCTTTAAAAAAATCGGTGAGCAGGTTGGTGGATGTGTTGTTTTCGGCCCCACACAAGCTTTATTCGTCATCGAGAAAAAGCACCCCTATCAAGGAACAAAGCCCAGTGTGAAGTCGGCAACCGTTAAGTGGATTTTATGCAGGATGTAGTGTACAGAGTCCCCTTGAAATGCGGCGCATGCTACATAGGTCACACAGGCAGGTGTGTGCAAGAGCATGCAAATAATGTTATGAATGGAAAGGAAGGCTTCTTAGCCCTGCATTGTAGCACATGCGGTTGCACCTCTCTGAAAAAAACAGAAGCAATATTCACATACAGAGATGACTGAATGCGCATCATCATTGAATCGGCTAGCATGGCACATGAATAATGCCCGTGCATAAGCAAGCCACCCCTGGCCTTATCATGAAGCGAGTCGGCATTGTTAGACAAGGCCAGCGCGTACAGTGAGCAGTGATGGCATCTTCAGAACATTTTACTTCTTGATGTCTTCATCTTTATTGTTTTTTTTTACATACGCATATCCTTGTTTTTTCCCTCTTTTTTCTACATAACACCTTGCACCAGGCAATAAAATGTCCTGTGGCAGTAAGCGCATGTCCCTATTTTTTCCTGTGTCCCATTCCCACCACAGAATCTCAGTTATGTTTCAGGGAATTGAGAAAAAAAGTTAGTTGAAATTTTCCAATCTTTTTGCATACTTCTAGTAATTGCACACGCTGTTTGGCTAGACAACGGCAATTTGAGATCTACAGAGACCTGAAGAAGCTACAGCACGATGTTGTTTTGTGAAAATTTAGTACATAAAAAGTACCCATGAAGGTGAGTATATTTTGCCATGGTACATCACATAGCTCAAAAACAATAACAGCTACACATGTAATGACTTAATTGAAACCTGCATAAAAGCTCTTTATCATTGGCTGAACTTTCAAACCTCTGGTACACGTAATAAAAAAAGTTGTTTCCAGGAGCTTCTCCCCATAATTATCAGTGCGTTGAAAAAGCATTATGTTTGAGACTGGTTTCAACACCGCACGGGTCTTCTTTCCAGGTGGTCTGTTGCTGCTGGTAGCAGCTGCTCTAATAACGAAGCAGCAAGCCTTGTATTACAATCATTGTATTTAAATACGCGTTCTTTGTTGCAGGACCCTGCCAAGGTACATTATGTGCCTACAGTGACATTCAGTGGGACCTTGTTGACTGCAGAAGAATTTACTGTGTGTCTGGAGGGCATTTCCATTAAAGAAAATACCCTGTTGGCAGCCATTGCGACGCAGATGGCCCTGTACTGGGTGTTAAACATTGCCTCCCACAAGAAGGCGCGAAAGAACATTTCACCTTATGTGTGAACTGCTGGGAGTGCCAAGTGGTTTACAGACTACACCACTCGTCCGTGTAGCTCACACACCTTTAAGTCAGTGAGCCTGTCATGCAAATGCCAGTGGGACCGTCCTGCTTTACACTAGTCATAATAAAAGTATTTTCGCACTGATTTGGATGGTTTTTGCACAACTGATTATTATTACTGCGCTCTCCTTTACACAACCCGATGAAAAATCAACCAAGCAGTTTGAATGGGGGCCATCACGTTCTTTGAAACATTTTTTTTTTCAGTTGCCACTTGGGAGGTCTGGTGGTCCATTGGGGAGCATTCGAAGCCAGCCACCATTGCTTCCTTAGCAAGCATAGTAAAAGATATCCCGTTGCTCCTTTGAAAGGCATCGGGGAAAAGCAGCTATTGCTCTCCAGTGGAGTATTGGGAAAGGGCAATTGTTCCTCCTGTGAGGAGTATTGGGAAAGAGTAACCGTTGCTCCCTTGAAGAGTACTGGGAGAGAGCATCCGTTGCTCCCTTGAAGAGTATCGGGAGAGAGCATCCGTTGCTCCCTTGAAGAGTATCGGGAAAGAGTAACCGTTGCTCTGTTTTTGGAGTGCAAAGACTCACCTCCACCAGCTCGTGGTGCTCCCTGCCACCCTGCTCTAAGATACTGGACTCAGAGGCGAGGTTTTCTCGTACCTGACACCAAGTACAGTGGTGCAACGGAGGCGGCAAAAGTGGGCCTGCGGGGCTGGCTGCCCCTTGGCCCGAAATGGGTAGGCCCGAAAATGACAAAGAGGACAATTGAAGAAAGCGGCCGCCGAGCGTTAGTCGCATCAAACCCGGAGGCAGAGGGTGCGAAGCATGGGCGTGTGGTGCTAACAAGGCAGAAAGGTCGTGCTGTAGACCCGGTTGAACTGGTTACGGATTTGGTTTCAAACAGAAGTACAACTTGTACCCGTTCATTTCAAAGAAAAAGGGGGCTGCTTCAACACTGCAGAACCACTGAACATGCAGCACCGAGTGTCAATGCAAACACGGACTCAATTTCCACCAACACGGTCTCAGGACCCATGTCCTCTCAAGAACGACAGCTGGAAGAGAGGACACGTGAAACTGATGAAACCCTGACTTCCACACTCATGCGCAAATGTGGACTCAATTCCCCCTAATGCAGAATTGTCAACTTAAGGACAAGATCCTCGAGAAGTGTTACACTTTGAACAAAGTCTCGTTACAGACAATACCGCCCAGTCGGCTGAAAGTGCGTATCAAAAGCGAACTGTTAGAATACACAATCCAAGTTTCACCTCAAAATACTGCTCAAGTAGCAGATGGATCTGAAGGCACCAGGCTCATCCACGGAAGGGAAACCCGGGCTACAGCCCCCAGAGTAACAGGTAGACTCACTTCTTCTGAAGAGTAGAGTCCCACTGATGACACGGACAGGGATCCAACTTTCCTTGTCAGTGGTCCCCCCAGTTCCTCTAGCGAAAGTATCTCTGTAAATTACACTTCCGGTTCCGATCATCCAACCGCAACGCCCGGGGGCGCTTTTAATACCCGTGGTGGAAAGAAAGGGCGAAGGAAGTCTGTTATCAACGTCAAGCAGGGAGGAATTACAAAAAGAACTGGCCCGCTGGCATCCGTCGCACGAACAAGGGAGGCTTCACTGGGGGTCGGGCCCGACCCATCCAGTGGCCTCGTGCCGTCAGTTTCGTGCGAATCGGGCGCAAAGCTGAAGGACTGGCAGCAGAGCCATTTGCGGCCTGGTCAAAAGTCGACGGGGGCAGGCCGAGTCAGGTTCTTTGACTCTTCAGACAGCGATGAATGCACTGGGATCGCGAACTCCGTTCAGGCTGGGGAGATGACAGTGCAGGCTGCCATCTCGGTAGCCCCAACTGACGGGGTGGGCCAGGGGATCTCTGGTGTTGCTATGGCGGCCGGTTCTGTTGATTACAGGACTGGCAGCCCTCACGCGGAGCCGGCACCCGCCCCAGATGACGTGGTAGCCAGCGAGTGACTGGGCGACGGTAGTGAGGACGGGTTCATCTGTCCTGAATGTGCGCGGTGTTTCTCCTCCAAGACAGGCCTCGGCCTACACAGACGGCGTAAACACTGCAAAGCATTCAACGCAGAAATTGACACGACCAGACTCAAAGCGAGGTGGACAAATGAGGAGGATTCTCTCATGGCGCGTCTTGAGGCTCAACTGATCAAACAGGATGTACGTAGCATGAATGAAGCATTGAAGCATCGTATCAAAGATCCAACGTTCGATTCTAATAAATCCCATAGAAGAAAACCGGCCTATATAGAGCACTAGTTGCACAGTTCCTGGAACAATTAACTAGAAATGAGGGTGGCTTGAACTCTGACGAACACGGTCCATCTGACATGGAACGTCCTAGTGGTACAACTGGAAATGAAATGGTTGATTCCTTAGGACGAAACAATAACTGGTACTCGGAAACACTTGAAGAGCTTAGAGCCCTCACTCAAAAACAATCGCTGCGCTCATTTCAAGCGCCCCGACTTTGGGAAATAACCAGATGCTTTGTGCAAAGTCAAAACATACACACAGACATAAACAATTACATACGTGACACTTTCTTTGACAATAGGCCAAGCAGGCAACAAATCAATAGGAAAACCCTGGATCCAGGTACTCTTAGTGATAGAAAACAAAGATGTCAAGTATATGCTCAAACGCAACATAGATTTAAGAAACAGTAATGTAGCTGTGCCCGGGAAACTCTAGATAGTATACCCGAAACGAAGATAGAAAACATTGATCTGCTCCTAGACAGCTGCCAGGGCACGATGGAGAGAACGACTCCCAGGGATGTCCAGCCAGCTGTCTCTCAAAACAATGCTTCAAATATAAATTCATTAGGTGTCATTACCGCGCAAGACATTGAGGCTGCCATGCCGCCTATAAACACTGCTTCTGGCCCTGGCGTCCTTTCCACAAAAAGGCTCCGACAGGTGCCATCCACTGTACTACGCGTAATTCTTATTCTGTTCATGTGCGCTCCCAGTCTGCTTAAGAGGTGCAAGAACCATCTTTCTACCAAAGAAAGCGGAAGCTTCCCAGCCAAGTGACTTTCGGCCTATAATTATCTCTCCAATCCTGCTTAGACTTCCACACAAATTATGTGCCAACCGTATAGTACGAACAGTGAAATTTTATTATCGCCAGCGTGCATTTATCCCGGTAGGTGGCTGTGCAGAAAATATAGTTCTATCAAGTGCAATAGACGAATCCATACGTAGACCGCGGCCTCTATATATGGCTTCAATAGATGTGGCTAAGGCTTTTGACTCTGTTCCATTCGACGCCATTATACATAGCCTTGAATTAAAGCGCTATTGTATCGAATTCATCAACTATATTAAGGACTTCTATGAGACGGCGACGACTGTTCTCAGCTAGGATGATCATTCCCGACTGGTTCATTCCTCCAGTGGGGTTCGCCTAGGCGACCAACTCTCACCTCTGTTCTTCAACATGATTATCGTCGAATGGCTACAGATGCCCACTTGTGGAACCGCCTTCCAAAGTGATGAGCTTGCACTGGACTGCATGGCATTCGCCGACGACCTTCTAATAATGACTTCAACACCCCAGGGCCTCCAACTACGTCTCAACATGCTGTAAGACTTCCTTGCCAGCAAAGGGCTGACAATCAACACGAAGAAAAGCCTGCAGCCTGCAGCCATCTGCCCGGGATAAGAAAACTAAAACCCTTACCCATCAAACCTTTCACATTGGCACTGAACAAATCGCAGCATCTACAACCACTTCAACATAGAAATATTTAGGGGTGTCCTTCGAGGCCACTGGTCGGAGTGCCCTACCGGTTCACAAAGAAGTACTTCAGATGTGACAACGCATATCAAAAGCAGCTTTGAAGCCACAGCAAATATTGGTAGTATTAAGACAGTACCTACTCCCACGGCTCTACCACCGTCTGGTGTTAGGCCCAGTCACAGCAAAACTTCTGCTAAAAATAGATGCTTCCGTTCGCGCAGCCACACGACGATGGTTAGCCCTGCCACATTATTCTCCTTTGGGTCTCTTCTACTTAGCAATTTCCCATGGCGGACTGGGTATCCCATGTCTGAGAACTCTAATTCCTTATTTAAGAGTCCCTCGTTATTCTGCACTAGCAGATTCTTCCTCTAACATATGTAGGGCTGCCTCTGCAATGACGCTTACAAGGGCATCCATAACACAGGCCACACAACTCTGTCAATACAAGAATACATCCATAACCACATCTTAAAAAAAAACAAGAAGTTCTTGTAAACGAGCTATTATAGCAATGCAGATGGGCATGCTCTGAGGGGTGTGGCCGACGCTCCAGAATCTTGCGACTGGATCCGAGAAGGAACCCTCTTTTTGAGGGGAAAGAATTCATCGACCTTTTGAAGGTTTGTTCGAACTCACTTGCCAATTTAGCCCGAACAAAAAGAGGCCGCGATGTCGACAAACAGTGCCGGGCAGGATGCAACTCATCCGAGAACCTGGGCCACATCCTTCAATAATGCCATAGGACACACCACACACGAAGAGCCAGACACGACAACATAGTCCCATATGCAGGTAAAAGATTGGGGGAGGCCGGCTGGAACGTCAAAGTCGAGCCTCGGTACAAAACGGGCCAGGGCGTAGGATTGCGGATCTGGTACTCACAAGGGAGAACCGATCTGTCGTTCTGGGCGCCCAGGTTGCTGGAACCCGGATCCCCGTTTCGGACGCACATGCTGCCAAATGCACAAAATACAGTGATCCCTGTCGACTTAAACAGATATCAGCAGTGGCTGGGCAGCCTCCCTTAGTAACATTCATTACACGAAATTTCAGGGGGGTTTGGGCTAAAGAAAGTTTCACGTGTTTAATTCACCTAGGTCTGAATACAAATGACATGAAGATGATGACCATCCGTTGTCTACATGGGGGACTTTGATGCTTTCGGGCGCACCACCAGATGACTGCTGTCGTATGATGGGTGAAGCAAGCGCCCAGGCACCGTCACCTCTCCTCCTTTAAGCTGTTAACAGCACTGGGTAGTACTGCTCTCAATCTGTACTCTGTTCTTGTGGTGGTATCTGTCAGCTGGATTGTGCCCCGTTGCCAGTCACTGGATCCCCCCAGTAGCGGGAGAGAGCAACCATTGCTCCCTTGAAGAGTATCGGGAGACAGCAACCCTTGCTCCCTTGAAGAGTATCGGGAAAGAGCAACCGTTGATCATTTGAGGAGTGTTGGGCAAGTGCAACCGTTGCTCCCTTGAGAAGCATTGGACAAGAGGAACTGTTACGCCTAAAGGGAGTAACTCCATGGAGAGTAACAGTTCATCCTGTCAGAGTTACCCCTAAGGGCAGGAATGGCTGTGGCAGATCAGTTCCTCCTCTAAAGGAGTAACCTCAATACCCCATTGCCTCCTTTTCTTCTTATGCCCCAACCACTGGCACGCACCGAAAAGCTTCGGCGCGCGCCGGAAAGCGAACGCGTCGCTTCGCTTCGGCTGGAGGGAAAGGGCGCGCAGCCACTGGAGACAAGCTCGGATGCGCGCCGGTGCTCGCTCTTCAGCTGCGGCGCACTGTGCCTTGACCATTTAGCTTAGCACGGCCTAAACAGCGTGCTGTCAACTGAGCTAGAAACTGTGACCTTGTGGTCTGTATGCGTTTTGAGATATAAAAAGACATTTGATTAATGGATATACGCTAGTTTCAACAGCTTTTTTTCTTGCCGTCGGAGTAACAACGAATGTTTTTGGATGCATAAAAGTTCGTAAAAACAGCCTGAACATTGTCCGCAAGTCATCGACATCAACGCTTGCGCGGGCAGTGCAATACAGCCGCGCGGTTTGCGAATGGCCTGCCAGCGCACGTGCACGCACGGCCATGCCAGCTCTGTCCAGGAATAAGAAAGTCATCCTTTTCATGAAGATGGCTCTGCTGCTGCTGTTAATGAAAAAGAAAAGCAGAGACGAGAGAAGCGGCGTTCGCGCCGCTGGAGGGTTCGCCCTGTTTTCATGGCGCGCAAACAGGAAGGTCTCTACCACACCGCGGTAAGTTTCATTCGCTGCTCTCTTCTCTAAATACGCGGGAAAGGAGAAATGGTTCTCCTTTAGTAGTAGTTAGGAGGAATGTAGTGACTGCTGGAAGCGAAATTTCGATTTACGCCGTTGATTTCTGCCCTATAAATTATTGAATTTAGTGTTCTCAACCCGACACTATAGATTTTCCTACTCCGTAACTCTCCAACGGAAAACGATATAACAATTCCGAAAAAGTGAATATATTGTTCATCTAAAGCAGACAAGATTGATATATTATACATGGCTCTTAAACACAACGCTGATATATGAGTAGGACTTTCGCGATACCCTTTTAAACATTTCAATAAATTTCAATAAATTCACGTAGGACATAAATCACTATTTCAACCATACCCAGGAATTCTGGACATGCGTTTAGTTTCTTTTTTCGCCACCACGTGGCGTATCAACCTTAAAGATTTGAAATTCGCGCCGTGACGTATGCCATGACGCACAACTAAAGAAAACGCAATAAAAAGAAGCACACCCTGAGACTGTTGCTTCCCCTCGGCACTTGGAAACGAGCGCGCTTATGTATCAGCGTTATCTTGAAGACAACCTGCTACTTGCTCGACTCGCAATGAATCGACAATTTTGCTAGATATCTTGCCAGACAGCTCGTCGGCATTCCGGGTGAGATGTCTGGCCGAGATAACAGCTCCCGCAAAGCTTGCGTTGGGTTCCCTTTCTTCGTTGTTTTTTTCTATTTGTGCACAACTGCAGCCGCGGGATTCGGTATAGTCAGCGTTATTTTCTTGTGTTTTCTAAGAACCAGTGTGATTCAATAAGAGGAAGCTTTAGCTCAGGCCCGTCTTCGATGCCGGCTGCCCAAATACATGTGAAACGCATGAATGATTTTATGAGAAAATCGCTCAACCGATATGAATGAGAATTGTTGCATTCAAGAGAGAACGTTAGACACAGTGATCGCTGCAATAATAATTTTGATCTATGTCATGGAATTATTGACAAGAATTATCGGAAATCGGCAAATTTGAAAAAGAAGTACGAAGTTTACAAATCCGTTAGTCCGGATAAAAACTGATATCGCATCCCTCTATAAACTGTATCCCTTGCAGCATCTCAATTGGACAAATTCGATGTATGAATTTATAACTTATGTGAAGTTACAATGCCTGTTAAGATTTTGCGAATACCATATTCAGGAGTTAGTGATGTATTTCAGGGTGGCATATGATATATCATTTTTGTCTGCATTGAATGAAACATTAGGTGCAGCTTAGAGAATTTCGATATCGTTTTAGTTGCTGAGGTACAGAGTCGTATACTTTGAGTATTGTTTCTTGAGATTTCGCATTTTTTTTAGAATTTAGAAAAGTGGCAGCTAAATAAAAATTGGCTTTCTGAAATCTAATTTTAACTGTTTCTTTTAAGTTCCACATAACTCATGAATTGCGGTGCAGTGGTTGTAAGAAGAAAGGATTGATGATTTCCAGGAAGGAGCTAAAGCTTCCCGTTAAGTTAAGAGACGAAGCAAGACGAGTAGCGCATATACATTACGGCAGCCGCAGTTCGATGGGGGCGAAATGCGGAGACACACGTGTTCTTAGATTTAGGTGTACGTTAAAGATGCCTAGGTGGTCGAAATTTTCCAGATTCCCCAACTACGCCATGCCTCATAATCAGATCGTGGTCTTGTCACGTAAAACCCCATATTTTTTTTTATTTACAAAATGTACAGTAATTCAATGTAATTGACAAAGCCAAGCCTACAGCAGGCTGGTCATTAAAGCGTTCACTTCTTCAGACCTAAGCTCGTGCTCATCTTCCTCAGCTTTGTGCAGAGCTGCGCAACATATTTCCACTTGGCGTGGAAGCGCCGTCCCGCTGCTTTTTAGGCAGAAAAGGACTGGTAGCGTTTTAGGCGGCTGACCTGAACGACGTCATGGCAAGTCTGGATGGAGCGAGTAGTAGGTGTGACCGGAGACCTATCGTAGGTTACGTAGGTTACATGACAGAGGACCCGGTAAGCGCCGGAGTAGCGGCACATCAGTTTTTCCGAGACGCCGAAATGGCGGTTGGGAGATCGAAGAGGGTCAAGATCCCCGAGAATATAGTCGGCGTCCCGGTGACTACTGTCACAAATGCTTTTACTCTTGTTCTGAGAAGCACAAAAGCGACGGTGAGGAACTTGGCGTGTTTCTTGGGCTCGAGAAATGACATCGCTTGTATACTGAGACACGGACTCTTGAGGGGTAGGCAGTATTGTATTAAAAAGCAATACTGAATCTCGGCCGCAAAACAAATAAAATGGCGAGTAACATGCAGTGACGTGGCGTGATGAATTGTACGCTAATATGACAAATTGGCAAGCAGTATCCCAGTCACGATGGTCATGAGAAACATGAAGACATATGAAGAGCATGTGTGTAATATTCGATGAAGCCGCTCCGTAAGACTATTGGTCTGCGGATGACATGCATTAGTAAAGAGCAGAAGAGTACGCATTTGGGCTGGTTGGATCATGATTACGAGCAATAAAAACAGCGCTAAACGACAGGACGAGTGAAGGGACACAGACAACAGCGCTGACTAACAACCAAAGTGTATTTATTCTTTCAGTCAGCATATATATGTTCTGCCGCTATCTGAAACCACAGAACCCCTGCGCATGCCCAATTCTGTTAATTCTGTGGTTTCAGATAGCGACGGAGCATATATATGCTGACTGAAAGAATAAAGACGCTTTGGTTGTTAGTCAGCGCTGTTGTCTGTGTCCCTTCACTCGTCCTGTCGTTTAGCGCTGTTTTTATTGCTCGTAATGCATTAGTACATTTGTGCTTGGTAGAATAAGGATGGAGGAAGTCGCCCACAACTGGATGGATGAATGGATGGATGGATGTTATGAGCACCCCTTTGTAACGGGGCGGTGGGTTGCGCCGCCAAGCTCTTGCTATTATACTGCCTAATGTCCTACCTAGGTTAAACAATAAAAAAACACTATGGATTACCACACCCAAATTTTCTGGTCCCCTATTGCGAACTCCGTTTTTTGTCGTTTCCCTACTTTTCTTCCACCAATCCTCCTATCGCCTCTTACTAATGCCTATTGCGGACATGTTTACTTTTCCACTGCTCCCGCTTAACCAAAGGGCTTCAAGCAGGCCAGCGGTGCCTAAATGGACTGCTGGGTAGACGTCTTCACATTCTAATAAACCATGCTCCATAGTTTCCCTAGCTTTACCGCAGCAAGCACATGCTTCTTCTGCCGTCTTATATCAGGCTTTATAGTAACTTGTTTTAAGGCATCCCGATCTCGCTTCGAAAAGTAGTGAGCTTCCGTTTCAGTTATCATTAATGGTTCTTTCCTGATTTCGTTTTTTACTCTTAAGTAGTTACTCATGGCAGGTTTCCTTTCCATTGCCGCCACCCATGATATTATTTCAGCCTCTCTGACATTCAGCTTGACGTTCTTCGTTGCTGTGTTGCCCACCCTACAGGCCGCATGCTTGCTGGTAAGTTTCCTAGTTCTTTTCCTCCACTGAGAATCAATGTTTTTCCTGTACAGGTATCTCAACACTCTCCCAGCCCATTCACTTTCTTCCATATTCCTCAGCCGTTCTTCATACTCAATTTTACTGCGAGCTTCCGTCACTTCAAAACTAGTCCAGCCCATATCACCCTGCACAGCTTCATTTGAAGTCTTCCCGTGAGCGCCCAATGCGAGGCGACCCACTGACCTTTGGTTCCCATCGAGTCCTGATTGTAACCCTGATTTAGAGCAAACAACCACCTTTCCAAAAGTAAGTCCTGGAACCATTACACCTTTCCACATACCTCGGAGGACCTCGTCCTCCGAGGTAAAGAGAAAGGAGTGACCCCTGTCGGTAAGAAGTTGACGAGGAGCGCAGGGGCGAACGATGACGTTGTGCATTACAACAGTAAGTAGGCTACGCCAGTTGGAAGTGTCCCGCCGTGGTTGCTCAGTGGCTATGGTGTTGGGCTGTTCAGCACGAGGTAGCGGGAACGACTCCCGGCCACGGCGGCCGTATTTCGATGGGGGCGAAGTGCGAAAACCCCGTGTACTTAGATTTAGGTGCACGTTAAGGATCCCCAGTTGGTCGAAATTTCCAGAGTGCTCCACTACGGCGTGCCTCATAATCAGAAAGTGGTTTTGGCACGTTAAACCCCATGATTAAATTACGTCAGTTGGAAGGGCTCTGGTGAACGCGAACGAAGTTGCATAATGTGTTGCGACGGCAATACACTTGTTGCATCAGTCAGACCTGGGGAAAGGTACCAAGAGATCTACACCAACGCGATAGAAGGGTTGGGTAGGAACGCCAAGAGGTAGGAGTAAACCAACAGTGAGCTCAGATGGTTTCTTCTGGCTCTGACATAACTCACGAGAAGCGACGTAGCGGCGGTCAGATCGGTGCATACCAGGCCAAAAGAATCGTCGCCGGACACGGTCGTACGTACTGATTCCCCGAGGTGACCAAAAGTTGGCAGATCGTGCAGCTTGGACAGAATAGCAGTGCGAACAAGCCGCGTAATAACCAGCACCATCTCATCCACTGAAGTACATGCTACGTCCATATAAAATGCCGTCCTTGAGTAGGAACATACCAAGAAAAAGGTCACATGACCTAGATGTGAACTTTTCTATGATACCACGTATGCTTGGATCTCGGCGCTGTTCGGTAGCAAGGTCAGCTAAGCAGATAGAGAAAATACAGAGCAGAAGCATAGGTCGCAGGAACATCGTTTGGGTGGCGGTACAAGCAGTCGGCATCTTGGTATAAACGTTCGGACTTGTAAGCAACTGTGTACGAGTGTTCCTGTAGGCGTAGGGCCCAGTGAACTAGGCGATCGGTAGGGTCTTTGAAGGACGAAAGCCAGCAGAGCGCATGGTGATTTGTGGTGTATGTAAAGGGCCGACCACATAGGTAAGGGCGCGATTTCGCCACTACCTAGAGGACTGCAAGGCACTCACTTTCAGTAATGAAATAATCCCACTCATCTAGAGAAAGCAGATGGCTGGCGTAGGATATGACGCGGTCGTGGCGTCGTTGACGTTGGCAAAAAATGGCACCGATCCCATGACCACTGGCATCAGTGCTGACTTCTCTTGAAGCAGTCTAGTCGAAGTGGGCAAGAAGAAATGGAGATGTAAGGAAAGAGATAAGCTTCGAGAAGGCAGTTACTTGTTCAGGTCCCCAAGAAAATGAAGCATCTGCCTTCAGAAGAGCAGAGGACGGGTGACCTCAGAAAAATTGTGCATGAAGCGGCGGAAGTGCGAGAACAGGCCCACGAATCTCCGGACATATTTAGCACATGTTGGCACGGGAAACTTCTGTACGGCACGAGCTTTTCCCGGGTCTGGGCGCACACCAGATGAATGAACAATATGACCGAGGATAGTAATTTTGCGCCATCCGAAGTGACATTTAGACGAATTAAGTTGAAGGCCAGCATTGGGAAAAGCAGAAAGAACGAGCGAGAGGCACTCCGGGTGCGTGGCAAATGTAGGAACAAAAACGACGGCGTCATCTAAGTAACAAATACAGATGAACCACTTGAGGTTATGAAGGAGTGTGTCCATCATGCATTCAAAGGTAGATGGAGCATTACATAAGCCGAATGATATAAATTTGAACTTGTGTAGGCCATCGGGTGTTATAAAGGCGGTTTTCTCTAGGTCCATGTTGTCGATACAGTCTGCCAGTAAGCGGAACCAAGGTCGATGGACGAAAAGTACTTCGCACCATGGAGGCAGTCGAGCGCGTGATCAACGCGTGATAGGGGATAAACGTCTTTATTGGTGATCTTTATTGGTGATAAACGTCTTTATTGGTGAACAAGGAGGTATTCCGCGCGAGGAGACAAAACACAGTCGCCATAAGGCTCAGGTGTAGATGTATAAAGCAGGACTCTGGTCATGGCTTCTGGGACGACCCGATAGTGCTCAGCGAAGCAGAGCCTGCTGGGAACTTCCTCAGGAGCGTCATGACAAGTAGGTAGGCGGAGCTAAACTATTCTAAGCCAAGTAAAAAATGGCTACTTCCTACACTAACTACAATCTTGTAGTCAGTATAGATAAAAACATAGCCCTATTGACTTCATGAAGCGCGAAATTTAAACCGTAAGGTGATTTATTAGAGCTGGCGTTGGAACTGTAATTGCAGTGCAACTGTGATTCACTCTGCCCGCAGTAGCGTCTTGAGAGGCAGCAGGGAGGGAGAGGGAGTGTATATGCGTGTGCACGTCTTGAGTGTGTATGCGCGTGTACTTGAGTTTGTGTGTTCGCCCGCGCTTGTGTCTCCGTATTTGAATCTGCGTGCGAACGTGCGCGTTTATGCGTCTGCGGGCATACGCGCATTTGTGTATGCGTGCATCGCAGTGTACGTGCGTGCGTGCGCACAGTTTTCTGTGTGTGTGCATGCGTGGGCGCGTGGAAATATGCGTGGAGGTGAAGATGCCAGTTATCTTTACGTCTGTGTGCTTCAGAAAGAGAGTGTGGTGAAAATATGTTTGTGTGTATAGGTGCGTGTGAGAAGCTAGCATTTTCTTACTTGTACCTATTCTCGCATGCAAATGAAATATCGACGTTAAAACTATGGGCTTTTTATGTGTCAAGCTCACAATCTGATTGTGATGCTCATCGTAATGGGAGACTCCGGAATAATTTCGATTCTTTAACTTGCACCTAAATATAAGTACACGGGTGTTTTCGCATTCCGTCCCTATCGAAATGCTGCCGCCGTGGCAGGGATTTGATCCCGCGACCTCGTGCTTAGCAGCTCAACACCACAGACACTAAGCAAGCACGGCGCGGATATAGAGTTCACTTGAATCTTATTTATATCCACAGAGACAAGATCGAATGGCACTGCCTTTATACTATTATCACTTTCTGAAAGCGAAACCGACAAAAAAATATTAGAAGCCGTTCCACTCTGTGAAGATGGATGACCAGCTAAGGTGTAGCACATCAGACAGGATTAGATAAGGGGTCATGTATTTATTTTCACCATTTGGTAATGGTAGTGACGATAGCCTTGTGGTTACTGTGATATATACGGGTTGGGCCCGGTTACAACCTTAGACCGAATCTTGGCCAAAGTAGAATCTATGCACGACCGTTGTTACTTAATTGAGTTACTTTGATTGGTCTAGCACTTCAAACCAAATTCTTCTTGCACAAGCTCAGTGAATCATTTCTTTTCTGGTTTTGAAATGCCCACATTGAAGTCTCCAATGGTGATCACAAGGGTAGTGTCAGCGCGGCTAACTAAGGCAAAGTGCGTGGTCATGAACTTCTTAATACCACAGTTGGGTGTGCCTGAATATATATAGACAGTGGATATCATAATTCCGTCTTTCGTTTGTACACCACACACAAGCCCACAGTCGGTGCCCCTCTCCTCTTACGAGTTAAGGTTGTATGGTAGTATACATACATTTCCTCCTCTGCATATATGGGGATGCCTTCTGCACGCGAGGTCATGTGCGATTCCAGCATATCCATCGACGGGAAACAATGCATTATTATTATTATTATTATTATTATTATTATTATTATTATTGGCGGATCACTCGAAGCCTGCTTCACCTCCGCCGCATGACAGTCCGATACTCCGCAACCTCCAGGATCCGCCGGCATTTTTGCTCCCTGAGACGACAAATGCATTTCGGGCCAGACGTACACAGCTTCGATGTGAAAGCATCTGTGCAGTCAGTATTGCCGCCCTGTATTATGCCTCCACGGCGCTATCACCATCGGCACGGTCCCCCGAAGAGCTGCTATAGCGGTTCGCGTTCGTTATCTCCCTTGCCTCTTGGCGGCGATGACGCGCTAAGTCTGCACCATCATTGCGTCGTGCATCCTTCCTTCGACCAAGCAAGTTTTCGGCGGCACACGTTCACTGTCGTATTGACAGTAAAACTTTAAACTTCTTGATTTCGAAAAAGACGAATGTACATCGAAAGCGGACTGGCCGCAAGGAATGTACAGTACTCACGGAGCGATGCCATTGATCACATTATCACAAAAGACTCGGCTCGTTCAGGTCGCCCTTATAAACGTTCTTTTTTAGCATCAGTTATGCTTTCAAAGAGGTTACTTGAAAAACATTTGTGCAATACAGAAGTATGTTTAATAATCATTCGCTCAGCTAGATAATCTCGAGGACTAGCTCCAAGCTACTCATGTCCGTTAGCTGCCTAAGATAAATTATTGACAATTTTATTATCGTACCTTCGTTTATTACGCAAACAACTAATCAACTTACTCCGTATCTAGACTCTAGCAATTCAACACCCGAATGATAACAATAATGTCAGCAAGATTTATATTGCTTTATTAAGGTTTGGCGCCGTTAAAAAATAACTGTCTGGATATTCATGGTGCAGTAGGCTTGTTGAAAAGCAGGTGCGATTGCTTAGACAGGTTTTCTTGGCGCAATTCAAGTTCATCAACTTAGCACATGTGCCCAACAGTGCACTTCTGCTTTTATGACGGACTCTCCCACGCTATACAAGAAACAAGTTCTTTGCGGAATATATTTTAACTGTCTATTGTTAACATATAAAGAAAAGAAATACCTGATTTTTTTTAGAATTAATGTTGATATACGTATGCAGTCAAGGGAAACATGAGTTCCGACCTAGTGCCCGTGGTGGAAGCAGCCCCAAACCGCACGGTTACATTGGCACACGGTTTATTAAGGCGAAGGGCTCAAGTGGCTCGTAGCAATGGCTCATACCCCCCCCCCCCCCCCCAGTAAGCGGTGTCTAGTCCAGTAATACAAAGTAGAAGAGTGATACAAGAAAAGTAGAGGAATGGTACAAAAAATACCAGCAGCAATGGCTCCTTCCCGAAAAAAGAACGACATAATCAGGAATGGCTCATACCCTCGTAATCAAGCAAAGATGCACTGGCTGAATATGAATGAAGAAACCAAAGGAAAAAAGAACAAAGGAAAGAAAGAAGGAACAAAAGAATGAAAGAGAGAACAAAGAAAGAAAGAAACGAAGAAAGAAAGACAGAGAGAAAGTAAAAAAAAATCATGAGCCATTCCACTCCGTGAAGGTGGTTGACCAGCGATTATGTTTATCACATGACTCGGAGGTGACACATAACTTTGAACAAAAGGTACAAACTCATTTATTGTCTTGAGGGTCGTCAATATTTCATTCGCAACTGCAATCACATTCTTTGAGAATGTCAAATCGGTGCACGTACGCCGCTGGGTGGTCGTTTGGGCCGGATCAGTGTGGCATCGCAAGGGATATGTCTGCAACACGGAACGCGTAAACAGCTCCATTTTCCATACCCACACATACACATTGAAATCACCGACAACGACAACAGAGGTAGTGTCATCGCAGCTAATTCACTCAAATTGAGTAGTCATGAAACTTACGGGACTATGAGTCATTGCATTTTTTGCCTGCTTACTGGGGTATGAGCCATTGATGATGACATTTTTCGACATGCTGTTTTGTATGTTGTATGCGTGATTAGAAAGAATTTAAGCACTGTTTGCTTGACTTTGGTGAGGGCTTATAGTCTCTGTCTTACGGGGCTATGAGGCGTTGCATTTTTTGTTTGATCGGGAGTTTTCGTGTTGCTATACAATTTTCTCATTGACACTTTTCACCGAATTATAATATTGGAGAAGTTGATTGATTGATTAATTAGGGCTAGTTATCTAATTAAGCCAAATAAAAAAATTCATCTGAGCATCTCCAAGCGATGGCAAACAACATCACCTTGAGTCTGTTCAGCTACGTTGTATTTGCATATATTTAATGTTTGGCTCAAATTACGTGGGACAATAGGTATATACATTGTTTGACTATGCGTATGACTTGCTGTTGAATTGACACCATGTAATTATTCGTCCTTTCATTAAAGATCATAAATCCTGATTTCTCTGTGCTAAACTTAAGGTCTAGGTTTGTCGCTGCGTTGCCACAAATATTCGCAAGTGTCTGAATCACATGCATTGTCCGCTAGTGGCAGAATGTCGTCATCATACATGAGTCCGGTGACCTTCTGTTGAGCGATTTGTCTATTACTCATGCAAGATAAATCAGACCCTAATTAACTGTTTTCCAGTAGCTCCCCCCCCCCTCCCCCCCGACAACAGTGCCACTTTGAAGTGATTGCGCATCGCGACAAGCTTGGAGAGGCCGGTTTTCACGCCTCCAATTTCTAGCCACCCTAAAGCTGTGACTTGGGCGTTGCGCCGCTAAGCCAGAGGGTGTGGGTTTGAATGCCAGCCGAGGCGGGCGCATTTATTTCCACGGCGACGAAATGCAAGAAGTGTAGGGTACCGTGCATTGTGTGGAAATTGAAAGAACGCCCAGGTAGTCAAAATTAATCGGGAGTCTGCCACTACGACGTGCCTGATAATTATATCGTCGTTTTTGCTCGCAAAACCGAATGATTTATTATAATTCACCTTAAGAGGAAGCTTTAGCTCGGGCCCAACTCCGACGCGGCCTATTCAAATACATGTAAAACGCAAAAACGTTTTTATGAGATAACCTCTGGACCGATTTTGATGAAATTTGTTGCATTTGAAAGAGAAAGTTAAATTCTAGTGACTGTTGGAAGCGGAATTTCGATTTAGGGCTTGAATTTTCTTAAAACGATTTTCAAATATTTGACCGTTTGAAAAAAATAGAAGCACGAAGTTTACAAATTCATAGCTCTGCATCAAAAACTGATATCGCGGTTCTGTAAACGGCATCCATTCGATCATTCAAAGCGGACAAAATCAATGTGTCATTTTGCATCTTACGTGAATTTGTTACGTTGGTTACAACGGTTTTGCAAAAGTTGTATTTCCCTATGATTAAATTTTTTTTATTTTCATGTGTCACATATCAATTTTGTCCGCTTTAGATGTACTATTAGATGCAATTCACAGAATTGTATTATCATTTTTAGTTGTTTAGTTACGGAGTTGTAAAATTGATAGTTTCGTTTTTTGAAAATTTTCGATTTTTGCCAATTTTTAATAAAAAATTGACGACCTAACTAAAAAATTCGAAACCAACAGTCACTAGATTTTAAGTTTGTCTTTTAAATGCAACAAACATCGTCAAATTTGGTGCAGTGGTTGCCGAGAAAAACGAATTCTCCTTTTACATGTATTTAGATAGGGGCACTCGAGCTAAAGCTTCCTCTTAAACAATCAATCTATTCGAAGCAGAGCACTCATCCTAAAATTACGATATTTTCAGTCCCAACCCAGATCTAATCGGGTCCACACTGCCCCATCTGTTACGAATTACGGAAAAACATTATCCAATGCTTTCCCCCAGACAGTTGTTATTAAGGTAAATAGTATTATTTGCCTTTATTCCGCCATTTCGAGTCCGTCCGTCCGTCCGTCCATCCGTCTGTCTGTCTGTCTGTCTGTCTGTCTGTCTGTCTGTCTGTCTGTCTGTCTGTCTGTCTGTCTGTCTGTCTGTCTGTCTGTCTGTCTGTCTGTGTCTGTCTGTCTGTGTCTGTCTGTCTGTGTCTGTCTGTCTGTGTCTGTCTGTCTGTGTCTGTAATATTACGCCGACCCAGTGGTGGAAGTAGTCTACCTGCTTGGGCCCTTAGGTATGTGCTCCTTTCATTCCTGATGACGCCAGAAAACCAAGCCTGATGCCGCGAACGCTCAGAAATCTACTAGAGCAAATAATGCTACCGCACACCTTTTGTGATGTACCGTGGCGCTGAGGCGTTTCTTGAACAATGTAGGAGAATACATTGTAAAGATAGAGGTGCATGCTTGGATGCATGTGTTCTAAGTTCATCAACTTGAATTGCGCCAAGAAAACCTGTCCGAGCATTCGCACCTGCTTTATTAGATGCCTACTGCACTATCAATATACAGGTGGTCTTTTTTAACGGCACCGAATTTTAAGAAATAGATCAATGTAAATATTCCTGACATTATTATCATTCGAGTGTTCAGACGGTAACCTCCGGATACGGAGCAAGTTGAGCAGTTGTGTGCGTAATTCACGAATGTATGTCGATTATCTTTTAAATAATTGATCTTGGGTGGCTAAAGCGAATGAGTAGTTCGGAGCCTGTCTTCGACATTGTATAGTTGAGCGAATATATGATTATTAAACATGATCCTGTAAGAGTAAGAACAAATATATTGCAATTAAGCGCTCTCTGAAAGCCTAAGTGACGCGGAAAAAGGTCGAGTGTAACGTCGACCGGACCGCTTCCAGCCTTTTGAGATATTGTCATGAATGACACGGCTCCGTGAGCATAGACGACTGTCGATTTTTATTCACATTGTTTTTTCCGAAGGCAAGCCGTTTAAAGTTGAAATGTCAATATAGCAACAAACGTGCGCTGCCGAAAGCTCGCTTGGTCACCGAAACGATGCACGATTGAATGATAGTGCAGATTTTGCGCGTCATTGCCTTCAAGACATTGCGCTGCCACCGACGGAAGCAAGATAACGAAGTTAAACTGCTTGGCACCCTCTTACGGGCCGTGGCAGCCAAGGGCGGCATTACTGACATCGCAGGCGCTTTCTTTTTGTCGATTTCGCTTTCAGAAAGAGATAGTGCTACAAATGCAGTGTCATTCGTACTTGTCTCGTGGATTTAAACACGGCCTTTAATAGTCTCCACATCGCATTTGTTTCCAAGAGTAGGTGTAAGCAGAAAAATGTTCTCTCACACCCGCAAACACGCAAATACCCTCGCACGCACACACACGCACTCTCTCTCCCTCGCACGAGCACACATTCTTCCTCACACGCATTCACACGCCCTCTTCATCGCGCGCATCGTACGCACAGATCTCCATGCGCACACAAACACGCACAGTTATGTCCGCAGGCGTGCATGCTGAAACACGAACAAGCACGGTGGCACACGTGCACATTCACACGCCGGCATGCATGCGCCGAAATCACGCAAGCGTACACACACATGCACTAACACGCAGATGCAGGCATGCACACACGCCGCGAACGCTCCCACACACATATACGCACTCGCGTGCAAGCATATGCACATACGGAGGCACTAGCACGCGTACACACTCCCCTTGCACGCACCCACACGCACACTATCTCTCTTCCACGCGCATACACACGCTCTCTCTCCCTCGCGCGCACACACATGCTGGAAACAGCGATAGGTGAGCGCGACAGCGATTATACGCCGGCTGTGCGAGATAGATAACACAGAACTTAGTTTAAAGGAAAAAAAACTTTAAAAGAACTTATATTCTGGTCATGCAGTACAGTTTAACAAAGGAAAACATCGCAGCGTAGTACGCAACGTCCGCTTTGTCTGGTCTCTAAACAGCGTCTCTCTCTATCTCTCTCTCTCTCTTTCTCTCTCTCTCTCTCTCACACACACACACACACACACACACACACAATACGCACGCACAGATATCCATGCGCACACAAACACGCACACATTTGTTCGCAATCCTGCATGCTGAAACTCGAAAAGCACACGTTGGCACGCGTACACGTACACACACGCCCACGCATGCACCGCAAGGGCGCGCACAAGCGCGCACACACGCAGGCACGCACATACGCCGCGAACGCTCACACACGTCGCGAACGCTGACACACGCATACACGCACTCGCGCGCATGCAAACGCAAATACGGAGGCACACGCCCGCACACTCATACACAGAGCGAACATGCGCATAGAACCATGCCCAGGCACGCTCAAGACATGCACATGCATAACCACTCTGTACCATCTCGGCTGCTTCTCAAAAGCCTGCACGTGCGAACAGGCTGCATAACACTCCCTCTACCAATGCCTTCTCAATGCCAACTGTAATAAATCGCCTTATGGTTTAAATTTGGCGCTCTTTCATGCCAATTTGCCCTCTGGCGGGAGGGTGCAAAACGATTTTCTCCTGAAGTTGGACTTCACCGCCCCTGTCTGACTTTCTTTAACTGCTTTAACGTACCACCAATGTTCCGACTAAGTGCCAAAATGCATATGTTGCTAGAAGGGACTACCCTCTTGTTGTCGTCATTTGAAACTTTTTGACCCTCGCCCTATATTCTGAAATATAAATTAGAAAAAAAAATTTCCCATTGAGTTACACTTGTGCGTTGCTGTGAAGTTCCGAAGGAGAATGTCCAGAATTCCTGGACATGTTTGTCCACTTTGGTTGTTCTAACGGATGCAGTTTACATAAGTGCGATATTTGTTTTTGGTAGAGTTACGTATTTGGAAATTTCGTGCTTTTAAAACTTGCCGATTTTCGGCAATTAAGGTAAAACAACTGAGGTTCTCAATCGAAATTCTCCGTTCAACAGTCCCCACTAGAATTTAATTGTTCACTCAAGTGCAACAAATTTCAATAAAGCAGGCCGAGGGGTTATCTCGGAAAAGCATTTTTCTGTATTACATGTATTTGGATAGGTAGCATCGCAGTTGGGGCCGAGCTAAAGGTTCCTATAAAACGAAACACGGGACTAATTTATCCTTCTCTCATGTATAGATTCGCCCAGCTTTGCAGCAGAATAATTGTGGTTGGTGGCATTGCCGCATTTCAGCATACCTGTGAAGTTGACTGACGGAACTTGAGCAGGCACTTCCCTTTCAGCACCACGCATATCAGACTTGCCTTTGACAGAGGACATCACTTCGTGCAATGCATGAGATACTGTTTACAGGCTCCAAACCACCACACTTTCTGATAACGGCAATGCTATTAAAATATTAATTTCGCATACGGAGGTTCCTGATAGATGTCACAATGCTAAATAATTCACCCAAACAATTGGTGATACTGCACAACTGTAGAATATGCCATTGTGGCAAGCGTAGACAGTTTCCCCTGAGATTTGGAAATGTACATATCAGCCCATAGTTAAGTATTATAAATACTAATGCAACAAGAATAGTTGCACATGTATGCACACTTCCATGTAATAACTGAGCCTTCTGCACTACTTATTGTTCCCTTGGAGCACCAGTTATATTGCTGTGATTGCTGGAATACATAGCACAAGAATGACACAAGGGCGAAGCAGGAACAAGGGACGAGTGTCCTTGTGTCATTCTTGCGCTATGTACCCAGTTTGTATGTATCCCACCAACATGCCCAAGCTTATTCCCTCCTAATGTGATTGCTGGCTTAGCAGCAATCACATGAAATAGCCAATGAACAGCTGCTGTGCATGCGTCTGTGCTTTCCTAGGCAAACCCCCATATCTGTAGTAGTGAGATACAGTATACTTAGTTGTGATGTAATATTGATAAAAAGCTGTCAAAAAAAGTTGGAAACCAAGGCTATATATCACATTTAATGTGTGACTTCTTCATGCATCCTAATTTATCAATTTGAGGAGAAATGTATTGAACGAAATTTTGAATGGGCTAAAATAAAATGTACGCAAGTTGTTGCATGTGTGTCAATTTTGTCGGAAACAGTTTCGTTCGCCTGAATTTCAACTTAATTTTCCTTTTGTCAACAAATGCGTCGTATGCGTGAAGGGGACCATGGCGTTTGTTTTTAGTTTTTCCGCATGACGCCAGCACTCTTCGACACGTTATTGGGGTCTGTGTCAGCAGACCTGACACGGTGGCATGTCTCCAGAGATCCCCTGGAACCTGGTGAAAGACTGGCTATAGCCTTCAGGTTAGTAGATTTTTAGTTAAAGGATGAGCTCATCATAAGCAGAAATTTAAGATTCTAAAATACCTTTTGCTTGCATTTGCCTTTTTGTTGTTGGTTACCTGGCATCTGGGCAAGATATTCCCTCCATTGCATTGGCCTACCCGGTAGGAATTGAGACGGCACGTTTGTGCATTCACCTGTCATGTCGTGCTATCTGGGCACGACTCAAAGACCATGTCATGAAGGTAAGCTAAAGCATTGACGCTTCATGCAAACAGACAAACGTCCATTGTAGAATGTTTGCATAGGTTCATATAATATCAATATGCAATTATTCTGCGCCCTTAATAGAGTTGAAAATGTTCTGTTTACTCACATTTCCACTGATGCATGCATGCTCAAGTGCTCATACACAAAAGGCATGTTGCAAGCACAGCAGTCAGTAGAACCTGGGCTTTAATATATCTTAATTTTATGTACTGACATTGACCTGCACACCGGGATATGCATACATCAAGGTGCACTGCAGTATGGCCAACTGAATGTTCCTGTATACTGCGGTCATTTTCTTTCTCAAAGTGGCCAGACAAAAAAATAGGCATGGGGAGGGGGGAACGCAAAGGAAGTTGTTTTCTATGATAAGTATCGCCTGCAAAAATGCAAACACGGTACACTGTTGATATGTTAAGTATCGAATTAGAGTGATTGTAATTTATTGTGAGGCATTAAATAATGTTAAAAAATTTAACACTCGAACCTTTTTTTTTAAATCTGAATGGCCCATTCATCCTGGTTTCTGTAGCCCAATAAAACAAGGCGTGAAAGAGCAGGAAAATCTGCAATGTGTGCCCATTTACCGGTCATGCTGCTCGACTCGAGAAATGCCATAAGTGGGTGGCCACAGAGATTATGTATCGGAGAGATAGGGCAGCTGCACTTGGATTCATGGGGGTAATTAGAAAGAATGAAAGGATAGACGTCACTGTCTGCTAACTTTGGATAAACCAAGTTTCACCAGCATGAACACTTTAAAGCATGATAAATGGATGCGCTTCTGAGAATTCAGCTGTTTGCTGTGTCGGAACAGGTAACAGAGTGCTTGTCATACATGTACCTAATCAGGGATAATCATCAATGGCATGCCAGTATGGGGGTCACGTTGGCTGTGTCACTGAACAGCTGGACATTCTATTTCAAACTGTATCATGTGCGTAGTTGTTGACCTGATGGGAGCAAGTCTCCCTTGTTTAAAAAAAAGTGGTTCTAGGCTGAGGCCTCTCGTCTTGCCACTGTTTATTGCACCTGTGTTTCAAATATAATACATATTTGTTTATCACATGATATATTGTGGAAAAGCAACTCCTTATTGGCTCACTGCATTACCACTGTTTACTTCCAGAAACCTACCAGAGCAGACTGGGCACATGTTGCGGAAGGCTTTGCCTCGCGGTGGCAGTTCCTCAACTGCTTGGGAGCTGTTGATGGCAAGCATGTTTCAATCGTCTGTCCTCGACAGTCTGGCAGCACATACTTCAACTATAAGGTAAAAGCTCATGTAGATTCACTTTGTGGGTCCCTCGCTCATTTTAGCATTGCAAGCTAACAAGGGCACTAGAGAGCAAAGTAGGTTTACTTGTTCTAGTAGTCTCCAACAATTCCAAAAAGGACACTTTTTTTCTAAAAGGAGGGCCAGTGAACTTAAAAAGGTGCAAGAAATGAGACTTGTAACATTACCTTGAAGTCCCCACACCAGCTTGCTGTGATGTGATGAATTGTGACACCGTCTGTTTGCGCCTGCTGTAATAGTTGTCCGTACATCTGGATTAGATTGCTTTATAAAGCAGTGGCCGCAAAGAACTAACAGACTATGAAGTCAAGCAGAAGACTAAAGGAAGTGTTTTGTTGTTTTGATTGAAGTGTATAAATGATAAATTGAAGGAGAAATGATAGTAAATGACAAAAGTACCTGAGTCCTGTGGCTACTGAACCTACAACTTTTGCATTATGCGAGACAGTTAGAGGACCAAGTTTCCATATCTTTTTCATCAACAGAAGAGTCAAGATGCCAAAGAACGCACAGAAGTTGGTGACATCACGCTGACATTGCAATTGAGGAGTTTTGCTGCAAATTGTAGGTGATGAATGTATGGGCCGTCATTTTCCTTTCTAGTAATCAGCCTCTCACCATGAAATTAACAGAGCTTTGAGAGAATGCTGCTTGTCTAAACTTAGAGTCTGTCTTTAGTAATACTGTATGCAGCCTGAGTGAGTGTGTTGGGTAAGCCTGCATGCATCTTCGATTGCTGGTCACATTTTTAATACATTTCACAGTGCTCATCTTTTTCTTTGCAATGACTTACAGGGTAAAGGCACTCTAGCCCTTCGAGACAGCATATCAGCTTTGCCAATTTGTTGCAGTGGTGTACCTACAGAAGCAGCACACATGTTTTCACTGTATGAATGGCCACTTCAGTTACTGACATTGCATGTTGCTTGCGAAGCGCTAATAAACGAGCAGAATTTATGTGGGATGCAGCACTGCTGGCACAAGACGTTCCAGTTAGATACTCATGATGTCATATTATCATCGTGTGGTATAGTTACACATGAGGTAGACCCAGTGGCGTAGCTAGGTCATTTGGCACCCGGGGCCCTTAGCTCTTCTGTCACCCCCCCCCCCCCCCCCCGAGTGTAGTCGAGGAAGGCGAGGATGTCGACAATTCTCGGGTGTCGTCAGACGTAAATGACCCCCCCCCCCCCCTACAAGCCCCTTGCACCCGGCGCCCACGGCCCCCCGGCCACCCCCCCCCCCCCCCCCGTTGCTACGCCACTAGGTAGACTATTGCCTATGTGCAGTTGCGCCTATAAGCCCACGTAAGTTGTCAAAAAAGAAAAGAAAGTGTACCAGTAATATTGCACCCTTTCATTCATTTTGGGCATATAAATGTTCATGGCTCCAACTGTGTTAATTTCATGTACCACGCTTGATCGTTCAGGGAACATTTTCCATAGTACTGATGGCAGTCGTGGACAGTGAGTGCAAGTATGTGCTCATTGATGTGGGCGCCGAAGGTCGGATGAGCGACGGTGGGACATTCAAGAACTCTGACTTTGGCCATGCCCTCAGTCCTGGCCAACTTGACATCCCCTCGCTTGGCTATCTACCGGGAACATCAATAAACGCTCCATATGCCTTTGTTGGGGACGAGGCTTTCCAGTTGAGGAAGGATTTCATGCGACCATTCCCAGCCAGGCACCTCAGCGACAACAAACGGATCTTCAATTACAGGCTCAGCCGGGCAAGGTATGGCGGAACAGTGTTTCTTTGATTTCATTGCAACACCAGCACTGTTGGCTAACAAACAAGTTCACATCCACCTACAGCTGGTAGCCACAACTCGGTGGTCCTTGTAAGCAAGTTTGTTAAAATGCACTTAGTCTCTGCAATGTAGAGCACTGCAGTTTAGCGTGAACATGAACACTTCGAGTAGCTATCGCACAAGTGGTTAGTGTACAGTGGTAATGCGGAAAATGTTGTGAACATTTTGTTTCAGAATTTTCCGTTCTTCATTCCGAATGTGGTTGTGCTCAAGAAACATGCTGGAAACAGTGAAATGTGAATGTGGTAGCGATTTTTACGCAGGCATTGGTCGAAAGTAGAAGGCAAGTACGACTCTATCTGTAAGAAAAGTAATAATTTGTTTATCAGGTCAATGTAAACTGCAGTTCATGTTTCCTGAAGCGTTGAATTATATTTACAATAATAGGTGGTGTCTGAATCTACGGCCCAGTAACCGTTCCCTCCACGTAACATAAAATGATCTCGAAAGCCATGCTTTTGCAGGCTGCATGCGCCAAGCTTTTTTCAACCAAACCAAGCTAAGTGATGGGATATGCCAGTAGTGTTATTATTGCAGGGCTGGCACCAATTCATGGCACAAATCGTCGATGGCATTTTGTTTCTCACAGTGCTCTGGGCACAAAATTGCAAACTTGGGTGCATACAGCAGCCCTAATATGCACAATACAATGAATGGATCTGCCCGCTCTGCTGCTCCACTCGTTACCATGAAACTAGCGCCGCTCATTAGTGTGCACTTTCCTGCTGCATAATACGTGTACAATAAATTGCAAAAGCCAAATTACATAAGTACTGCAATTTTAAACAACTATGTGCCACTTAATAACGATCGGCTAATGTACAGTAATCTCATATACCACAATAAAAGTACGAAGGGTTAATTGCCTATTCATGCTGGTTATTGCGATTTTGTATGCCAACTTAAAATTATAATTTCCATTGATGTCGTGATCGGCAGGCTCGATTGTATCACTATAAATAACGTTTTTTTTCTCATTTTTACTAACATCCCGCAAAATATTCTGGCTCGTTGTCAGTCCCTTAAAATAATTTGCAACACAGGTCTTGCACAAAGTTGCCCCGTGTATGTGTTGCTGACCTGGAAATGCGTAGTTATGTTTGCTGGTGAGCTGAAGTGGTATTCTCAAGTGATCATATTTAAACGTATCCACCAAAGAAAGCCCGAAACGCACCACGGTGTAGGGCAGCACGCGTCTACAATTCACAAGACACTAGGCAGATGTCCCTGTGTTTACAAAGAACCTTTACCCCGGACGCAAAGCTGCCATTACTTTGCCACTTACGCTTATTCGAGTACGTGCTCATGACGTGATTGTAAGTCCCATTATTTGTCATATCTAAGATCATTGCTCAAACTGTGCTTTGTTTCATTTCTGCAGGCGCTGTGTAGAAAATGTCTTTGGCATTACTGCTGCCAGGTGGAGAGTACTGTTGCGCACCATGAACCTGCAGCCGGAGAATGTTGATTTTGTTGTGAAAGCTGCCTGTGTGCTTCACAACTTCCTAACTATCTATAACCCCCAGGCCCACAAATTCCCAGATAGGGAAGATAGCTTTCGGAATGTTGTTGCAGGACACTGGCGGCAAAGCATGCAAAGTAGAGCAGGCAACGGTTTTTTTCCTATTGGAGCAACGCACTCAAGGAACCACCATGATGATGCAGCTGCTGCCAGGGACCTGTTCACTGCCTACTTCTGCAGCAGCGCTGGCCAGGTGCTTTGGCAGTGGCACCAACCAGGAGTGTCCAAGGAGGCAGCTCTTAACTGCACGAGATAGCAGCAGCAAAACATACTGACTGTACGTTTGGTGCATGGCTGGTGGTGCATGCTGAATGGTGCATTTCGTGCTCCTTCCCTGGCTATTCCGGTGCCTCCTTCGCCCATCGTTATGTTAACAGGGTGCTCCAGGTGACACCAGCAGGGTTAAAGCTCACCATTTCTCTTTTTGATGACTGATGACAGGGGTAGCATGACAAGAGCCAATGGTGTGTTCAGAGAAGGAAGGGGGGGGGGGGGGCTTGCCTATTGTGCATCACTGAACCTTTCGTGAGGCTCTGTTTTAACATTGTGTGAAACATTGGTACATACTCAGTAGTCTGTGTAGTTTTCATGATTGTGTTGGAGTAGCATGAAACAGATCTTTAGTTTTTCTTGTGTGGGCTCCTTTTATCCATTAGCGTTTCAAGAGTGTATGTGATATCAGGTGATAGAGAAATGTGCGGAATATAAACAACCCTTATATATAGCTTTCATTGATTACGAGAAAGAGTTTGATTCAGTCGAAACTTCAGCAGTCATGGAGGTATTATGGAATCAGGGTGTAGACGAGATGTGTGTAAAAATACTGAAAGATATATATAGCAGCTCCACAGCCACCGTAGTCCTTCATAAAGAAAGCAACAAAATCCCAATAAAGAAACGCGTCAGGCAGGGATATACGATCTTGCCAATACTATTCACAGCGTGTTTACAGGAGGTATTCAGAGACCTGGATTGGGAAGAATTGGGGACAAGAGTTAATGTAGAGTACCTTAGTAACTTGCGATTCGCTGATGATACTGCATTGCTTAGTAATTCAGGGGACCAATTGCAATGCATGCTCACTGACCCGGAGACGCAAAGCAGAAGGCTGGGTCTAAAAATTAATCTGCAGAAAACTAAATAATGTTTAACAGTCTCGGAAGAGAACAGCAGTTTACGATAGGTAGCGAGGCACTGGAAGTGGTAAGGGAATACATTTACTTGGGGCAGGTAGTGACCACGGATCCGGATCATGAGACTGAAATAATCAGAAGAATAAGAATGGGCTGGGGTGCGTTTGGCAGGCATTCTCAGATCATGAACAGCACGTTGCCATTACCCTCAAGAGAAAAGTGTAACAGCTGTGTCTTACCAGTACTCACCTACGGGGCAGAAACCTGGAGGCTTACGAAAAGACTTCTACTTAAATTGAGGACGCGACGAGCTATGGAAAGAAGAATGACGGGTGTAATGTTAAGGGATAAGAAATAGCCGATTGGGTGAGGGAACAAACGTGAGTTAATGACATCTGAGTTGAAATCTAGAAAAAGAAATGGACATGGGCAGGACATGTAATGAGGAGAGAAGATAAGTGATGGTCATTAAGGGTTACGGACTGGATTCCAAGAGAAGGAAAGTGTAGCAGGGGCAGCAGAAAGTTAGGTGGGCGGTTGAGATTAAGAAGTTTGCAGGAACAACATGGTCAGAATTAGCACGTGACCGGGGTACTTGGAGAAGTAAGGGAGAGGCCTTTGCCCTGCAGTGGGCATAGCCACGCTGATGATGATTTTCACCCTAATACGAACAATGTTACGCGTCGTGTGGAGCTTGCATTCACAGAACAGGACACAATTGATTTCAGGCGGACGAAATAAGCCTTTCTAGCAGTCAAATATCTCACTTTTGATACGCTGCCTGTTTAATTGCCCTTGTGCATTACTGTACAAGTACTTTACAAAGCCCTTCATGGTTTCAGTACAAGTTCTGGATACATGACTACACCCGTTTGTACGCGAGGGGCTGATCCAACAGAGTAATCAAGTATAAGGAGGCTTGTGCATGCTCTGCAACGTGACAACTATTACTTGGATAGCCTGAAGAATGCAGGAAAATATGCTGCGAGTGCTTGCTTACATGCGGAAGAAATGCTCCCTGCACCATACGTAGGTGCCTGCCTGTTTTCGTATATGCAAAGTCATGGCTTTCCTACATGGAATGGGCACCGCTATGGCTAATATTCACGCTACCAAACCTCCATAAAATTTGTTTTATGTGCCTACCTTTCTGAAGTTGGGAACCAAGAGCAAGGCATATATGTACTGAATATTTAAAATTTTGTTACTTTGATACCTATACTAAATAAAACTTATTACTTTCAGTCATGCTTCCTCAGGTGCTCCTTTAAAGTTTCACATATCAATTCAACCAGAACTCTTAGCAATTATGTGTGCCTTCCAAAACCAGCCTGTACAGTGCTCTAGACTCCACTTCCTTGTCCTCATCAACGAGCGTAAACAATGACAAGCATTGAACTAACATGGTTGCTTGGGCTAGTTGGTAATTCATGGCAAAAACTTCTTACAGTGCGAAACACAAGGACTGCGAAAGATGACAAACACTGCGCTGAATTCCAACAATATTTTATTGTGTGGCCACATCATGTGTATATATATATATACAAGAGAGGCCATGCACAAAAAAATGAAAGGCAGTGTCAAGGGGTGTTCTAACATGTTATTGTACTAGGAATATGGTTACCTGAAAGAAATGCACACTAGTATTTCGATCTGTTGAGATGCATGACTTCATTAGGTGGCAGCGCAATAGAGGGGGCACTAACGCACAAACTACCCCGTTTTCTAATGAAATCAGCAACAGCTTACAGCTCATGTGGGAAATTACCAAAGCATATTTCATCAGAAAACTGGGTAGTTTTCACATTAGTGCCCCCTCTATCGCACTGACACCTTGTGCAGTCATGTATCTAAACAGATAGAAATAGTAATGCGCGTTTGTTTCATGTGACCATGTTCATAGTACAATGACTTGCTGTAAGAACACCGCATGTGACTGCCTTCCATTTTTCTGCGCATGCTCTCTTGTGTATGTACACATGATGTGGCAACACAATAAAATTGTTGGAAGTCAGCGCAGTGTGTGTCGTCTCTCGTAGTCCTTAAGTTTTTACCAATCTCAAGCATGCTGAGTGTGCTTATTACTCTTTGAAGGAATCCTGAAATGACAGAATTGTATTGGTGAGTTATATGACTAAAGTCCACACACGTATGTGCAGCAGCAAAGCTGAAATCTAATTTACGAGTCTGTCCTGAGAATTATTTTTGCTACTCTTGAGGTTCTTTTTGTTCAGTGCTTCCTTGCTATTTTCCTGAACTGCGCCATCATTAAGGCCTCTGGCTGTTCATGGGGACAACATATTTTTGGATTGGATTGTAAAGCTTTATTTGTCCAACAGATGTAGGGAAGGCTTTAAGCCTTCCCACCTAGACGACAGCCAGGAGTCCTTGGAACCTAGCGGCGGTTTCGGCCAGTCGGACGGTGTTCAGTTGAATGTCCGGATCGGAGCTGAGTAATAAGTTCTTCCATTGTTCTAAAGACGTTATTCTTCCCTCAGAGGGAGCCTGTGGGCATTCCCACAGAATGTGATTAAGATTAGCCCTGGCTTTACATAGCTTACACCCGGGTGTAAGCCCGGGTAACCCGGGCTTACACCCGGGTAGTAGAGGCTGCACGACACCGGGCTTGGAAACGAGTTGGTTTGGAGGCGACGCCAAGTGGAGGCCTGGCTCTTGTTTAAGTATATATCAGCCGGAGGATATTTAACCCGGCCTAGTCAGTAGTGTTGTGTGATCTCTCTGTAACACACTAAACGGTCCCGCCCCGTGAAGCCTTCGGCTAGGCCACCAGCTCGGAATGTAAGTCCTCGAGCTAATCCGTGGGCCGTAGACATAGACAACTGCACTGTGGTGTCAATTTCTAGACCAGTTTGACAAATTGCTTCCATTGGAGTTGTGTAACAACTATTAATATAGTGTGAGCTACCGTTTTCACTATAGCAAATCATAAGTAGGCAGTTTCCTCGGGAGATGATGTGCGTTTGACACAACTACTTTTTTTTGTATTTTTGTCAGTTTTGTGATGAGGTGCATGCATGGTTGCAAGTTAAATTCAAGGTATCCAGTGAAGGTCAATAACCAGACACTGGCCAAGATGCAAGGTAGAGATCAGACTGAAAAATTTAACACAATTGCAATGAACCAAAGTGTACTGTGTTAGGATTCGAAAAGGTGCTCTATACACAGATGTGGAACCGGTGGCGTCATTCGGGGTACATAAAATGTTCTGCAGCTGCAACTGCATAGTGCTCGCAACTGCTGTAGAAATACTTCCCCACCCTGGCCAACTATGCTAGCGAATAGTGCGGAATTAGCATAAATTCGTACTTTAATTTTGTTGTGAAAGCTCCATAAT
The DNA here is from genome assembly GCF_023375885.2 of Dermacentor andersoni. NCBI lineage: Eukaryota > Metazoa > Arthropoda > Arachnida > Ixodida > Ixodidae > Dermacentor > Dermacentor andersoni. The sequence goes on along the minus strand of NC_092822.1, from coordinate 106,609,532 downwards.
ACCACATTCCACTGCGACTGTATTCTTCGCCTAGTGGCCTACTATTTGCGGCTCATCTTCAGTTTCCTCTCCCTTCAAGGTGCTTCGGTCAACTTCACTTTAAAATGCGGATAATCTATTGTTGTACATACCTGTGCGGCTACATATTCAATCTGAACAAACTTGGCTCTGCATACACTATGCGTACACATATTGCTAGAGGCTTTTCAGTGTCGTCAATTTGTATTTCTTGTGTTCTGTGTGCATGTTTATTCCTATAATGTTAATCTGGACATTCACCTGCCAAAAAATATTTGCTGTTTATTTTTTGAAGTGTTTTTATTTCAAATGAAAAACAATGCAAACTCATGCTTCGCTGTCTGTTAGTACAGAATAAACATGTAAATATACGCCTTACATCTAATATGCTTAATTGGGAGTTGTCTGGTACTCTGGTCACATTGGACACTTCAAAGAAAACTAAACAATTACTCATTAGCTACAGAGCAAACTCCATGTTGAGCAAGCCACGAGGATGAAACTGCTTCACTGCTCGAAACCAGAGCGCAAGGGGCCATTGCAGCAGGCCACCGCCGTGGGTGCCAATAATGGCATGCACGCCACTGTGCGGAACAAATGTCAGATCAACTGGAAGTTGACAGCACAATGCTACCCCACATCTCACACCAACCCTTCATTCAGAAAGGCCTACTAAATTAGCCTCCTGCCTGTGTTATTGAGTGCTTTTTGTAGACGCCTGTTCAGCTTGCAGTGAACTTTTTCTACTTATAGCATTGTTTTCCACTCTGACAGCGGCTTCTGTGAATGCAGTGATTTGTAAAGAAAAAAGAACATGAATTCGTGAATAAATACCATTGTGAAAAAAGACTGCTGTTCACTGTTTTGATAATAAAGAGTCGCAGAGATTAAGCATGGCCGAAAATATTAGAGCCGAATGGCCTGCTCCCATGCAAGAGCCACACCCGGCTTGTGACCAGCTGAAGGGAAGTGGAAGTCTATGGAAGTGCTCTTGTAAGCTGGGCAGAAAATCAATGGCAAGTCCCATGTGACACGTAATCATTTTTCTAGGATGTCAGGGCATCAATACTGTATCACGAGGTCTCCACATCGAGCAGCTGGTGAACTGCAAGGCAAGCTTTGACTGAATAACTACCATGTTTTGTAACTGGTTTCAACATATCAAGCGAGTCTTTGCCGACATTGCCAAAATGACAGCATCAGATACCAGAAACATGGCAATCTGAACGTTTCAATGGTTGTCCTTTGCCGACTTGTACTATAGAAGCACTGACAACGTGACAGAGTGCAAAGATGCATAATTGCTTCAAGTGTCCAGATTTATTTCAGAATACCAAACATTTTCCAAAGTAATTGTACGTCATCAACACACTTCTTCAAAAGCTTCCTCCCCTGATTTCTTTGCGCATGCTGATATTGTGTTGATTCCCAACAAATTCATTTCCCTCACCTTCACATTTTAAGTTTGCGCCATACACAATTGCTGTAGTATTTTATTGCACAGCACTGAACTGCATAGCCAACCATTGTTACACTTCAGAAGGAATATCAGGAAGCATACTATTAGGCACATGCAATTTTATTGCGCTTGTTCAATACATATTAAAAAAACGAGGAAAGAACAGTCAGACTAGAAAAAGATTGATGACATTGCACTGAAATAAAGTACTCAAAATGACTGTACTAGTGTTCTATAAAAGAAAATTAGGAAAACGCGAAAAACAAGGAAAGACTTTTCCTTTTTATGTATGTCCCTCCACTCTCTGGGCTTTACCAGAAATGATTTGCCAACAATACGCTTTTGATGCAATTCATTACCCAGGCAATGTAAGCTTGGATGATCACTTTTAGTGCACACTGACTAAACAACCGCTTGAATCATACAACATGCCTTGTACTGTGTCACATGAAATAAAAGCTGCTGCCAAAAACGATAACCTGAGAATGTCACCACTGGACTCCGAACACAAAGATGCATATCAAGATTTCAGGTACAAACACAAACTCCAAGACTAAACATGGCAAGTTTATGGAAAGGCATGCAATTGAAAAAGAACGGTGAAGAACATCTATCACAGACGTCACTAAATTCAACAAGAAGCATTAAAGTTCAGCAGGCACAGGGGGCCTTCATGTCACAGCAGATTTCATGTGTTTTGAAATATTCTCGTGTGCTACAAGCACTTGCACTTTCCATCTGCTCAACGCAAAGTGCTCTAGACGTTACTACAGTTGCAAAGTCAACACTCCCATTACAATACACAGTGCATAATGCAACAGATTTAATAACGCATGACACTAGCCAATGGCAGCCTATCTGCCATGCCTATCTCGCGGTGCTGTGTACAGGTGATGCATCAGTTGTTAAAGTTATAGCATGTACAATCGAGCCCACTTATAGCGATACCGGTTTTAATAATATGTTGGTTATAACAATGAAAAGCTGCTGCACAGTCACCATTTGTATGTTTTCCATGGTGAAATAATCCACTTACTAAAATGCCCCGCTGCTGCATTATTGGTTATAACGATTAAGTCTAACTGCTGGGTGTCCATGCCAGAAGGTATTGAAATTCGAAATCCTTGAAAAGAAAAAAAATGAAAACGAGAAATTCGAGCTGCTGAACGATGGCCCGCTGCCCCAACGGCTGCCGTGCGCTCATTTTCTAGCCCTCTTCGCGCACCTCTCTCCCGTCGCTCTTGGACTCCTCCGAACACGAATGGGCAGCACCTACAGCTCTACGCCGCACCACCCTCTGAAACATGAACGGACCGCGCCAACTGCACTGCTCCCAGATTGTTCGCTGGCTCCTCATTCAGTGCAGTTATGCAAAGAGTTTAATCGCTCGTGCTCGTCTTTGTTGGCTGCAATGAAATTATTCCTGGCCACGTGGTTTCTCAGCCTTCTCTGAATTGCTGCTGAAACGGGAGATGAATGATGCGCCCACTTATCATCGACAACACACGATGTTGCCAGTGTAAAGAAAGCACACAGCTATATATATGGAAACTAAGTGCTTCCAACCGATGAGGCGATCGTCGCAAACATGCTTGCATTGGATACTCACGGCAACGACAGCAGCAATGACTCGGTAGGGCAGGCTGCCTCAACGTTCTCTTCACAGAAGGACCGCCAAGTGATGCAGTGCCTCCAGTGCTTTGTTTTCGTGAGGAAACTTTCACTGCACTATGTGGAGTACCTGGATGCCTTCATGAAGGATGACGGCAAGGTTTGCATAAAGCATGCAAGGCTGACGGACATAGGGTTTACTCGTACAAGCCAGTGAGAAGTAGGTGGCGGGATGATCGTGCGATCTCGCCTCAGCATTTCTTCTGGATCTCTCAAGCTGACAGGCTGCCGCGGCAAACTTCTCGCACTCTTAAAGGTCCCTTTTGGAGCCACCAAAGCGATGCCTTGGTGGAGTTCGCTTATCACTTGCCACCCGTAACCCTTCTTAGCAGTTGTAATAGCAGTGCCATTCTATAACGACAGCCGTGGCTTGGTACATGAGATCGGAGCGCCCAAGAGGCAGTTAAACGAGTGAACACAATCAGCAGCCTGATGGAGGAACGTGGTGGGGTGGGGCACTGGCTTCCGCGCCATTATAGTTCTCTGATAACAGCCCTGCCATCCCCCATTTTGATTTTTTCATGCAACCCGGCTTGACAAATATCAATTATATAACAATGTAATTTTAGTGGCACTTGAGTATTGTTATAAGTGCGTTCGACTGTAGTACTAACATTCGTGCTAAAAAAGAAAATGTTTGCAGTCACATCAACAGCTATTTGCTTGAGTTTGGGAAAGGCATTCCAATGCACAAGTCTTGTAATAAGCATTTGTTACTGAAACATTTATGTCCAAGTGGATTCAGTAGCACCCCATGCACATACCACATTTGTCTTGTATCAGCATGAGAATAATAAGAGCTGGTCTCTTCAGTCGTGCATACGGTAGCAGGTCACTTCGCACGAGTTCATTTTGAAAGTTTGGCCTGATGCAAACATCACAGCCATCCCAGCCAAGGCGGCCACATTTCATTGAAGGGGAAATGCAAAAATGCTTATGCACCATACATTGGGTGCACGTTTAACAAGCCCAGGTGGTCAAAACTAATCTGCACTACCACCGCAGGCCCCATAATCATACTGTTTCAGCATGTAAAATTCTTTAGGTTAATTGAATTAAGCATCACTGCTGAATTTGTAAGGCAAGCATTCTCCTTTCAGCAAGCTGCTGGAAGAAACATAATTATGCACATCCTGCTGTGCATCACCGCCACTACCCACCACCTCTCCCGGCCAAGGAGAAAGTGTATTCTCCATGCAGCATTACAATTTTCTTTCTATATTGTTTTGTGTGAAGTGGTTGTGTTGTCAAAAGTACAAGCTAAAGGCCAATTACAATAAAAAATAATACTTTGCCCAAACAGGCTGCAATAGTACTATACGTGGTGTTTCTTTTTGGTACACGCAAACTTTATAAATATGCAAATGCCACTTAGCTGGACAGAACCAAGGTAATGTTTCCCGTCGCCTGGAAATATTTGAATATTTCTTGCATTCTGCCTAATTAGATGACTAGTCTTAACGTAATTCTTAATTAATATAAGTAGATGAAAAGTATCAGTGAGAAAATTGTAGAGCAACATAAAAAAATCAGATACAGCTTTCTGTTGCTCAGCACATTCTATAAAAGTGTTTTTCCAAGAGTGAAAAAAGCCAGCGAATGCATGCGCAATTGCAGCAAGGCTGGCCGCTTGAGGCACTCTGCGTATACTCCTCAGCACTGTTCTCCGAGGTCATGTCAAGGAGCAACACGTGCGGTGCCCCATGTCGCTTTCAACAAGCGGTAATAGTGGCATTTTTTCATATATAGGTCTATTTCTACGAGATGTTGAGGATGCATTCCCTACCATTCGAAATGTCAGAATTTGCTTGCATGCAGGCTCTATATGTACGCTATATAAAACTAGGTTCCTTACGCGGTCCCAAATTTGTTGCGGTTGGCCTTTAATGCCCTATATGGGTGTGTCTGGCGAGGTACATTTCGCGAATGGTTTCGCACAGCAGGGCATGCACCCAGACATGGAAATTTCTATGAAGAGCGCCTCCTGTGTTTGGTTAGTACTATACAAAACGCGTGTATTGCTGGACAAGCACATTGTGTTTTGCAGAAGAAAAATCTTTTCATATTTATACCTACACGTTGACGGATTTCAAGTGCACATGCTGCATGTAAGCCTAATGGAGAGTTTTAGATTAGGGAACGCAAGCGGCTTGCGTACGCAAGAGCTAGGGGTGACGGTAGTGCGCATGCGCAGACCTAGACGTAGGTGTCTGTGCATGCGCAGTACCGTCGCTCTTAGTTCTTGCTTACGCAAGCCACTTGCGTCCCCTAAACTTAAAACTCTCTAATGTTGTAATCGGAGTGTCAAGTAATGAAATTATGAAATTCTGCGAAAATTCATTACCAACTTTGTTTTCAGTTAACATCTTTCATGACTAGATTATAAATAAATAAATATTTCAGCAAGAAAAAAGTTAATAACATCATGAACTGGATTTACCTCAACTTCCCATAATACTGATGCCACGCACGTCCTTGAGTACTGTATTACTTTAGCTTGACTTCATATTTGCCTTTAGGATGCCTTTAAGCATACTGGCTGCATATTGAAAGAACTCAGACTCCCCTTCCCCGCACATTTACTCTGTAAATAAATAACGAATCAAAAATTCAAACTCTATATTTGGCTGCAGTAAAACGAAGCTGCTTTAGTGACGGCTATTTGTTACTCCTTTTTCTTCACATTGTTTTCCCCTTATTTAACAATTGACTGTGTAATGCATTTAGCATTTTCTTCTACATTGAAATAAACAAACACATCAATGAAAAATTAAGCCAATCGTCTGCAAATTCTTTCACTAGTTCTAGCATTTCTATTTTAAGTTCTAACTGCCTCTCTTCAGGCACACGCTCCATGTACTTGGCCAGACATAGCCCAAAATGTTCATGCTCATCGCGTGGCTCTGTTTTCTTCAGAGCTTCGCAAAGGTCGCCGAAATGTGCGTCTGTTTCGCTAGTGTCGTGCTTTCTTTTGCTGCCCTTGCGCTGGGGGGTAAAATCATTTTTTTTTTTAAATCCCTAAGCGCAGTTGTTGGCACTGCATGCGTTTGCAGCTGGCAAAGTGGTGGCCGAGAGGGTGTTGCAAGACTATGTCCGAGTTGACAGAGCCTTCTAGGAGAACATCTCTATCTATGTCTTCAAATTGCACGATGTTGTTAAGAAGCTCCTGTGCACTCGGCTGACAGCTAGCAGTTGGGCTTGCTGGCCTCACTGGCTGGCTTGCAGGGCTTACTGGCTGGCTTGCAGGGCTCGGCAGATGGCTTGCAGGCCTTGGCGCCTGGCTTGCTGGGCTCACTGCCTGGCTTCCAGTGCTCGCCGACTGGCTTCCAGGACTTACGCACTGGCTTGTCTGATATGATGTGTAATTGCCCGACGTCCTACACGAACAAAAAGGCCAAACTTATCTATGAATATGTACAAATATTTCTCTTGCAAACTATTTCAACACACTGACATGAAATAAAGATTCTAACGGGTATTCCAAAGTTATCTTGTATACTATTACTGTTGTTAGCATACTGTTATGCTGTGATAGAAAATGCCACCACCAACTTGTTTGCAGCACTGCTGTAATCATGAAACAGAAACCTCCAAGTCATTACCAAGTTTACAGATATGCGATTGGCCGAGGCCGTTTTAGAGCAACTCTATAGAGCAGCCAAAAGTGCGTATCGGAGCATCTAAAGGCTTATATCAGCAGAAAGATTCGTTTTGAGGGAAACAAGACAGCTTACAAAAAGAGAAAGCCCTACTTGAGGCAGAACATAGGTGTGCACCAAAAAATGCATCTTATGGTACCAGCCCCCACAACTTTAGTGCGAAAATACAGTGGCCAGACCAGGCATTTCCAACATGTGTAATACGACCATAATTTCCATCCACTGCCACAACTCTGTGGCTGCTCATAGGTCATATTCCTTGCATTAGCACTATTGTAATAGCGTATTTCTTTAAGAAGACAAAGATGCATATCATTTTCATAACATGTATACCGGTGCTTCTTGCATTATTCGTTTCACTGGGCACGAGCTGTGCCCTATCTCATTTTCTTCCTCTTGATGCGGTTATGTAAGCAAGGGACAATACAAAAGTATACATTTTGCCTTTCAGCATGTTTACCTTGTCAATGCATCACACGTGTCCCAAAGCATGAAACTTTACAGTGGCAATTGTGTAGCCACAAGAGATTGCCTCAAATAACAAACTTAAATACTATTGCACTTTGTCATTTGGCACGTAACTAAGGGTAAAGAAGCACTGTGCTCTAGCTTCGAAAATCCTATAAGGTACCACTTCTGTATTGCAGAATAATGAAGTAAGTGGGGAACTTAATTTCAAAATGACTGTATATGCAAATAATGAAAAAGACTGTAAAACATGAAACACTAGTTACAAGTTGCAGTGTAAACATGCATGTAAAAATGTTACACATGAAATGAGGAGACAAATTAATGGCTTGGTGGCGCGTCATGAATGAGGCAAATTTGCCCTCTGCCCGTTCTGTGTGCGGCAGTGCTCGTGCTTTTTTTTTTAATTATGAATACTGACTTGTTCAAGCTAATCGCATTTTATCTAGACTAACAGATGCCTTGTCTTTGTTTCAGCAAGCCTAGCCTGCCCACTTTGCACCGATATGTTTGGCCTTTTCACATCATTCACCTAAATCGCAATCACAGTTTCTACTTCCTGCTGGAGGAAGTACATGATGGACTATGTTATCGCTTGTGGTAGTTAAGGCACCTCAACCTGAAGATATTAGTTTCGTTTTCAAAAGTAGCATACAGCAACTTCCATACAGCAAGTGAGCGCATGGAGTTCATTGTAGTAATCGGGATATGTCAAAGCACCATAACGTTACCTGCAGCTTTGCATGACCGGACTGCTGATTAGAAGCAAAGTGGTCATATTACTGCAAGTGAAATACTATTGCACTCAATGTAACCTACGTGAGAATGCATGGCAAAGCGCTCGCACATTGCAGGTTGCACTAAATGTGAGAGTACATCACAAGATGTGCCCACAACTAACTTCACGTTGTGTGCCGTTCAGTTTTCACCTCCAGATAACCACTTCAGAAGCCCGAATTTGCAGAAGTAGGACACTTGTATTCGGTAATTACGTACCCAAGGAAGGTAACTGTGACGCAAAAGTACCTGTCCAAGAGGACAGAGAAAAATTGTCCTTGCATTTTACAATAAAAGTGAGCAAAGGAACAGCACATTAACATGTATCTGCAAAGGATAGCATTGCTCAAATCTTTGCACACCTGTGTGCATATTCAACAAGATCAGCGATGTCAGTTATCAATGCTCGTACTTCAAAAAATGCACACGCTGCACTATGCGTGGTAGGTAAAAAGAAACCACACTTTGTAAATAAATAGCCCGCCAACATGCACAGCGTGTGTGCTGCAGCTACTGAGCACACATAGTGGCAGGCTTAGACAACAAACTGCCATTTACCGCGTTTTACTCTGCCTGTTACTTGACGCGCCGTAGCTGCTGAACTGAGCACGTGCCTAAGCTGTTTGCCGGATTAGTGCCCAGGTGACAATGAAAGAGCTGGAAGAACAATGTGTATGTGACTGAAATTTTGCTACAAACTTGGCAAAACGTTCACACAGGCATTACATTGCATAGCCAAGCAAAAGGGGAGAACTAGATGAGTAGCATTCAGTGCTACGAGTTGTTTAAGTGGCTTGAACACAGCAGAATGTCAGTTGGCGATCATCCCAAGCCTGGACAACCTTCCACATCAACAGACGATGACCATGTCGAGAGAGTTAGTGCTGTGATTTGTGCAAATCGTCGTTTAACTGTTCTAGAAGTAGCTGACAAGTGGGCATCAGTGCCGGATCATGCCATCAAATTTTGAGCGACAAACTTGAGATGCGTTGTGTCTTTGCGAAATTCGTGCCGCATTTGTTGACTGATGACCAGAAACAGACTAATGTTGAAATTGGCCAGGAACTGCTTGCCACTCCCTATGAAAACTTCCTTCAGAATGTAATAAAAGGTGTACATTAAAACGAAGGTGCAGTCGCAGTGAGTGAGCAAAGGGTCTCCTTATCAAAAAAAAAAAAAAAAACACGCATGAGTCAGCCAAACAGCAAGGTGATGTTTGTGTTTTTGACTGCAGAGGAATTGTACATCAGGAAATTGTACCATGGGGTCACATGGTAATCAAGGAAGTCTGGCACATTTGAGGGTTGCTGTGCACAGTCCTGATTTGTGGGAAAACCAGACTTGCATGTAGCATCGTGATAATGCACCGGCCCACGTGTCGCTCCTTGTCCGCAGCTATCCAGCAAAACGTCACACTCCTGTTGTGCCCCATGCACCGTATTCTACAGACCTAGCCCCAGCTGACTTTTTCTTGTCTCCCAAAGTGCAAACTATGTTTAAAAGGCATTGTTTCCAAACCACATAGGACATTCTACACAATGTGACAACAGACCTGCACTCCATCCTAGAAGTCGTTCCTGGAGGCTTTCCAAAAAAACGGGAGAAACGATGGGGACAGTGTATTGCCAGTAGAGGGGCTACCTTGAGGGGCACAGTGCTTAATATGTTGTGAAATAAGCAGTAAAGACGCTATAGCAAAGTTTCGGTTTGAGAACACATTCCATACAATAAAGGTATCCAAACACAGAACTACAGCTGTGTGTACAAATGACCTTAAAAAATTTTGGCAAAATTAACACTTACACCCTTGTCTGCATTGTGTCCTTCAAGAACAGCAGCGCGTCGAAAAGGGCCATGAACTCTCCGACGATTCGGCATCCTCTTGGCTGGCGCCACTTCTGAGCTGATCCTTGTGGGCAAAGAAGAGGCGCCGAAACTTGTGCCGTAGCGACTTCCATCGTTTCTGGACAAGTTCAACGTCTTCTGCACAAATGACAATCAGAAGAATGTATAGTAACAGTGCTGACATAAGCAAAGCATCAAAATCCGCCAGTCAACTCACCTTCAATGCCCACCCCAACGGGCATGACGACGCCTGCTACTTCACGCCACAGAGCCGCTTTCACAAATTTGTTCTTGTGCTGTCGGTGCCGGGCCATCCATAAAGCTGGCCGCTGCTCAACAACAGCGATCAGCAATTCAGGGTCAGCGATCATTCCGGCCATGTTTCTCGGACACACACAACGAACTACACGCGAACAGCAAGCACGGAAACAGCACGGCAACAGCAGACAGCATGACCCGTAGCAATCGACCAGGAAGTGTCGTCGTGTACGGTGGAGGCTTCCAGTGAGGTTGCGCTTTCCGCGCAGTTTCGCAAGGCCGAAACCGTCGATTTGTTTGCCGGCCACTGTTTGCCGGTTATCGCCAGCCACTGGTTTCTATACGTGTTACCCCGCCATTAGCGGATTTATTCTTCGTGTACTGTTTTTCACGGATATCTCTGGTTCAGTTCTCGCGCACATGCAACTGATGCCTGAAAGCTGTGCAAAGTTCACACGCAGCTGTATCGAAGGGCAACTTGTCGATCGCGTGGCATCACACAAGAATCATTTGTCCTCAAATTTAAAAACGTTTTAACATCGTAAAATGCACAAATCGGAAAAAAATACACAACGCATGTGGTCATATATTCCTGAGATGTGCCGGAGAGGGCGACGGCTGCCTTCGTCAACGGTGACGACGGATTCCGGTCTTGACAGCAAGCACGCCGAGGCTCACCGCGCCAACTACATTTCAAATAGCTGTACTCCAACCTTGCTACTAAATTCACTTCCTTCAACAGAGTTTCTTAGCTGGCCTCGTTCACTCGCCAGTTACGAACTCGATGGACCCGCTAGGTCTACGCGTAACGTAAACAACATCGGTGATAGGCGAGTGCTGATTATCCAGACTTCGGAACTCGTAAACATGTTTCCATTCGTTTTGAGCACAACAAAATACACATACAAGCGCAGACGTTGCGGGAATCGTGATTCGGTTGGCTGTTTTAGCAGACGATCGCACTGAGCCCGGCGGAACCCAGTGGGCAGGTTGGATTAGTCGGCGTCGTTCGAAGTCGCTTCGGATCCACGTCGCACTGCCACAACCCACGGTCGTCTGTCGTGTCGTCGTCGGCATACTATTACAACACTGTCTTTCAGGAACACTATCGCTCGCGTCCTACGCCCAAGGAACTCGGACGATCGTTGGTGCTGGCGCCTTCGTATGGGCGGCCATCATAGGCCTAGCAGCCGGAGGCTCCGCAGCCTCCGATTGGTTGACGCCTGCGACGCGTCGCAGCCTCTCATTGGTGCACGCCGGCGCAGCTTCGCCGCGCGTCGGCAAACTTCTAGCATCGGGAGTAGACATAATCGCTGCGCGTCGCTACGCTTCGCCGTGTTCCCGACCGACGCTTTTGACGCTTCGGCGCGTGCTGAAGCTTTCCGGCGCGTGCCAGTGGTTGGGGCATTACAGTGTATCGTGTCCCAAAGATAGCCAGCTCGCCTGGATTGCGCGTTGGCTACCGTCGGCGTCGATGAGCGGAAGTGGTCCGAGTTCATGCGCGCCACTGGAAGCTTAAAATGGGCCCCGCTGAAGAGCAGCCAGGTTTGATTGTTTCATTTCGAGCGCGCCTGGTACAAACAAAATCCGCTGGGCTTACAGAAGTCCGCTAATCTTCCGTCAAGACTACGTACCCCTGAGCCTGAAGCTGTGCCAACCTTTATCTCGCCTTGTGTTCGGCTCCAGAATAGGCTTCCTTCCCAAAGTGCTCTCGACAAATGGTTCGTACTACTTGTAGCGGTGCGTACACACATTGATAGCTGTCGTTAGCCGAATTTTCCGAGTGGCCGCATTGTAGTGGATCCAATCGAACGTGGTTAGCCCCGTCTACTACGGCGGCGACTCCCGTAAGCAGGAAAAAAATTACCGTAGACACTGGAAATTCTAACGTGTGCTTGGCGAAAGCCTTGTGGTCAACCCAATGAACCAGACGCTGCTGCCGTCTGCGCTCCCCTTCCCTGGCTTTGATGTTCGGTGACATGGCCAGTCGCTGCTGCCGTCTGCGCTCCAATTCATTCGCTTCGGTGTTCGGCGATATCGCCGGTCGCTGCTACCGCTTTCGTTCTGCTTCCCTGCCTTTCGTACCCGGCGATCTAATCAGTCGCTGTTGGCGTTTCCGTTCTGCCTCCCTTGCTTTCGCATCTGGTGACATGTTCAGTCGTCACATGCGCATTCGCTCCTTGTTCTTCTGGCGTTTGGTGTTGGGGGAACACGGCGTCCGCTGCCGCTTCCCCGAACCGCTTGGCGCGGAATCACTGAGCCGCTTTGGAGCTATGCGTTTCACTCACTCGACTGCGACGAGACGTCTGGCGAAGGAGCGACGATGCAGCCATAGAGAAAGGGATAGAACAAGAGCGGACACTCCCATAGAGCCCAGCGGCCGAATTGACTGCAGCGCACCAAGCCGTGGATGTTAAAACCAGAAGCACACTTCCGGTTTCGGTTTTGTGCGCGCGCGTTTTGAATACTAGCTGGTGCGCGTCACGCCGGCTCAGTCTTTTTTTTTTGAGTTTGTAGCAAATATTTATATATTTATTTTGTGTTTATTAAATATTTATTCCAAATAATTTTATTAAGTAAAATTGATTGCGAACGATATTCACAAGCCTCCACTGAATATGTGCCACGTGCAATTTCATAAAGACGCAAGACACCTTGTGAAATGAGGAAAAATTAATGTTTACTTTATTCTTTGAAAATGTTCGTCGCGGGTTTTTTGTGCATTCATCCAACGTTGTGGCACCAGGTAAGCAGCAGTAGTTTCCGCAGGAAGCTCCACCAGACGACGTGAGCTGAAAAAATTACAAGCGTTATTTTGGTATTAACATGTAAGAATAATGCCTGTAAAGGCGAAGCGTGCGAAAGTGGTGAGTGGGCGGCATTACAAACAAAAGCAGTTAATATTTACACACACGGCGTAGAAAATACCCGACTCATCCCAAGCAAAACCCTACAGTCAGCAGCAAAAGTTTGCGGGATCTCCAGTGCGTGGCGGAGCGACGCGAAACTGCATTGCGGCGCCACCTGCCGCAACCGCGCCCAGTGTCGAGGCTAATGGCACTTCCGCGTCAGGCATTCTTTGCGCATGTCTGTCCTTTCATCGCTGTCAGGCATGTCGCATCGCTTGGTTCCCCGGGATGCGCTTTTAACACACGTTATAGCCGCTGAATCGCTGTAGGACCGTCACCGCGTGTCTGCGTCGGCTGCTGCGATGGTGGGCGGAGATTCCGAGTATCTTTCGCGCGGCAGGCTACGTTCTCTGAATAAATGTCATCTTCCATGTCGTGTTGCCGAACAAAGAAGCGCCATTTTTCTACTGATAACGCGAGCATCAATGCGCTGTCTTTGTGACCCACAATTCCTGTCCGTCCTTCACTGCTTCTCAAACCACAGTTTGTGTTGTAGCGAGTATTCCGACGATGCCGCCTCGCGTTCCGGAACACGAAAGAAGGTACATTGCACGCCTCTTCGTGGAGCGCGTGCCCTAAAAAGAAATACGTCGCCTGACAGAAGGTCTAAATGAGCTGTAGCGCGAGTGGTAAAAGCCGTCCGAGACGATAGAGGAAGGATTGCTGACGCCCACCGCAGTGGAAGACCGAGGATCTCTGGCGAAGAAGAATACAAACTGATTATTGCCGCTGTTGTCGCTGATCCTTCTTGAGCGCCAAAGAAATCAAGAACGAGCTCGGCCTTCATATGTCATGCGATACAATTAGAAGGTGCCTTAAAGAAGCGGGATTGCGAAATTGTGTCGCAGCTCAAAAGCCATTCTTAACAGAGAACCAACGAGCGCAGCGGCTGGAATTCGCTAGGGCGCACGAGCATTGGGGTGTTGAAGAATGGTGCCAAGTCATCTTTACTGACGAATCCACGTTCTGCACCAGGTGGGACCAACAGCAGAGTGTTTGGTGGCCTCTGAACTGCAGGTATGGCTGTTCACGTCTTTAACACAAAGTGTTTCAATATAAGATACGACTCTGTACTGCAAAACGAAGTGGAACCTGCATTTTGTCTTTGGCGAGCAGCTTACTGCCTAAGTGAATACTAAGCTGTCTAAGAGTACTGTCTAAGGATACTGTCTCAGTAAATATGCCCGCTGTATTTGTTTCCTCAGCCCTCATAGAGAAATTTAGGAACTCCGCTAGCAGCGTTCTCGTCACTAAGGCATTTCTTTTAGTTGAAATGTTTTTTTTTTTTTTTTACTTAAAAGCACCCAATTCTCAACAGGGCAAACAGTCATGACAGTTTAGTTTAGCTTTCCTTTTCGCCCGCCGAATTCTGTTAAGGAAGCCTATTGTCTGTGACGATAAATGTACTCGCCGCAGATATGGCGCAGTTCATAATGGCAGTTTTTTTTTCTCGATATTTTTAGATACCGACCGGAGTACACGCAGTGTGTGCTGTCGAGTGGATGGTGCAGCGTTGCCGTCTGGGGAGCCATCAGCAAAGATGGACTTGGCCCTTTAGTCCGCATCGATGGAACGTTTAATGCTTAGTCGTACTGCGACATAATTAAGGAGACCCTGGTGCCGTACGCCCTGAACAGCCCGTTCCCTGACGGGTTTTACTGGCTGCAGCACGACCGTAGCCCAGTGCATACTGCGCGCCTTGGGGGAGCTACTCTCGACTCTTGCGGTGTGCTGCGTTTGCCATGGCCTCCAAGCGGCGCGAATGTCAATCCAATTGAGAATCTGTGGGGCATAATGAAAAGGCGCCTCGCTGCCCAAAGTCATCGCATCCCCAACGGCGATGCTCTTTGGAGAGCAATCCAAGAGTCATGGGACGCACTAAGAGCAGAAACTGAGACTGTAAGGGCGCTGTATGCGTCAATGCCACAAAGAATTGCCGAAGTCATAGCTTCAGAAGGCCACTACACCGGCCACTAACTGGCACTTGCCCTAGAGTTTTCTACATGCTGTCTTGTTTGCTTGCTTTTTCTGTTTGTGTGTGTGTGTGTGTTTGAGCAAAACATCCCAGTGTAAATATATCCTTTTCACTACCATTGATTTGGTGCTTATTTTTCACATTTGCAAATGCTTTCTTGTAGCCTCATGCTCAGAATCAAACCCGGGCACGCAATTTATCCTATTTCACATCAGGTGCCACATTGGAGGTGTATGCATTCTACAGTTAAGCATGATGACACGATAAACTACCGCGGCAATCATTTTTTTTTTTTTTTGCGGTAACAGAACGTGAGGACCCACGCGCCGTGCGATGATACAAATGACTGTAGATAATAATATGATCCAGATCACAGTGGACGACCTCCACGGGTATCTTCATAACTGAAGCGAAACTCTGACATGTCACGCCAGGAAGGTGGCCAGGAATTGTTTTTCGGGAATGGGCTAAGATTTCCGCGCAAAGCAGTTGACGGAGATTTATTGGGTGGCACATGCCCATCAAAGAAAGTGCACTCGAATAATGTTCCACGCTCAACTGTCACGCTTCATGGGAGATAGCATTTATTCAGACAACAGCGCGTTGCGCAAAAGGCGCCGGTGAACTCCGTCCATCGCGCCAGCCATACGAGATTAGCTGCAGTTACCATACGGTGCGTCAGCGGCTTCTGCGAGTCCCATAAGCGCACCGCTACGGCGTCCCGGGGAACCAAGCGATGCGACATGCCTGACAGCGATGAAAGGACAGACATGCGCAAAGAATGCCTGACGCGGAAGTGCCATTAGCCTCGACACTGGGCACGGTTGCGGCAGGTGGCGCTGCAATGCAGTTTCGCGTCGCTCCGCCACGCACTGGAGATCCCGCAAACTTTTGCTGCTGACTGTACATACCACAAACACATTCTAATTCCAAGCATTCCCCTGTTCCCAATACTTATTTCCTGCACTTTAATAGCACGAATGCGCGGGTAACGGCGCGTTTCGCGAACTTGGCTACAACCGACGCGATAGTACGCTACGAATACACAGAGGTGGCCACAACACAGGCTCTTAACCATAGCATGCTGGACGCTCGCAGAATTCCTTCTACTCTCACTCAAGACAAAATGCGCGGGTGCCGTTCAGAAAGAATTTTCGAGTTACTAGTTCCTGGCGTTTGAGCTCCTTGGCTTATCTCTTGTGCGTTCAGCAGGCGCAAGCAACGCACTCCCGTGTTATCACTCTTCACGATTGCTCGTCGCGTTTTCGACAAGCGTGGGTACCGAAAGAAGGCTTAAATTGTTGCCGGGACATAAAAATTGCCACAAACTTGTCGCAGTAAGATTCAGTACGCGCCAAACTATCTTTGTCACCACGGCCGAGCTGCTTTTCGCTGCGTCAGAACAGGCGCGGCGAGCGGGCCTCACAACACAAAAGTACCTAAAATAATTTTCGACAATGTTGGGCGTCAGAGAAAGAAAAGCGCCATGAACTTGTCAGTGCATTAAAGCGCGAAACCGCGCACCATGGCCGAGCTGATTTTCGCTAACCGAGTCACAGCGCCAGGCGCGCCCACTGCGCTCGAAACGTAGCTCAAAAAGTAATGAAATTAGTTTCAATAATGTTGGCAGTTAGAGAAAGCGCCAAAACTTGTCGCAGTAAAATTCAGTACACGCGAAACTGCGTCACAGCACCCTGTGCGACAAGCGTGGCCAAAAACTACCGAAATTAGTTAAAATAATATAGGGGCGTATAGGAAGCGTCGCGAACATCTCCCAGTACGATTCATTAATTCAAATTAACTGCTCCACGACGGCCACGCAGTTTTTCGTTAACTGCGTCACAAGTCTAGCCTAGGTGCCGGGCAGTAAACCTAACTGCTTGAAGTGCGTCGCAGACTGTCGAACAAAGTTTCTCACCTTGCCGTAGTCCAATAGTGCAGTGCTGCCATGTCGACGTTCCGAAAGAACTCAATAATTCGCCGGGAGGCCACCAAACCAGGCTAAATCCCAATATAGAAAAACAGGTAGACGGGTGCCCAAACAGTCCAACGCTCAGATGCGCGGCCGGTCTCTCTCGCTTCGGCGGTGTGTCTGACGAATCACGCAAACATCTGGCTCGTCATTCGCCAGTTCGCCTGTCGTAGGCAACGGAAGTAAGCCGCATAGTTGAATTTAATTTATACGCAGATATTTTTACTTTTTCCGGGAAAGAATAAAAAAAATAAAACAATTTCTGTTAATCTCATTTCACATTCTTCTTTTTTTCGATGCTCGCGGCTCCAATTCATCGATGTTAATACTATACCATGACGTGTTTCCTGTTTCCAATTTTCGCCGAGTGTCCGCTCTTGTTCAATTCCTTTCTCTATGATGCAGCTGCCACCGCCGACGCGCGCGCGCTTGTTTTACGACTACTGTGTGACGTCACGGTTGCTATGCGCAGCTGCAACCTCCACCGGCGCGCCGGCGGCTAAGGAGGGGAGGAGGTTGCGCCGCTGCGTGGCGGAGAGGCCACAGTTGGCACGATTCCAGCGCACGGACGGACGCGACGGCGAGCATGAGCCATCAAAGGCTTTCGCCTTAAAAATGATGTCGACCATGATGGCGAGAATATCGCAAAGCACGTGCAGGTGGTGCAGACGAACTAGCAACGCGAAGCTGGCGCGCTTGCGTACGTACGTCACAGTTTCGTGCGATCACGTGCCCAGCCAACACCACCTAGAAGACTGAAGGCCCCCACATGGCGGCGTGACGTCAAGCAGGTCAGATCGTCCTGGAAGTGGGCTTCACTGTGCCAGTCTCTCCGCGAAGCGGCGCGTTGCCGTGAAATATAATTAAAGTCGCTCGCTCTTGTTACGAGTAGGAACTAACTAATATGCTGTGTCTGCAGTTATGTACGAAGCTTGGCCGGGAAAAATCGCCAGTTTGTAGCCTCGTGCCTTAAGGAGGCGTTTTGCATGCTTACACATGTAAGAAACCGTTTTCTGACTGATTGGAAGCGACTGATCTAAAATTTTATCATCACTGTTGGGCATCAACTTATGTGGTGTAGCTATATGCTATTCACTTTTCAACCTACCGCCATGGTTATATTATATTTAACACTTCGATGCTTTATTTACTTTCGAAAGCCCTATCAGGGAGATTATACAAATGGCAAAACTTGACATTACACGAAAGTAAAATGTCAAGAGTTCCCCCAAAGTGGAAGAAATCAACACTCATAAAAAGACACAACTCATTTCTGCTTACAGCAACACAGGATCCTTTATTATACACAGCTTGACAGTCTCTTCTTTGTACAAGAACACATTATTGTTAAACGTGCACATAAATGCGATGCAAGTCGGTGTCAGAAAAAAAAAAGTTGGTTGAGTAAATTTTCTGCGAATACACTTTACTGCTTCGGCACACACTATTGCTTCAAGCAAGGAAATCCAGGCATGCACAATTTTTCGCGACACAGAACAGAAAGAGATTAGAACATCAGAAGCCTTCTTGAGAATTAAGGTAGGATGAAGGGCATTTTATTCGACATTGATGAGAGAAAAAGGTATTTTTTAACAAGCAATACTGTGGAAGCAAAACTGCATAAATGACACCTCAACTCTTAACAGTTTCAAGTTTTCGCTTTGCCTTTGTGGCAGACAACTTGTCGTTTACTAACTTGCTGTTTGCTGCTTCGCACAAGTTGTTTAAAAGGGTTCTTGCTGCTGCGCTCAAAATGTAATGCATGACTTGTTGAGGAGCATGCCCATCAACACAAACATCCAGGTCATCGTTATCACTGAGGATGCCATACGCAAGAGCCACTAATACTTCTTTCTGCTTAGGAAGTGCAAAGAACTGGCTGGCGAAGCGTGGACTCTTAAGCTTGTCCAGCACAATTTCTGTGGTAAGGACAGCATTCAAAACATGTTCGCGTGGGAACTTCAGCCCACCTCTGGCCATGCTGGTAATAAGAACATTTCTTGCAACGTCTATCTCTGCATCATCCATTACCCGTTTTTCTTTGCACGACTGACACAACAGTTTCTTTACAGGTGCATGTGTGCGCAGTAACCGGCCACATATGTGACAGCTGGCAGCCTTGCCACTTTCTTCTCAATATCGCTGTCTCTAACTGTGACATCAAACTGGCTCAGCAGTGAGTTGGAACTAATG
The DNA here is from genome assembly GCF_023375885.2 of Dermacentor andersoni. Lineage (NCBI taxonomy): Eukaryota > Metazoa > Arthropoda > Arachnida > Ixodida > Ixodidae > Dermacentor > Dermacentor andersoni. Next base: position 106,590,328 of record NC_092822.1, on the reverse strand, counting down.
ACAGAAACATCGCACACCATGTCAATGTCTGGCAATTCGAGCACTTTCTGTAGCCGCAGCTTTGTCTGGGACTCATAAATCTGCCTAAATGACACATGATAGTTGACACCAGACAACTGATGGTACCGACCAAAGCGATCCTCGAGGGAATCTGTCTGAAATTTGTCTACCAAAACATACTGCATAACAAGTTCTTCAAGCAGTAGATAGTGATCTTATAGAGCGCATAAGTCCTGTGACATAAAGCAGAGTGTGTTTCTTTTGTCAAATGTCCTGCATGATGCTTCAAACCTTCCCCGTAGTCTAGCTACTGCATCATTTTCCCTAAAAAACTCTAACTGGGAACAAGATGTGGACGTTATGGGTTCTTGCATGTCGTTTGAAAGCCGCTGGCCCGTTCGGGGAGTTTTAACGTTAACAACATTCCACCATGCTAGCACCATGATGATATACTGAGCCGTGCCATCAGCATGCTGAATGTTGGTATTATGAAGTGCTGCGACAGTTGATGAATTGAATATTCTCAATGCCAACTTTACATTTTGCCTCTACATGTTTAAAGGATTCAATGCCTTCAATTACAATGTCGGAGCCATCGTCAAAAGCTCATTCTGTTCGGACTCATGCAGCTCACGTAAAGTTTAGATGATGCTGCCAAGATTTTGGGTTTGGGGTCTGTTCCTTTTGGATCTGGGAAGTACATGCACCTTCCTGCATTGCGTTGATTTATGCAGTTATTTCTCACGTATTTCAACACGTGGACAGGGTCTATGACAAAAAACAAAGGTCGTGATTTGTCAGTTGGTTGCTGATCAACGATCTTTAGTCTCGGAGGGTCTGAAAACGACATTGTCTTTCTGTTGATGGAATTATTGTCAGAGATGATGGCAATTACTTTAAATCCTGTATCTTCAAGCTTGACGACTAGCATTCGCAAAAAATCATGCAAGCATTTTGCATCAATTGTAGGCACTGGCAAAATATGCACATCTTTGTTATTTGAAAGGAGACTTTTGAGTCTTTAAGACATACGCTGTTTTTGCCGTACTTGCAGTGTTGACTGCTGCACCTACTACTGACCCAGCTTTAAAATCAAAGTATGACTGCATGTGGATTTCGTCCAGCATTAAAGTTACTATCTTTTCATGCTCTTTCAGTGTGGTAGCAACCTTCTTAGCATATGACAAGAAACAGGAGCCTTGCTGTTCTATGGCTGGGCCAACTTGTTGAGGAGAGCAGAGACGTCTTATTTTGTCTGGATGAGGCAACTTTACCTTCGGTGAACTTCTCAGGAATTTATACGTATGCGGTGAAATGATGTAAAGGAGGCTTGCAAATATCAGACGGTCTGACGAGTAGCGTGCAACGTTGTTGAGGATTAGGTCTACTTGGTATTTTATAAACTTCACGACTTCGAGGTACCATCCGTGTAGCTAGGGCTGATCATTGCATATTACCTCTTCCAACAGCTCTACCACAGTTGCAAGCAGATGGCGAGCCCACTGGTCATCGTTGGCAGAATGAGCAGTGCGCAGAGGTTCAACACGTTGAAGGATATCGCTTAGTCGTCTAAATCCGGCAACTCTGCAGGCACACTGTCACCATGAAGTTCCACAATGCGGGTTTACCTATAATACACTTGCACACACATGTTGTCGCAAACTACCACCGACGAACGTACAGAGGCGCCCAGATCAACAGTCAGATCCAGGAATACAACCTTGGACTCCATGTTGATCACAGACCAAACCGGCGAAGTGTTAAAGCTTGACAGAGCTTGAAGAAATTCAGAAAAGCTTGTAACTTTTTCCTGCTGGTCTTGTGTCTTTTATTCCAGAGATTTTTTCATGGCAATGCGGAGTGATTTGTCCTCAACACGTTTTTGTTTATCTTCCGGAGCCTCCCAAGTGCTCGCATGTTGCCGCGAAAGGTCCTGGGCGCAATTAGGGAACACACTTGGTACCGCATCAGGCTTCAGCCTGAAGACTCACAGCGGCACTTCAGTAACGTTCCCCGTATTCATCATCCGTGTACTTGGATGTTTTGACGTAATCGCTTGCCGCAAAATGCTTCTCAGAGAGCTGAAATGACAAAACGCACATTGCTTTAATAAAAAGCCCCCAAATCGACTCATAAGCCATATCGTATACAACTGTGTGATAGCTTACCACTGTGTTCTTCGTAGGAGTAAAATCCTTCCGGGGAACCGCTCTTGTCCATGCCGCTCGCCGCACAGGGTCATAGGGAAACACGTGTACACGCACACGCGGCTCTCCAGCATAGTTGGACTTGCAGTTGGAAGCGCAACAGCAGCCCGGCATTCTTGCAGTTTGTTCACGAGCATAAATAGAGTACAATATAGAAAAAAATTGGAGGACGCTTAAGCTTCGCCTTCGAGAGTGGAACGCGACAGCGTTCCCGTCGACCCGCCAAGGGGTGTAAGAAAATGGGCTACGGCGCAGCGATCACTTACGAGGCGCCCCGCATCGGACGCGGTGAGCGTCGAGAAACGAAGCGTTCGGCGCGGCAACGAAACCTGCGCCTGAGCAAGCGGAACGAACCAAAGAACTCGGTGTCTCGGAGCCCCGGGGAAACGATGCACGCCAGCCAAACGTCGTGATTGGCACGGGCAGAGAGACAGACAGATAGTGATCTAAAGAATGGAAGGACGCTTGATTCTGCAACCCGTGAGGGAGCAAGGAGAAACGTCGTCAGGGGAGAGGGAGTCCGGGACGCGACGCGCCTCGCACCTGTCCCCGCACAACCCCAATGCGTGCGTGGCGCGCCACCTGTCGGGGCAGCGCCGTACATTGAGAGGAGGGGGTCTTCTGTGTTTGCCGCAAGATGGCTCTGCGTGCGCGGAAAGCGCTGAAGAAATGTAGCGGAAACGTACTTCGCTACTCGTGTAACTGCGACTTCTGTAAGTTACATGTTCATAATTACCGATATACACCGCGTTATAACTTTCTACGGCTCGTTTCTAAGGCAACACCGCATTCACTAGAGGCGCTTTTGTACCGCTTTGAAGCATCGAACTCGTGGCTGAGTGGTAACGTCTCCGTCTCGCAGTCCGGAGACCCTGGTTCGATTCCCACCCAGCGCATATTGCAAGTAGTTTTTTAATTATGAAGTGCCTGCCGGGATTTCTCGCTCACGGCCAACGCTGCCGACGCCGACGACACCGGCTTTTCTGCGACACGAGTTCCTTAACGCTGTCGCGTTAAAATGAGGCATACCGTTGTATTAAGGCGTAAGCATTTAGTGGCTCATGAGTGTCCTAGCGCAGTCCGTGTTGACGCAGGAAAGCGGTGATCACCGCATTCCTGATCAGGCGAGGGGAGCTAGGAGATCAGGCGAGGGGAGCTAGGAGAGGAGGCGCCATGCCAGTAGCGCTGTGCGAGTGGGCGCGTGGGAGAGAGCGCTCATGCGCGAAAGGGTGCGCGCACATCGGCCACAAACGTCGCAGCCATATGGCTGTGATTGCATCCCATGCTCGCGGCGGCGTCCGTTTGCAGAACAGTTCAGACAACAGCAACAGAGGCTGTCATAGTTTTCCAGCTATCGCCGTTTAGCTGAGCAAAGTGCCCATAGATATTTTTGCTTGTTTTCTGGGTTTAAATCAAGAACGCTCATTCCAAACTTTACAGCAGCAACAGCTTCATTATCAGCGACTTGAAGACTCATTTAAACAAACAGCGATTTTTAAAGAAATGTCATAATGACACTATATTTCGAGGTATTGTCGCTGCCAGTACGGGCCGGCACCACGTGTCGACAAAAGGGCATCACACTGCCGATGCACGCGGCAGGCTACTGAATGATGAAAGCCAAAATTTGCTGTTTCAATTCTCGCAACATATTAACCACAATGTACCCGCCACAATGGCACGTTTTTTGTTCTACAAGACCGACGCACAATGGCTGACTGATATTTATCATATACTCCTTGACCACTTCTTAAATACTTCTTAAAGGGGCTTAACTTTAGTTTTCATCGCAGGGAGCGCCACGCGTACACCGCGGCCACTTCAATACTGGAGCCGCGCTCTTTTTCTTCTGGCAATATCGCCGCCGGCGGCTTCACTGCACGGTTGCTAATTGTTGGCTTGGACATGTTAGGCATGAGGCCCGAGATGGCACCCTGTCTTCTCACGCGCTCTTATGTTTGCGTTCGCGTTTGAGCCAGCGGGCCAGCGTCGACGGCACTGCGCATATTGTACCGCGCATGCGCACTGGCGTCTACGCTAATCCACTGGGCACGCTGGTCTGCTGGCTCGCTGAGCTATAACTCTCTTTTGTCTTGAAGGGACGCGCACCGAACACACTGCAAAGGTGCTTGCGTTGAGTGGATGTTAGGCGAGAAACGCTGTTCTAGACTGTGTGTTCTCTAACCTGTGCAGTAAAGCCAGGGCCAGATTAAGAAAAATGGGGGACCTGGGCTAATGCGCATACAGGCTCCCTTTCCCTATACTGACACCCCCCCCCCCCCCCCCTCCGGTCGCCTGCTACGCTACTGGAAATATGCCAAGTTTCGTTTTAATTCCACCAAATTAAAAACAACGAAGTGCGATCAAAGGGATTATTGTTACTGTTATTATTATAAGGAAAACAACAAAACTTGCTAGGCACGTATGCTGTTGTAAACAAGAACATATGTTCACTTTGTGATTAATCTGCATTCTTTCTTCAGCAAAAGCTAGGCTTTAAAGAAAAGTTTAGTGCACTCAAGACGGACAAGAACGTAGAAAACACAACACAGCTCAGATGTCGATCCTTCTGAAGCTAGGCTTTGTTTGCATCACTAAGTTTAATCTCGTGAGGAGACGCATGTTTGTATCCAAAACATTCAAGCATCAGACTGCAGTAATCGTTATACACGTTACTCTATAAATATGCAATAGATGTATACAATACTTAAGGCAATACAAACGCCATAAATATGCACTAGAATACAGATGAAAATTACCAACTTTAATCATGAAACATTTGCAAATTTTCGTTAAAGGTAAGACAAGCAAGGACGACACTAAATAGCCGTGGCACTATCAAAAACAACAAAAATACAGTTCTTTCAAAGCACGCTAAATACCAGAAGAACAAACAAGAGACGAACAACGAAGATTTGCATATCTTGAATTACACTGCTCAGCGTTTCATTGGCAACGTGGAGGCTGGGAGGTGACACAACGAACTTATTGTAACTATTCATGCATAGCGCAAACAGTCCTCTTTTAAAATTGCATCTATCGCACCTTCGCTTTGGCGAAATCGGATATAGTCTGTTCGAACGATAGACCGCGGAGGAGGTGGTTCAAAAATCTTTTTGCCGAAACTGCGTCCGACACCTGATTTTCTGCGAGACGGACAGCCAAATCGCAGATGTTTCTAAATTAGCTAAGGGCACTGTTTTCACGGCAAATAAAATGTTGAACAAAGTTGTGCTCCGAGTTGGTACATGCAGTGGGAACACGGCTTTGAATTGCAGGCTCAGCGGTGAAGGTCTACCTGCGCATTCGGCCGAGAGGCGGGGGCAGCGCGTTCACGAATCCTGCGTTTCATGAATGCGGGGAAACAACTGTAGAGTCCACGGTGGCCACTCTGGACCATAAACATCAAAAACGTTTGTTTTCAAAGGTGAGTTTTGCAGCCAGTGCCTACAGCGTACAGTATTTGTTTTAAAGTGTAAAACTGGGCGAATTAGTATTTTTAATACAAGCAGCGCAATAATAACAGCGACACCAAACAGAAATGGTGTACTTTTTTGTCTTGTGTTGGCGTTATTTGTCTGTTTGCTGATTGTCTGTTTGCATGCGACTAAATATGTACAGTCGCGTTCATAAATTTCGAGACCATGCGAGCCCGTGGCCGTGTGCATGCGCGCGCCGTCTGGCGGCTCGGTGCCTGCTTTCGAGAGTGTCGCAGTGCGCATGGGCGTCCATCCTATCCCGCTGGCCGCTCACTGCGCGCCGGTGCGCGCGCCGATTATCGTAATTTGCGTTCGTTGGCACCAGGGGCGCGATCGGAGATCTTTGTTCGTTTTGCGTTATATCCAGCTGCTGCAACGTCACAAAGTGGCAGTATGTAAAATTTCTGACAAGAGACGGAGAAAACTGCCTGACGGCAAGCTGTGAACCCCCCCACGACAAACGTCCGGGGATGTTGTCGTAGTTTTTGGTGATGTCAAAATGACGACAGGCTCTTGTCCATCATTTTGATTACGAGCACGTCGTCTGCTAGGAGCAGAACGCGACTACAGATGTGAAGTCTGAGCGGTAATCCGCTCGCTACGAGACCGGCTTCACACGACACGAATGGTTCACCACCTGCTAATTGGCTGCACTCACTCCCGTTCCCACAAATTTTGTATGCTGCCACTTTGTGACGTTGCACCAACTGAACAGAGCGTGTCGAGATCGTCGACAACGAGATAAAACCAAGGGGATCGCAGATGCCACGCCGCTGTTTAGCGAACAAGACTGGCGGCGGCGGTCGAAACATTCTGTGAACGGGACGCTCGCGGGTGCGCGGCGAGCGAGCAGCGCGCATGCTGGCCTGCTCGCTCGCGACACTCTCAACAGGAGGCAGCGAGCCGCCAGACGGCGCGCGCATGCACACGGCCACAGGCTCGCGTGGTCTCCAAATTCATGACCACGACTGTGCATGAAGCTGCTAAGCACGTCAGTATGGTGCAGGTATTCCAGTCTCGATATTTTGACGTACAGTCACCTATTGAGCTCCGAGGTCTGGTATCAATATCTTGGCTCCCAGTTAATTGGAAGCCGCAATAAATGTCGGCCACTGTTCTCACTCCACAACTTTTCACTGTGTAATCGTGACTATTACTGGCAAATGTGGGCCTGCAGTGCCGTATGGGACCTGCCGCGTGTTGTTCACGTTATAACAATTTAGCTTGTCTTAGAGCAAGGCGTAACAGAAAAAGATTCTGCGGGTTTAACGCACATGTTGGAATTTGAATCTGTGAAACGGTTAATGAAATGCCGTAAATTTTCCCAAATCATCCTGCGTCCTTGGCGTAAAGAAAACAGGCGCGCACATCTGTTCCCGCTTACGCAGGCGGCGCAGTGTGACAAATCGTTTATACGCTCGTTTCTTTTCTTTATTATTTCTTTATTTTAAATGTACTGGCCGCTATTTGCCCACTCCCTCGTTGTGGGTATATGTAATTCTATGGAAATCTTAAGCATGCAGCGATCATCTGAAAGGTCATCGTTCGCACAATATGCGCCACGCGCTTCTTGGCCAGCCCGTTTTACGGTTTGTGCCATAGTATGACAATTTTAATCATTGGCACACGGTGATCATCGCAAAGAGCTTGCTCGTGTTGGCATTAAAGAAGTGTACGCGCGGTTGTTTTGGCCGCTATACCTTACGCAAGTACATATTGTACGAGGGCGAAACGGAAAGTGTTTGCCCCAAATTTTTGCACCCAAATCACGGCTGTAAATACGAAATCAACATACTCATTCCCAGCGGTGGACCTTTCTTGCACCCGCCCGGCCTTATTTACCGGTAGCTCCGCGGCACGGCGCTGCTGTCGGTTATTGAAGATAGCGAAAGTAGGGAAACGACAAAAAAAAACGGAGACGTACAAAAGCAAAGTACGCAATTGGGGATCAGAAACTTTGGTTGTGGAAGTTCATACGGTTTCTTGTTTTTTTAACCTAGGTATATATATTATTATTAGGCAATATATATTAGGCAATCTATATTAGGCAATATAATAGCAAGAGCGTGGTGGCGCAACCCACCGCCTCCTTCCAACGGGGACACTCATAACATCCATCCGAAGATAGCGGTTGTGCTTCACACCTCCATGGCGCACGAGCAACGGAGTGTGATTCGTTTTCTATGAGGCAGTGTACGAACGCCCATCTAAATTCACACGGAAATGCAGCCCACGTATGGGGATAGGTGTCTCGCTTTGTGAAGTGTGAGGTAGCGATGTTGCGAGATTGCACAAGGCCGTGAAGACTTGCACGACAATGAGCATTTGGGAAGGCCGCGTGCGTCGCTGACTGACGACTTGGGACAAATTTAGTGCTGCGCGATGGGACACATGTCTGAACCGGTGTGGGGACCATGTGGAAAATAGTGCAATGTAGTACGTAGAATAGTGCTCATATTTGTAGTTGCCTTCACGTGCCTTGTTTTGGCTACTAAAAAATAGGGTCAATTACTTTCCGATTCCCCCTCCTATTTCTAATAAATACCATGAAAGAAAAGAAAAGCGATTGTGGCCTAATGGTACGAGCGTCGGGTTGCTGCGCTGGGGGCCGATGTTCAAACCCCGCAGTCGGCCGCGCTTGTTTTTTTTTTTTTTTCTTTAAGTTAGCGAAATCTATTCAGCGACAACTCGCCCAACCGACCTAGAAAATCATGGAATGGCCGCGGCCAAGAAAGCTTCGCTGTAAAATCTGTATTGTTTTCAATCTTTCCAACGGTGACAATGTGCGTTTTCAAAAAAAAAAAGATATTTTGTTTTGTTGGAGTTAGTTGAGCAATGCCTTATCGTGAGTTCCACTGCGCTAACAGGTTCTCTCGCCTTTGAGCAGAGTGTGCGACTTATGTCTAACAGCTATCGAGACGACTTCTCGAATTGCTCTGGAAGCAGCTGAATGTTTGGCTCGGGCGGGCCTATTTTTATAAGGATGCAATTTCTAGAAGACTCCACAAAATTACAAACGTAGTTGGAGCATGGTAAGAGCCAGATGAATCTACCATCAGTGTTCTAATGTGGCCCTCATGAGTTCTCATATCATACGTGACGGCACCGCAGTATCAAATACAACAGCAGTTTCTTAGCAGAAAAATTGTCCACTGAACTTCGAGGTTGTGCTTAGACATAAAAAATTTAGCAAACGGAGACATGACAAGGCCAAATCTCATTTTGCCCTGGGGTGCGATTTTGTAGAAATGACTTTTTTCATGCCAATGCCTTCTCGCGTGACGTCACCGATTTTGGAAATTGTGTGTACGTATGCACGACGTTTCCTTGGATCGTCCAATCAGAAGCTCCCTTCATTCGCCGGATGTTTCTTTCGTATTCTCTTCTCTTTTTCCGGGACTGTATAGGAAATTTGTTTTGTAAAACGGCACCTAATAAAAGCGGACTTCCATGCTGCGTAAAGCAAATTCATTTTGTTACATTACAAGGCAAAAGCTGCCGCAGTCTAAAGAAATGCAAACGCAAGTGCTCTATTTTTGAAGTCGTAGCCACATAGTGTCGGATGTGCATCCAATCCATGCCGTTGAGCGCACGCAAAATGGCAGCCTTTGTTTACCTGTGAACAGCTGACAGCCCCTAGCGTGTCTGTCTGAACAGCTGATAGCCCCTTGCGTGCCCGTAATTGCGGCCCCGCCCCCGTCAGATACTGATTGAGGTGAGTAACTATTGCTCGTGTAGTGCTTGCATTGTCGTGTGGTTTTCGCTGCATGTCTGACGTGTGATAATTTCTCCTTTAGGAAGAGCCAAGAAGAATTATCCGTAGCCCCCGAGGTGAAACTTTGCAACATAGTGGATCGAGAACTGTCAAGGCATTTTCCATAGGGCACCGCCATGACATAACGATAGCTTCGTTAAAGTTATCGCTGCATCGGTAATACTTCCTGCACTGATACGCTCCGAGAAAGAAGCTGCTAAAACATTAAATGTGAGTAGTGACTTCACCTTTTTTTACATTAGTGGTATAAAAAGGCAGAAATAAGTCGTAGTGAGCACTTTATGCAGGCGCTTAGCTTAGACAGAATGTTTGCCTCTAAATTTCTTACTGTGCTGCGGGCCGGCTGAAATTCCCAAGTTGACAAAGAGAAAATGGCAGCAAAAGGGCCGCGGGTGTCGAAAGAGCAGGCGGCTATTCTCGTGCAGTTCATCGAGCAGCACCCATACCTGGCGAGAGCTTCTACAGAGTTCTCGCCACGTATGACTGCTGCTCGAAAAAACGAACTGTGGGAGGAGGTGGCGGCGGTGCTTAACGCACAGGGGCCAGCCGTAAAGGCCACCAGCCGTTGGCGCAACCATTGGGCCAAGATGGCCCATAAAGCGAAAAAAGAAGCGGCCAGGGCCGCGAGCGAGAAGGGGTGAGCTTCTAATGATGCTGACAGTAACGTAGTTTCACGTTGTCGTTGTTGCCGTGTTTGCAGGGCTACTGGAGGTGGCAAAGTGGGTGGCGTGGACGGCCGCGTCCTCGACGTCCTTATGAGGACAGGAGAGGTCCTTGTTTCCCCCCCTGAGTACTTCCCCGATAGCGAGGTGCGTACATCGGATTTAAGAAAGTGTTATTTGTGTGACCTGCTGTGACCTCACAAATTTTCAGCATTACATTGTAACACACTATTGCAAAATTTTTAAGCCCTTTTTTTGTGCAAGTGACAATATAGGTTATGTACTCTGAGCAGCAACTTGTGTACAAGATGCGGATTGCACACACTGCTCGCAATGTCTGAACACTACTCTGATTGCAGGACGAGGCAAGTTCAGAGGAAGCTGCAGGGCCCAGCGGTTCCCGCAGACATCCACCAGCGACAACTGCTTTCGTGGTGTCGGGCCCTGCAGCTGTTGCTGGGCCAAGTGGCCTTACACGTAAGGCAGTGACCTAGCTTTTGTAGTAGCATTGTTGTTTGCAGTTGCTGTATGATCTTGCTATGAAGTAAAGTACGTCACTGTGCTGTTATTACCTTTGTGTCCAACATCCAGCTCTTATTCACGGAGGAGAAATGCAAGACTACAAATGACATGATGTTGTAATAGAGATTCCTTGTGCTTCATAAGGGTTATTGCTACCAGCAACTTTCTGTGGCATCTTTTGCTTTAACTACCTGTTTTGTGTATCATTATTGTAGCTATGCAGCTATAATGACATTTCAAAGTGACTGGTTAGGACAATCAATCTGTGTAGGTCGGATAACAGTGAATGAGCAGTCTTTGCTTTTGCCTTGCATGAAGAGCCACCGGCTACGCCCCAGGTGCTGCGGCCTACCACCCAGGTGCCTCAGCCAACCCCGCAGGTGCCGCAGCCAACCCCGCTGGTGCCGCAGCCAACCCCGCAGGTGCCGCAGCCTACCCCCCAGGTGCCGCAGCCTACCCCTCGAGAGCCACGGGCACCCCGTAGACAGCGCAGGCAGCAGGAACTTGATGGTGCTGTGATGACGGCTACTGCCGCATACGTTCGCCAGAGCCAGTTGGAGGAAGCCAGAGTTCAAAAGGACACCCGCTTCCGCCAACAACTGCTGGAGCAAAACCGGCAGGTATGTGTAAGGCCACAGATGTATATTTTTCTGCGTATGAAATTGATGAGCATATGACCTCTCTAAAAATTATATTAATCAGTGAACAAGCATAATGTATACGTGTAGTCCTGTGGTGATATCTTGTACACATTCGCGTGACATAACGTGTAAATATCTACGCAATTATGTGGCAAAAAGAAAAAAGTTGCGTTGAATTCAAGGAAGCAGGTATAGCAATGTAACGCATCTTAATGGAATGCGACGGCACAAGTTTGATGGGCCAGAAAGATATTTCCAGTGTTTGAATATACAATGACAAGACAATAGCCTGCAAATGGGGATGAATGCAACACACGAAGGCCTTGTTACTGAGCTTCTGTATTTAAACTAATTACACATCTTTGCTAACAGCACAACGAGGCCCACCTGCAGAGCCTGCGGCAGCACCACGAGGCCCACATGGAGAGCCTGCGGCACCTCGGGGAGGAGGTGGCGGGAATGCGGGAAGTGCAGTCGCAGCGCCTCGAAGTGCAGCGGCAACGCCTCGAAGTAGCGCGTCGGTCGCACGAGACCAACGAGCGCCTGCTTCAGCTGCTGCTGGCTGCACTGGGGCATGGTGGCAGCCAAGCCCCTCCCCCCTCTCAGGCCCCACATAATTAAAGGATGCAAAGGTAGCATAGGCGAGGAATTTGTAACTTATCTTAAAATTTGCTGATGTATTAATGATATGAAGGGCAAATATTGCTAGTTTGCAAATAAATAATTGCTGAAGTCACCCTTTAATGCAACCATAAGTAGCATAGCCGTTGCAGCATGAATTTTTTCTTCAAGGTTTACTTCAGCCATAAGAGCGTGCACACCATCAGGCTCTCCTGCAAAAGTGCCTGTAGGCCTGGTGTGTGCGGGCATTTCGACTGTGGCGCTGCAATTTTGAGGTGCCTAGTTATTCTCATGTCAATTTAAGCACGACGCCACACTGCAAGTGTTCTACAATTTAATCCTTGTCATCGAATGGTGAAATTTTCAGGCATTACGATAATGTCGAAAGCAACCTGTCAATATACACAGCAAAAAAGAAAAAAGTTATGAAAATTCCTTGCCGATGCTGCTTCTTTTCATTTGTAATGTTTATTTTTTTGTTTGTTGCATATTTGTGTCACTACCTACTGAGCTGGAATGTCTCTTTTCTTGCACATCTGTCTCATTATCAAGCATTTTGTTGTCATTCAGTAATCTTTCAGGTTGTGATACATTGTATTTTAGCCCTTGTGGTGCAATTTGTGTGTAATATTTATGCAGTTTGTCTTACTGAATATCATAATATGGTGCTATGGCTCTTTCAGTTTCAGAGCGCCACAGCAGCATGTTCCTTTCACATGTAGTGATGTACCTATACATTTCGCTGTGATAAATACTCGGTTGGCGTGTGATTTAAGCACCTGCTCACTTCTGTTTCTGGTGCAGTTTAAGCCAGTTGTTATTACTGTGTACTTGTGCAGTGTACAACAGTTTTCTTAAACGATGCATGTTGTTACCTGTGATATATTATGATGCAAGAACAATGTGATCCAATATTTATTCCAACGTGTCTGTGATATGTTGCATAATGTCTCTACTACTAAGTACTCATGATTCTCACACTTCTTCAATGTAGAGACTGTCGCATGTGATGTGTGCATAAACAAGTGTATGTTGAAGGCTAAAATAGGGAAAGGTGCAGTTTTCCTCTAGTGCTTTTATTTACACATCGCAACCACATTTCTAGTGCTAGCTTGCACTGTACAAATATTACTGTTTAACATTGCTGAGTTCTGCTATATACAAGTGAGGTCACTTTGTTGAAATCTATCAACTGCTCGTGCGTGCACACACTTCGCGGGAGCCACAGCGTTTGACATGTCGGATGACCACTTGGACGGCATTTTCGTCACTCGAAAGGAACGTTGCCGTTGTTGCGAGACAAAATGGTGGAAGACCTAGAAGCTGCGCGTGCAACAGCACGTTCCATGGAGCGGAAGGTGTGACGTGCACTGTACATCTTGGCTTCTGTGAGCTTCTCTGTGCTAGTAGAAAGTGAGGAGACAGGCGCTTATGTCCATCAATGCGTAAGGGGATACGAGTAAGAATCAGGCTACATGCATCTAGATGACGACAGCAGCAACAAGCAAATTGTGGCAGACACTTTGAATATGCACTTATTTTTAGCTTGCTTTCAATCTCTTATGTCACCTCTAACGATACTGTTTTACTTACCATAAGTGCAGGCTTTACATAACCCTTCACTACACAACTTTTATGAACCCACCGCGGTTGCTCAGTGGCTATGGTGTTAGGCTGCTGAGCACGAGGTATCGAATCCCGGCCACGGCGGCCGCATTTCGATGGGGGCGAAATGCGAAAACACCCGTGTACTTAGATATAGGTGCACGTCAAAGAACCCCAAGTGGTCGAAATTTCCGGAGCCCTCCACTACGGCGTGCCTCATAATCGGAAAGTGGTTTTGGCACGTAAAACCCCATAATTTAATTTTTTTAACAACTTTTACATTTCTCAACAAATCATGAATGCTTTCCATTACGCAGACATCAACTGCAATTTCACAGCATGAAATGCACAATGCAATTACTTAAAACTGCGTGCATGCACCTAGCGATGCTGACGCTGCTGTTGACGTCGCAGCTGCCGCCGCACGCTCCTCAAATAACGCATGTGCTGCGCATGGGTTGTGCCAAACATGCCAATGACATTGTCGCGAACAGCCCGCCCTCTCAAGTAGTGCATTCTAGAGCCCGTGTTACGGGGCAGACTGTGTGGCATGGGGTCGCCGTTATTGTCAAGCTCACTACTACTACTGCCGCTGCTGCTGTCGTCACCACTGTCATCGCCTGACTCGTCGCCTTCAGAAAGGCGAAGGTTGTGCAACACAGCACATGCCGCGACAATGTTGGCTGCACGTTCCGGCTCGTAGAGGAGGGTGCGATATTGCTGAAGACAGCGGAAACGGCTCTTTAAGAGCCTAATGCACCTCTCCACTACGGAACGCATGGCGGCATGTGCTGTGTTGTACTGCCCCTCGGCTGTGTGCACTGAAGGATGGCCAGGAACCGGGGTCAGGAGCCACGGCTCCAAGGGGTAGCCACTGTCACCTGCACAAAGATGGAAATAGTACATTGAGTACTCCGGTGACGAGAGGCAAGTTGTCAACTGAGGAAAGCTACAGCATCATTCAACAAAGGTAGACTTCAGGGTTGCAAGTCCCAAGTAAAAGCATGAGGTGAGCATGTCCATACCCGACACAAACTCTTAACCAATTTACAAGTGCACTACTCGGTGCCTGCCACAAACAAGAAATCAACACTTGTTGGTGCTATCAATGACAGTAGTAGCAGTAATGTGTGTTCATTTCTTCTGTTCCTGGCAGTCACTGGGTGCAGAAAGAACTAATACGTGTTGCTTTCGCCAGCTCCTCGCAGACACATAATGTGCTTGTAACTTAACACTTCGAACATTGCCATTGGTGGCAGTCAATGTCTTAATTTTCTTTTTTTACTCCGGAATTACTCATGTTCTTGTGGTTTGGTTAAAAGTTTGGGTTGGAGCGGACACGGCGTTCTGCGCTGCTGAAGCGTGACCGCGCCAAAAAAAAAAAAATGTTTTTTTCTCACCGAGGAGGTATTCCCCGGCATTCACGATGCGCCCCGATTGGAACCGCCGGCGCAACCATGTCGTCCGCCAGACAAAAGCGTCGTGGTCCGACCCCGGTCGCATAGGGTCCAAGGCCAAGATTTTCATGTCCGCGTCGCAGATCTGAGGTAAAACGTAAACTAGAGAAAGTGCCCGTTGGCAAGAGCAACGTAACTTTCAAAAAGGATCGCAGAAAACGTGAGTTTTACTTACGAACATGCAGTTGAGGGCGTAGTATCCCTTGCGGCACATGAACACAGCCTTGCGCTCACCCTTGGGTGCGATAATGGCTATGAGGCTGGCGTCTACGCATCCGATGACGCCGGGGATAACGCCGCGCCGAAGGAAACCCTCCTTCACGGCGGCCTTTTCCTCGGCTGTCTTTGGAAAATGGACCCACTTGTGGCGCGCCCCTGCGTTCACGACAGCCTCTGCCACACGTCGCACGCACTCGCTCACCGTCGACTGCGACACACGGATCGTCTCCTCGCTCCCAACGGACGCTTGGAAGCTCCCGGTAGCAAAGAAGCGCAGCGCACACAACACTTTCCGCTCCACCGACAGTCCCGTCGCTCGCTCAGCTTCTAGTTCCCCCGCCAGTTCCTCGCACAACAACCGCACCGTTCCCTTCGAGAGGCGAAAACGCCGTCGAAAATGGTCATCCGGCATGTCAAACGCGTCGTCTGACTCTCCCTGTTCACATCGGCGACGGCGAAGAGCCACGGCCATAGCGATCAGAGGGGCGGCCATTTTTTTTATGCCTTCGGAAACGACCCTGCCTCTGGCCGTGCCAAAAATCCGTGCCTTTTGCTCCGCATAATGAGTGCGTCAACGTCACGATGACGATTACAGTTGTTGCGGGTTCCTGACGTCGCGTGATTGACAGACAAAATGGGCGCGGCCCGGTCATTTTCGACCAATGGCTGCTCAGTGATGGCGGCAAAAGGCATGGAAAAAGTAATAGAATTCCTACAAAATCGCACCCCTGTTTTTATTGCAATATCTCTGTTAGTGCCCATACAATTTTCACGCATACACCACTTATCCCAGCAGTGTGCATTGCATGCCGAGGTTTTGCCAGTGCTTAACTGACAATTCAGAGGTGAGATGTGCAGAGAACGGCATTGTTCTTGCGAGTCTCTTCAGTTTCATCAACTTTTCTACAAAAAACATACGCAGCTTTTTCAATCATTTGTTTAGTTATTCTTCAATGTCTCGCCCTAAAACTCCTCTTTGACTACGTCTCCTCGAGTTGTTCAGACATTACATCGTCCTCCTCTGTGCCCAGGTGTTTCCAGAGGGCTGCAGCCAGACGCAGTTGTTTCAGGAGGTGATGCGGGATCCAGTCGATGCCTTCGTGCGTGGAGCCCATGTGTTGCTCTTTGCGTATGGCCCTACCGGTGGGGGCAAGACCCACACCATGCAGGGTCCACCGAATGACCCAGGAGTGGTGCCGCGCACCCTTGGAAGGCTATTCGAGCTGATTGGATCTCGGGTCAGAGACTCTTCGCTTTCCATATCTCTTCTTGCACTCTGCCTTGCGCTAGACAAGACTTGTGCACGTTGCAGCAAGTAGCTGATAATTATTTAGTGAAAATGTATTTCATTGGTGACCAGTTCCTGGCCTACGAAAGTTATTGAGGAATTACTGAAAAGCAATCAATTACTTCCATGTACTTCTCTCCAAATATTCATTAACATTGCACATCTACAATAAATAGAACAAACTGGCCCAGATGGCACTTCCCGCAGTGTAACTTGCAGACTACTATTGTCAAGCTTGTAATACTGGTGACAGCTACTCATAGTTATAACTCTTGTACTATTGATCAGCGACTTGGATGTTGGAGGTTTACCTGTTCACGGCAGGCTATCACATGGTAGTATTTGGCAAAAAAAATCAGTTTGCTTACCCTCTGCCGCCGCTGTGCGTTGCACTTGTGCCTCACAATGGCCGTGCGCACTTTGGAGACAGACGTGCTAGCCACTGAGATCGTTGCACGTCTACACTTCAATTGCTGCGTGGTTTATGTTCAGTCAAACCTTGATATAAAGAAGTCTCATAGAATGAGTTATCGCAAATAATAGGCAGTAAATGTAAAGTGCTTCTCGCTAATGTCAGCGGGTACCGAATATTTGCTTATAATATACGAATTTAATATATTTGTGTCGAACGATATTTATTTATTTATTTAGCAGGCTCTTTTATGTTTAACGTTACGCTGCTAGCACTTTCAATTTCATACATATTTATGACAATAATAGTGCTAAGAACCGTTAACATGTAACAAACATTATGCCGCAGAATTCGTTCTCTTGCGATGTCGCCATCCATGTCTACCTCACAAGAACCCAACCATCTTTATTGTGTACAACCCTACATTAGGCTGACAAAAGGCAAGCTCCCTGGTATTTTTTGCGTGTTGATTAACATAGGAATCGTAAAAATAACGTGTTTACCTGGGAACGTGAAGCATGTTGTGCGATGTGCTCCAGCTGTACATTATTAAAGAATCAAAACTACCTGAAATTATTTTCACTGTACATTTTATTTCTAGGCATTGTATAGATTGCCGATAAATGTACTATTCTTTCTTCTGAGTTTTAGTAAGTTTACAACAGTACTGTGTATCATGCGAGACCCCATGCGGCAAGTGGTTAATGTCTCATTTTCATATAATGAAGTCTGCCACATCAGTAAACGACATCTCGTGTGAGCAGTGTACCAACGCTTTGCAGGTGGGCGCAGAAGATGGCTGCCGCACATGAAGCCGAAGTCAATGACTACAAGGATTTGGTGAAACACTTGGAGCAGAACCTGCGCAAGGACCGCGAAAGCGCTGACCGGGAGGTGGAAATTCGCGTCCGCAATGCTTGCGATATCACACGGCTTCAGCTCTACATCAAGGTAATACTGCCCTGTTTTCTCCACAGCTCTTTGCATTGTCCAAATTTCCAATGCAGCTCTGGCATTCGCTGGTCTAGTCTAGTGCACACATTGCACTGTGGAACTTGTTATTCAGGTGCTGCCGATTCCATGTCTAGCTTCCGACATATACTTTGCTTGATTGAGACAAAAAAAAAATCAAACTTGTAGGCATTCGGAAAAAAAGAACAGCCCAGCAGTATGGCACCAACGACCGGCAAAACACGCGGGCTGTCTAGCTGCTGGTCTATTCTCAATTCAGGCTGAGATCCTTTAGCTGCAATATCATGCTTGCACGGTTTTCTATCGTATTAGTGACAAGCTTCATGCCGGGCCACCCCCACTATGCATCGTAAATTCTTTGAGATTACCTCCCTGCCTAAGCGCCAAACTCAGCTCCAGCTATCAGACGACGGCAACGTACTAATTGAAACGGAAAAATGCGTTAGTGTTTAACAACTTCTTCATCAGTATTTTCCCCTGCTACAAATTTCAGTTCAACCGAATTACCACACCACTCGCCGACCAGAATGTCCGATATCCAGATTAACACTGATGGAATAGCTGGGCTAATACACGCTCTAAAATTATCCTCCTCCACTGGTTGTGATCAAATCAGCAGCAAATTACCTAAAAACACCAGTTCCCTGTCAAGCGCAATACTCGGCTTACTTTTGCAACAATCAATCAGTACTGGTGAAGTTCCCCACGATTGGAAGAAGGCTCAAGTCATTCCCGTCCATAAATCTGCTGATCGAACAAAGGCAAGTAATTATTGTCCAATTTCTCTAACTGGTATCCCGTCTAAACTGCTGCAACATATCATAGCAACCAATCTAATGAACTGCCTTGAATCAATTAACTTCTCCTATTCATACCAGCATGGTTTTAGAAAACTATTATCCTGCGAAACTCGGTTCTCTGAATCCACCAATGAAATCTTGCAACACATGGGTGATCACCTACAAATTCCCGCCATCTTCTTCGCCTTTTCGGAGGCCTTGGACCGCGACCCCCACAAACACCTACTTACCAAATTATCTACTCTTGCAATCATCCGATCACTGATTACTTGGATCAAATATTTCTTAAAAGGACGCGTACAATGCACATCAGCTCTCTTGACTCACACTTTTCTGATGTTGCATCCGGTGTTCCCCAGGGAACAGGCATATCCCCTCTAGTATTTTTAATCTATATCAATGACCTGTCATGTAACACAAAAACCATAATTTGACTTTTTTGCTTATGGCTGCGTCATATACAACACCATCCACAACCCTGGCGATTTCATTGACCTACAAAAAAGACACTATCGTTTCATGCTGTGAAAAATGGTTGACGCCTCTTAACCTTAAAAAGTGCCAATGTATGTCCTTTTCCCGTAAGCGCAGCATCACAAATTACGCGTACCACATAAGTTCAACTAAAATAGTACGAACAGACTGCTATAACTATCTAGGTGTTCACTTCGCATCATCATTATCGTGGGTTGCTCACATTGAAACAATATGCGCAAACGCCTCGCGCACACTTGGTTTTTTTGCGTCGCAATCGGAAATCTGCATCACCCGCTATTGCAAAACTTGCATATCAGACATACGTTCGGCCAAAATTGGAGTACGCCTCCTCTGTCTGGTCCCCCTCACAAGCATACCTCACCTACGAACTGTAAGCCATTCAGAATCGTGCTGCACGCTTCATGTCAAACTACTCAAGTAAAACCAGCCTAACTGAACTAAAACGCACACTCGATCTTCCCAGTCTCCAATCACGTCGTATCATCTCGCGTCTCTGCTTGCATCACTCTTTCAACAATCACCCAATAGCCAGACACCCTCGACTACAAGCCCCGCATAGAATCTCTCCCCGCCTCAACCACAGCTGTCCAATCGCGCACATTGAGTGCTCAGTAAAGTGGAAAGTTGGGCTAGTTGGGGAGTAATCATCATACCTTGCTGGTGAAGCAGCGCACTGACACGGACACAGTGAAGACACACAGGAAAAGACTACACTCACTGATGTCGCAAATATCTTTTTTTTTTCACTCGCAACTACTTCATTTCAGAACACACACTTCATATTTATACACCTGCACGCCCTCAGGCGTCAAAGAAAATCAAGCCAAGGTTAAAGGCATTTTTTTTAAATTATTTGCCCGCGGCTACTCGGGCGTCAAACGCATGACACCTATCTATCATGGTGTGCAATCCTATCATATTTGTTGCACCCCTAACAACCATTTTTAATACACAATTTTTTTTTCCTTTAGTGTACTTCCAAAAAGGCAACCTCACCATGGCTTAGATGTACAGATGGCTGACTGATACAACCCTCTCCTCTCTTGTGAATATGAAAGGCTTCGATTATTTCCCTGGTTAGCTGATCCTTATGCTGCGATAAAACTGTGGTATCATTGTAAAGCGGCCAGCACCCATGTTGTGAGCAGTGCCCCTTAATGTGCGACTGAATGTTCCCCCCAGGGACCTTTTGAGCTCCAAAGGTCTTGTGTTTACACACCGACCCGTTTGGCCGATGTTTATTTTTCCACACGATATGGGCAAACAATATACAACGGAGGACCTGCACTCGACAAGTTTTTCTTTATGCTTGACCGTGCACTTACGACCATTTACTTTTATTTTTGTTGAAACTCTACTATCCAGTCCGGCACATATTTTTCCGAGTTTCTTCGGTGCTGAAAAAGCTACTCGTAGACCATATCTGCCACCTACGTTTAAGTTATGCGCAATTTCGTGGGCATATGGTATTGACACAATTTTTTTTCCGGTTAATCTATTTTCTGTTGCGTTGTTTCTGATAGCCATTGCGCACATAACGAATCAACTTACAGGCTGATGTACACAGTACATGTTTTTCATATCCTGCATTCTTTAGTCTGATAACCTGTTGGCTGAAAGTTTATTTTATTTTTTCCTGGCAAGACTTGGTTAAGGCCGCCCTCAGGCACGAGAAAGCTATGCCACTTTTTGCGATTTTTGAGTGTCCCGAATTATAGCTAAGCAAGAGTTTTCTGATAGTGGATTGTATGACCAGCAAACGTGGTGCGGTGTGGTAGTTATGCCAAATCTAAACTGTAGCTTGCCATTCTTCGGCAACTCAACAGTGAACGCCAGTCCTTGGCTGTTGTCCTTGAACAATTTTAAGACCTCATTCACTCTTATGTCGAAAACACGATGTTCGACTATAGCCAAAAAATCGTCCACGAAACGGAACACTTTTACCGCAAGGCCTTTAAGGTTTGCATCAATCGCTTTGTCTATGCTACCTAAAAAAATTGTGCTTAGTACCGAAGCTACTTTTGAGCCTATCCATATACCGGACTTTTGTCTGTACATAACATTATTCCACAGTACAAAGGCGGACTCAAGGTAAAAGGTTATTAGTTAAAGAAATGTATTAACTGATACGCCCCATTTGTTGACAAATTGCATCTCGTCGTTGTCTTCCGTTATACAATGCCTAACACTCGATAATAAGGGACCATGCGGAATGTTGTAATACAGATCCTGTACATCAATGCTGAAGCATTCACATCTTCCAGGGTTAGACGTGCTTAAGTACGTTACTAACGTTTCAGAGTTCGGTAAAACGAACGGATTGGTAACTATCAAGCCATTAAGGTGGGATTTAAGAAATGAAGAGACAACCAACTGCCATGAGTTGCTTTCTGATACTATGGCTCTGAAATAGTTGCGAGGGCCGCGAGTGTCGTCTTTTCTTGTGTGTCTTCACTGTGTCCGTGTCAGTGCGCTGCTTCACCAGCAAGGTATGATGACATTCAGTGCTGCAGGTCTTCGATGAACGATTCTTTTTTTTTTTTTTTTTCAAATGCAATAGCGCTGTGGAGCACTCTTCCCGACTGTATTGTTTCTTCCGCCGACCACACGACTTTCGGTGAGAAACTAACAATCCACCTTACCTAGAATGTTTTGTTAAACATGCGTTTGCTACTTGGCCCCGTTTAGGTAATTAGTAATTCATTCTCATGCAGAGTGCATATTTAGTAGTATTTATGTAGTACGTATTTTGTTGTTTATTAGTTTTTTAGTGATTTTGATGATAATGCCGCTTGCTCGGTTCCTTCCTTAGCGTTGTTTCCTTTTTCTTCTTCGTCCATCTTTTCTCCCTCTTCTCCCTCCCTTGCGGGATGAAGAGTTCCTCACACATTGTTTGCCCCTGCCTTATGTAATGCCTCCAGGCTTTTAAGGTTTCAGTAAATGAAATGCCTACATGTCCGCAGCAGCAATCTTGTTCTCAAGTTTATCTTGGTGCTGTCCAAAAGTTCTGAACGCATAGTAGAAAATCGGCGTTTTTTTTTTACTTTGAACCTTAACATCGTATTCTTTTATTTTTATCCCGCTAACAAATTTACTGTCGAGATAACGTTGCCCCGGTCAGGTTGGATTGGCGGGAGTGTAATTTTTGGCATGAAATTTAACTCTACAAAAGTAAAACCATGATTCAGCTTGATGTGCTCTTCCATTTTTTTTTAAGATGGCTAACATTGATCGTTTGTCAGTAGTGTTGATTCTCAATTGTGTGAAGCTTCTCGCTATAACTGCTTCATGGCACAAGGATGCTCGCTTGAATGAGGTTCATTCTTAAATTTAATGGTTACATATAGGAACAATTCATGACTGTAAATAACGTTCTTAAAACGAAATTAGCCGTCTTAGGCTTGTTCACGCTCTTTCCAGGGGGCTGGCTGCTTATCTGTTGATGTTTTAACCGTTCTCCCGCCAACGTGGGTCACTGAGTAGTTCATGGTCTGGTGGTTAGAGCGTAGGGCTTTCGCCATGTGGGCACCGGGTTCGAAACCGCCTGTCGCGCCAACTTGGCTCGCGGGTATGGGACAGTGCGTATGTCCCATTCATCGCTGCACCCGTTTCACGCTGATTTGCGTTACTATGTGCCGCTGGTTACCTGCTCCCCTTTAGTGAACTTCTTTACCGCAAACCTTGGCAATTGGGTATGGGCCGCAGGGTATGCGTTAGTGCGAATGTGCCACTCTTGAATAATAGCATGTTTCACTCGCGGTGGGCTCAGTCCGATCTGCGTCTTGAATCTTCGGACAATCTTGTCTGCTTATACATATTTCACACGCGCGCCACGCCGGAGGCGGCGTTGTGCTCCGGCAGCCACTGCGCATTTCGCGACCGGACGCAACGGCAACTGACGATCGCAGTTCAATCAGGCCCAGCATGTGTGGAGCAAAAGAGGTGGGCAGCGCGTGAGAGGGCGGCTTCGACTCCGCCAACAAGTGCATACTTTTCGACGGCCGCGTGCCATTGCGCGCGCCTTGTCTTGAACGGAATGTGTACACGGCTCATTTTTGTGCGCGCCGTGTTCTTGTCACTCTTGGGTTGAAGCCATAGACCACCCGAAGGTCCCTTCGCTCGCTGCTACAGCCGCGCTTGCTCACACCGGCGTTTTCGCATCGAGTGTCCACGCTAAAAAATGTGATGTGTTCATGTTTGCTTGTGCCCGCTGACACCGTGCTTGTTATTCAGTTACTAAGCGAACGTTTCCAATTTTATACTACAGATAAAACTATCCTTACTTGGCATTGTTGTCTAGTGATTCGCTTTCGCAATTACTGCTTCGCCTTTCGGGCAAAACTGCGACTGTTTCTCAATTAATTCTAATATGTAACTTTATGCAACTAGGGTCCCAGACTGATGTAGCATATCCTATTTCGGGCGTAGAAACGTTTCATAAAACAAATTTGAATAGTCTGGAGGCCACGCCCGACCGCCGCATCGTGGGCCCTCTGGACCGCCCATAGTTGCGCCCCAGCATCGGGGCTCTTGATAGCGGAGAGCCACTTGTCCTCATTCATTTGTTCTGTGCCTCGTAACGAGGGGCAACGCCAGAGCATATGGTCTAGGCTAGCGATGTCATTGCAGTGCCTGCAAGAACCAGTGGCATAGGTGTCGGGATGAAGCTTGTGGAATAAAGCTGGGCTGGGATTCGAGCCTGTTTGCAATAATCTGAGGGTCAATGCCTGCGCTCTATTGAACTTCTTGTGGGGAAGGGGAAAGTCTCTCCTGCCGAGATAAAAGTGCTGCGCAGTTTCATTGTATGTGGTCGGTTGATCTCGGTTCTCCACCACTGCGGGCCGGCGTTGGAGTTCTCCATAGTCGCGGAAAGCGAAAGTGCCTCTCATAATTTTCATCTGTGTCCGTGCAGCTGCAGATGGTTACAATTTTCGCAAATGACTTTGTCTGTGTTTGAGTGACAGAATATGAAGTAAGGAATACAAGGCGATGCTTAACAGTGAATATTGCTGACAGTGGGAGGTCCTGGGCACGGGATGCGGGGATACACAGTAGAGTAGTGAAGCTACTCAAATTATGGCTGGAGTACCATACCTATTCTGCATGTCCTCATTAACAGGAGTGGAGTGGTAGCATTAGACAAGGTTTCGGCATTCCTAATGGGGATGGCATTGAAACGCTGTCTTGTGCAGTTTTCGGCGCTTTGCACTTAAGTTTGGAACTTCTGCAGGAGAGTTGCATCGCAGGTGTATGCATTGAGTTGTGGAATGTAGCCGATGTTTGCGGTGTTAGATGGAGCATCGAAATGCAGTTGATGACGCCTTATCTTCACCTGATAACGGGCTGACCCGTTCTGACAGATCAGTGGCTGTGGTGTTCTGCTTCTAAGCGCCACATGGTTGCGGGTTCAATTTGCAGCTACAGCAGCTGCATCTAAGCAGGGGCGGATGCAAAACTGCATTCTCTGCTTCCGAAGTTTTACTGCACGACCAACGCTCCCTAATCTTTCGGATATGTGGGCTAGGAGTATTCCATAAGATAAGATTGTAACACCTACGAGATGCGGTTGTGAGAACGCTGGCAACTGAACACCATGGGTCTTGTCATGGCATCTTGCACAGTGTATTTTAAACATTATTTTCGTTGAACCACTTGGCAAACGTAGACTGGGACACACGGTATATGCAGACATATTTAACAGGACACAGGTTATTGGGCAGCAAGTGCAAGGCGCGCATTTGAAAGTAACCATTTGGAGCGATGGCGTCACGGGAATTTATAAAGCACTTGATCACACTTGACATCAACGACGGCTGTCGCACTTGTAACTTCGCGTGCAGCAATTCAACACATGAAACGCCCCAGAGATGGTCCATCTACTGCGATTCCAATGTCGCCCTCCGGAGTTTTCGCTCTGCACTAAGCCGTGGACCACACGAACGATATTGTCGTGGACATGCAAGAAATTTGCGATCGGTCACTTAAGGAAAGACAGGATATCGTATTTCAATGGTTTCCAAGTCATTGTGGCGTCCTTGGAAACGAGCATTGAGCCACTCGATCTTCACACGAGTCGCTATACCGATGTCAAGAATAGATGCAGCGGGAAAGCTCCATGCACTTGCTCGTAAGCTTACGTAACTTTAAAAAACAGCGCCTTTGTTCCATGGGTTCTCATCCGGAACTCCGCCTTCCATATGGCTTACCACTGCGGGAGGTAACTCATCTGTAACTCTCGTGTGCAGGTAACTCAATTAGCTCTCTCGCTATTACTAATGCATACTCCTACCTCATCTAAATAGCCAGAAGTCGAAAACGTGAAGTCTGTGGATGCAAAGAAATGATAGAGCACCTTATATTTGATTGTCGTCACTTCAGTGCACAAAGGAAAGTCCTCAGCACCCCGCTAGACAGGATTGATAACCACCTTTTTTCGGAATCCTGAATTCTTGGACCTTGGTACCAGCCGACGTCGGCGCAAACTGCTTTAAAAACGCTACTAAACTTTTTAAAACAATCTGCACCGATCGAAAACAAAAAACCGCATCATTTCTCACACTATCATCCCCTCTTGTGTTCTCGTATTTTCTGCCTCTACTCCACCCCCTGTACAGAGTAGCCAACCGCACACTGTCTACGTACCCTCTCTGCCTTTCACCTCTTGTTTTTCCTCTCCTTCAATGCAGACGAGCCGAGTCTCTGATGGCTTGCATCACACTTAATATGCATAAGCTCAATTCCCCAAATTATTTGTCTTCTTCTTTAGCACGCAGGTCACTTTGCGTATGTCCGAAGTGCGGATTATTTCCGGTGTCATGTGTGGTTGGTAAATATTTGAAAACTGCATAGCTTCGCATAGGCCATTTATGTATAAATTAAAAGACGGGACGACAGAATAGAGCTCTGCGGAACTGCAATTTTCAGCCATTTGATTCCACTCTGCAGGTTCAAGTGTGGCCACCTGTGAGTGTTCAATTAGGTAATTGTGTAAAAATAACAGTAACGGTCCGCAATACCTATAAAAGTGTAACTTGTGACAAAGTATGTAATGATTTACTGTATTGAATGTTTTTTCACATATAAAAAAACTCCAAAAAATATTGTATTTCAGTCCAAAGCGGAATGCAAAACACTGGGAAATTTTTCTGCAGAATTTGCGCCCTAGAGTCAGCTATGAAGCCGTACTGATGTTTGCTTGATATATTGTTAGGCGAGAAAGACTTCCTACGCACAAGACATGCTTTTACAATACAATTTGCGATAAACCGGGGACAATAGAAATGGAGTGGTAGCTCAATACACCGCTTTTGCAACCGCTCTTGTAAAAAGAAATCACGTGCCCGCTTAATGAGTGGGGGGGGGGGGGGGGGGGGCTTTTACCACGTTCTATGGTAGCGTTAAATATAGAAAGCAACATATTCTTTTAGAACTTCGATATTTCTATCGGTGTCTTCAATGGACACATCAATCCTAGCAGATTTGTTCAGTTTAAGACTCCAAAGAACGCTCATGTGGTCTGGCTCTGTCAAAAAAAAGTAGGAACGCAGAAGTCACTTGGATGGAGTGTAGTGTACACATTGTGGGGATTTGGGGAATTCGACGCGCCATTGCGCGGGCGCATTTCACCCATGTTCTGCAATCCTTAAGCCACATCGTGCTCGCTCCGAACCAGTTGTTAGCGGTGGCGCTCCACTCGCGGTGGTTCTAAAGTCCCTTGATAATTTTAAAGTAGCGACACTCTTTGAACTCTGCCGCCGCCGCGCGACCTCCTCGCCCCTTGCGCGTTCCCCCGCGGCAACCAGTTTTTCCCCCGTTTTTCTGCACGACGATTGGTCTCCCTGCCGTTGCCCTTGGAAACGCGCGGATCTTGAGTTTTGCTTGTGTTTTTCTTTTTCGTTCGCGCCATTTTCCTCCTGAGCACGGCTGGCTCGGCCATTTAGCTCGGCGTAGCGAACGTTGTACGCTGTGTTTCTGGTCTATGTGCTATCGCTATGCCGGGCTGTTGCGCATATAACTGCAGCAAGAAGCCTGAAGATGGTTATGCGTTTTTATGATACCACAATGAAAGCGTGACGGCTTGCGCAGGAAGCAGTGGCTGCATGACACTGGCCGAAAGAAATTTGTTCCGACAAAGAACAGCGTTGTTTGCGAGCTGATGAGTCTTTCTTATAGCTCGTAGCAAAGCATCCCGTAGTGCGGCATTATTTTTCATTCTTCCGGCCTGCTCACCAGCGTTTTTGTTGCGGTTGTCCTCAGCATGCTTAATATTCTGGGGCGGCTCCATCACTTCGCACGTCGCTAACTGTTGTTATTCAGTCGGAAGTGCAGTATTATTGATTCTGCTTTGCGCCCTGAAAAAATTAGTGGCAAGTATGCCCGTAGTATTGCAGGTGATGAGCGTTAACTAGTTAAAATGGAGCTTTTTTTAAGTTTTAAGGCGAAAGCCTTTAGATCTTTATGTCTCAAGGTCGCGTTGTAAACGAAGTATCACGTGACCCAAGGAAGGCCAGAGGGGACCCAAAGCATGTCCACCCCTGTATAAGAGAATGATTACCCAAGTTAATTAATGAATCATTAGTGGTTGACATAAGGTGGATTAGGGAGGATTAAGGTTGATTAGAGTGTATTAAAGAAGATTAAGGTGGATTAGAGGGCATTACTAAGGATTAAGATGCATGAATAGAGGTTAAGGTGCGTGGAGGAGGATTAAGTCGGATAATGGTGGATTAAGGTGAAGTGTTGATGAAAGGGTATTAAGACCGATTGGGGTGGATTAGGGTGCATGAACAAGGATTAGGGAGGATTAAGGTGGATAAAGGAAGATTAAGGTCGATTAAGGTGAATTGGGGTTGATAAAGGAGGATTAAGACCGATTTCGATGTACTAGGGTAGATTAATGTGGATTAGGGACCATGGAGCTGGATTAGGCTTGATAGTGGCGGATTAGGGTGTATTATGGTAGATTGGGACCATTAAGCAGGATTGAGTGGGAATAAAGTGTGTGAATAAGGATTAAGGTGGATGAAGGAGGACTAAGGCGGATTATGATGGATAACGGTTGATAAAGGAGGATTAAGACCGCATAGGGTAGGCTAAGTTGCATTGGGGGCGATGTAGGTTGATTAAGGTGGATTGGGAGTATTAGGTGGATGAAGGAGCATTAAGGTGGATTAGGGTGGACTAAGGTGAATTGGGGTTCATTGAGTATTAAGACCGCTTAGTCTACCACAATCCTCCTAATGCACATTCATCAACCTCAATCCTCCTTCATTCACTTTAATCCACCGTAATCCATGAATGTCCTCCTTAATGCACCCTAATCCACCTTCATCGACCTTAATCAACTCTAACCCTCCTTAATGGACTTTAATCCTCCTTGATCAACCGTAATGCTTCCTCATTAACTTTGATACACCCTAGCCCACCATAATCCTCTTTAATACACCTTAATTCCTTTAATCCACCCTTATACTTCTTTATGCACTTTAATCCACTATGATCGTCCTCAATGCACATCAACGCACCTTCATCCACCCTAATTAACCTCATCGACCTTAATCCAACCTAGTCCTCTTTTATGCACCTTAATCCACCTTCATTCACCCTAATGCACCTTCATCGACTTTAATCCACCTTAATCATCCTTAATACACGCGAATTCATCTTAATCCAATCACTAATCAATCATTACTTTGCTAATCATTAATCATCTCTTATACGCGGCTGCATATGCTTTGGTTCGCTTCCCGCCTTCCTTCGGTCACGTGATATTTTATGTAGCTCACAACGGTACTTTGAAACAGAGATCTAAGGCTTTCGCTTAATAAGCCACACACAAAGAGATGTGTCACAAGCAATACTAGATCAGACGCACGAAGTAAGCGTCTGATCGTGTGGCAGAAAAATTGTCTGGAGTATAGAACTCGCCTCAAAACTCCCTTTAAACCAGTATACCCCGCTCATACGGCTTTAAGAAAAAACCAACCTCCTCATAAACGTTGCCTCCAGCATTATCGATGCTGTTATTAGCATTTCTCAAAATTGTCAACCCCGCTGGGGCGCGCAACTGGCCCAAAATAACACACCTCCGTAGAATCCTGCGGCCCGTCCGCGGGAGCCGAGGAGGAATAGCGTGCCGTGCGCAGCCGGCGGGCGAGGAGAATCGAGGAGGAAAGCACCGTGAGGAGGAGAGTGTCGCTACTTTCAAATTATCAAGGGGCTTTAGGTGGTTCGCGGCGAGGGCGGAGCTAGTGACGTCACGAAGCGGCCCCTGGTGGCTACTGCCGTGATTGTAGCGGCTCTCTTGCTCCTTGGGACGGCGCCCGGTACGTACATGCTTCCTCTCGTCCGCCGACACCTTTGTGACTAGGACATGAGCTCATGCACGGTGCCTCTGCCCGTGCGAGGAGCGCGTACCTCGTCTTC
Source organism: Dermacentor andersoni (assembly GCF_023375885.2). Lineage (NCBI taxonomy): Eukaryota > Metazoa > Arthropoda > Arachnida > Ixodida > Ixodidae > Dermacentor > Dermacentor andersoni. Next base: position 106,560,745 of record NC_092822.1, on the reverse strand, counting down.
TTCCTATCCTGACGCTAAGCCGAAGAACGGGTGCCTAGTGCTCGCGCGAGGTCGTACCACGCCGAGCCGCACTCATCGGAGGCCCAAGCTGAAGTAGATTGGTTGCCCGAGCCCTCGCGAGTTGGCCCATTGGTTATCGGGAGAGCAAGTAGCATAGCCGCCGAGACTTTTCCTAGCGTCGTGTCCCAGCTTAAGCCTGTGCTCTCGCAGCGACATGCTACAGGTGCCCCTAACTGTATTTTCCGCCCTTGGTGCGGGACCCCTTTGGTTCCCCGCCGTCCCGGGACCGGGCGTTTGTGCAGTGTCGGGTGCCGTTGGAGACAATAAGCGGTTTCCGTCAACTTAGGGCAATACTCTGTTTTTGCGTGCGACCCGCGGTGGTCGGTACTCCTGTGAGACCAAGACCTCACAATCTCTACGCTCTGATCGGCCAAAAAGACTATTTGGCATACGCTTCTTATCAAATACGAATATTTTATAAAAACTTCGATTACTGGAGGAAATAATGGATATGCATAACATCTAAACAACGAAATATACATTTTTATAGAATCCATTGGCAACAAAAGGCTAATTTGCGTTATCCGAAAGATCTAATACTAGTAAGAACTGGATGTCTGGTTAACTCGTACGCTTGTAAAAAATGTAAAAAGCATACCTGATGCACTATGACAATGAAAGTAATCCAAATGTTACAGCGCGTCACCGTGTGCAGACAGTACACTTCCTTATTAAAAGGCTATCGACAATACTACAATAGCGCGCTTAGTTAAGGAAAATAGGCATTCTGAGATTGGCCAAATAATAAATACCTTTGCCTAAAGTGAGACGATAAATTCGCTGGCTGCTTAAGGTGAGGTGTGGTTATCAACGGCTGCGAAAATTCTGCAGAAGTGATCCACTCAAGAATTTCACTCCGGAACATGTTCGTTTGCGAATCAGTCTGTTTTATTCCAGCAGAACTATTGCAGCAGAAGTCTCCGTTTGCATTGGCCTTTCTCCCGGTAGACTGAAACCGTTGTTGTCCATCAGTCCTGAACAATTTCGCAATGTGAATTCTCAAATTATGTACATTCCTATTGGATATTTCGAATATTTTCACACCCCTGGTTCTTTCACTTTCCTGCCCCACAAATATTTTCCTGTTCTCGTATGTGCTCATCACTAATCTTCGACCTACTATCCTGTTGCCGTCTCGTGACTTATGAGCTCCGAGCCCCTAAGACGGAATGAGATGCTCAAGCAAGAGAAATCTAGGTTTCGACAGAATGCATCTAGCAAAAATATTGTCTGCCTCCCACTTGGCAGACGTTTTGTGCATTGAGCTTCCAAGACTGAACACTTCAGAAACTCGCTCGGTCAAGTAAAGAAATGCTATCACATTATCGTTGCCGTGAGGTACACTGTAATGAAAACTGAGTAACAAAAATACCTCTTTGTAGGGCGAACCTGTGCCCAGAAAAAGCAAGTCACACTAGAGCGGCGAGCACAGTCGGGAATTGGCGAAATCAGTTGTTCGGGTCAGACGCGTTGGTCGGCTATTTATACATGTGTCACTGAACGTTCCAGTGTAATCGCTAGTGCACGTACACATTCTAGAATGTACAACACTCTTCCCGCCACGCACGCAATATTACAAAAGGCTCGGTGCCAACGCAGACGACTGATATCCTCGACTACAAAAATAAAAAAATCTTCTGATACATGCAGCGCCGGGTGACCACCTTTAACATTTGTTAACCGGTAAAAAGCGGTCACCGGGAAAAGATCAACAGTTGCACATGTAAGGAACTGTATTCCTTGCTGCAACACCAACTGTTTTACAGGCTGCCAGAGGATGGTAGTCGTTTACATACAACAAAGGATATACGCTGAGAACTTCGGCATTTAGTTCAGTAGGATGCGTTTATATCCCCGTTTCAGCAGTTTTTGCATTGGCCCACGAGTTTCGCTCGGTGGTATCAAGTGGTGTGAAACTAAGAATGAGATTAAACACAAAGGAATGTCCCAGAACATTGAGACGCCATAGTGGAAGGTTGCATTACAATTTCGACCAACTGGGGTTCTTTAAAGATAACCGAAAGTGCACAACTGTTCTTTCTCTTTCACAAAAAATCGCAGCCTAAGACAGCAATGTGCAAGTGAAAGCCAGGAGCTGTAGACTTCAAAACCTAAAAAAACGTATGCAAGCAGTTAGAAGTTCGTTATATGAACAGTCGCGATGGTGTTCTTTGACAAGTTCGCTGTTACTTGTTGTACTGACTTGCAGGTTGCCTTTTTATTTCTTTAACATTTTTACATTGGTTCTTTTGGGAAATGAACAAAAACTAGCCAACTTGCCAGCATTGAATAGCTTGTGACATGAAAAAGGTAAGACAAATGAAACATTGCCTAATACAACAGTGTAATGTTACATCAAGTGTAGACTAGGTACTGTCTCGGCGATTCGTTAACAAACTCATCCTTTGTAAAATTCCACAAGTAATTTTTCATTCGTGTTTATCATTACACGCAATAAGGAATTGTAGGCCAATTTTGTTGTCTGGCCTTTGACATCAACGTCGACATCCGGATACTTTAAATGCAACTTTTCTGGTTCTATATTTCGTTTTTATTCTGTTTTTGAATAACAATTCGGTTTACATTCTCTGTGCAGTGTGGCTGCTGGCATGTGCAAAACACTCGATCACGAGCTACTTCCTGCTGAAGTCGACCTTGCATCCCTGCGTCCTTTCGGCAGTGGATGGCCACTATTTAATGCTTGGCCTGCCTGAAGGCAGCTTACAGAAATTAAAAATAAGAGATGGTTGTTTTTAACATTTTAGCTTTTAGTTAAATTTTTAACATTTAACCATTTTAGCTCCCTAGACATGTTTCTATTACGTTTATCGATGACGCCGGCCAGTGCACTGATTTCACACCAGACGATCAGTATCGGAGCTAGGCCTGGGGCCGTGTACCACTCAAGTTTGCGCCTACTTTCTGTGATCATTGTCAATATCGCCTCCCTTTATTTGGCGTCTCTTAGCCATGTATCTGGATCATCATCAGCCTGGTTACGCCCACTGCAGGGAAAAGGCCTCTCCCGTGCTTCCCCAGCTACCCCGATCATGTACTAATTGTGGCCATGAGTCCCTGCAAACTTCTTAACCTCATCCGCCCACCTAACTTTCTACTGCCCCCTGCTACGCTTCCCTTCCCTTGAAATCCAGTCCGTAACCCTCAATGACCATCGGTTATCTTCCCTCCTCATTACATGTCCTGCCCACGCCCATTTACTTTTATAGATTTTAACCAAGATGTCACTAACTCGCCTTTGTTTCCTCACCCAATCTGCTCTTATCTTATCCCTTAACGTTAGACCCATCATTTTTCTTGGATACCTTCGCTTAAAAATAGAGCGTACACATGTAGGCATGTCAGATGACTACCGTGTTCACATATCCTCTTGTTCCGGTCACGTAGGCTTGTTTATACAAAACAGAAGCTAACATGCAAAGGACACTGATGGTCAGCTTCTACAAGCATTATTCAACAATTGTAATTTCTTATCCACATGTGTTTCTTGATACTCGCTACATTAAGTTACTGCAATTGAGGAAATCACTGATATTGGTGTTTGCTGATTGTGCGTATGCTGACGGCATCTGGAAATACGCATACTACCAAAAATAACTCTGATACTGCGCATGATGTTATAAGCTGAGGAGACTGTGTGCGTTGTTCTTCGTGAGCCTGATTAACCCACGTGTACCTATTTTAGCGCAACCCTTCCGTGTACAGTTAAACGTACATTGTTTTCGTCGCATTTAATTTTATGTACCGTCATTCACCGTTTTATCACTGTTACAACTTCTTGCTCAGCGAATGACAAGTCTATACTGTATCAGAAAATTTTGCGTCTCCCATTTTACACCGAAAGTCTTGTCTAATCATATTACGAGTGCGACGCGGAACCTGTTCTACATTTTCGAGTGCACACGAGTGTCGTATACAAGAAGCACGCGGCGAAAAAAGGAGGACGATGTGTGCCGATACGTTCGAACGGCACGAGCCCTCCAGGCGCGTGATACGAGCTGTAATCGCGGGACAAGCGGCGCTGAGCTGCATTATCGACGGGGCTCTGGGCCAAGAGGGTTGGAGCGCCAGCATCGCACTGGCCATGGAGGTTCGGTCAAACCCGTGACGCTAGCGATTCAGGGAGTAGCCCGTCGACCCCGGCGACGTTCGAGCGAGGCTCCTTGGACCTACTGCAGCCTCTCAAGGCAGTGCTAGGCACTCCAGGAAGGATGCCTCTTCAGAGGCGGACCAGCACGTAAGATAGTCCCCGGGGCGTCTCGTCTGCAATCGAAGTAGCGGCAGAACCCTGTGTTGAGCCCAGCCACTGAGGCGGGAGCCCCACGTCACCGACGGAGTTTGGGAAGCCAGCATCAAAAGACGGACAGGTGGACTAGCCGACGTGAAGGCAGCGACGGTTACGGCGTCGGCGATGAGGAAGATCTGACAGGCATCGTACTCGGAGCATACAGGCGATGACAAACGGCTGTAAGGACGCTCGTTTCTGTTAGTGCGCAGCCATAGGCTAGGGTTGCCGGACTTTAGTGTAAAAAGCGCTAAGGACTGATGTGGCCGGCAATAAGGACATGTTTAGTCACTGTTAAGGAGGTGGATTAGGTGCTGGCGTCTCTTCATGGTGTTTTAGTTACATTAGTTTTGCCTTGAGTTTTTGACTTTGGGTAAATTAAAATCTGTTAGCTTTGCTGCCCTGCGTCTCGCGACTCCATCTCTCCCAACATCCGCACGCCCCCGACATCAGTGACACGCGACCATAGTGTCGCGACAAATTGCCGAGCCTGCCAGCTGGGCCGGATTAAGACAAATGGGGTCAATTATTATTATTATTAAAAGGAAAGCAAAACTTGCTTGACACGCGTGCTCTTGTCAACACCAACACATATGTTCACTGTGATTATTCTGCATCCTGTTTTCAGCAAAAACCAGGCTTTAAGGAAAAGTTTAGTGCACTCAAGACTAACAAGAACGTGGAAAAGACAACACAGCTCAGGTGTCGATCCTTCGGAAGCTAGGCTTTGTTTGCCTCACTAAGTTTAATCCCGCGAGGAAACGCATGGTTGTATCCAAAATATTCTTTATTAAAATTGAAGCATCAGACTGCAGTAATCGTTATACACGTTACTGTACAAATATGCAATAGATGTTGAAGCATCAGACTGCAGTAATCGTTATACACGTTACTGTACAAATATGCAATAGATGTATACAATACGTAAGGCAATACATACACCATAGAAATCCACTAGCATACACTAGAAAATTACCAACTGTAATTAGAAAGCATTATTTTCGTTAAAGGTAAGACAAGTAAGGACATCAAATAAACGTGGCACTACCAAAAACAACAAAAATACAGTTCTTTATAAGCACGCTACATATCACAAGAATAACAAACAAGACGCGAACAACGAAGATTTGCATATCGTGAATTACACTGCTCAGCGTTTCATTGGCAACGTGGAGGCTGGGAGGCGACACGACGAACTTATTGGAACTATTCATGTATAGCGCAAACAGTCCTCTTTTATAATGGCATCTTTCGCGCCTTCGCTTTGGCGAAATCAGATATAGTCTGCTCGAAGGATAGATCACGGAGCAGGTCACTTTCAATGGACGTGATGGCAAATTCACCTTGTCTAGGAGGCTAGAACGAAGGCTGATTTTTTTATCAGCGACAACTTGGAAAACGATCATTCGGTCTCGGTTTTCCACGGCTATGCTTAAGTACATTCGCAAAGCAATACAAAGCTCAGGAAAGACATCAATAAGCTTTCTTTTGTGCAGCAACTTCATTATTCTCAGGGGACTCGTGTCCTGGCACACAGAGTTGTGCAGAAACTTCGCAAACTAGACGATTCCAGTGGAAAATGCTGGCTCCAAATCGCTTTTGTAGGTTTTCACCAACTTCTCAGCATGCTTTCCCAGAGAGACCTCACTCCCAGCTTCTGTCAGCAATTTTAAGAATCCGAACCTTTCGCAGAGATCAGTGTAAGCAGCCTTTCATAATTCCAAAGCAGAGCCTGGACAACATTGTAGGTTTCTAGGATAAACTTTTTTCTGCTTTCTACTGTCGCTTTTTCCGCCCCGGTGTTTCCTCAAAACGATGCTTTTGCCCTCATCCTGATAACATTGATTGGTACTTAGCATGCGTGCTCTCTCTTCGAAGGTATCAAAGAGAGGTCGCAAAGAATTAAAGCCTTCTAGAGAGCTCAGCAGGTCTACAGCAGGTGAAATGTCTAGGCCTGGTTTCTGAAGTGCTACGCTCGTTTTGCTAAAGCGCTCCAAGATTTCACTCCAGAAAATCGCCATGAATGCAGTCTCTAGCATTGTCATTTTCTTGGAGAGTGCGCTTCGTTCCTAGTGTCACCGTTTTCTTCCTCGTTCTTCTGTAGCTTCAAGGCAACACAAGACAGCATGGAAATTTTTCAGAATGGCCTTACATTATTGAAAGTGTCTTGACCACCTGGTCTCGGCGATGCTTTTCAAAACAACCTGCTGGCCAGTTCCGTCCACGCTGTCCAAAAGATACCTCCATCGCTTAGGTGAGGCAGCAAAGAACACATACAGTCCCGGAATTAGTGAAAATTTGACTGCCTCATGGCAACGGTCAACGCTACACGCGCCAAATAAGATCAGTGAATGACCAGCACACGGGACGTAGACTGCCAATTCGTTCAGGTGCTTGATGCAGTCCTTTGTATTTTCCTGATATATTACTCGCATTATCAGAAGCTTGGCCTCTAAAATTAATTGAGATGCCATTCGTCACGAAGAGGGACATCACGGTATCGAAAAGGTACAACCTGGTATGCCATTCAATTGGAAGAAATCCAAGAAAGCGTTCGTACACTTTCCCATTTAAATAGTATCGTAAAACAACAGCTGATCAACGTGAGTAGGGTCTGAAGTCGAATAAACAATTCAAGAGAAGTATTCTGCTCGGTTCACTTCGTCAACGAGACGTTCCTTGACAGCCTTTGCCATATGTTCGACAAATTCATCACAAGTGATTTTTGATAGATACTGTGGGTGACCTTTTCCTTTGTTTCCCAACCGTTTGATGTGCTCCTCTAGAAAGGGATCAAACATGGCAATGGCCTGAAGCACTCCCATATAATTGCCATTTTTCGGCGAACCAAAAATCTCCACACTGCGCCTAAACGCTAGGTTGCGCTCATCTAGGAGCTTAACTACATGACTACGCGCTTCAGCACCTCTGTCCAGTAAGCGGTCTCAATGACAACATGCTTAACCAGCTCCTTGTCGATTGTGCTGCTAGAGTTGGAGTGGGCGAGCCATGCTGCCACGTAGGTCGAGTGCTCGACGCTACTTTCATGTTCGCAAACTTTTTCTTCTGCTCTTTTCCAATCAGAAAAGCCGTGCGTGGTGTAAGCACTGGGGTTGCTTGAAATCGAAAATAGTTTGCGCATCACACAATGAATGGAACCTTTCGACTCCGAGTACATTAACCAGTGTCGCTGGTACGCCTCACCATTTACAGCCTTTCGCACGAAAAGGTGTAGTGACATATAGCGTTTCTGAATTTCGTATTGCCTTTCAGAAGACGGAAAATTTTCTGCCCGATTTTGATAATAGAATGGCCCTTTCTCAAGGCATACACTCCGAAAGCTGTCAGTAATAACGTCCGGCCACTAAGTAGGGTCACTTCGGAGAATCTCGCAACCTACCTCTTCCTGCGGAGGTGTCTGTACTTCTCTGCTGCCGCAACGAGAAGCCGTCTCATTCGTCCCCTCGAGGCACAGTTTGTGGGTGAGAACATGATTATTTGAAGCCAAACTAATAGGAAACAAATAAGTCTGTTCTTGGAGTGGTGTTTCCTGGCGCTCGTCAGTAGAAGGAGGCTCATCGGGGAGGTTTGGCACCGTTGATCAGCAGTAGTAGAAATCGGGTGTGGCGGACTGGAAGCCTGGAGCTCTGTGGCAGGGGCCCGGCCGAGTAGGATAGACGTTGCTGACTCAGGAACAGGGCAGGGCTCGGTTAGCGTCGGTTGCTCAGAAATATGGACGACTGAGGTTGGCACCGCTTGCACAGGATCCAGACAACCAAGATGAGTCAAACCTTGCTTCTTGCCAACAGAAGCACAGTCGGTACTACTGGGACTTTGACACGAACTTTGGGTAGAGCGATAATACTGCTCCGCGAAAGCTGCATTCATTAGGTACTTTGTCATCTTTGGTAGCTTCTTTTCACGCTCTTCTCTTTCTAAATTCGCCTTTCGTTTAGACGCACCACTTTGATGCTTCCGACCGAGCATTTTCGCATGAATGAATGCTAATTTTTCACCGTGCACTTCGTCAGTCCGACGAGACCGCAGGTGTCCAACGGTGGCCGTCCCGATGACTCGAGCACGCTGCCTGCACGCTGCCCCGGGAGCTCCTCAGCGAGCGGGCTTATGCAAGCTTATCCGGCGGCTCGGGGCTCAATCGCAGCCCGCGATCAACTTCCTTTTATAAACGCGCGCCGCGACTCTCTGTTACCAGCGCCAAAGCAGGCGTTCACATACGCATAGAGTTTGCTTGTACACATTTTCTCCTTCTCCGTACAAACTCACTCCTTCCGTTCCGGTGTCGTCTTCCTATTGGCTTGGAGCAATCGTCTGTTCTGGGAGGTTCTCGATTTTCCTTTCGCACTGTCGACACCGAGAGCGAGAACGAAGGGGAGAGGGCAACTCGTAGCGCGGGCGAAGTTACACGCCCTCCGTCGTGTCTGAGTCATCCTTTTCTACTTTCTGGAAAGTTCGGCGGCCAGTCTGACTTACTTTTTCCGTCGAGCACGCGCGAGGGTCCGCAGCCACAAGGCAGGAATGGGCTCTGGAAACAGGCCTTTGTGTGCAGCTCTACAACGTCCCCCTTCACTCTTCCACAACCCTAGCCCGAACAGTGAACATTTATGCCCAACGGCACGCCGACAAAAGCACCGTGTCACGTATTCTTTCCTTTCCGGCCTAGACTCTGCCATCAGACTCATCCTCCCCCGCCCGAATTACCATCACGGTAAAGTCAAGTCGTATGGGAGACGCTGTTGGGCACAGCAGCACGTCCTTTCTATGAGAAGGACAGCGGCGGAATTATTTGAGAGGTGGAGTGTGGCGTGGGGCTGACGAGGGGCAAGGGAGATTTAGATCCTCATCCCACATTACATGTTTTAAGTTTTTTCCCCTTGCCCCTCCTCTCCAGACAGCACTGGACAGACGGACTGACAGGAAACCACGAACACTCTTCCAAGCAAACGCACCTCGCTTCGTAAGAAAGACGGCGCCGCGGGGTTGGCGGGGGATACCTATTTTTTCAGCTCGACAAGCTCTCCCCAAATAATCAGGGTAAACGCATGCTGTTACATTAGGCGTGAGGCCCCGTCTGCTTGTTCTGGTTTTCTCGCTTCATACATGTCGCTCGATGTTCCGTTGCCCATGGTTCCGTATACTGCGCAGGTTAGAATAAATGGGCCCCCTTCTCCTACTGTCCGAGGTGAGGCCCTGGGCTGCAGCACCATCACCCCGCCCCCCTTAATCCAGCGCTGCGAGGGACAGAATATAACTGAGGAATGCGTTCGTCATCTCGCGAGTACTTGAAGGTCCTGGGGGTGCCTCTACTCATGCCCTGCATATAACTCACTTTCTCGATTATTAAGGCTCTGTTCGCGATCATATTGACGCCTTAAAAATTATCGAGCTGTAATCTATCAGATTAGTACACGTACGCTTGTGGACGCGCGCAAGTGCGCGTCTGAGCGCCCACGCATGCGCTGACAGTGCGGCACGGCTAGTACGCGTCGAAACGGGGCACGATCTCGGTCAACAGCTGATCTCTGTTATCGCTCGCTTGGGCTGCCTCGCGTCGGCGCGCCTGGCTACGCAGCTACGGCGCGGTACATTCAACTTCCAGTGAAGCAGATTTACATCGCGCAAGAACATTCTTAATCTTTGTGTTTTGCGCTGATCCTACAGCTCTAAATATGTAACTTTTACGTTTATAGGCATCGAACCATTTTGAACCACTGTCAATAACAAAGTACGAAGTGGCGTTTTCCAAGGCGTCTGTGGTAGAGCGCAGTGAACGCGTGTCGTCGCTTGCATGGAGGCGCGTGTTTATGCATCCAAGCAACCATTTCTCGCGAGGCGTGGCAGGCGCAAGACGCGTAGACGCTAGCTTACGCACGTCGGCAAGCGTACGTGTGGTATGGGCTTCATACGGAACCTGAAGGCGACGCCGAGGTCAAAAATGCGCCAGGAGTATCCATATAAATTCCATGACAATGAAATGCGTCACAGTGATAAATGTCTCCATTTTCAGTAGTTTGCACGCTTTCGCGTTGAACTCGTGCTGGATACAATTGCAGGCCTGCCGTGGAAATGTTCAGGCCGAACTACACGTACTACGCCTGCCGGCGCGTGGAAAATCGCGCCCCCGCACCTTGCGTTTGTCGCGGCTTACGAGTAATGGAGGTGCGAACATACAAAACACGTGCCAGCGCCCGTCCATTTGGCTCGCATTTTCGCCTTGGTAGACGTCGTTTCGTATTTCTGTGGCGCAGCCAGAGCACCGATATTTGTCTGGAGGGGGTAGACGGCTTTAGAGTAGCGTTTTTCGCCACGTACATTAAACACAGATACTTTGCTGGAACTGTTGGCTGGCGTCACTTGAATACATTTAGTGTAACGCAGGGGAACGCAATGAAGCTTTAGTGAGCGCAATGTTACAAACTAACTTCACTCAAAGAAAAAATGCCGCAGCCGTGGAACCTTCCATTTCCAGATCCTTTGATCGAACATGATTCGAAGCGTAGGCAACGACAAGCTCAGCCGGCGACGGCAGAGAAATGTCGGCGTCGTAATTTGCGCAGGGTTCGTTTGCAGCTCCTTGCTTTGACCTCTCCGGAGGTTTGCGGTCATAATCACGTTCCGTAACCATAGTCCCAAAAAAACCTTCTCTCACATTTTCTAGGGCATCATGCTATAGAAATGAGCAGAAGCCCCGTATTACTGCAGCTTTGGTAAACGTTCCTTAGTCCACAACATGGGTGAAGCGCGCTTGAGGAACTTTTCCTTAGAGCGTCGTCCTTCGCCCACAAATAGTGTTCTTTGCTCCTATTGCCGCCGCTACGAACAAAACTGCTTTGGGCCCCATGAATGATAGTCGAGAGCGAAGAAATAAGTGTGCTCGTTGATCTTCTCTGAAGTAGAAATACCGCCACTATTTGGTGCGGCCCTCCGTTTATTCGGTGTCGTAGGTGAGCTTCCGATAACCATGCCGCTCAACACTTCGTAAACAATCAACAAAGGAACATTCAAGCACGTAATAACAGAGACATGTATCTCCTCGTTGCATAGGCTGTGAACAATATTGCGCGCGGTATATATATATATATATACCGCGCGCAAATGCCAGCTATATATATATATATATATATATATATATATAGCTGGCATTTTTGCGCATCTATGGATACGCAGCAGCTGGCGTGTCCCTTACCTGATATACCTCGGTGTAGCGATTACTTTTATCTGCATTCGACGAACCGCAGATGAAGTTCACCCGGTCATCACATCATTGAACTACCCCAAGCCCTGGCTTAGACCACGTTCATCCTTCTAAAGTGAAACTAATTTCGCATGAGATTTCGTCAGTTTCGGCACTAATCATTAAGAAACTGTTCTGTGCACGGGTGTTTCCGAGCTGCTTTGAAGTTCGTAGAATATTTCCTGTGTCCGAACAAAGGTGATCATATTTTACTAGGGAATTACAGGCCAAATTGAAGCCTTCCTTTTTTTTGATAAAGTGATTGAGAAGCTTTTCCACGCTATAATTATGCGCTACTTAAAAAAAATTTAACCGTATGTCTCCTCAGCAACTCCGATTTTGCCAAGGATATTAAACCGAACTGGCACTTATTACTTTAACTGAAGACATCAAGCAAGCCATTGACAGATGTCTCATTGTGGGTTCTACATTCATCGATCTAACGAAGGCATTCGACACGAGAAACCATTGCAGACTACTTGTTATACTCGAATCATCTGGTACATCTGGTCCTACACTCAACTTTAGAAGAGGCTACTTGAGTAACCGGTCTCAAACGGTACAGGTTAACTGCCATCTCTCATTATCCAGGCTAATTAACGTGGGTGTGCCACAGGGATCAATTTTAGGCCCACTTTTATTTTTGATGTTTATAAATGACCTACTCACTATTCTTGCTAACACCAAGTGCATACTTTTAGCTGATGACACGACCATCTTTACATCCAGTAAATAAATTGCCACACTCCAGTCTAACCTTAACACCCACCTAAACAATATTACTTAGGGTGTCCAAAAATAATTTGCGCTATAACCCCACTCAAATCATATTGACGGTGTTCCATTCCCAACGAAACTCAATCGACGTCCCACCTGTGCAAAGTGGTGAATACGTCGTGTAGGTTTCGAACGAAGCACGGTTCCTCGCTGTCATCTGAGATACTCAACTAAAATTTCATAGACACGCCTTATCACTTGTTAAAAAAATTGCATTGAGCCTCCTGATTATAGTAAAGACAGGAACTTATCTTCCACCTCACCGTGTACAATCTTTCTATTTTGCTTATATTCAAAGCCATCTTTGGTACTGTGCATCGTCATGGGCCAATACGTATTCTACGCACATTGGCCGTCTGGAGCGACTTGGGAACCAAGCTATGAGACTAATAATTTTCAGCCCATTTGATTTGCCCTGCACGCCACTGCTTCCTAAACTTAACATTTTCCTGTTACAACATTTATTCCGTCAGAAACTATCCATAATTCCATATAGGCTCATCACACTCGACATCTTCATTGAATCCATTGATCCTGAACACACCACTAACAACAACAGCACCCGGTTTCGCCTGCGCAATAATCTTCTTTTACATGCCGTAAGAACGAATTACGACAAGTTCACAGCCCCCTTCTCTGGCATAGCAATATAAAATTCATTACCTTTCCAAATAAAATCATCACAGAACGGTCATACATTCTCCGCGCACACCAGGAAATATTTCATTCAGGAATTCACCGACTCGTCTAAATTTCTTAATTAACTATCAATGTCTATGTCAGTTTGCTGTATACCTTTTGTTATTGTATAAGTAATTATTATAATTGATAATGAAACGAATTTTTGTTAATATTCGTTGTTATTCTGCTTCTTCACACGCGTTCGATTATTTTTCATGTGTTTTGAATACTGATAAACCGACATACCGTTGTAGATAATCAACTTACCTAATTATTATTGTTCACGTGACCGTACTTATTTGCTGCTTTTGTATAATAACCTTATTTATGAAAACATAGGAGATCTCCTTGGCACTTTTATCAAAACTCTTAACTTCCAGGCGTGATACTGTTTCCATGTAATTCGAGCATGACTGTTGCAAAAAACTTGACGTTGCTCCTTATAAAATGCTTTGCGAAATAGTGCACGGCAATCATTCATTCATTCATTCATTCACTGACGACTACAGATGAGCGTTTTACAGCGAAGCTGTAACACTGTCATCTGTAGGCTGCGGTTCCGCGTATTTTTGTTCTCCGTGAACAAAACTTACCATAATCAATGGTTCATACCCCCATAAGCATTCATGCTCCCGTAACCAAGCAGAAAATGCAATGGCTCATAGCTCTGTAAGGCAGAGGCTACAATCACTCAGCAAAGTGAAGCGAACATTGGTTGAATTCTTCCTAATCAGAAAAACAACACACATAACAGCATATCGAAAACTGTCATCATCAATGACTCATATCCCCATGAGCAATGGCTGATAACCCTACGATGCGATGCATTGCCACACCGATCTGGCCCAACTGACAACCTAGCGGCGTAAGTGCATCGATTTGACATTGTCAAAGAATGTGATTGCAGTTGCGAGTGAAATAATGACCACCGATCTACAGAATACATTAGTGCGCGTAACTTTTGTCGCGATGACCACACATCAAGACAACAAATGAGTTTGTACCTTTGTTCAAATTTATGTGTCACCTCCATGTCGTGTGTTAAGGAGCTTCGCTGGTCAACCACCTTCACAGAGTGGAATGGCTCATTTTATTTTTTTCCCTCTGCGTACTTCACTTCTTGCGTGCCTTCTGCCGCATGTATCAGCCAACATGCGGCACTGAAAACGGTTGTACTGAGCGCAGCGCCACTTTTGCGTCAAGATGCGGGGAAGTGGCGCACGACGCTCCAGACGGCTCGGTCATGTACGCCTTCCTCTATGGGTCGGTCGGCACACCTACTCCTCCAGCATGCCTTCAGCCACCATAATTCTGCTGTTGCTATGCAGACGCATCTGGTTAGGCCTACAGGTGCCGGAATCGCAGAGCGATCTCAAAAACTGCATGCGCTATGCACTCATAATGAACATTTCAGGTGGGTTTAGGGAAACGGAATGCTCATTTCAATAGTTCTTATCGATCAACGCCAGTGAGAACGTAGCCATCACGAGAATTCACGCTGAAGCGGGAACGATGGGTGCCGCCATGTTGCGCAACGTTATTTGTTAGCGTGCGTAAACATTCGATATCGGTGCTCGCACCGCGCTTCGACGCGCACGATCTGTCCTGCACCATCTGCGCATGAGTGAGGCACGTGGATGCGAGCTATCGCGCACCGGCCCGCGTACGTGTAGTTTGGCCTTTAGACTCACTCGAGCGCTCACATCAGCGCCTCGACAAACACATGCCGGTCGGGACGCACCATCGACTTCTAAATGCTAAAGCCAATCCACTGATAACCAGGTCGGACGCGCCTAAAAAATTTCCCCCCACCTTGTCTGGCCTGATTTCAGGGCGCGCAAGCATTATGGCATCCGGGACTTCTGTTCTCAAGGTTGTTGCGAGTGTGACAGAAGGCCGTTTTTTCTGCAACACTTCGCGCCGCAGTTTTCACAAGCGCAATTATCTTCTTTTTTTTTCCACATGGATGCTACCTAATCTCGTTTAACTATCACTTCTCGCACATCTGTGACAGCTCACTATGGCAATGTAGTATCGATTAATTTATTCATCGTACCCTAAAGACATATAATACATTACAGAGGTGATGGGTTATCATCATACTTATATGCGAAACAATTCAATATAAAGCAGGAAAACACGATGAGCAAAGAAACAATCACGTCACAAATTAACTTCCCGCAAGCTAAGGCATAGACAGGAAGCAAAATAAACAAAAGCATGTGTAAACTGAACACATACGAACACAATAAAAAGGGGTATTAAAATTATGCTGGCGAGCGACCTGCGGAAATGACCAGTTTCTGTAATGATGACTGACGAAGCTCGAAAGTAGTTCAAGCCGTGCCATGATTTAGGAGCGAAGGACGGGGAATAAGTGACAGTGTTATAACGCGGAATGCTAACTTTGAGCTCTTTTTAGTGCATCGTCTTCCTTACCGCCACGATATCCCCTTGTTCTCTCACGCGTCACCATATGCTTTTGTAAGAGCCAAGAGACACAGCTTAACCGGCCGACCTTACAAAAAAGAAAACGTTCTGCTGCTTGCAAACCGCACTTGGTACGCTAGCACATTGGAAACGTGCAAGGACCAACATTTGCCCGCTATTTAATGGGCAGTCCAAGCGTAATTTAATGCGTAAGCATACTTTAGCGAGTACCGCAGTGAGATGTGTCCGCCACGAGAAAAGTGCAATGCCTTGTATCCGCACGAAAATGTGTAATGTGCGACGTTACGACATTGAACCGTTATAACAGTATAAATGTATATGATTGGTAGCTTTATAAGCGATGAGAAAGAATTAAAAAAAAGAATGATTAGAGAGGATAACCATAAGGATACATAGGCTCCACAGAAAATCCATGGGGAAGCCTATGGGAAGCGTATAGTATAGGGGTGGGCCGACTTGAAATTTGCGCGTAGCACAACATAAATTTAGAAATGGGCCAATTTAATGTTTGGGATGCGTCATGGGCCAACTTGACATTTGGGGGTGGACTTATGCACACATTGACAACTCCAGTAGAGTTTCTGCGTACTTTTTCGCAGTACGGAGCTCTGGCTACCCACTCCCCCCGTAGCATGAATAAACCTCACCTATTTGGGAGCGGCTTAGGAGAGCAATGCACTCAAGTTAACCTTTACCTTAGGTAAATAAACGTGATTTTATTTATTATTCAGGCTGTTATGTCTATAATGACGACGTTTGCTTAATTACTTCGATAATTAACCTTAGTTCAGGTTACGACGAAGACGTTTGTATATGTAATTAAAAAGTAAGAAGAAAGTATGTCTACCTAATGTCAAGGTGCCATTTATTCTTTATTAGGCGCCGTTGATTGAACCTTAGTAACCTTTGATTAGTCCAATAATTTAACATAAGCTGATTTTAATTATAGCCTAAGTATTACAAATTTCCCTCAGTGAATCGCCGTTACACCTAACTAATTTTATCGTAACTAATCTTACTAGTCCTTATAAACCTTACTTGCAATTTTCAGTACTGAATACGTATACTCAAAATCGTAAATACGTAGTCATAAGGCATTTTCATATACACCTCCGTAGGACCTCATGCCCACTGAGGTACGGTACACTACGTTTATGCAATTTCTGATAAATAAACGCTGTTACGTTTCGCCTACGACGCGCTGTATAGCCGGCGCGGATGCAACGGACGCCGGGGCTTCGTTCAAAGCGGCGGACATTTTGGCCCGTTCAGCGCCGCCGATACGCCTCCCCGCCAAGCGCGTCCAGACGTGTTTCAGTGCCACGTGTCTTCGTGTGTGTGTGTGTGTGTGTGTGTGTGTGTGTGTGTGTGTGTGCCACGCTTGTCAAAGCGCAGCAGCCGGGGAGAGGAGCTCCCCAAGAGTGAAGCGAGGAGGTCTGATCGGCGCCGGCTCGGCGATGCGTCACTACACTCGTCTGAACATGTCTCTCAGCCTGTCCGGGCCCAGAGTCACGTGGTCTCACCCCGAGACGTTCCTTCTTGCCCTCAACTCCGAGAGTATAAGAGCAGCTGCCCCCGGACGCCGAGAGAGAGGCTCCGATTTCTTCTGTTGAGTAACGTGCTCTCCCGTCTCTCACTTCGGTCGACCCGACCGCCCGCTCTTTTGCGATGCTAGAATAAACAAGTTGTTCTGTTATCAGTCGACTCATGCTTTGCCGGGACCTCCGGATGCTTCCAGTTGTGCCCCAGGCCGCCAGGCCAACGCTACCCTTGGGGCTTGCGACCCGATTGCAACAACGGGCGTCAGCACTGAGGTTCCAACAACTCGTGCCAGCGGTGCGATACACAACAACGCTATGGAAATATGTCTAGTGGAGAAATTTCGCACGGCGTGCCGAAGCACAGCCGCAAAAATTATAGCGCATCGCAGGGTCCATGCAAAACGACGGAAGGGGCAAACGGACAAATCACCGATTCGGTTTGCGCCGCGGTAGCTTGCTGGCTATGGAATAGCTAGAGGTCGCTGACAAAATGCTTACGGCGGCAGCCGCACTTCGACGGGGGCCAAATAAAAAGCAACCACGCAGATATATTTTGGAACACGGTAAACAAGATTACGGTTTCAATACTTATACAGAGTGCACCGTTAGGGCGCGCCTTATAGTAATGTTGTGGTTTAGGCAAGCACAGCCCCATAATCAAATACAAGCTTTATACTTCGGCGACGACGCAATGTGCCATGTGGTACAATCACAACGCCAATACCTCTCAGAAGTTCTGAAATATGGTGCACGACAACCCCTGAAACAAACACCTCTCCCTGAGTGTTCTGCCTACTAAACGCAAACAAGCAGCAGTGGTGCACCCTAGGTAACGTTTAACATCAACTCACCCCTCCTGGTAGACTAAACGTAGAAGAAATTAAGCTTTCGCCGTCAACGTCACCGCTATTTATTTTCAGTCAAAGCAACCCGCGCAGAATGCGTCGCTTACATCCATGATAACACTGCGTAAGATCCACGTCAGTTTTTTTTTACCTGCCATGATTCGTAAAATTTGGAGCGCCTCTATTTATTCTGTGTACTGTATCTTCAGCAGATAACCCACCGCCTTCATATATACAGCAGTATTCAATGGCTGTTTTCCGTATGATTATAGTTGTGGCAGCGATGCACAACGTTAGGTAAGCCCAATGGCAGACTGTCTTTTCTTTTGTCTTTTGTGTGTGTCTGTCATAACCGAATAAATCAAGCCTTAACCAGAAGGTTGCGCTCAATTTGCGCCCAAACATTGTTTGTTTTCTGTCGGTCTGTGTATTGCACTTATGCTAGCCAGTAAATTTACTGTTCGTGTTCTTGTTGCAATTATACGTGAAAATTTCGGACTTGTTTTCGTGGAGTGTCACCATCTGTGTAAATAATTTTTTACCACTTTGCTATACATAGAGTAAGAAACGCTTTCATACAACATTCGATACGAAGAACAAAAAATCAATGCAGACAACAGCATGCACCAAGAGTGATATCGCTATCAAAAAAGGACGTGTACTTTATTACCTAGAATACACTGACAGTACTGTAAGCCTACATGAATCATTTGTTGTAGAAAACGATAAGATGTGTAATGAAGCGTAGTTAAATATTACACTGCAAGCATGACACGAGGCAAAAACACCTACAAAAAGCACTAGATATCAAGAAAAGACAGATCAGGGTCTTGCACCAGCTCATCCGACACCGTTCCTTCACTGTCGACCCAGTCTGGGAAAGGCGCAACGTTTATTAGGTAAGGGTCATACCCGTCTTCATGCTGCGGCGAGCTGTAAATGTCCTGGTTACCGCTGGGCTCTAAAGAGGAATCAGAACAATCTTCCTCGTCCACTCTCGGGCGCTTGGACGGGCCAGGCTCTCCATCTGCAAAATTGGGCAAGACACCTCCATGATCCGCTGAACATTTGTTCCAAAAATGTGTGTCCTCACCATCACAATCATTTCGGCCACGCCTCACGCCGGAGCCAGGGACAACGGGTAAAGAAGGCCTACAATCGTTGTCATCGCTGTCCTCTTCGTCGCTTGAGGTGCTTCTGTAAGAGTCGTCAAGCGATGACCGCTTTTTGAGCAACTGCTGCAGAAATACCTCAAGGTGAAGGCTTACAGACTTCTTGCAGCCTTTTCGACTTTCTACGGCCTTTTTCATTTTCCAGATCTTCTCCGTCGCCTGCGAGAGAATAGCAGTGATGTTAAGGCACCTGTCCAAACTCATCCTGGTATTTGAAGCGGTACTAACACCGTGTGGGCGCAGACAGCGTGCTCGACTGCGTTCGATCGCCAGCGACATCAGCGGACAACTGACCGCCCGCCTCATCTGCGAGAGGCGAGCACACCCCTTCCTAACCTTCCCTCTCCACCTTCCTTCTTGCAGTGCGTTCCTCCAGGTGAGGGTGTTGTGTTCCCGTCGCTGACCTTCAAACTGAATTGCGTTTCCATTCATTCGGAAAAAATGGGTAGCCAGATATTTATATGGGAAAGGCTAATGCCAAAAAGGCGGAATTTCATTTTCCCGGACAGGCGCTCATTATATTTCTTTAACGGCACCTAATACATTGTTAATTTTTCTTAACCTGCGCTGGTTTCTTAAGCCTTCTTCTGTGCTACTTTTCCTACTACACAGTCCTAGGTCCATTATCAACTTTTTCATGCGAGACAACACACTTTCCACGTGTAAAATATTGTCCTGTTCCTACACGTGTTTTTTTTTTCTCTCTCTTTCTAAACTAAGCCAATATAACAATTTTACAATTTCTCTTTCTTCAAACATAAAAGCCTATACACCTCTTACCTCACAATATTTTAGGTTGCTATTGTAAAAACAATGCTTAACCAAAGGCGGTACAAAGTAGTGGATTTCTCCTGACGTTCATATTTAAAAGTGTCATGGTGCTTGTCTTGAACATTCTACGCGACTGCGATTTCTGCATAGCCTTTCCCTTCTGCCTCGAGTCACCAACACATAACATGTGCTGGTGCCTTGTGCCGACGCGAAGCGGCGTCCAGCGCACATTATTTTTGGGGCCGTGGCTGAACAAAGACGTCAATGACCACCCTCATGCTAACGACTTGTAGAATCGCCGAGAGGACAGGACTTTCTCTTGTGAGGTGTTACAGTGGGGCTGATAAATACTCCGTGGACATGGCGAACGAAAATTCTAGAAACGCAAGCACGAACACGTGTTTCCCTTGCGGGAACACGGAAGAAACTGACCGTGTCCTCGCTTTCCGCGCAATGAGGCATCCCCGCTGAACGCTAACGTCGTTAGTTAATTTCTATGGAAGCATTTATGTTTCTTACGCCTACACTTCGCGCCGGCGCCAGCAGGTGTCGCAGTGCGCGCAGATGGAAGCTAGACTGCACGCTTTCTTAGAGGACGTGCTTTGGCGGTTGCGATTCCGAGTCTTACAACCTTTGCGATGCTTATTGCACGTACGTCCTCGACATCCCACATGACATGGGTTGCCTGAAATTTTTTTCAAAGCGAAGCTTTCATTGCCTCTTCAACTTTCCAACTGCTGGTGCTCGCCCTACTGCTTTCTGGCACAGCGCGTCGTGGGGTGGTTGAGAGCGTGTGTATACATGACAGGCGCGTGTCAGAGAGGAAAGGCAACGCGAGACACTCGTTTTGTCCCCACCGTGTCCAATATGCTCAATGCCCTCTGGAGCCCCTGTTCTTCACCACTTTAGCCTTCTGACAGCTGTAATTATCCGTGACCCCCCACAAGCCTTTGCAGATACGGCAGCCCTCGCCTTTATACTAACGTGCCAGTCGATAGGGAACACAGCTATAGTTGTAGAAAGCACGGAGAAAAGGCACGTCCCATACGACGGCAAGGGGAGGTGACGTGGCAAAGCAGCGAAACCTTAATATTATACAACAGCGGTTGCGGGGAAACTGGATTCAGTTCAAGTTACGGTACACTACGTTAATGCAATTTCTGAAAAATAAACGCTATGCACATATGTCTAGCGGAAAATTTGGCACGGCGTGCAGAAGCACAGCCGCAACAAATATAGCGCATCGCAGGGTCCATGCAAAACGACGGAAGGTGTAAACCGACAACTCACCACTTCTGTTTGCGCCGCGCTAGCTTGTTGGCTATGGAATTGCTAGAGGTTGCGGACATAATACTGACGGCGGCAGCCGCATTTCGACGGGGGCCAACTAAAAAGCACACACACAGATATATTTTGGGACACGGTAAACAAGATTACGGTTTCAATACTCATACGGAGTGCACCGTTATGGCGCGTCTTATAGTACGATTGTGGTTTAGGCAATGTTAGCTATGGCCGGAGGCAACGGGCGATACGTCGTCCCCCTACCTTCTACTTGGTCGGACACCACAGGCGATGCGTCATCCCCCTACCTTCTACTTGGTCGGACACCACGGGCGATACGTCATCCCCCTACCTTCTATAAGGCCGGACACCACGGGCGATACGT
Source organism: Dermacentor andersoni (assembly GCF_023375885.2). Lineage (NCBI taxonomy): Eukaryota > Metazoa > Arthropoda > Arachnida > Ixodida > Ixodidae > Dermacentor > Dermacentor andersoni. Next base: position 106,539,223 of record NC_092822.1, on the reverse strand, counting down.
CATCCCCCTACCTTCTAGTTGGTCGGACACCACGGGCGATACGTCATCCCCCTACCTTCTACTTGGTCGGACACCACGGGCGAAACGTCATCCCCCTGCCTTCTACTTGGTCGGACACCACGGGCCATACGTCATCCCCTTACCTTCTACTTGGCCGGAACCCACGGCGCCGAAGAAGTCATTCACCCGACCTTCTCCCCGGATTCGTCGAAAAGAGGATCGACTTCTCCTTCCCGTGCTCGGTAATGCAGTAGGAGGGGCCCTCTCTGTGTGCCTGTCACGTGTCATCGACGGAAGCAAGATCCCGCCCACACATGCAGAGAGACTATTTAAGGGGCTGCGAATTGTACTTTTGATATGCTTCATACTTCATTCTCTTCTCATTTTCTTTCAACTACCTTTGAATAAACCGTGCAAGTCTCGAACTAGCGAATCGTCTCGCCCTTGCTCGGTCGCCATGGTCTACCGGATGCCTGCAGCCCGCCGACAACGCCACGCTACCCAATAAGTAATGTTGGTCGAGCTTCGATAGGCTGGCGCCGCTACTCCTCGGCAGCAGTACGGTACGCTACCCTGGAGTACGCAACAAACTGGTTGCTAATGGTGGAAAGTGGCACACACGTCTCCAGAATGCAGTTCAATAATCCAGAAAACAGTAATATGTCTGGCGCATCACTCTATTCAGTCTCTCTCGATCATATTAGGCATAGGGCACAAAATGCTTTGCGTGTGTTGCTGAATTCTAGGTACACACAGCTTTTTAAAATGTCTGATGGCCTGAGAACTTTTGGTGGAGCCTTTGCTGACAGGAAACATGGCCGAATGGGCCGCGGGAAGCGTTGGTCCTCCAGGAAAAGGACTTCTCGGCACAGCAGCAAGCAAGTGTGACCTGCCCTCAACAACACACGAACCATTTTCTCTATGCGGAAGAAGCCTTCTGATGTTTGCACAAATGTGCTGTCGCTTTTAGTTGGCCTTTTGTACAGTGTGCTGTGGTACATCTGTTTCTTAAATACAAGCCTCTCGTAGCACTCAATACTACTGCCACCATAGCCAGTATAATTGAGTGCTTGCATTTCGGAAGCACTGAATCTAGCATGCTTGTTCAGGCCAAGAAACGTTGCACCACCTTTTTCAACTGCAGTCTGGATATGTGGGTGTCCAAGGAAACTATCACAAACTGCTCTGTCCTTTTCTGAGATATTTGCAGTGGCGATGAAGTGCTCTAGATATTGCCCCATAACCACACGCTCAACAATCTTATGGGGCAGGCAATGAGCAGCGGTCACGGACTTTACAAGACGCCCATTCCCACTCTCAAATGAAAAGGCAGAATGGGCCCACAGTGGCCCCAAATGTCGAACACTCTCTGCAAGGTGGTAGAGCTGGTGCACATTAAACGTCGCTGCTGTCACGCCATACAGTGCCTCACAGCGTGCTGCAAACATTGACAGAAGGCGCTCTGAAAAGAATAAAATGCAGCAATCAGAACAGTGAATTTTTGTAATGTATAAAATGCTTGAGGGTCTAATCACATTTGGTGCAGTTGAGCTTATATATTGAGTGGAATTACAGGCATTTCCATAAGGCAGCACCTTAGCGACAATTTAAAATAAAACTCAGTTAAGGGACCAGGGAAGTCATATACTATGGTGTCATTTTTGATGTGAAAGCATCAAATGGCCCAATGTGCAAAAAAAGCAGCGCCTGTAGCAGCGAAACATCACTTAAGTTGCCACTGGCTGCAACGCGACATCACGAGCAGGTGAAACGGTTACTTGCTGCGGTGTTAGCGTGCCAGGTGTTGTGCGAGGATTATGGCTTTGTAAGGCGGCACACAGTTTGTATCTCTCCCTCTCTCAACCCCACTGGGCTTAGCTGATGCGCGCACCTGCCAGCTTTGGTGGCCTTTGCTACTGCCTCAGTCTGTTGTCCCTTCCACCACGTACATAGCAAATAATAAATAAACAAATGCACTTCATTTCTCAGCAATATCGTCCAAATAATACCGGTCTACAGCCAACATGCTAACGTAGAAACTGTAGAAAAAAAGTAACCTGCACCAACTTCATTGCAAAACTCAATAATAAATACCTCGCAGAAAAACTGAAAAACATTACTCGCAGCATGAAGCTCGAATGACTGCAGTTGGTACAAGTTGTGACATTAATTATTTTGCATTCGCAACTTGTAACAAACGCTTAGGTGTCCTTGGATTTTTGTAGCACCTCCTCTCCACTTCCCCATAAGCAACAAGGTCCTATGCCACTGCAAGGAAAGTGTACCACTAATGGCTCAGCAGAGACCTCAGCACAACAGTATTGGGCAGTGTCATCAGCCTTTGTTTTTTTTCAAGTGAAGAAATGTGTAAATGCAAAAATTACTATGTGTTACAACACACGCACTTATGTTTCTATATTTGTACTGACACAGTCACTGTTGTGCAGAGACCTACTTTGAGGCATCCTAAGGACCACATGGCCTGCCTAAATAAAGCATTCATAAATATATGCTACTTATCACAAATGTTTTAGCAGTGTGTAATCATCATGCTCTTTCTCTATCACAACTTTCACTTTCCTTACCTCTTCTAGCACATTGCTTTAACATTTTAACGTTGCATCAGATGCGGCTACATGGTTGATATACAAAATGTGATGATAATAAATGGACACTAAAGATGAACACTAAATCAGTCTAGACCGACAAGGCACGCTTTAAAACTATTTTCGTTAATTGCACACTAAAAGTTGATTAAACAAGAAAAATAAAGGCCAAACCTTTCTTTTTAAATTTCACATTGAACCCCAAACACCAGAACATCAGTGTGATGTAACAGATCTCGAAGTGTTTTCTATTGTCCATTGTATCACACTAAAAGTTATCGAAACTTGCAAATTTCAGTCTTTGCCTCTGTTGCAATACAATGTAGCCCAATCAACTAAGCCTGAGCAGACACTGGAAATCATTGACATCATGGCAAGCTGAAGTGAGAACTTGAAGGTGGCGTTGCTAGATGCTAGATTACCAAGTTTCCTCCTATGGTAAGAATGGCTTTTCGTGTTATACAAATAAGGGTTATTTGCTAACACAGCTTAACTTACTTTCCTGTTTAGTGTCCGCTACCCCCGTGGTTGCTTAGTGGCTATGGTGTCGTGTTGCTAATGGTCAAATCGAGGGATCGAATCCCAGCCACGGCTGCCGCATTTCAATGGGGGTGAAATGCAAGAACACCCGTGCACTTACATTTAGGTGTCCATTAAAGAACACCAGGTGGTGAAACTTATTCGCGTCCCTCATTACGGCATGCCTCGTAACCAGATAGTGATTTTGGCACGTTAAATCCCATAATTTATATATTTTATCTTTAGTGTCTGTTTATCACTTCTACCAAAATGCTAAATTATGCCTTCTACCATTTCAAGAAGTTGTGTGGAGAGGTGTTCCAGAGAAACTGCATAATGATGTATAATTGCGGAAAAAGTAAGAGTGCTTGTTGGTTTTAGGTATGAGAGGGCCCACAACAAAACATGGAAAAACATGTGCCACAAACAGGAAAAATAGAGTATGGCGAGAATAAAAGAATGTTTGAGATACCCAACCTAATAGTCCCCTAGAGCTACGTTTCAATGAAATGTAGAGCAAAAACTGACACCACACACCTTTAAGTGCACTGACATTAGTTAAATTAAATGTGAGTTCACGTAATAATGTTGCAATCTTTCTAATATATGTGCTTGGCTCACAAAATGGTAAAAATCCTTGCATGCAACAAGAATTTTCTATAGTTGGCAAAATGGATGTCGGGACGTCTTATGGCTTCCAGAATAGAAGCCTCTGTTCTCTAGGAGCGTGTCCATGCAAAACTATGATTACAAGGTGTGTCCCTTGAGAATGTTGTTTTTGATCTTTCCCTCATGCTATTACCCCTTTACAGTTATGCAGGCAACACTTTCTTTTTATGACCTCCAGGGGGAAGGCACATTTTCCTTCCAGCTCAGCTAGAAGAAACACGTGCAAGGAAAAAGATATATGCACACTCCACATGCTATGGAAATTCGGAAGCGAAGCTTTCAAGAGCCAGCATGGGAAAATGCCATATTATGACGATGAGACACACTGCAGATTTCAGTAATGAATGCATCCCTCAGCCACCATGGCCGAGCTTGCAGAGCAAGCAGAAGTTTTATACGGCATTAAAACACGTTAAATTGCAAGATGCAACATACTTGACCGTGTTGAAATGCACGAATATGTGATAAGTGCAGCTAATTTTGGTAAAGAATGTGTCCCATAAGTTCTATCTGACTTACACAAGGGAAATTCTTAAGGGTGTTTTATTATGTCCTTTCAGGTATGCATCCGAGGCTTAAAGGTTAGAGCATCAGGCTTCTGTGTTGGGGGAACTAGGTTTAAAACTATCCATCGAACATGTAATCTTATATATTATTCACTCTTAGGCATGCGTCAAGGCCATGTACACAGCCAGATAGAAACACACAAACCGTAAAGTGGGTTGAATAGCCAAAGAAAGCTGGTAAAGCATGGCAGGTATTTAATCTTGTGGACCTCTCAATACACCCCTGCTGCATTGCACGGCATCACAATAAATAAGGTCGTAGAGCTAGAACATTTATTTTTACTTTTTGGTGCACTATTTTCATTTCCAAACCATTTTAAATCCTGCTTATCAGTAGCAGCAGCGTCCTGTTTTTATGTGTACTGCAGGATGGAGGCCTCCCCCAAGTAATCTCCAATTACCAAGTTGTGCATGTGAATTTTATGATGTCATCATACCACACGTAATACTCCGCCGTCCTCAATCGCGCTTCCATTTCCTTGGCATCCATTCTGTGACTCTACTAGACCACCAGTTATCTGCCCTACATTAATGGTTTGTCCAGCTCCATTTTTTTCTCTTAATGTAAACTAAAATATTGGCTACCCCTGCTTGCTCTTTAATCTACACGCTGTCTTCCTGTCTCTTAATGTTATGCCTAACATTTTTTGTTCCATCACTCATTATTATAACCTGCTTATTGAAAATTTTGCCAAGACAAAACTCAATCTTAATGCACCCAAGGTGAATGCACATAACCCGTTTTACACCAAGAAACTTTCACACTTGGTAGGCCAAATAATGCAATTTACTAAACATGCATAAGTAATTGCAAAGTAAAGACATACAGACACATATGAGTACATAAGCTCTAATTTGTCCATGGACAAAGCTTGGTGTTGAAGTGCACATAGTTGCGTCTATACACACCCCTTTCAGTCCATGTTTCTCATACTGTGTCACTAATCCTTTATTAGTAACTGTTGAAGTAGACTAGCTTTCCACAATAATAAAATTTAGGAGACGGGGCTTACATGATTTTACAAATTGCAGTGTGGAGGTGTAGAACATATATTTTAGAGTGCAATAAATAATACCCAAAACAAAGGTGAGCGAAACCACCTGCTTTCAAGAATGAACTTCAGATTTTTTTCTATAATGTTATCTTGGGTAACAGACTCACTCGTATATGTATTTGTTGCCAAAATTCCACATTTTAAGTACATTTCAACAGCATTTGCAGTACAAGTAAAAAGAACAGATGTTTAAGGAAGTGAGTCTTGTTTTCTGTTTAACCTAAGTACTTCCGCAATTTCTAGTTATTAGTTATTGAATATGACTGATAAATCAACAAACAACCATTACTTACTGTGCCACTCCCAACACATAATTTCTGAGCAAAGATTACAAGCAATTATAGTGAGCTATGACGTGGATACTTAACCTACATTTGTGCAGTACCTTACCTGCATGGTCTATCTGCTGAGTAGATATCTACTCTAAGCAGAATATGTAGAGCCTCCGACAGCTTTACGAGGTGACGCCAGTACTCATAGGGGATCAGGCCATCAAGACCTGGCAGGGCGTAGAAAAGAAGCCAGTGCTTCCATTCTGAAGCCTTCTAATGAGCCCTGTCATCGATGCGACGGGGTAGACGTGTGATGCAGTGAGGAGGTTGAATGCTTAACAAGCGATTGTTAACTTCTGTCACAGATGATGGGCTGCCTGCATAGTTAAAAATGGCACAAGGATAAATTATACAGAGCATTTTAATTGACCAAGATGGCTCTCCAATACAGTAAAATTAAACACGAAGAATGAAATCACCTTATCTATGGCATGTCTGTCTGAGATTGATTGATTTGTGGAGTTTATTGGCGCAAGGGCCAGATATGGCCAAAGAGCGCCAAGTCGATGATCAGTGCTTGTCCATGACATTTGAGTGTCAATAGTGGGGAGTATATGATACACGGCTGTATAGTGGCCTAAAACTATTCGCTAAAATGTGTAAAATATACATTTGGTGCAATGTGGCTGTAAAATGGCCTAAAATTTATTCGCTCTGAGGTGCGTAAAATTCAAGTATAAAAAATGAGAGTGATTGATCGTTTCTGTGATGACAATAGATGTTTCTTGGGATGACGGACGATCAGTAAAATATGTAGTGTTTCTAGCACTAGTGCCTCAGCATGGCCTTGAAGGCAAGGGCTGGGAGGCACGTGCTCTAATAGGTGTTTTCATTGCAGCTACGACCTCCAGGCGGAGGCCGTGCTACAAGTAGCCAGGCCAAATGACATTTAGGGTGTCAGTTTCAAATAAAAAGTTTAACACTGATTGAAAAGTAAAAAGGGGATCATTGCTGAGAAAGAATGCTGGGTGTAACGGTATATGTTCGAGATAAGCGGAGGGAAAGTACTTTTTTCTTTCTGCCTCTATTTCAGCGCATTGGATAAGGACATGGATAACTGTAAGCCTCTTGCCACATTTGGTACATGTCGGAGGTTCACTTCCTGTCAAAAGGTAGGAGTGAGTGCCGTAAGTATGTCCTATTCTTAATCTGCAAAGAAGCACTTCCTTATGCCTTGCTGTTCTTTCGGACATCCAGTTGCCTAATTTGGGTTTGATAACGTGTAGCTTATTCCCTTCTGCTTTATTCCATTGATCCTGCCAGTACTTCCTCAGTTTATGGCGTAAGAAGGGCTTAAGTTCTGTTGCTGGTAGGGGCTTATTTACATTCGTTTCATTTAAGGCGACTGACGTTGCACTTTCGTCAGCAGCTACATTACCTTTTATGCCCCTATGGCCAGGTACCCAGCATAGGACGATGTTTTGGTTGTATATTATTGCTAAGCATAGTTCTGTGTAAAGTTCATTAAAAACAGGGTTCTTATGTTTTCGAAAACTCATTAGGGCTCTTACTACGCTTAATGAATCTGTGAAGATGATGGTCTTATTGAGATTTCTTTGTCTGATGTGTTTTACAGCTGAGAGTATCGCGTACGCTTCAGCCGTGAAAATACTTGTGTTAGGATTTAGAGTACCGGAGGTGGAAAAAAATGGTCCAAGTGCTGCATACGCAACACCAGCAGATGATTTGGAAGCATCTGTATAAAACTCGGCACAGCAGTACTTCGCTTGGAGTTCGAGGAAGTGTGATCGTATGTGTGCCTCAGGTGCATGTTTCGTTATTTCGACAAAAGAGATATCGCACTCCATGGTCTGCCATTCCCAAGGCGGTGGAAGGCGAGTGGGAGGCATTAGAATATTTTCTGGGATATAAATATCTGTTTCTTCTGCCATTGCTTCCAAGCGCAGGCTCAAAGGAGTTCTAATAAGTGGGCGGTTACGGTAAAGTGTGGCAGCGGACAGGTCGCTAACGATGGAATGGCATGGATGTTCGGTGTCAGATTTTGCCTCAGTGTAGTATGAGAAAGTTAAGAATATTCTACGTAGATGTAAGGAACATTCGTTGGACTCAACGTAGAGACTTTCAACAGGGCTCGTTCTAAAGGCGCCTGTTGCCAGTCGTATACCAAGGTTGTGAACTGGGTCTAGAATCTTTAGCGCACTCTCAGTTGCGGAGTGGTACACTACGGCTCCGTAGTCGAGGCGTGATTGTACGAGACTCTTGTATAAGTTAAGCAGACACTTCCTGTCACTGCCCCAAGATGTTCGAGAAAGCAGCTTGAGGAGGCTCATGGTCTTCAGGCACTTTTCTTTAAGATATTTTTAGTGGGGTTTTTAGTGAAGTTGAGTTTTGTGTCCAGGATAACACCTAAGAATTTGTGTTCAAGGCTGACGGTTAGTCTTTCTCCCTTAAGGTTAATATCTGGTTCTGGTAGTACACCTCTGTTGTTTGAGAACAGGACCCATGTGCTTTTTTGGGGGTTCAGTCTAAAACCATTCTCATCCGCCCACTTTGACAATCTATTCAGGCCAAGCTGTAGCTGCCTCTCGCAAATGCTAAGGTTACACGACCGGAACCCTGTCTGTACATCATCCACATAGACGGAGTAGAAGAGTGGGCGAGGCAATACGGTGTGGAGGGAGTTCATTTTAACAATAAATAACGTACAGCTCAGTACTCCACCCTGCGGTACACCTGTCTCCTGTAAAAATTGTCGAGAGTGCACGTTGCCAACTCTAACACGAAATGGCCTGTCAGAGAGATAGCTTTCAGTTATTCTCAAGAAGTTGCCGCGAATACCCATTGCAGAGAGATCACGAAGGATCCCGAAGCGCCACATAGTATCATACGCCTTCTCCATGTCAAGAAACACTGATAACATAAGCTGTTTGTGGACAAACGCTTCCCTGATGTACATTTCCATGCGTACAAGCTGATCTGTCGTCGATCTGCCTTCTCTAAAGCCACATTGATATGGGTCTAATTTCTTGTTAATTTCTAGATAATGTACCAGGCGACTGTTTACTATCTTCTCAAAAACTTTGCATAAGCAGCTCGTCAATGCTATAGGCCTATAACTATTTGCCAAAGAAGGGTCCTTACCCGATTTCAATATAGGAATTATGATGGCCTCTTCCCAAGCAGAGGGAATGTGGCCGGACGACCATATAGAATTGTAAAGACAAAGAAGCGTTTTTTGTGTTTCAGGCGGCAGGTGTTTTAGCATTTCATATAGGATGCGGTCAGAACCGGGGGCAGATTTGTTGCAGCTATTTAGTGCTGCCTGAAGTTCCGCCATGGAAAAAGGTCTATTGTATGCCTCGCATTCTGTGCTTTTCCGTTCCAATGGTTGTCTTTCTATTTGCCTTTTGTATCTTTGGAATGTTTCAGAGTAGTGCGACGAGCTGGAAATCTGTTCGAAATGTGCGCCAAGAAAGTTCGCCTGGTCTTCCATGCTGTCGCCTTGAGTATTCACCAAAGGCAGCGAGTAAGGCTGTCGACCCTTTATTCTATTCCCTCTATTCCAAACCTTTGTTTCATCAGTGTATGAGTTAATACCCGATATATACTTTCTCCAACTCTCTCTTCTAGCTTGTCGCCGTGTTCTCCGACCCTGGGATTTGACCTGCTTGAAATTGACTAGATTTTCTACTGTCGGAGGATCCCGAAGTAAACCCCATGCCTTGTTTTGCTTCTTTCGCGCTTTCCGACACTCGTCGTTCCACCACGGAAGACGGCGTTTTGTGGACAATCCACTTGTTACAGGGATACATTTGGAGGAGGTGTCAAGGAGAAAAACCGTAAAATATTCAACCGCAGCGTCTATGCTTAAAGCACACATGTCGTCCCAGGATAAAGAAGCAAGATTTTTGAACTTTTCCCAGTCAGCTGAGTCAGTTCTCCAGCGAGGTAGTTGTGGAAGGCATTCATTAGAGGTTGGTGTGCTTAGAGCCACAGGGAAGTGGTCACTTCCGTAAGGGTTTTTAATAACTTTCCATTTAAAGTAAGGTAGAAGAGTTGGAGATGCAATGCTAAGATCTATTGAGGAGTATGTTTTGTTTGCCAGATTGTAATACGTGGACTCCTTCCCATTCAAAAGACATGCACCTGAAGAAAAAGGGAACTGTTCAATCAGGCGACCTCTCGCGTCGCAGCGCGAGTCGCCCCATAGGTTGCTGTGTGCATTTAAATCTCCAAGCACAAGATATGGTTCGGGTAACTGATCTATTAATGTTTGGAATTCTTGTTTGTGAAGCTGAAAATGCGGCGGTATGTATAAAGAGCAAATGGTTATCAGTTTATTTAAAAGTACAGCACGAACGGCTACTGCCTCTAGGGGTGTTTGTAGCCGTAAGTGTTGACAGGCTATAGATTTGTCAGCTATGATGGCTACGCCGCCGGATGATGCGAGGGCATCATTGCGATCCTTCCGAAAAATAACATACTGACGTAGGAAGTGTTTATGATTAGATTTCAAATGAGTCTCTTGGACACACAGCACTTTTGGAGTTAGTTCTTTAAGGATTTCTTGGACATCATCGAGATTGCAAAGCAGGCCTCTGACATTCCACTGAATAATTAGTGTATCCATATTAAAATAAATATTGTGCTATGTGTCAAAGAGAATGAACTTGTTTTAGCTTACAGCGCTCTTTTGAGGCCCTGTAATTGGAGTTTTGTCTTTTCTGGAGCGGTCGACAAAGTCGCGCCGCTCCTTAGGCGTCAACTGCGCCTTCTGACAGGGTGTTGTGTCCATGGCCTCTTGAGAGGCACTGGACACGCGCTCTTGCGAGCGGTGTGTTTTCCGCGAAGGCCTTGTCTCTAAAGACAAGGCCTGGGAGCCCACCGTCCTGGTGGTTGGTGGGCTTGTCTTGACCTCGGAGCTGGGCTGACTGGTGCCAGCACCAGTAGAGGCCTCCACTGTGGACAAATTCGGGAGAGGTAGGGCAGCCTTCGCTGCTCCCACCGTGGGGGCGGGTGGCATTGCAGCACGCTCGCTATGCGTGGCGCTGGCGTCCGCCAAGTGCCGTTGTGGTATTGCCCCCCGACGTACCACTTCGGCGAAAGATGTGCTCTGTGCAAATGTTGGTGAGATGCGCTGTCTTGCTTCTCTGAAAGTTATGTTTTCTTTTACCTTTATTGTAATTATTTCTTTTTCTTTCTTCCAGACTGCGCATGATCGGGAATATGCTGGGTGACCACCATTACAATTGCTACAACGGGGCTCAGTCTTGCAGTCATCTGCAGAGTGGTCATTGGTGCCACATTTCGCGCATGTTAGCCGCCCTCGGCAGCTCTGGGAAGCATGACCAAACCTCTGGCATTTAAAACAACGTCGAGGGTTTGGGATGTACGGTCTTACTCTGATTTTGGTATATCCAGTCTCTAGTGTCTCTGGTAACGTGCTAGAGCCAAAGGTAATAATCAGGTGCTTAGTTGGCAGCTCCTTGTTGTCACGTCTAATCTTTATTCTTTGTACACTTATTACGTTTTCATCCTTCCATCCTTCCAGGAGTTCTTCTTCGGTCAAGTCCATCAAGTCTATGTCAGAGATTACGCCTTTGGCCGTATTCATGGTTCGGTGTGCTGTCACACTGACAGGGATATCTCCAAGTTGTACAAGGTTTGTTAGCTTGTCGTGTTGTGCTTTGTCTTTTAGTTCTAGTAATAGGTCCCCACTGGCCAGCTTGGTGATTTTATAGCCGCCTCCAATGGTCTCTGCGAGATGCTTCGCGACAACGAATGGTGAAATTGTTCTTGCTTTCTTGTCAGGTTTCTCACTGTGGACAACATGAAATTTCGGGAAAGTCTGAGTGCCTTTTAAAAAAAAACTGAAACGTAGCATCGGTGCGCCCCCTTTTAGAGGGACGATCGGTACAGAAGGGGTTGGAAGTGCCCATGAAATGTGTTGAGTATTCAGCGACGATGCCAGTCACCCACCACCGAGCCCAACAAGGGGACACGGCAGGGTATGCGGTGAAGCAAACCCTACCATGCCAACTGTACATCGTCGCTATAACCACACATGTTATAACCAAGGTAGGTCATAGCACACCAGGTTAACCCTCGCCGCCAGGAATGTTGGAAGTTATCAGAAGAAAAAGAAGACAGGAAAGACTAAAAGTGAGAGGGAAAGACGAAGATGTGCGAAGAGAGAGACAGGAAAAGGCGACTGCCGATTTCCCCCGGGTGGGTCAGCCCGGGGGTGCCGTCTATGTGAAGCAGAGGCCGAAGAGGTGTGTTGCCTCCGCCGGGGGGCCTTAAAGGTCCAAACACCCGGCATCGGCTCAACCCCCAGGATCCCCTTTTCCCCAGACACGGCTAAGCCGCGCACGGCTACACGCGGGAGGGTCCAACCCTCGTGTGCTCGGGTACGTGGTGTCGCAACACACCAAACGCCTGCTGACGCAGACGCCCCTGCGGGGTGTCTGTCTGAGAGTAATATATGCTTAAAGCATGCAAGTTACTGAAAATGACAAAAAAGAAGTACTTGCAGTCATATCTAGACTCAATTACATTGGCTTTGGTCTGATTTGTAAAGGTGTGCACACTGGTGAGCAGAGCTCTTCATTGTTGTATTTGGTGCGTCAACTATAGGAAACGTTGCAGCTCATCAGGTAGCACTTCCTTATCAATACATTTAAAATAATCTGTACGCACTTAACGTGGCATGAAGCACTAAGAGCATAGCAATGCTTCCTGCTCATATGTTTTACAGCCATATCACCACATTTTTTTACATATTTTAAATAAGCATGCAGATTACATACAGTGTACTGTGATGATCATCTTTTGCAAAAATGGCAGCACTACGGGCCGTGAGGATGGCGAAAATTCAAAAACAACCTCGTGCTACTCTCCGTGGGCTTTTCCAGTCACTTCACACATGCTACTCACCTAATACTATTCTTCTAATATGTTCCATAATACAGCAATAGTTAAAAGGGTCGCTGAAATTATTTTTGTCATAACCAAGTAATTTATACGGAGGTCACACCTTTTAAAGCAACCTCAGAAATTTTTTAACAACACAGAGCACCAAGAGAGGTACAAGAAATTATAGATTTAACATGTACGCTGTAGCGCAAACACATGGCGAGAGAAAAGACTGGAATATGGTACAGTGTGTGCCGCCTTTCCACTAGACTGTACACGATGCGATACGAACTAACCCATCAGTCTATACCTTTAAAGATTACTCTCCACGAAGGCTACAGCCTTCATCCTCAAAACCTATTCCACACTTGTGTACATTCAGCGTAACATTGTGTGGTTAACATCATAAAGCTGCACACGTGCTGCGAGGGTTAGTGTTGTGGAGAGCTCAAAATTTAGGCTACCTGAGGTTCTGTAGCATTTACATTAGCTTTTGCAAAGCACAGCACCATTGAAACATGGTTACCATGGCTACGATTGAACTTATGACTGCCTGTTGAGCAGCTGAGTGTCATAGCCACTGTGTCAGTAGGGCATTTCTGTCTTGTAACCTACTAGGCACTGTATAACATAGCTTTGCAAGCATTCTCTACTTCTAGTCCATTTTAACATGTGTGTTGAATTATCTCTTGCTTATGGCACACAACACTTTTTGCAGTTGCTGACATGTCGGAAGTTTCTCGTAAAGATCAGCTATGGCGCTTGTGTGCCCTTATGGGGGATAGCTCCCAGCCTGTATCTCCTGCACAAATAGTTTGCAACTGATCCACCTTTGTGTTTGAGGTACGGGCAAGCCACAGTGCAGCAGGAACATGTGACGGTTATACTTTTCTTGCTGCACAGGACGCTGCTGTACCCAATTAATTTCTACAAAACCTAGTCTCGTAATTGTTCCTTACGACTAACACAGGATAGTCCATCAGCCACCAGTAACTAACTACTTTCAGCCTCTCTTGCTTTATTTATCACTCCCTTCACTCTGTCCATATCTTTCAACAGGTCTTGACTTTCCCTCCAAAGCACACACTTGCAGAAATGTGCAAATAACAGCTGATGCTTGGTCCTAGTTCTTAGCCATGTGCATGCTGATGATTTGAGCAAATGTCTGTGTTATAGCCTTCCATGTTTTGTTTTTTCTTTGTTTTTTTTGCTTGAAAAAATGATAACTAAGCATTACAATATGCTATTGTTGCATATCTGCACTGCTACATTGCAGTTGTTGCAGATGCTGCTATGCAAGAAGCAATTATTATACACACTTAAGTGGCATCATCAAGCCATTCAAGCAAGATGAACAGAGATAGATGAAAAGTATACAGAGCAAAGTCACTGAAATCAGCACATCTGCAATCTTCATAATCTGTGTACACTTGAACATGACCATTACCAGTCCCTAGAAACTTCCCTACTGGATAAGAACAATTTGTACGCTGCAGTTACGTAATTCAGTATTAAAAACCATAATATGTAAAAGCACAAGCTATATTACTGCAGAAGTAACTGCTCTTCGTCATTAATCATTCTATGCTACATTATCGCTTAAGAATGCCACAGAGCACATTTGTTTACAAATGGCTCTCTTTTCGCAAAATACAATCTTTATTCACTTTTCTATCATCGTACGCATTTGTTTTCTGCCTGTCTTGATAACGTTGCTTCTCTGTTCACCATTCATACATCTGATTTATATAGTTGGTTGATTAAGCCTGCTGCATTCTGCTTTGGTTTGTTTAATGATTCCACATGTCCTCAAGTCCTTGCCTCACAGAAGCACCTTCTGTAAGTGTTTGCTGCAGTTGAAGCCTTGCTTAAATATTGCAAGTATAAGAAGCATGAAACAAGGTTTTAAATATACATACCGACGCAATACCGTTCAGAACAGTTAGTTGTACTGAACAAGGCCTCGTTTATCTGCCTTGTGACTCCTAGCAGAACACTGTGCATGTATTCGACGCTGACTCCCTTGACAAGGTTGAAACCTGAAGAATTACATTCAAAACACACACACTTACTGATTGAAGTCACCCGACGATAATGCTCCTACCAGAAAGAAACCAGGTAAGTGCCCTGCACCATAGGCCTCAGCCTGATATCAGGTTTTAGGATGTATACAGAGTACTACCTCCCTGCTGCCTGCACTATGATAAATATGGAGCAGGGAAGAGCTACCTCCTTAAAGGGCTCCTAAACAACCATGAGCTCGAAAATTGAGTTACATAGTGGCTGATGTGCTCTAGTCCATTATGAACATCATCAGCCTATTTTTTTTTGTCCACTGCAGGACGAAGGATCCCCAAGTACTCCTGTCTCGCGCTAGCTGATTCAAACATGCACCTGCAAATTTTTTAATTTCATCATATCACCTCATTTTCTGCCATCTTTGACAGCGCTTCCCTTCCCTTAGCACCCATTCTGTAACTCTAGCGTTCACCGGTGATCTACACTACGCATTACTTGGTGTTACCAACTCCATCTTTTTCTCTTAATGTTAGCTATAATATCGGAAACCCCCTTTGCTCTCTGATCCACACCGCTCTCTCCTTGTCTCTTAACATTTCGCCCAACATTTCTTGTTCCATCGCTCTTTGTGCAGATGGTAACTTGTTCTCGAGCTTCTTGGTTGACCTACAAGTTTCTGCCCCATATCTTAGCACCGGTGGAATGCTATGATTGTACCCTTTTCTTTTCAACAACAGTGTTAAGCTCCTAGTCACGATTTGGTAATGCTTGCCGTAAGCACTCTGACCCATTTTTATTCTTCTGTAAGCTTCGTTCTCATGGTAAGGGTCTCCTGTGAGTAATTGACCTAGGTAAACGTACTCCCGTACAAACTCTAGAGGCTGACGAGCGATCATGAATTCTTGTTTTCTTTCCAGGCTATTAAACACTGCATTTTTCTTCTGCATACTGAACTTTAACCGCACTCTTGCACTTACTCAGTTAAGGTCCTATATCATTTGTTGCAATTGATGTCCACTGTTGCTGGAATATGAACACATGGCGGCAAGAATATTTTTAAAGTGGTGCAGTAATAGCAAAGCTACAGGCGTTTGAACAATGCAAGTGCAACTGATACTGTTTCTTGCTCTCTTTTGCTACTCTCCCCGTTTGCACTATCTGCCCCTTGTCACATATACTCACCAACACTACGCAGTCTAGTGAAAGCTACATCTCGCATCTGCAAGCCAGAAAAAAGGGTCCTCCATTGTCCACCCCTAATCATCATCAGCGCGAAACTTACCGAATAGAAGCTTCATAAAAGGTTCGGTTGTGCACAGTGGGCAAGCATCCCTCCATCCTCAGAATACACAGTCAGCTCTCGTCAAGTTGGCACTGTCGTTCCTCGACTACTGACCAATCAAGAGTTTTTAGCCCTGCTGACACCACCTGGAGCACCCTGTTGATGCGTGGTAGTGTGCACAAAGGCAGCAGCGGATAGGCCAGAAGAGCAGTACAGGAGTGTTTTTTGAATTAGTGGCGTTTCCTGCAGCACATAGGGCTGCAGCATTCACCGGTGATTATGGTCACAGTATTCTCCAAGCGACGAGCATGTTTGTTTGAAAAAATTTGTTTGAAAAAAAAAAGTGTGAAAAAAGTTTAGACGTTTAAGGCTTCATAAGCTGGTTTCCTTTCCTTCTTAAGACTGTTACAGCTGGTTGCTTACCACACAACCACATAAAAGCATAAAAGAATGCCGCTGCATGCTTACCTTTAAGGCTCATCAAAGCCTATGGGCCCTTGAAACCATTCACTGTGTTTTCTGTGCTGTATGCAATATGCATGTCTCTGAGTACTTGACTATGTGTCCTTTCCTCAGCCGGCTGGTCAATGTAGCGCATGCCACCTGAAAATAATGAAATAGAAAGCTTGCTTGTACGCTTTTACAAAGGCACTGCACTACATAAGCTATATATGGTGACAACCAAAATACTCAGAACAAATTTTGCCCAAACAACCAGACTGTGCCTGCAGGCTATGCATCCACAATTCAAAATGTAGTTGCAGAGAGACACCACACTTTCCAATTATGAAAATGTACCTGACATTGCTACGTTATCTGCTGCAAACTACAAATTTAAAGGAACTTGTACGTACATGCACACAGTTTATAATAAAACTGTTATACTGTAGAGTTCAGAAGTTAGAGAGGGCAGGGCATTACTACTAATTTAAGTGACTGTGACTTAAGAGTAGGGAATGAGGACATTTGTTACTTTATAAACCATGTAATTATATTTGTTTTTAGTAAAATGTTAAAAAGAATCACTTCAATGCTTTTCAACTTCTTGATTTTTATGAGCCTGCTGCTGTGGAGTTTCTACACCATCCCTTGTTTTCTTGTTTTCTACAATCCTAACATTGGCAACTGTGCCAACTATGGCGGAAATCTCAACCAAGTGACACCTGAATGCGAGTCTTTGCAAAGCATGCTGGTGTGCTTGCCACCAATACAGTCATAGTACTTTGAGATGCACCAGAGTGCAATTGTTTTCAGCAGCAACCTAATGCAGTTTGCCTTTAGCGGCTACATGAAGCCGCAGCATCGTAAGGCTTATGTAAGCTTAATGCAGGTGTGTGAACACAAACAATATCACAAAGACTCTTGGCAGCGTCCGTATTTCTTTGTTGCAAACTTGTTCATATAGGGTTGCCAACTCTCGATGAGTGGACGAAGTTGGAAGGGAAGGGGAGCGCCATTCTATTATTAAGCAGAAAAAAGCAAAGCTGGGAGATTTGGTCATCGAAACTGTATCAAGTCACAACTTGGGACATTTGCCCAGAAATAGAGACTGTCTCGCTGAATTCAGGATGGTTGGCTACAGAGTACTTGCTTCCATTATAACAAGAAACCATCACCTCTAACAAGCTCATAACAGTATGTACTTAATGTAAAAAGAAAAAAAGAAAACAGTAGTGTTGTCTTTTTTCTTTCCGTGTTAAAAATTAGATTGTTATGATCTTGTTACCTGCATGGATAAAAGAACTGCAAAATGTGGTAACAGGAACGACGGATGCTTGTCCTCATATGCACAAAATAAGCTAATGAACCTATGAACACATTTACAGTGAGCTCGACAGAAACGAGTTTTGTCGAGGTATGTTAATTTTTTCTTTGGCTTTCGAAATTTTCCTCTCAGACGTGGTCAGTTAAAGTAACACACGGCACAGAAAACTGGAAAGTCACAGTATGCCTACTGTGTACTTTTGCCTTAATGGCATGTGCCTTGCATGTGTTACTGCATGCACACTCATGTGGCATGTTTTGCCACACGTTTTAAGAAACGTAGCATGTCAATCACTTCATCCACAGTCAAGCTAAGCCAGCTTTTTGCACATAACAGACTTTCCAGTGAATATTTTCGAACTTAATTACTTGCACAAATATTCTCAAGATCCCACATAGAGCATGCTGTGTGTTGAAAGTTGCCCTTGCTTCCCAAGTCTTTGGGTGATATGAGGAGCAATATCTGTCTTGATAGTTGGCATCTTTGTGTGCAGCTACATCTTCTACACCAGTATTCTAGACTCAAAATATTAAAATGAGAAGACTGTTTCGTGCATACAAGAGACACCACTCAAACACAATAATTACACTATGTAATACTGCAATTATAGAAAATGGAGATATCAGCACATGTCTTACCTTCTCTATGCGTTGCCATCGTGAGGCACCGAGGGCAGCCATGCAGACCGCTGAACTGAACCATGTTCAGAACGGCAGCACGTGCAGGTGCATCCACAGCACAGCACAGCACAAGTACTGTAGATTGGTGCACAGATGATGCAGTCTTCCATGATATTGGCTTCATACTTTTTACCTGCTCAGCAAACTTTGCAAGAAATATCTCCATATTTGGGTGGGTGCTCCCAAACCATAGTGCTGTCAGAACAGGATTTTGAACTCGTGTGGCAGGTGGTACCTCATTCACCACAATTCGTAGAGGCCGCACTGATGTCTTGGAGGACTTGAAAACTGGACTTCCATCTGTGTTGATGGCCAGAGTCAAGTCATCATAACTCAAGTTCTCAGCTTTGCTAAGCTCATGAAAGCAAGCAGCACTTGTTATGTCAGTGACAGCATCACTACGCTGGCTTCTCTTCAACAACCCTTCTTCCAGGCTTTCCTTTGTCCTGTCAATGAGGAGGCAAAGCTGACTTGCTGTGTCCAAAGTCACAAAAAATGACCCTTTTTCATGCACATTGGTGACATTTTCTTTGGTGCCACAGACAGTGCATAGTGTGTTGTCGTTTTCCACTGTCAACACAGCCTGACAAACATCACAAAGGTACCAATAGGTAACTAAGCCGCTTTTCTTTGTTGACCACAGCTTTCTAAATGCGTACTTGTTGCGTGGCAACACGTCAGCTCCTGCGATGCTGTTCACCAGCGCAGCCAGATCACCCAACGCTGTCCACGTCAAGCCATGCGTAACTGCATATGACATGGCCATAGCAGCAGCTCCTGCCTTGGACGTACCAAGTTTCGGCAGCATCTCCGAGCTGAATGCAGCAAATGTAGTGGCCAATACTTCCTCTTCGATAAGAGGTGGCGGCGATCCACTCTCAAGTGAGCCGTCGCAGTCTTCTGCTTCCTCGCGAAACATGCAGCTTTCTTCAGACCAGACGGATGAGGGTCCGCGGGACTGATCGTCGCCGGTGCAGGAAGGCGATGTGTCATCCCCGCGCGTAGACGGCTCTTCGCTGCTCGGTGCGCTGGAACAATCCGCGTTCTCCTCGCCTTCTTTCCAACGTCTGTAAAAAGTCGTTTTCGGCACGCCGAGTTCCTTGCTATTTTGCAAGTAGCTCTTGCGCGCCCTTTTCGACGGAACGTCGGCCATCGGCTCAATCTGAGAGCTATAAAACAGACGTAATGTGTGCAAAACTGCTGCTACATAAAATAATTAACTAACCATTAATCGAACAGTGAACAAGCTACTAACCATTAATCGAAGACTCGATCAATCCTCAATTCGGCAGCGCCTGATTAGAGTCGCAAAATAGGAGGTCAAGATCAGTCGCTGGTCGTGGTCGCAGCTGTCACTGAATGCACCAACCACAGCGTAAGGCCTTTGGGTTAACCCCATCGGCTTAATCCTGTATGTAGGAGGCGAGCTCCACCACTGGAAAAGCTGGCGCCACCGTCGGCGTGACGTGGCATGAAGGATCACGTGGACACGGCGGCCGCGTCGGCTGCTTCGGAAGCGCCGAAGCGACCTGAAAATGAAAGTTTAAGTCGCACTTGCGCTGCGGTTCTGACTAAGTGGGGAGGCTTTCCCGCCTTGGGTGTCTGCTTGACAACATCTGAAATAACTATAATCGGTAGTGGCTACATTTGGAGGCGTGCAGCATGGTAGGCTACTGCTCGGTGCCGCAGTGCCGGACGTACGCAACGGAGCCCGGTGCCAGCCTTATTCACACGTAGCCGCAGGACAAGAAGCTGCGTGAAGCTTGGCCCGCGAAACTTAGAACCGGCAGACAGCCATCGGATACAACTCGGGTATGCAGCAAGCACAGACACAGCGAAGATTTCTGCTACGGCGCCGGGTCTGCGATATTCGTTGAGTAGAAGAAAACGCGCACTGGGACCCTCGCCCGCGATCGCTGCCCGGCGGCGTGTGTGTGTGTCTATATATATATATATATATATATATATATATATATATATATATATATATATATATATATATATATATATATATATATATATATATATATATATATACTTAGATTTAGGTGCAGGTTACAGATCCCAAGATCCGCAGGTGGTCGAAATTTCCGGAGTCCTCCACTACGGCGTGCCTCATAAAAGTGGTTTTGGCACGTACAACACATCATTTATTTTATTTCTTCTTTGGAGTGGAATGGTATCGGTAAGAAGCATATTTTACAAAGGCGTATATGGTCATGTTTGTTTTATGAATTAACGCACTGGATTACGAAAGAGAAGCAGCGGGAAATCGCCCGCTGCATGAGAATACCGATAAACATATACACAGCGATCGTTGCATTGAGACTTCATTCTGATATGCGCCATTTGGTAATACAGACAGTCCGCTATAAGAACATATTTCACATAGCTTGCGCTCAGCGACTGCCTACCTTTCACGCAAGAAGCCGGTTCGGGAGACTCCATCGCGGCGACCGCGTCCAGTGGCGTTTACTGTACGTACGTATTCGGTAAAGAGATAGCGTCTGTAAACGATTCTGTGCTTCCAGTTTGCCAATATTATTATATATCGACAGTTATATAACGAAGGAATAATTCTGTACCGTGGTTCTATTGTCGTGAGTTGCATGGTGCCACGAGGTGACCGCATGCATTTCCTTATAAAGGCGTTCGACTACAGCTAGGCCTGCATATTCGACCGTGTTTCTAATAAATGAGAAAATATCACAATTAAAGGACACCAAACAGGTTGTCTTGAGGGTTATACATATATATATACATATACGCTTTGTTGCCGAGAGCATGCAACTTGTGCTTCTACTACGTGGACAAAGCCGTGTTTGTTGTTGTGGAATATATATTCTACAACTATCCTGATGCTGATTATGTCAGCATACGTATGCATAGCTAGGCTGATTATGTCAGCATAGGTAAAGCGGACCGGTATACCGCTTTACCTATGCTGACATAATCGTGTAGTACGGATACACTCTATCCCATGGTATGTTGAATTGACGCTGCATCCGGTTCTCTTGCTTTTGTCATATGTATACATATATAGCGACACGTCGGTATAGATGAAATTAATGTTTATTTTGTCGAACGCTGATGACAAGACTACTAATACTGAACGTTCATACATTTCCGCTGGCATTTATGACAATTGACACACGTGGTAAATATTCTACGCAATCGCGTCTGATTGAAATTCAAAAACGGTTGAAGGCAAAGCGCAACATAATTGTACAAGAGGTGACAACCCTCTTAGATCTGACCATGCTGTAAGAATATTATGAGCTGTGATCTGACTTGGGTTGAATTAGAGTGCAAACTGCTTTACGAAAACGGCGGGGACGGTGGTCTTTTGTGCAAGTCGGATTCCTCGTTTCTGTTGCAGCTTTCGCGCATCGAAATATGACGTTTGGGTGCTACTTCGTAAGGATGTAAATTGTGAGCACGCATGCGACCTAAAATCCTCTGTTCCAGCTCGCTCAGGTCTTCGAGAGACGAATAATACGTTCTCACACCTACGGCTGCACTTGTCTGCCTCGCGCTCGCCTATCGCAGTCTTCAGCATGCTTACGGTGAATGACTTCATCGTCACTACAAATCGAAAAATTATGATAAAAATTTTCCACGGCATTTTCCACATCATTACTACCTTTATTCTATGTTACTACTTCATGATTAGACGCTCCAGCCGGTAAGCTTTCCATTGCACTAAAAAAGTGGTTACCATGAAAATTAGTTTTCAGTCGCTTTAGCAATTAGCCGGGGCACTGAAAAACATTTTCTTTGATGTAAATTATTGACTGCTGCTTAAACCTTTCGTAAACGAGTATATAGACTGATATAAACAAGCCCATAGACAAGCCGTTTATTTGTAGCGCACCACACAGACGCACTTTCGTCCCCGTGTGGTGTGCTCATCGGTCGTGGACGAAACACGAGAATAAAACCGATGAACAAAAAAAAAAAACTGAAATTTCGGTGGCTACGCTTGTCACATTATACGAGAAATAAACATCTGCAACACCCACATACCATCGTAAAGAACAAAATCAATTAACGTCGGGGAAATAAAAACCCGTTACTGGCGCCATCTAAACTTATCTACCACCATGGGCGGCCGTGTCCTTTAGACTAGGTATGTATGCGTGGTAGGGCTTTGTAATAGACGCTGTAGTGAGACATTTTTCATAGGTGTTCTGTGATTTTACTAGAAGCTGTTTTATTATATCTATATTATATATAGAGTAAACTATAATTATATCCGCGGGGACCGTAGTTTGTGCTGATAGTTTGTCGGCTGTGAACGAGCGTTCCTCGTGTGCCTCGAAACTTTTTCGCCTCCACGACGATTGGTGCCAAGTACGAGACAATGTTTGCATGTGTACAGTACACAGAAGATAACGAGCGGGCAGCGCTGCCTGTGGTACTTATAAGAGATTTCGAACCACAAAGCACAACTGACTTCAAAAAGGACGACGTTGTCATGGCGTATTGATCTCACGATGATGGAGGAGGCGAGAACATTTAC
Source organism: Dermacentor andersoni (assembly GCF_023375885.2). Lineage (NCBI taxonomy): Eukaryota > Metazoa > Arthropoda > Arachnida > Ixodida > Ixodidae > Dermacentor > Dermacentor andersoni. The sequence continues at coordinate 106,516,332 of NC_092822.1, read as the reverse complement.
CCGGCCAACATCACTGCACTTGCGGGTAAGCCGACGCGTCGCCGCCGCAGGCCATTTGCACCTAGAGTAGGGGTCTAGACACGTGGCTTACCCTGCTGGTCTTATAGTTTGCCTTCTTTCATTTGAGTTCTGTTTTAATCCTTGTCAGACACCCTTGAGGACCTTCTGTGCAAATTGAACAACTCGCGACACCCATTTCCCAGAGTGTTATTGGGAAAGCTGCCCAAAGGCAACTTGGTAAGATTTTTTTCAATTATATTTTACAATGTGCTGTGTGAACGCGTACATTACCTTTGGTTGGTTATGCCAGTGGTAAAACAACACCTAATGGATATTGACTTGCACATTAAGCTTTTCCGGTTTTTAGCTATATTTGTTTCATGTGTGGTTCACTGTACCATCCTCACTATTGCATGGTTTGCCTCATCGCAGATGTGAATGCTGCGGTAAAAGAAATGCCGCTGCACTGCAGTGGGGTACAGTCACAGTGCATAGTTGCAGATAGTGATTACTGAGGCCATGCTTGCTGGCCTGTCTTTATCTTTGCACAAACAGTTTAGTAACAAGGCTATGATTTTGGCTGCTACCTGGCTCCTTGGGAATGTGCATGAGACCTCTCTACCACACATGCACATGCATTGTGTGGCAGAGAGGTCTTTGTTTCTTTCTCTTCAAAGTTTGGTTACACATGAATATTGCAATTATCAAATTGAGGCACCGAAAAATGTGCATACATTGCACTCCTCCTATCTTATTCAAGCTGCGTATACCTTAAGGGCTTCTATGTCGTTTGTGCGGAATTCCTGGTAACTACTTCCCACTAGTCTTTCTTCCTGGTTGGCTGGCTGCCTGGTCTTGGTCTATCAGGTCGCACATGTTGCTTAATAGGGTTGATGGGTCACCGTATCTGCTCTTGTGAGGTTGACAGTGACCAAGTGACCACCTGAGCTTCAGTGTTTCACTGAAGATATGCTGTGCACCCACTCTGTTTGCATGATTGGCACAGTTGTAGTCTTGTTTTTTTTTTCACACCTACTTTGGGAACCATATGGGAATGAAATAGGCCCTTAGTTTTCTAATAATAATAATTATTACTAATAATTACTAATTATTACTAATAATAATAATTATTACTATTAGCACCCACAATTTGCTGCAAAATTTAGAGCAGAAGTGCAGCTTGGCAGGCCATTACTGCTTAGTTTAAGCATACCATTTGCACCAAGCCATCGCTCTAGCCTTCTTGGTGAAGGTTGAGTATTTACTGTGATCTACTGTTGGCGTCAAATAAAACGTGAACATTGGTGCGCATGGCCGAACCATAATGGAAGGTGCAGTGCACACCGTCCAGTCATCACCAGTGACAGGAGTGCAGATCCTGTTGACAGCACTGCAAAGGATGCTCTCCCTGTGCTGCAATATTTTTGTTTCTGTTCTGGTTCTCTTTTACATGAATGCAAGAAACAAAATAAAAGGAAACGGAAGCTCAATTATTGCAGTATAGGGCGAGCATTATCACAGTGCGACGAAACTGTATGTCCTATCAGTGTCAATCGAAATGTGAACAGCAGCGTCATCTTTTCTTGCTTTCCAATGAAAGAGAACCAGAACAGAAACAGAAATATTGCATCATAGGTGGAGCATCATTGTGCAGTGCGGTCAAACTGGATGTGTGTGCGTGTCACTGGTGCTGGCTGGACGGTACACACTATACCTTCAAATATGCTTTGGTCATGCACTTCACTGTTTGCGTTTCATTTGACGACAGTATGTTCAAAGGGGGTACTAGCTTCCTTTTGTGCATTCTGTGGCTTGTACAGTTGTCTACTTGTGCTATTAAATTGTTCTTATTTATTCTTCCTAGGGGTTGCAATGCTGTGGGTGAGAATGCCCTGATTATAAGGCCCAGGATCTTATACGTTTGTAAAAATGCTGCATAATTGTATTATACATAGTTGCAAAAACATGGCTTTGGAGGCCATGATGTGGTGCTTTATTGACCTTGTAGAGCGAGCAGAACTGTTTCAGAATGTGCAGCTGCTACCTTAATGATGGCAAGTGCTTTTGCAATGCATAGAAAGAGGCATGGATGAAATCAAAAGTTAAGTGACATTTAGCCTGGTCAGGGCAATGTTTAAGTCAAATTCAAACATAACAAAAGGGGAAGAGGAAATAAAAGCTGGCCAGCTATGATTAGTGCCACACTGACAACCTTATCGCACCACATGTGCCATTTTCTTATTTATTCCACCTAAAAGCGCAGTTAATTTCCCCCGTGATTTCTTCAGCTTTACCATCTCTGTGGGGCTGCTAAAAAAAGCCAGTTCCCCTGTTTCCTCTCATTCAACCACACACTTTTGTTGCGGTGATCAGTGTTGGCTGCTGGGAGAGTCCCTGCAGATATGAAGATAAGAATTAGATCCCGATGCCTGCATAAATGTTGTTGAGGAGATGTGTTGAGTCTTGTCTTGCATGCCTATTTTATGGTTAAGGCTGATGAAGGGCTCTCCAAGAGAGAACAGAGGAAGAGGAAGCGAGAAGTTGCCAGGAAGGAACTTGGCAATATACTTAAAGGGCCCCTGAAATGGTTCGGACAAATTTTGTAGACGCGTAGGGTACAGCTTAAGTAGAACATTCGCACCACAATTTAAGTGAAGCGTTACGTATTAATGGAGCTACAAGCGATTAGAAGTTACCCTCCTCCCCAGCCATGCTTTTCCTCCTCAACTCGTTCGCCGAGCGAGCGGGGCTAAGCTCCGCCTTCACTGGTCCTGCGTCACGATGCGACGTCACATCGTCCACTTCCGGTTGTTTTGAAGCCCGCCCCCGCCCGCGCGAAACCTCTCCGCTAGCCGCTTGGCTGTCGACCCCAAGCGAGAGCTATCGAAGCAGCGTGCGTTGCGAGCATTCTGTCGTAGCGCCGAACGTGTCTGGTATTCCGTTAGCCACAGGCAAGCTGGTCATATCGGCAAATGACTGGAGGCATAAACTCAAGCTGATGAAGGAACTTTGGCGCAGACGTACGTGAGCGGCCTGATCGGTCTGCACGGGCCAGACACTTGTTGGCGCAGCGCTTAACCAGCCAAACACAGCGCTAATATTGCTCTAACCAAGTGTAAAACATTTTAAACATTTATAAAAACAATGTGTTGATGATTACACTCCTGCGAAAAATACGCACCAGCAGCAAAAAAGAATACGCTTCGTTGCTGCTACTGTGTATGGTTGAGCTCTATGCCACTAGGTGGCTGCACCGTGCAGACCATTCACATTTGCCCTTCTGCTCATCTCGGCTCATCCCGTTACGGCACAGTCAAGCGGCAAGACCCTGTCCCCTTGCGCTTACGTTTGCCCTAATACGGGACTCGCGAAACGCTAGTGCGTTAGTAATCTTCCGGTGTAAAGTGACGGCCACAAACGCGCAAATCCTGGCGCCGATCGGATAGCGGCAGTCCGATGCGCAGCAGCCAGTTCGCTCGAACGCTGCCCTGCAGAGGGACACGATGTCGCAGCTTGACATATTGCCAGTCACTACGTTTGCAGTCCACAAGGCAACAAAGTCGAATCATAGTGCTCAGACCGCGGAGCTCTCGTCAAAATGGAGTACGTTGTAACACAAGCAGACGACACTTGCTGTGTGCCGGAAGTGCTTAAGTGTACTGAAAAATTGTTCTTGTGCATTCTCTTTCTGCTACTTTCTCTTTATAAAAACAAATTAACTAACATTCCAACTATTACGAAGATCATTTGTTTACCATAAAGTTGGAAAAATTATCGATCACGCGCCCTGGTCAGCCAATCAGATAGCTCGCCCACGTGACGTCATATGGGTTATTTGCATCATATGGGTAGGGGCGGCTTAAAATTCCGCCGAGCAGTGCGCTGCGATCGACAGCGATGTGCATTTTTAAAACCTTATAATAAATTACACGCTTTACGCAGAGCACTTAGATGTGTCAATTAATGATCAGAAAGACCTACTCTAACGACTCAGTACGTTTGTAGAAAATCGCCAAAATCGTTTCAGGGTCCCTTTAAGGCATTCAAGCAGTCGGAGAACTCGGAACTGGTAAGCAATATTTATGTGAGCCCAGCTACCCATTGTTACTTTCAACATTCAAACTTGATGGCGATGCTGAAGCAATATTTTGGTTAAAACTTAATGTAGCAGTTTACCTTGCTGCTTCATTATCCCGTCTGTGATGTGATGAGGGTGCTGTGATTGTTCCTTTTACTTTGTTATTAGTAGTCTTTTCTTTCTGCACATTTTCATTCAATACACAGGTCTGTGTAATTTGGTGTTCTGGCAGCACAACATATCACTATTTTCAACTTGACACGACTAGCATACACGAGGCTGCGCACATCAAAAAAGAGTAGTGTGCAATATTTAATGTTACTTTCACCTGTTCCTCAGTAAACCATACAAGGGATTGTTAAAACTAGAAATATTCACTAAATGTCACTTGCATTAGCATGTGCAAATAAAGAATTGTATGTGGTGTGCAGAGGTACTGGCAAAACATTGTGGGAAAATAAGAAAAAAGTATGCATCACTTGCAATACACAAATGGTGCCAAAGTACGTCATAACAGAAACTGTTGCCTTAATTTCCTTGGCTCGTACAAAATCCTACTTGCTGCTTTATAGGCGGTCATGCATGGAAAAGTTGCATTATGATAATCAAGACAACCTGTCATTGCAAGATGTGATTATTACCATCATTTTCCTGACTACTAATAAGAAATCACTGGTATATACTGGGATTTTTAGTGTGTGGCTTCCTTTGTGACCTCAGAAGCGACACACTGCATTGAAAAGTAATTGCAGTAAAACAAGTTGTGGGGCTAGTTGGTGCATAGCTTTAAAAAATGAAGCACCAACGGTAACGGCACACTAAGAAGGAACAGAAAGACAGGACAAGGCGCTTCCTGTCTTTTTGTTCCTTATTAGCATGCCATTACCGTTGGCGCTTCATTTTTTGAAAAGTAATGCCACAACATGTGGATGGGTGAGATTTTAGGCACGTTTATGGCTGGCTCATGTTGACCTATCTCATTTAATACCAGTGCAGGTGTTGCCTGGTTTGCCAGAAGTGCACTGTCGATTGGCTGATACACATTTATGGATTTTTATTGCAGCACATATTTCCTTTGATTCTGGTTAACCCTGCTAATCAGAGATAACTTGGTGACGTCTGGTTCTGACTTCTGGCAGTAAATTATTGGCTTGCATACGCATGCAACTAAGTGACTTCTTCATAGTTTGTATCGTTATTGTATTCCTCATAGCACAGTTCAAGTATTATTCATAGTTTGCTCTTGAGAAGTCTCGTGATTTTCCCAAGGTTCATGGTGTCATGTATTATGCAGCTTCAAGACTTTGAATATGAAAGCAAAGAATCTGTTGAAAATCATACTAAAAGCAAGAAAGATAAAGGAGCTTCCCATCAAATTGAGTGGAAGAACATGGAAGCAAGAATTGAGGACCTTGAAAAAAAAACTACAAAATATAGAAGCTGAGAAAGAGGAGCTTGCCCGGCTGTTGGAAGAGGAGCGAGAGAGGTCAAGAAGGCTGACGGATGCCCTCCTCAACAAGATTGGTAAGTTGCAAGCTCGTGTTTGTGAGGAGTGTTGACGTTTGCTGGTATGGGGGGGGGGGGGTGAAATGACCGAAAACAAATGAGTGGACACACAAACACAAAACTTCAACAATCGCTTTATTGGAAACAGATGCACATACAGGCATGTAAAACATGCTCACTTGCAAACAAAAATGCAATGCCCACACAAAATCGCGTTCAGAAAAAACAGTTCTTGACAAAGCAAGCGAAGGCATGCTCACGCATTTGTCATTTAGGCTTGCTGTTCGGGCTACTTCAATGACCAGCCTAGTGAGTCTGCCTCTGTGTCTCGGCACATCAAAGCCTTGGCAAACAACCGCTCCCTGCCACATGTCTTGCAACAGAGCCAACCAACCACCGCTTGCTTTCTTATGTTGTTGCTGTGGTTTCTCAGTTTGTCTTTTAGGCAGCATTCCATATGGCCTACCTAGAACTTTCCGCATGAAAGTGCAATATGATGCACAACACGGTCTCTAGTTTACAAAGTGGATTTTATTATGCCTGCTGCAGCCAGCCAATAAAGCCTTAAATGTTGAAGTTAGCGCTTGTCTGTGCAATTGCTAGTCCTCAATGTCAGTGCGCTCATACAATTCTAACTCATGTTCGTGTAGCAGGACTTTTTGAAGTGAGCTCCTTAAATTCATTATTTTTTAACACAGAAGCTGAGAATGCCTAACAAGTGCCACACAACAGCGATAACATGTTTCAGTATTCAATAGAAGCAGTAAAAGCTGGGGATAAGAAGGATAGTGAATAGACACCAACCAAGTAAGAAACATACGTGCAGCTACATGGGCATGCACTGTAGAGTGGCATATAATCAATAAATGGGTGCATATCTATGAGTCAAGTATAATACAGAAGCTTCTATGTCTTGTCTTAAAGGTGCACTGACACAATTATTAACAATATATTCTTAAATAGCCGCCAACTCTATAATAAGGCCTCATTTTCTCAAACATACGACAAATCATGAATTATACCATCTTTTAATGCAATGAATTTAGATTGGTACCATATAGAGCACAGCTTATTTGTATACCATTCGTTTGCAAGGGCTCCGCTACACAGAGAAAGGAAATAAACTAGGAGGAAGTGTCGCATTGCATAGCTGGCCTTTGCAAACCAATTATTCTTGGATCCATACCCTTCACTTTCTTTTGGCCTACAGCATGACCCAGCGCTCAGCAGATTTGGCATTGTATGCTTGGCTCGTGGTAGGTTCTAATCAACGTACACGCGCCGACAAAAGTGGTATACTCTACGCAGATTGGTACTGCAGGAGCGTCGCTCGGTATTTTGGCGAGCTGAAGCACGAAACATTGACACGAGTCAAGCGACATGCCTGCAGATAATAAAGGGCACCCATTGACTGTCTCGATCCCAGATGCTGCCTGTAGATGGCGTTGCGATGCAGTTTGCCGTTGCTGCGGCTCCCGCTGCGTGGAGTATACACCACTTTTGTCGGTGCCGGTACATGTGTTTGGGGGCTTTGGTAACTGCCCTGTGATTACTTCTTTGCAACATGCTTATGCATCTTGGGTAGTTTATGCTGGCTTGTACATTTAATAGCCATTGTGCAACAGTGCAGTCACTATCACACTCATTTTATTTTCAGAAGAGTGCAGTTAGTGCAGCAGTGAAAGACAGTGAAAACTGTCTTGACAAGATCACTTCTTGAGTCAACTTTTTTTGGCTGCAATTTTATCCTATGGTGCTCTCTTTCAATTCTTTCATTCCTCCTAGCATCACTACATGTGCAAATTGTGGTTATGTGCATGTGTTATCACGTATGAGTGGTTTGGTGCAGTGGTAAAAGCACAATGTTATAGTGTTGTGAAAGCTTTTCAAGGCGAAAAAGCTTTAGATGACGAGGGATAAGTTACTGAACGGGAGGAGGGCAAAGGGCACTGCACATTCTGAGACAGTAGAGGGCCAAGCTTTTATTATTACATGTTGCATGTGAACAAGTGGAAAGACTGGTTCACGTGGTGTGCTTCCAGCATGCGGCAACACGGTTATTTTGTGGGTTGTTAACACTGAGTTATCAGGCTCATTTGTATGTCAGCAGCTTGTGATACCATGTGGACATTGCCTCTGATATGCGTGACATGTAGAGGAACCCTTGTAAAAAAAACCTTAGGCCAACTGATCATAGCATTGGAAGAGGATATAATTAGCAATTCTTTGTGCATTTAGGGGAATTCTTTTGCCATACTATGTTTCTCAGTTAAGCAGTTATGTAATGAAGCATGGAAAACAGGATGCAAAAGTATTATATCGCCACTCTTTTAAGTTGTGGTAGGCCCATAGTGTGCTCCTGATTTCCCAAACTGAGTTCATGGCAGATCATTTATACCTGACATGGTGCCAGTTCCTGGCCAAATATTACCTCACTTCTTGCAATATTGTGTCATATGTGCATGTAGCAGCTAAATCAACATTGCAGGTTATGTAGGGCTTATCAAAAATATACTGTGTACACTGAATGCATGACTGCGGGGCTCATTATCTGTGTTTGGAGCATACAGCTTTGGAAGGTGGGAGCTTCTGTTCTTCATTATTGCAAGCACCATGAGTGGCACAGGAGCCACGTATGCATCTTAGCCACAGCTATGTTCACAGGCACGAGCACATGTAAGGATTTTGCTGCACCATGTTGTCCATTACTTGCAGCCATTGCCAAAAGAATGTCTGGCTTTTCCTTGTTTTTTAATGCTATTTTCTTAGCTGGTGTTTTATAACAGTAATTGTTCTCATGCAGAAATTGCTCCCACTGCCGAGACAGCCACAATCGCAAAAGAAGTTGTTCATAAAATCTTGGTGCCAGATGTATCCCCAGGTTTGCTCATCAGCTCTCTCTCACTTGGGTTTCCTGTTCCAGACGTGGCATTCTTTAAAGGGCACCTCACCAGGTTTAGGCATTTTGAACAGACTAGTGTGACGCATAGATCACTCTGTGGAAACTTTGTCTGCAAAATATTGAAAGCTACACGGTGTAACAGCATAAATGTCACAGAAAAGCTCGCATGCCCTTTCTTTCACGTGAGCTCTGCTTCCAGCCACAGAGTCAAGGTTACATGCACAAATGCCTCTATGTAAGACGCACTGCCTGCAATGTCACCAATTATGGCTTATGACCTTGGTATTTTGCCTAGTGCAATGCTGCCATAGGAGTGTGCCACACAGCGAAAAGCGGAAGGGGAAAAAAATGGAGGCAGTGCTTGTGATCTAAATGGGAAAAGGTCCCTTGGCTCCAGTGACGGAGCTGGCAGGTAACAAAAGTCGCCTGTGGGCATCAGACATAGCAGAAGGAGAGAGTGCTTATGTTGGCAGTAAGCCCTTCCCTAAGTGATGCCCCGCTACTTGCAGTGCACAAAGAAAATTATCGATTGGGCTTGGTGAGGGGCCCTTTAAGCTGCAATTGTTAAGAATACGTAAAAAATTTGCTATTTATTTAAGCTAAATAACTTCATAAAATTTACTTTTTTTTGCATAATAACTTCAGGAACCTTTTGACCGCTTAGTTGATTGCAAGTGATTTACATCTGTGTGGCTTCATGTGACAGATATTCAGCAAGACATACTATTTAACTTCGACTCATGGGAAGATGTTACTCTAACATACGCACAAGATGTAACAAAATGTTGCATGTTGTTGGCAGTGTATTTATCTTATTCATGCAACGCACAGGACCTAGAATTAATTGCTATGATAATGTCTTCATTGTTGATATGTACAGGTGCACCTAATTATTACCTTGCCTTGGAAAAGGTGTGAGTGGTTTATGTCTTGACCACATTGGAACAGCTTCCTTGTAGACACATTTTTTGAAAGCATAAAGTGCTGTTAGCTCCCGTTCTCCGCGACCTTCAAGAGACCTTGAGCCAAAATCGAGCTGTTATGCGGGCACTCAAGATGAGAATGAGACGAGAATGGGGCAAGAATAAAACGAGAACATCTGGTGCACGATCGAAGAACTTTGTTCGATACGCATTCTGTTTGGTTGCTGCAACGTCACCAAGTGGCAGTATGCAAAATTTGTGAGAACGGGGCATAGAGAGCAGCCAATCTGCGAGCGGTGAACTCCCCGGAAGTCTACTTCTCTCGTTTGTCATCTGCTTGCAGACTACTACAATTTGTAACTATTAGTTTCTCCTCGTTGTCCCTAGGTGGTGTCATGCACAGCGAGGAAAAAAAAGGAAAATAAACTACTGGAAGAGTGGCGCACTTTTCAAGAGCCAACAACATTGCGATGGCTCACTGGCATTCAATGATGGGGTCGAGTTAACTGCACAACCAACGCACTGTTTCGAGAAACGAAACAGTGCCAGAATTCACTTCAGTCGAAACTCAGTTTCGCCCCAGTCGAAACTTACGGTCTTTGGTCTCCAACCCCTTGTACAGGACCACATTACATATGCTAATTACTGCCCAAACAAGTTTTTAAAAATATTGCTTGCGATTTCTTCCTAATATTTGTTCACAAAACCACTCGATAAAGCTGTAACTTCTTGTACGCTGAAGTTTAATTTATCATTTCGAATAGTGATGTTCAAAAAGGCAGATACAGTGCACCATACACTTGATTGTCATCTTTTGTGCTGAAATAGGGTTGCTTGTGCTCTTTTCATGGCTAATGGTCTATGCGTTCCGTGGCACGGATTTTGTGCCGCCTCCTGCAAGAGCTGGCAACATGCTGCGTGACCAGGCCGACAGTGACCGGCACGCCTCAGGTGGCTGTGAGTAATCATCGTAATTACTCCAACCCATCTGATTTGCCGGTAGCTGGTTTATGCTTACATCTACTCTCGATTACGGGAGAACCAGCACCTTTTTACTAGAGTTACTAAGTAAGTACAATCCGTCACATAACAATATCGGGTGAATGCTTGCCATTTTAATGATCCATGCTTTTGCTGCTGTCCAGTGCAAAGAAAAAGCGAGTGTAGATGCATGCACGCTTAATTGGTGCCATCACAACATTTGTCTGCTGGCTGGTCTCTGAAGTGGATGCTACCCCTGTGGTTATAGTCATTCGTCTCCTTGCTTTTTCTGCATTGTCCATTACAAAGCACTGGACCAACTTGCAAAGTTTTAGCCTACTGCCACAAAAGTGTGGTGAGAGCTGCATGCCAGTCAGTGAATTTGCAGCATTTCATATACTTGCACAAAACTTTCAACCTTTCCATGCCTATGCGAAAGCCCCACGTGAGTTTGGAGCAAAGCAGTCATCATCGGGCAGCACTCGCTTGTTGTCAATTGTCTGGCTGATTGTAAAGAAATATGTTCATTGCTGCAAATAACTAATGTAATGATGACTTTCAAGGGTGTTAGAGTGATTTGTGAATATTTACTTAAGTCAATTACAGATGCTAGTTCCTCTGGCAGCATCCTTTGTAGTGCTTCAAGCACCCCTAGTAGAAGTCTTATGTGAACTTTAAGACAATTAAGACAATTTTTTGCAGGATTTGCTTTGTATTGTTCTTTGTCGTCCAGATAAAAATCATGCAGGAGGTACAGTAGAATGTTTCTCACACTGCTATATTTTTGTTTTAGGTGGTCCACCGCAGTCATACGAAGTGTTGGCGGTGGGTTCAGGGGAAGGCAAATGAACCCTTGTAATACTCATTACGAGTGTGTCTTTACACACTTTTTATGGTATTTGTGAAGTTTCATTCCTTGGGATATGTGTATACATTTTGTTT